>NC_080439.1:1941250-2587500 GCF_028018845.1 Melospiza georgiana | reverse complement strand
GGGAATCCCAGCAATCCATGGGAACATCTCCGAGGAATGGCAAGAGGATGGGGGCCAGGCTCTTTTCAGTGGTGTCCAGAAACAGGACAAGGAGCTACAACCATGAATTAAAACACAATGAGTCCCACCTCATCATGAGGGAGAACCTCCCATGGAATGTGGCAGAGCACTGGAACAGCTGCCCAGGGAGGCCTGGAGTCTCCATCTGGAGATTTCCAGCTCATCTGGAGTAATTTCTGTGTCACCTGCTGCAGGTGATGCCTTTTGGGCTACCTAAAACCAGAGGGCAGACAGAGTTAAAGGAATAAAAAGCAGTTCTGTTGATTGAAGCCCTTCAGGTACATCCAGGGCAGCCCAAGCCCCTCAGGGCCTACACCCAAACTGCCCCACGGCTCACGGCTTTCACACTTTTATAACTTTGGGCCATTTGCACTTTGGGGGTTCATCCTCCAATTCCAGCTTCAGGTAATGAAGGCATTGAGCCCCAGTTTGCTGCCCCAGCTCACTTTTGTTTCCATCTCTGGGCCCTGAGGCAGTGAGGTGTCCTTGATTGCCAGGCCTGGAGAGGAATTGTTGTGTCTGCCCCAAATGGGACAGCAGCAGCTGGCACTGGGTGTGGAGCTCAGAGTTACACACTAAAGAACTGCAGGGTTACAAATATATAGAAATAGAAAAGCTCAAATCCTAAAGCATCACAGCTGACCCTGCCTTTGCAGTGAGGTTGGACTGGGTGATCTCCAGAGATCCTTCCCAATCAAATTATCCCAAGATTGTGCCCAGTGCCCACCCATGAGGATGCTGCATGCCCAGCCCCTCTCTCAGGCCCTTCCCTGCCCATGGAGAGCCCAGAGCCATGCTCAGGAAAGGGCTGCTGGAAAGGAATGGGCTGCAAGGGCAAGAACCCTCCTAGAAAAGGATTCAAAAATAACACCCACACAAAGCCTCATGAAAATACATGCAGGTATCCATTCAGCCCCAGATTGAGTTTACCTCGCTGAGATATGGAGCTGATTATTCATCAGCAGGATCTCATCAGGAGCAGAAGTCTCAGTTCCTATCCATGAAAATAATCCTAAAATCACATCAGCATATTTCATTATTGTTGTGACATCAACCCACCCTCCCCAGGTACGTGTAAACACCTTTTTGTTTGTTCCACTGAGACAGCTCTCTGGGTGGCCTCCTCACAAAGTAATGAGGAATAAAGGTGTTGAGAGAGATTTGTGTCAGAAACTACTCATCCATCCAAGAACAGAACAGAACAGCCTCTCTGCACACCTGTAATAAAAGCTGCATGGCTGTTTTGATAGCACTGAGTCCCTAATCAAATAAAAGGGAGCTTGCATCATTAAACAGCAGCATCCTGAGAGGCACTGATAGAACATCTTCACCCCCCGTTCAACCCTGGCACATACAAACACAGCTCCACACAATATCAAACAGCACTTCAGCCTGTCCAACATCCAGCTTGAAAAGATCCACGAGCCTGAGAAGCACCTTCAAAGCTACGACAAAAATCAATAATTTGTGGAGTTTAACCCAGGGAAGGAATCCTTTCCATACTAATGACACAAACAACACTTGCAGCTCTTGGGTTAAGCCTAAGCCATTCCCTTACAGTGATCCAAGAGCCAGATGAGCCTGGAGGAGCAGAGCTGTGACAGTGCAGGGCACAAACAAATCAGGGGTTCAGGAGATTCTGAGCCTTAAAAAGGAGTCAGAGCAGCTCATTAAGGAATTGAAACCCATAAATCTGGAGTGCCCTGGCAGCAGAAATTCAGACAGGTCCCACTGCCCCACAGAGCCAACCTGACTCCTCTGATAACCCTCAAAGCCCACGTTCCAAGTGCTCCTTGTGCTGAACTGTCTCCCCAATTAACATAATTGAGCTTAAATCCCAGGACACTGCTCTGGAAGGAACCAGCTCTGCTGCTGCTGCTGCCTGGGGGATGTTTGCCTGGCTCTGACATCCCCAGTGCAGCAATATCTTTATCCCTGTCTGTAAAACCATTCCCCATCGCTCACGCTCTGCTTCAGACCCCTTTCATCCTCCATATTCACAAAAAACTCTTTTTTCTAAAGAACTCCTCACCCTCAATGCATTGTTGCCTGTTTTTATCCATCTAACAACTTCCCCAGGATGGGGCAGCCCTTGGAATGTGCATCCAAGGCAGGAAACTCCTTCTGCCCACTGCCACTGTTAGCATTCAGGAACACAAAATCATGGAATGATTAGATGCTTTTGTTGCTTTTGGTGTCAGGGGTACAGACCCAAATCTGACCTAACATGGTTTCAAGCCGAACATGTTTTATATCCTATCACCATATAACTTACATATTAATTATTAAACTTACATTGTTCTATTGTATACATTGATTTCATCCAAGCATGGATTTCTCATGATCCCCCACAAACCCCTAACATAGCTTACCATGATTCTTCTTATGACTAAACAATAATTACATCTAATTACCAAATAATCATCACATCTAACAATCATATCATTTATCATATACTGATTACACAGATGCAGTTTCACATGATCTAGCAAACACAAGGCCTAACATTTCCCAGGGCCTACCCTTTACATTTCCCAGGGCCTACCCTTTACATTTCCCAGAGCCTACCCTCTACATTTCCCAGGGCCTACCCTTTACATTTCCCAGGGTTTACCCTTTACATTTCCCAGGGTTTACCAAGCCTAACTTTCTTTCTAACTCCCTGAATTTTCCATGATTTTAAAATCTTTTGCTATCACCTCCCGCGCACTCCCCTGTCCGTGCACACACGCTCGGATGCACAGCCTGCAGATGGAAAAAGGAGCAAATCCTGGATGGGAAGCATCTCTTGTGCTCAGACCAAGAAAAGATTTCCCTGTTGCCCTTCCAGATCGTTTGAAGAGCTCGAATATGACCAAGCTCCCAAAGTCTCCCATATCTGACAGAACCAAGCTCATTAAATGCTCAATGCTGTCACTTACAAGCTCCACAACACAGAATTTTCTGTTTGGACACGAACATCAACTCCATGATCTGCCATAAATATTATTTTTTTTCCCCATAAAATCTGTGATTTTTTTTAATTACATGTTTGTATCCAAATGTAAATTCGTTATTACACCAGCTGTCATGCTAATACTAAAATCAAATAAATAAAGGTGGATTTTTTTTACTTTGGAGCACCGTAAACTGCAGACTTGAAAACATTCTCCATCAATCAGGTAATAAAAACTTTCCTCTTCTACAGCAATTTAGATTTTCTGGGAATGACAGTTATTGGTAATTGAGTAAAGCTGCTAAAAAACAAAATGAGGAGTTGCTTTTGATTGATAGCAAGGACCTTTCACTGCCCAGTTATCTGAATCCTGAGTGCAAAATAACAATATATCAGCCAAGCCATAAACTTCCATCAGACATTAAACCAGAATTAAGTCTTCAGCCCAATTTCTAACCTGCTAATCCCATTTATTCCATTCTTTATTCCCTTCCTTCAGCAGCTTCCAGGCCATGAAAGTTCATTATGACCTGCCCTGTAATTACTCCAATTTTTCTTAATAGGCACTTGGGCTTTTTAAAATCCCAAACAAATTATATGTATCACTCCTCAGTTATCTGTTATTTTGCTGACATCCCAGAGGAAAGAAAAATTTCCTTTTGGGACTGGTGCAATCCATCCCTAGAATATCATGCTCATTATTATCATTAGCTCTACAGTTAATTTTCAGTTAATTTGCTAAATACTGAGGTAAGAGCCATTAGCTCTTAACTCCTGAGCTCCATCAGAGTGCTCTAAAAATATAGAAAACATAATTTTCCCTCTAGCTGTCCAGATTTTAACAATAAGATTTTAACAAAATATTTTAAAGTTCTTTTTAGAATTAAAAAATGTTATTTAAAAAAAATATTTTTAACAAAATATTTTTAGTTCAGAAAATTCCTTCTTTAGTTTTGGAGATCCTTTGAATTGCCTCCATTTCAGAGAATCCACTTCAATAATTTCCCCAATTGTCTTCTGTGATTTTAATCTACGGGAGGAATCCCTCGGTGTGCCACCAGCTCACAGCTCAGATTCCTGGGAAGGAATGTGATTCTGACACAATGATGGAAAATAGATTATCTGCATCTTTAATCAATAGTTTAAATGCATATGGAGTGTTGAAACATGGTGTTTACTGCACTATCCCTTGAGGAGCATAATTATGTTTTCTATACATGAAAGCAATTTAATTTGTTTGCATCGAGAGAGACACTTGTGTAATATTCCAAATAATAATGATGTGCACAATGATCCAGACAGGATTTAATTTTTTTGAACAATTCTGTACTAAACAACACAGCCCTTTATTACTTCAGCAGACTATCTGCAGTCAGCATTAAAAAAGAGAATCAGAAGTGAGCCCAAGCAGAAATGAGAGATGGTTTGATTAAACCCTGTGTTGTTCCACTCTTCCTCTGGACTCAATCTGCTCATTTCAGTGGGACAGAATAAATCAAAATAACTGACAAATTACCTTTGTGTCTCTCCCATGCTCTAAGAACAGCATTTGAACTCCTCCTGGCCTAAAAGAGCATCTTTAAAGAGGGAACTGATTGTGTCTGCACCAAAACCTGACCCATTGTGTTGGTACTGTGGTGATTTTATAGCAGCGGTACCTTTGGTTTGGGTGCCAGGGACAAGGAAATCAAACACCAGAGATCCAACTTCACTCCTTGAACTCATGGACTCAGGTTCTGAACCTTGGATCTGCAGCAAAAAACTCACAGAATCAAAGAATCCTGGAATATTCTGAGTTGGAAGGGACCCCCAAGGATCATCCAGCCCAACAATCTCACCCTGTTCCAACATTCCTGGAGCTCTGGCAGCCTCAGAGCAGTGTCCATTCCCTGGGGAGCCTGGGCAGTGCCAGCACTCTCTGGGGATGAACCTTTTCCTGAGCTTCACTCAAACTTTCCCTGCTGGATGGCTGGAATGGGGTTAAGCCTATGGCTGGGGTTGTTTTTTAATGATCTTCTCATGCCTTGTTCAGGCTGCCCTGGAGCAGAGGCTGGGCAGAGTCCCAGAATAAAGCAGGGATTTACCCAAAGCATCTCCTCCATGGATCCACCTTGGGCAGCACCAGAGCCCAGCCAGGGCTGCACCCAAGATGAACCAAAATGGCCCCAAAATGCACGAGCGCTGCCGGGGTCTGTCCCTGGGATCAGCTCTGCTCCATTTGCACCTTGCAGTTCATTGTCCCATTGCAGCTTTAGCCCAGGCAGTCCCACCCTGCTTGTTTTTCTCTCTCCAGCCCACGGGGTTTGTGCTCCTGGGCTGAGATTTGGGTCATTTGTCCTTGGTGCCCAGCTGGAGCAGGGATTGTTTTGTCTCCCTGCTCTGAGCTCACCATCCCAAAATGTGACACTCAGAACTGCACACTAAAGCAGCACAGAATCTAAAAAACATAAATGCTAAACCTGAGGCATCATTTCCCCCCTTTAGAGGCTCGACTTTTAAATTCTGTCAATTTTTTAGTTTAATTATAAATAGAGAATTAAATATCTTGTGTTCATGTAATTGCCAAGAAAAGCACAATTCAGTGCTGAACTGTCCTCCCCTGTCCTTCTCCTCATTGTCCCTGCTGCAGGACAGGCACTGCTTCCATCCCCAATTCCCATCCCTGGAGTCAGGTATGGAAAACCAGAGACTGGAAGCAGCCACTGTGTTTGTGAAATTTTGGTAACAGAGCTCCAACAGGAGTAAGTGATCAGTCTTGACATGCGATGCAAATCTGAAGTTAAAAATATCGTTTTCCCTCAAAGTTAATTATGAATCATTAGGAAGACTGAAATAAAATCTTCTACCACGTTCCTCGCAGCTTTTCTGAGCAAATATGGAAAACAGAGATCACTTTAGAGGGCTGCTCCAAGGTAGCAGACACTTGGTAACTTAGGGGTTTATTTAAAACAGCTTCATGTCTAAATCGTGTGGTTTTGTTGTTGCATCTGGAAGTGCTGTAATTAACAGATAAAATCACCTCAGAGATAAAACTGCAGTGTATTAAAGTGAACAGGTACATGGACAGACATTCATGAGTGCTGAAATGTGATCTTCATATTGCAAAAGCACTACTCAGTTACCACAAACCAAAAGAGAAACAGGAACACTGAGTATTTCTGCCCAGAAATCAGCCCTTGGTAAATTTAAATTCAGCAGCTTTCCAAGCTCCATTCTCTCCTTGGGCCAGAGAGGGAATTACCAATATTGCTGAAGCTGCAGAAATTTCATTATTTCATTTTCACATCCAGATTACTGTTCTCTTCTCCTCTCTTGTCAGTCACTCCAGAAAGAAAGGTGTCTCAACAAAACCAGAGGTTGCTTTGGTGGTGATTTTTTAAAGGCAGAGCACAAGAAGGCAGAAATAGCAATTCTTCTCTCTTTTCCTGGCACTACCTCGACCTCTGAGGAGCCCTTCTGCCCTCAACCCCACCCCTAATGCTTGAACATTTCAGCGAAATCTCACTGTGGGTGGGGAGGAGGGAGCTGAGAGAACGAGGGGAAGAGGAATCAGAGGGATCTGAACTGCCAGAAGAACTGATCCGTGTCTCTGCACACACCTGTGACACCCTGAGCCACAAATACCAGAGCCAGAGGAGCTCAGGGATTAGAGGCAGGTCAGTAATTCAGGGGATGGATGGTGGTGGCAGTGACAAATGCTGCCCCAAAGCCCAGATGAGTCCAAGCCCTTCCCTCGTGGGTTCATTGGCCCATAAATTTTAAAATAAATATAAAGAATAATATATTTATGTTTCCAGTGCAGGCCTGCAGATTGCACCAATTGAACATTTCAAGTGAATGCAATGGAGGTGCAATTTGAGCAGTTCCAGGGAGCTGGGGGCTCTCATGTGCTGAGACACACTAAAAAGCTGATTTGCACAGAATCATGGAATTCTAGAGTGGTTTGGGTTGAAGGAACCTTGGAGATCACCACCACCATGGGACACCTTCCACCATCCCAAGCTGCTCCAACCTAACCTTGGACATTTCAGGGATGAAGTGTCCACAGTTGTTCCATTCCCAATCAAACCAACTCCTGTTTTCCAGCATTTTCATTCTTTCCTCACAGGATCAGAACTGTAATTGTCTATTTTTTTGCTACTTTTCTTTCCCACTGTCATTGCAAATTTAGTATTTTCTAAAAAACAGTTTTTCTTTATTTAAATGGAAATTACCTGCCTCAAAAAGCAGCTTCAGGGTGAGTTAAAATCTGCTGTAGCTCCAGTAAAATTAAGATGATTTCATCTGCATTGTTGCTCCTGTGTATTTTCCCTTGATACTGTGGTCAAGTGATCAGTTCTATTTAAAATAAGAAATCCCAAAACTTGGCTGCCATGCCAAGCCCTGGGAATACAAAAGTGGCCATAAAGAGGAAACTGGATTTTACAGAAATTTCACTTTATCATGTCCTAACACCACCTTTCTCTCTGGAGTAAATTACCTGCAAAGATTGTAGTAAAGAATTTCTGGGCACTGTATTGAAGAATAATAATGGCAATTTCATAGTGATTTCACAGGATTAACCACGCACCACACAAGAAAACCATCCCAGCAAAATCCAATTTGTTACTTTTCCAACACTGAATTTCCCCTCTCTTTGGCTGGCAATTAGTTATTACAAAAGTTTAATCAAAGACTCGGTTTCTTTAAATGTAACACTGTCAGAGTAAGATTAACCAATAATTAAGTAAATTGGACTTGGCTTAGTACACAGGAAACTGAGGATAATTCATAAACATTATCCATTAGCAACTGGTAAGTTCACACAGTGCTTGAGATATCTTTTAGAACTGATAATATTTAAACATGCCATAAGAAAATAAAAGTATTTAGCAAGTCCATTAGAACGATAAATTGTTTTACCTGCCTGCAGAGAGGGAAGCTGAGACTGACCTGAAAGAGAGAAATGTAAATGGAGAAAACATTCCAAAACCCCAGCAGGAAAGGATGACGCAGAAGCTTTCCAAAAGAAGCAAACACATCAGGGATACAGTGAGAAGGGAAAAGAGAAACCCCTAAAAAAACCAAGGAAATTAAAGACAGATTTGGGCCTTGCAGATCGTACAGAGAGAGAATAATAAGACTGAAAGGAATATTTTAAATAAAAATGATGCTCAGCAATTCCTGGCTGGTTGCAGTTCCAACCTTTGCAAAGAGGGTCAGCAGCCACAAAATGATGATCTCAAGCGCTGTTCAGTCAGTTCCAACCCTGCTCAGCACAAAAACTGAGGTGGAACTTTGAAATTTCTGAGAGTTTTACAGAAGGAATGAGAGGTGGAAACACAGGGTGGCTGCATGGGAGGTTCAGCCAGGAAAGGTGACAGAGTCTGAGCTGCTGCCCCGTTCTCAGGAACCTGGAATTCAGAAGGGAAACGTGGGACATGCAAAGTTCTCCTGAAGATGGACGCTGGCACAGCAAATCCAACACCGTGACAATGTTTTGATGGAAGTCAGAGAAGCAGAGGGGGGAGATTGCCCAGAGCAGCTGTGGCTGCCCCTGGGTCCCTGAAGTGCCCAAGGCCAGGTTGGACAGGGCTTGGAGCAGCCTGGGGCAGTGGAAGGTGTCTCTGCCCATCAAAAGAAATAATCTTTCAGACCTCCTCCAACCCAAACCACTCTGTGATTCCCAGAGCTGCAACTTCTCCCACTTCTCATCTTTTATATTACAATGCAAACCAGTGGTTGGAGCAGGACTGAGGAAATAGAGGGCTCAGCTCCAAGACTTCCTCACCACAGGAAGTTTGAAGGATTATGCCTCAAAATCCCAAAGTCTCCACAGAGCACTGAATCCCATCCACAGGTCCCAAACCATGAGGTGTTTGGAGTATAAACTGGAACTGATGCACTCTGGGATCAGCAATTTTAGACTTGAGCACTCCAATTCCACCTCAGCTCTGCTTTAGGCGTCAGGTTTCTCTGTTGACTGGAAATACATTGATTTGTGCTTCACAGAATGTTCCCTCCATCACTGAGGAGTGGCCCTCTGTGGACAAACCCCAGAAATATTTCATTACCATCTCCATGAAGAGTGTCTGGAGTGCTCCTGCGTTGAGAGCTGCTAAGTCTGTTTGCTCAATAAATATGAAAGCAGGCTGATCATTATGGAGTTCTGCTATTTCAGTGCAGTTCATCCCCATTTTCTCTTTGATTTCTCCTCTTTCTTCAGCAGATTGGTTTTTAGCTGAACGACGCTGAGTTGTCACTTGGAGTTTGGCTGCCACACCTTTGATTCCTGTGATAAAACAGCAAATGCAGCCAGCAGCATCAAGAACTGTCTGTGGAAATGCTGATTTACTATTGCACTGTTTTGTTCTGAAAAAGATACTGAAATAATGAATCTGTGGCATAGAAAAAATATCCCCGGACTGGATTTTCAAAATATCAAAGCTTGGTTTACAACAGGGTTAATGAAATTTCATCTTTAACTACATGGGCACACAGGCTGTCTTTAAAAAGAGTTAAAGTCCAATCTATTGCTGGTCAAAGTCTAATAAATGATGGGATGTTGTGGCTGTACTTCCCTGGATAAATACTTTGCAAAGAACTGAGCACTGCAAACTAAATTCCTGTATCTGCCACTAAAACTATGAACTGAGTTTTGAGCATTTGGTGAAGATATAAAAATAACAAATTTCATTAGTATGCCTATTATGTGTTATGATCATCTGTTTTAACATAAAAAATAGAATTTACTATTCCTCCTCAATGCATGAGAGTTCCAGGACTATATTTAAGCCTCCACACATCAAACTTTAACAGCAGTGAGACAAAAATGAATTGTGCTGTGGCACAAAGTCACACCTCATGGTCCCTTCACTGCATTAGCCATTCAGTCTAAGGGTAAAATTAATTAAGATGGCATTAGATACACAGCAAATACATGAAAAAATAAGTGGCCTGAGCAGATTTCATTAAGTTCTAATGTGGTTTAAAATTACTTTAATAGGTAAGTTCATGACACAGCACTTTTACTGCTGCTGAAAGGTCAAGGAGAGAAACCCAGCCAGGAGTCCACAATTTGAGTTTTGTGGCTTTCTGCAGTTTGGATTTGTTGATTTTCTTCAGATTTTTATGGCACTGGCTATTCCTTCATTTCAGGTGGAGTACACAGGTAGGATTTCACCATCAGGGTTACCCAGGAAAGGGAATACTCACTAAAATAAGGAAATTGTTCTGGTTTGCTTGGTCAGCCGAGTTCCTGGTGTGGGAGGATTCCAGGTCAATGCAGCAGCAAACACTGAGGAGAGAGGGAGAGTCTCCAGTGTGAGTCCATGTCCTGCACAGCAACAAAAGGAAAATTAAAATGTGACACTGGATCAACCCCAAAGGTGCTCAACACAACACCAAAAGTTTTTCCCAGGAATTTCCTCTTTGCCTTGGAACCACAAATAGGTGTTTTGGCTTTTCCAGGCTAAAGACAACTTACTGAAATATGAGAGCTACTCAAATGCCACTCTGAGGGTTTGAGGGCTACTTTCCACAAAAATTTAACTGCTGGGTGTAAGAACCCAAACTGGTGGTGACAGTGACACCAGTACATGCACATCTCATCTCTTGCCACTGGAATCCATAAAAACCAGGGAGATAAATGCTTTATCAGCTAACAGAGCTGGTTTTAAAGGCTTCTTACACTGCTATAAAAAACCTCCACAAATATTTGCTAACAATGGCCTGCACCTATGGGATCCTGTGTTTACACAATGTAATGGGTAATCACCAGGGCACACAGTGTGGATTTTTATTTTGTGGGGGTTTTTTTTATTGCTGTACAGCAATACAACACTCAGTGTGTCCCTCAGTATGTGAATTTTCCAAGGAAATCTTTCCTGTTCCACATCACCATCAAACAGCCCTCTCCATTTCACAGGGTATTACTGCTCCTCCACTGTGGGGCACCAGCAGGAGGGGGAAAAAAAGAACAAAGTATCCCAATAATAAAATAAGATTGGCAAGGGACACAAAAAAACCCCCCATTTTCTCCTAAATGTGGATCATCAGTTAAGTGACTCTGGGACTCCAGAATTTACATAGCCCAAATCTGGATCTACACAAGCATTAAAAACCAAGTTACAGCCACTTGGAAAAGCTGTAAAGTTTGGGGTTTTTTGAAGTTTCCAAACTTCAGCAGCAGTGAGTCAGAGCTGCAGAGAGGGGCAGGGACACAGAGAGTGGCAGGAGCAGCACAAGGGGGAGGCAAAGTGCCCTGGCACACGTGGGAGCTCAGCCTCTGATGTCAAACAAACTCATTTTGAGGCTCCTCTCTTCCCTGGCAGCCCCTTGGACTGCCTGGCTCTCAGGGAGGTTGAAAGCCTGACTAAAGCCAAGATGACAAGACATTTTGGGAGGAGGCTGGGATTGTTCCCACCACCCCCAGGAATGGCAGCGTTCCCACTGCTGAGCCTCTGCTGAGCCTGTTGCCTGATCTTGGAGTGATTTGTCATTGATTTGTCATTCCTTTCCTGCCCGGAGATGCAGGAATCTTGGAGAACAGTGAGTTAGCCAGTGAGTTAGCAGCTTGTCAAAACTGTGACTGGGGAACAAAGGAGTCTGAGAAGAGGCTCTTTTTCCTTGGCAGCTCTGCTGCAGCTGGGTGATTCTGGAGGCGTCCCTTCCCTTCCCTTCCCTTCCCTTCCCTTCCCTTCCCTTCCCTTCCCTTCCCTTCCCTTCCCTTCCCTTCCCTTCCCTTCCCTTCCCTTCCCTTCCCTTCCCTTCCCTTCCCTTCCCTTCCCTTCCCTTCCCTTCCCTTCCCTTCCCTTCCCTTCCCTTCCCTTCCCTTCCCTTCCCTTCCCTTCCCTTCCCTTCCCTTCCCTTCCCTTCCCTTCCCCTTCCCTCCCCTTCCCCTTCCCCTTCCCTTCCCCTTCCCTTCCCTCCCCTTCCCCTTCCCCTTCCCCTTCCCCTTCCCCTTCCCCTTCCCCTTCCCCTTCCCCTTCCCTTCCCTTCCCTTCCCTTCCCTTCCCTTCCCTTCCCTTCCCTTCCCTTCCCTTCCCTTCCCTTCCCCTTTCCCTTTCCCTTTCCCTTTCCCCTCCCCGTGCAAAAGGGACAGGGACAGATCTGGATGGAGCCAGGCAGCCCAGGGACACACTGAGGTGTTGGGAAGGGTGAAAGTTTGACAAGAAAGTCTCACAGATCTGTGTGTGCTTAGCATAAAGATTTTTTGAACGCAGAGTCTGATGAAGGAATAGAGATGGAAGCAAGTTTTCATACAGAAGAGTAGAATTGCTGAGCCAGTCTCACTGGCTAACCAAGGAGGCAAAGGGTGTGTTGGTTAGAAGGGGTTTTCATGGCTTAGAGCAAAGGATAAACCCACCCCAAACAAGAAGATGTTTTTACCAAGCAGAAAGAGAGCACAGGCAAACAAGTCAGCAAATGTTGCAAGTAGAAAAAAGGTCTCAGCATTTTCCACTGCAAGAAAACTGAAAAACAACTTCTAGCTTAAACTGTAATATACTGACTTTTAGTGATTAGAGAACACTAACATGAATATGGTAATTATAGTAGCTATGATAGGCTATAGGTAATAGTTAAGGTATAGATTGGTTCTACTGTATTGAGATGCTCAGCAAAGAAAAGTATATAATGCATTGTAACCAAAAGAGAAGTATATAATGCACTGTAACCAAAAGAAAAGTCTATAATGCATTGTAACCAAAAGAGAAGTTTATAATGCACTGTAACCAAAACCAAAGGGTCTCCAGGCCTGCCTGCAGCTGGAGCTGACAGCTGTGGGCACAGCTCTGTCACCACCACCCTGGACTGCTGTAACACCTTGGATGGAATAAATTGCATTTTGTACACAATAAACTGCATTTTGTATACAATAAACTGCATTTTGGAGAGCCACCTGGAGTCCCGTATCTCTCATTTAGGCTCTTACACTCAAGGTTCTGCCTCTGCTTCAGGGATGAAACCTTAACCTAAGCTGCACCTGTGATTCACTTTCTGAAGTTACAAGTGTCCCCAACAATAAAGAAAATTGACCACAGCAGAAAAATACACCTAAACCTACAAAAATGACATGGAAAAAATCTTGGGAAGAAAAACAGCTGGGCAGCATTTGTGGCTGTGAGAAGAAATTGGTAACCAACATCATGAAGCTGGAGCAGAAGCTGGAAATGGTGGAAGACTGAAATGGAAGGGTCAAAAAATGAAACTTTTCACCATCTGCTTTAAAAAAACCTTTGAGGTAGAGCTACAGCATCTTTCCTGAAGTTCAGAAAGCTCAGTAATGCACAGCAGTTAACTCTGGAATCTTCAAATCAAACATGGAATAGAACTGCCAAAATCCTTCTTTATCCAAACTTTGAACCGTTTCTCTGTTGTATCTGCTTTGCATTTTATGCCCCAGGATGGATCCTAACAATGGGAAAAATTAACCCACATAAATTCACAGTGCACTTACCTGTTATTTTGTCAAGAAACAAGTGGTTTAGTCTGTTCATGAGATGATGAGTCAACTTTCTTTTCAAAAAGCAATTGAAGATGCCAAGCACATCTATTAAACAGAGACATCATAAACGAGGTCAAAACAGGCTCCTTCTGTAGGCTTCCAGCAAGCTTTTTATGCCTTGACTTTTCATGCCTCTTCAAGAGCCAGGAATTTTCTGGAACAGCAAATAAATGGAGTGTTTTGTCAACACAGAAAAGAGATAAACAGCAGACAAAGTAATTCTGTAATTATCAGTCTGACAATGATCCCAGGCCAAGGAACGGAACGACTGAGGCAGAGCTCATTAAGCACAGAACTTTAAAAAAGTGTAATTAATGCCAATCAAACTCAGGTTTATAAAGATTAGATCATTGCCCAGCTAATGAGGTTTCTCTTTGTAAGATTAAGGATTGATTAATGAAAGGTGAAAAAATAAGAAACATTTGGTTTTGGGTCCTGGATGGTTCATTTTAAAAAGTTAGGGATGAACGTGGTAAAGGATGGGATGAGCCGGGCTATGCCCCAAACTAAAAACCAAATTAAACCAAACCAAAAGTAAAAACAGATGAAACAAAACCCTGATGCAATTATCAACTTAAAAATACCAGATTTTAGACTTTTTTTTCTTTGCAAATTATGAAATAAGAATGCACCAAACTTTCATATTAGAAGCGGAGAGTGACAGAGCAGAAAGTGCCTTGTCTGCATTCTTTTAGAGAGGATAATAGATAACAGCCTGAGTTTTTTGGGATGGGACTGTTGAGGGTTTGTTTCTGGGAGGGTTTTGTGGGTCATCACCTCACACAAAACACTTTGAACCAACCCTCTGTGCAACCAAGCAGAGAAGGAGGAAATGCATGGGCACATTCCTAACCTGGTGAAAGGCAATTCCTTAAACCCCAATAAATTGATCCATTCCCATCTCCCCTTCTTTAAGATCCCCCCAGTTTACCTCCAACCCTGCCCCAGTTTGTGGGACGCATCCACATGTTTACCCAGCATGATTACCTGATAAAATCTTTCCATGTGTTCATTTTTAAACTGTTCATCCTTCAGTGCATTCACTGCACTTCATCCTCTCAGGTGTTAAACACTTGTGAGCTTTTATTCCTCACATGTCACTGCAGAGCTTCTCTGTGCTATTGCCACCCTTCTCTTTGCCCCACAGATCCCATTTTTCCAACCACTTCCATCAGCATCCTCTCATTTTTCTCCCGAGGGCCAGAGAAAACATCAAATAAAAGCAGTTCTGAGATTGATTCTTCAGAAATTCCGGATTTGAGTCGCAGAGTTCCTTGCAGTGCAAATCAAAACAAACTTAAAAGCCTCCCAGAAACCACAGGGTGAACAAGACTGAAAATGCATTATTCAGGCCAGCTGCAAGAAATAACATCCAGTTTTTGGACAATGGGATAAAAAAACATACTTCAAACTGAAGGTATTTTTTTAAAACAGCGACAAACATTGATCACAACGTCTCAGTGATTATTTAAAGCAGAAAATATTCTGTTTGTTCTAAATGATTAAATGAATTTTAAACATAAAACCAAAGCCATGGCTGCTGGATTACATGGTGACAATAGGGGGGTTTTCACATCCTTCTGTCAGGTATTTGTGGCTGAAAGTGCCACCCGTAGCTCCTGTCTTGATTTCACAACTGTTCAGATCATTCAGATGGAAATATTTTTTTTGTAAAATTCTTTCTGCAGGAAAAACATTCATTTCAGCCTTATTTTTGTTTTTTCCCCCTATTCATCATAGTAAGTTTATCCTGTGAATCCTATTTTTTTCCACATCAGAACCCTTATTTAGAATCATAAAATTATGGAATCACAAATTTATGGAATCACAAAATTACTGAATCATAAAATTATTGAATCATTCAGCCCAACCTTTAAGACATATTTGTATATATTCATTTACATTTGCATATAAACACAAGGTTTAACAGGGAAGACACAAATATTTACCATAAGCTGTAAAAACTGCTATAAAATCCTAAAAAAATCATCATAAGAACTTTAGAAATGCTGGATCTGGGATTATTTTTTGAAATTAAAATTATTGAACTATTTTCTTTCCTTTTATTCAAATGACAGAAACTAAAGAGAAGAACACATTTCCTGTTTTGTTTTGCTTACCACAAATAGCGTACTAAATGTGGAAGGAAAACAACCTTTTCCCTCAGTTTAAAAAATGAGGTCACTAATATTTAAAAATAGGAGTTTTCCCACAGGTTTCTACCCATGGTGGCTTAACCCTGAATTTGGGTGGAATTTGCCATCTGTTTCCTCTTGCATCACACCCTGAGTCAAACTTCCGGGGCTTTCTTTTGGCAGATGATGCACAAAAATCAGCTAAAAATAAAAAAACCTCTGAATGGAGGCTGCCAACAATGCCTTTGACTTGTGCTCTCTCCCAGGGATAAACCATATTTATAAAACGTGTTATGCAAGGTGCCATCAGTTTTTATTCCCATTCTGCTGACTCAGAGAGCCTCTGACAGAGCCACCAGCTGAAGACAACGCTTCACCACAGCCATGGCAACTGGAGAGTGGGAATAATTTGGAGGAAAATGAACTTTTTATTTGTTTTAATCTCTGGAGGAGCTTCTGATGGAGCAGCTGAGTGTGAGCCCTGCTCTGGAGCTGCCTCAGCAGGGCAGAGCTGTCACCACATCCCGCAGGGTGCTCCTGAGCTGCCTCTGCCTATCTGAGCATCCCAAAAATTCCAAAAAAATCTCATATCTCCAATTCTTGCATGGATGAGGCTCCCTGGGCCACCTCCATGAGGCTCTGGGTTGATTTCAGGTAAGAAATAATCACCACAGCTTCTCTTTGAATTTTAGGCACACACATCACTCCCTTCCTGAGGGCTGCACAGAGCACCACCCACAATTCACCACACAAAGCCTAAATCTGGGAGCCTAATTAAATAATTCTGTTCATTACAAATGCTCTACAATCATTTTTGTATCCATAAAATGGCCTTTTACAGATACCTCAACACCTGCCCACGCACACTGCCGAAGGTTCCTTCTCCTTTTGGAAAGGCACTCATTAGTATTTAGAAACAGATCCTTTCTACCTTCACTGCTGGCCTTAAAATTGATCAAGGGAGGACACAAAAAATCTGAATTTTATTTTGAAGTAAAAAGGTCTTAGAAGCTCGTATACAAAAGCTATAAAAAATCCCTAATTAAAACCCCAGAGAGCCCAGAGATCTCTAAAAAGCACTTATCTTCTCAGAAGGCACAGCTTTGTTCCCAGTCTATCTCATAAACTGAAAATAGGTGAGCACACTTCTGGCTGGATAAATTATTGTCTAATATCCCATGCAACATGTATAGATTCATCTCATTACAAAGGAGTTTTTTTTTTTTCATTTTTAAGAATCATTTCCTGGCTCTCCAAAGAGAAATTTTTAATGCTATCTTCTTTAAAAACATAAATATTTCCAGGATGCAAGAGATGCTTCGTGGTGGCAAAAGCTATCAATATTTTTTTCCATCTGTTTGCCACACTTGCTTTGAAACCAAATTAGTTGAAAATTCAATAAATGAACTGGCAGGTGAGAAAATCAAAGCAAAAAGAAAACTGCTTTAAACAAAGGGGAAAACCACAGGCTCCTGTTTTCTGTGGAGATGCAAATCTTCTCCTACATCACAAGGACTTTTTGAACTCCATTTTCTAAGGTTGCTGGTGGGAAGTCAGCTCATTTCTCCCGTGTGTTAAAGAGAATAATTTATTTTCCACAAGAAAAAAAAATTAAGAGTGTATATGCAAATATCATTTCCAAATAAAGCCATTCTATTCAAATTCTCATTTGTGAATGAGGGAAATGTTGTGTAGCACGCAGTCAACAGCTTTTGTATCAGCAAAATGCAGAATGACAGGTTCCAAATGATCACTGCTTCATTCCACTCTGCCTTTTCTAGGATGGCAGCACAAAAAAAATCAGGTACTTTGCTCAAATATGTCTATTTGGCCATTATTTCATTTACTGGCATGTCAGGCTACACCGATTTCCTCATCTCTTTTGTTTCTTCAGAATTTTAGAGCCAGATTAATGAATTTATTTCTGCCAGACCCTGCCAGCTTCCTTTTTACTCCATTCCTACAAGGCCACCATGAAATAAATATGAACTATGAACTAACAGTTTAGCTTTGACCTAAACAGAAATTGAAAATATGATTTAAACTGAGACGTTTGTGTGGCACTTTTTTGTTGGGATTTGTGGTTTTTTGGTTTGTTTTTCTGCTGGTTAGTGTAGAAATGCTGCTTGGCAACTCATCCCCATTCCTGGAGGTTTCCAAGATTCAACCAGCCAAGGACCTGAGCTTGGGATGGTCCAAGAAGAGTTAGAAGAGTTCAGGGAGCAGGATGGGGTCATGCACTCAGCATTTCCATAATCTTTTTTAATTTAGACAACTGCAACAAGATTACTAAAAAAATCTAAAAAATCTGAATTTCAAATTTTGTACAGTAAAGGCAAGAACGGTGGGGTTTAGCTGAACTATTCAAATGAAGACTCAGTCCTTCCTGACTGAATTCTGAGAGAGATTTTGAAGCTAAATTTCACCACCAGCACTTTATTTCCAAGCCCATGTCCCCCAGCAGCTCTTGGGTCACTGCTGATTTTCTCAGTGCCTCAGGCACAGGCTGTCCCATTCCCAAACTGGGAAAATGGTTCCTGCAGATGGCAATGAGAGGCCTGGATTACAGGAAATTATTTACAATAAAAAATTTTTATGAAAAAAATCTGCACCAACCCAGGTTTTTAATGCTTTGCCTAATTTACTTTCCAAACTGCAGCGTGGCTACATTTATATTTCAGGGCTTGGGGGAAAAGAACAAAAAAAGAAAAAAAGGTCAATTCAAGATCTGTGTTGACTGCAATATTATTTCAGCATTTCCCTTGATAATATCTGCTGGCATTGTTTGTTCAGAGAGGAGCCAGCACGAATATCCAGGATAAATAACCAGTATGAATATCCAGAAGGAATATCCAGTAGGAATATCCAGAATGAATATCCAGGAAAAATAACCAGAATGAATATCCAGAAACAATCTCAAGAAAGAATATCCAGTATAAATATGCAGAAGGAATATCCAGGATTAATATCCAGAAGGAATATTGAGCAGGAATATCCAGTATGAATATCCACTATGAATATCCAGCATTAATATCCAGAACAAATATTCAGTAGGAATATCCAGAAAGAATATCTAGAATGAATGAATATCCAGAATGAATATCCAGAAATAATAACCATAAAGAATATCCAGCATAATTATCCAAAAGAGATATCCAGAAAGAATATCCAGTATGAATATTCACTGTGAATATACAGCGTTAATATCCAGAAAAAATATCCAGTATCAATATCTACCATGAATATCCAGCATTAATATCCAGGAGGAATATCCAGAATGAATTAATGTCCAGAATGAATATACAGAAAGAATAACCAGAAGGAATATCCAGAATGAATATGCAGAAGGAATATTCAGTATGAATATCCACTATGAATATCCAGCACTAATATCCAGAAAGAATATCCAGGAGGAATATCCAGGAGGAATATCCAGAAGGAATATCCAGGATAAATATCCAGAAGGAATATTGAGCAGTAATATCCAGAAGGAATATCTAGTATGAGTATTCACTATGAATATCCAGCATGAATATCCAGAAGGAATATCCAGAATGAATATCCAGAATTAATTAATAACCATAAAGAATAACCAGAAGGAATATCCACTATGAATATCCACTATGAATATCCAGCACTAATATCCAGCAAGAATATCCAGGATGAATATCCACCAGGGATATCCAATATTAATAATCCAGCGTGAATATCCACCAGGGATATCCAATATTAATCCAGCACAAATATCCAGCACCAGCTCTGAGGTGAATTTGCAATCGCTGCCACTCCCGAGGCAGAATTTTAAGTGTTGCCCCAGGTGTGTTTTCCTTGCAGGAGCTGCAGCTCCATCCAGGAATGTTCCAGAAGTACCTGATGGCAATGGCTGGAAGGACCAAGAATGTCGATATTTGGGGTTTGTGTCATGGAATTCAACCCTAAATTAAGCAGCAACTCTTATGGAGAGTTCTGAAGGGTGCAAACAGCTGAAGCTCTCAATAAAGCAGTGAAAATGAATTCAGAAGTCAACACACAGAAAAAAACATTGAACCAAAAAGGCAAACTTGATTAAATGTTGCAAATCCACCCAGTCCTCCAGAAAAGTAACGTTGAAACCAAAAGGCAAACATGATTAATTACTGCAAATCCACCCACCCTTCCTGTGTAATCATCCAGGTAAGAAACTGCCAGATTTACATAAATAATTAACTAATTATGTACACTAATACACGAATTAACTTTTAAACTCTAAATTATAGATATGGACCTAACCCTCACTCTGGGAATTATTTTTTTCACGTAACACCAACATTTTAAACAATTTCTTTTCTCACACAACACTACAAGTAAAATGTTTTGCACAATAAAAGCATGGAAGTTCATTTTTAGCTCCTGCTGCCAGCTGGGTAAGAGTTCTCTTCCCAAAGCCTTCGGTAAATCCTCGCCTTTGCCACCACAGGAGGCTGCACCATTTGCATCCCTCAAGAAGTGAGACAGCCACCAGGATTATTAATGGCCTTCCCCTCAGCCAAATTCACAAATTGTCACAGAACTTCCACTTATTTTGCATGAAATTCCAAGCAAGCCAGCCGTGCACTTTTTAAGGCGCTCAAAAATCCAATTTTACACTTGTCTTAATCACTGCAGATCAGCTCCTCACACGTTGGAGCTGCCATCTGCTCAGGCATTTCTCAAATCCCCACCCAGAGCCTCCTCCTGCTGCTGCTGCACACGCACAGGGGCTGAGCGTGCAAGGAATTCCCACCTGAACTCACCTTTATGGGATTTTCATCCCAAAATCCCAGTCCTGCAGGGCACTGGGGGGGGGACACGCCCAGAGTGGCTTCACAAAGGATGGGGACAAACAGCAGTGACAGTCATGTTGTATCATACCCTCTAAAGGCAAAACAATCCCTAAAAAACACCCATTAATCCCATTAATCCCATTTTTCCTAATCAACCCTTTAAAAATTCCTGTTAACCCTGCTTTTTTCACCTCTCACAAATCATCCCACAACCCAAGGCCAGGGATGGACACGACTGGCATTAAAATCCAGATGAAGTCGCCTCCTCTGCAAGTGTTGGAAATTCACACTGGGATGAAAGAAGAGATGGGAATGAGCATCTGGCCAGATGTTCAGTGGCAAAAGAAACCACACCAGGGAAACATTTCTGCCAAATCATCCAAAATGTGTGCATTTAGAAATTCCTGATTTCTAAGAATGGGGAAGTTCTTACCAGAATTGAAATGGCAGGAGATCACAGTTCTATTCATCAGCTAAAAACTATTTTAAATCATTTTCTAAAAACTATAAATTATGCATTACTGCTAAAATGAACTTCTTTACACACTTTAAGTATTTCTAAAATAGACAAAAAGTTTTAAAAAAACAACCAAGTAAGAGCCTATTTTATCTTCTGGATCTGCTTTGGTACCAGATATTGAAACAGAAGATTCATTAATCTTTTCAGAAAGTCAAGCATCACCTTTGAGGATAAATCCAATCCCTTTTCTTGCCTGGTTTAGGATTAAGAAATGGATTTGCTTCCATTGCACGAGACTGGAACAATTAAACAGAAAAATGATTGTTCATTTTAAACATATTCAGGTCCCAATTAGGCACTGAGCAGTAAAATGAAGAAGAAAAACTCAGATTTTTTTAAAATTGTTTGCATAAAGTAGCAGGTTTGTGTACATTTGGTCAGTATTTTAAATTTAGAAATGATTTTACCATGGAAGTTGCCCTTGTAGGGACACAAATCTCTGCATCCAGGCTAATTTTGGTTCCTAAAATAATATTATGATTAAGCTTTCATTTTCTTTTCCCACCCAAAGTCTTTGGGTTCTAGATACCAAATTAAAATGCTTCACTGCAATGGGATGCCAGCTAAAAATGCCCAATTTATGCCTATGTTAATATTTATAGCAGGGTTACACTCACCTCACCCCTGTTACTGTGGGATTGATTGATTTTACAGCACATTCCCCATTTTCCTGCTCCCTCCTGACTCCTGAAGCTTTTTCCTGAGTTATTTTCAGAGGTTTAAAAACTGGGAAGCGTGAGGACAAAAATGCAGAAATTATCAGAGAAGCTCTTGTCATTAACTGGACATTGGCTGAGCAATTCAGATAATTCTACCTTAAAGAAGGCCAAAGCTAAAAATACAAATGGCCAGCTCTGAAGGGCACTGCTGGCTTCAATTCTCCCCCCCAAAAAATAGAAAATAGGATGAGAAATCCACAAAGAATTTCATGGAGCTCTATGACCAAACCTTTATTATTTGCTTGTTGACTGAAGTGCTAAAGGATCTGTCTGAAAAACTACAAAATATATTGAAATAAGGAAATTTAACAAAAGAAAAATATAGAGAAGGTGAGAAAATGTCTCTAGGTCAGTCAGGGAACCCAAAACTACAATTTGTACCTGAGCTTTTGGGGCTGGGCAGGACCAGCAGGGAATAATCTTCCTTTGATTATTCAGTTTGTAGAAAACATTACAGACACCCCTAAATGGGTTTTTTCCATGCAAGCCCATAGCTAAAGAATTTAAAATACTTTTTAAAGAAGCAACAAGCTCAGAATGTTGTGGCACATTTTCATGCTGGGCTTTCTTTGAATGGTGAATTGATATTTTTGATCCCAAATTCTGGTGTGAACACGTTTAAGATCTTTACAGGGAAGGGAGAAAGTGCAACTGATCTTTACAGAATGGATTTTCCAGGAGGTAAAATCAGCAGAGCTACCTGTAATTATTAATTTAATAATTAGATATGAACCATAAAGACATAAGTGAGGGCAAAGGAAATCCCCCTTAGTTCTTACAAAAGGCCTAAAACAAAGATAATTGGACATCTAATATGGAGACAAGCTATTGGGCATAATAAATTGAATTAGGAAAAATTCGAGTTGTAGCATGTTGTCACAGCTCAGAAACCCCTGTACAGATGATTTTCCACCCAGTACCAAACTCAGAGCCAGAGATCCTCTCTCTCAGGAACCCCATTAATGCCCTGCTGAAACAAATCTGAATTTAATTCCAGCTCTGTGGGGAACAGTGCTGGTTGCTTCCCTCTTTTACTGCCACGCCATAAAACCCCAGGAATTAGATTTAGGAGCAGCCACCTGCTTTCTCAACAGACTGCCAACACCTGAGACTTCTTTATTCTCCTTTTTGAGGCTTATTATGGTTGCAGACAGAATTTTCTGAAAATCTGGGGCCTGGGTGAAAAGCAGTGAATAACAACAGGTAAAACTCAACTTATATTCTTCTCCAAGTGTGTGATAATTTTTGATTTTGCCCCCAAAACCACTTTCCTATTTATCAATCTCATATTATTTAGTCAGTGAAGACCAAAGGTGCTACAAATAAATGATGCCCCAGATTCTGAGTGGGATTAAAATGTGAGGGAGCAACAAAGACCAGACCAGACCCAGGAGGGATCAGAGAGGGATTTGCTTTCCTTTTCCTTATCCCATGGTCATCAATCCCTCCCTCTCCCTGCTGCTGCTCCATTTCCACCCACACTGCCCTCAAGATAAGAGCTGAAGAAGCAGGTGGAAGCCATTCCAGATGTAATTTTTCTTTTTAAAAAAACAGATAAACAATGCTGGAATTAGCCCCCAAAGGAGAATTATAGCAGGAAAGCAAGTTGCTAAATGAAAATTCAAAGTCACCACCCAAAATCATGTGGCTTTAGTACTCCACCTTTACTCTCTGCTTAGTAAAAAGTGCTAAAATTAAATTTTATTTGGATACTTCCATGAATCTGAAACACTTCTGCTATGCCAAACTCTTATTTGCTAACAAAAATAATACTAACCATGTGTGCAAGCAGGAAAGTTGATTATATTAAGATTAGAGACATATTCAGATGGAGTAACAAAGCATCAAAATGTTTGTTCTGATTATCTGATTATCTGCCCACGCTGCAGCTCAGGGCTTTAAAGCAGAATTTCCACGACTTTTGGTGACTTTCTCCCTGCAATGCTATAAAAGAAAATGCTTTTCAGCATTCCTGACAAGGATTTGCAGGATAAATCAGAGCTAAATTAACAAATGGATGTCCATCAGAAATGTGTCATCTTACAATGTGGAAGAAATTTTTAAGCACTGAAAGGGCATCATCACAGGAATATTAAAGGCAGAAAATTTATAAAATAATTCAGCTTCATTTTGCTGCCAGGACTGAGTAAACCATGCCTTAACCCAATCCCATTCAACCATAACTTTAAGATGTATTTTGACTTACTGAAAACTAAAACTTACACTTCGATTTCACATCTGTGTGGCTTAATGTATTTCAGCTTCCCTGGAGGTTCTAATTCAAACCCAGCATTCTTTTCCCTCTCTGGGGGACCCCGAGAGGTTTTAGTTTCATGCATTCCAACAATTCCATTCCAACAATTTCTCCTATTCCATTTAGCACTGCATTGGCTCCACCTCAGGGGTGAGGGACTGACAAACCCAAGTGTCATCTCCCATTCCAGCACCTGAACTGCAGAATTTTCCCCTCAGAGTCAACAGGACTGGGGAATGAACTTAAAAATCAGTGTGCCCCTTTCTGGTGAATCCCCACAGCACTCGGAGTCAGTGCAGCTCAGTGGATTCTCATTTCAGGAAACATTTCATTCCCTTTAATTATTTTGGGAAGATGCAACTGGAGGAAGAGCAACGTCCACACCAAGCTCCCAGTCTGACAGCACAGATTGCTCCACTCCTTCGCCTCAAATTTCAATTATTTGCTGATTTTGTCACACTACCTGAAGGTTTCTACACCACCTTTTTTATTTTTTTCATGGAAATAAAGCTACTTTCCTATTCAAGGGAAGCAGATAACCTCTGGCATTCACTCCATGACCAGCTTTCCCCTTCTTTTAAATGAACAGCCTGTACTAAAAAGAGGCTATAAAATGTTGACTACAAAACAGCAAACAAATGGTTTGGCTTGGCTGTGAAACTCTTACAACACTTTCCACTGAAATAAAAAGCTGTGATTCTACCATGGCTACCTCCACTGTGATTTCTATTGAATTAAAATCTGGCTCAGGACCGCAAATCCTATTTGCAGGCAGGCAGAATTCATGCAAACAAAACTGAAATGATAATTGAGAGAGAGTTCTTGAATAAATGCTGGATTTGTCCTAGACAACACCCCTCTGCCTCTGACTGTCATTCTGTTTGTCCAAAGGGAGGATTATTTCCTGAACATGGAAATTGTGCTGAATGTGAATGCTCACGTGGGCACATGAACAGAGAAATTGCTTCTCTTCACTAAAATAATTTTTCACTAAAAGTCATTCTAAAATTTGCTAAATTTCATTAAAATTCATTCTAAAATTCATTCACTAAAATTTCATTCTAAAAACATTCCTTACTAAAGCACAGATTGTTTGCACGAGCCACACAGAGTTTTTGGTAGAGAGCAGGGAGTTCTGCTTTCCTCAATCCATGCTCTCCCTGCATGGCTGAAATGGGAAGAAACACGAAGAAATCTCCTTTTACACCCAGAACTGTGGCTGTTATTGCCCCAAAAGTCCTGAGAAGTGACATTAATACAGTCAGGCTGCAGTTGGAGATGCACCCACACTGTCAGTGCTGCTGCGCCAGCCTCAACCCTCACTCTTAAAGAACATTTAGATATTGGTATTGAATTAGCCCAATTAATTTTATTGGAATCTTTGACAAACCCAGTTCAGCTTCATTAAATCAAACCAACCAAGCTTTGTCTAAGTTCTGTCATTTTTCATAATCAGGATCCAGCCACATCTGCTCAGTGGAGCCTCCCATTACCCACCAGTCTAACTCTGCTGTTTTTATCAGCCCAGAGGAATGGGATGAAGCAAAATAAACTGCCAGAACACAATCACTGCCTTCTTCACTCTGCCCATCCTATGGCAGAGATGGAGAATTTAAATCAGTGTGGTCACAAAGTGCCAGCAACATCAGCAAAAATGGGAAAGGAAATCAAACTAAAATGTAGCTGCTGAAATGGAGTCACTCTCTGAATGTGAGCTTGTGCTGGTTTCAATGTGTTTCTCTTTATGCTCACAATTCACACTGCTGCTGAGTATTTTTTATCTTATTTAGACAAAAAGCCACATATATCACCTTCCAAAGGTGAATTTAGCTAGGATAGCATGAAGGGAAGTAGTTTGAAAATATTATTGATAGTTAGAAGTGGAAGAAAAGGAGTTTCCACACCCAGAACCGTGGCGATGCCTCAGGTTTGAGCTTTTCTATTTTTCAGGTTCTGTGCTGCTTTAGTGTGTGGGGCTGAGTGTCACATTTTGGGATGGTGAGCTGTGTGCACAGAGCAGGGAGACAAAACAATTCCTGCTCCAGCTGGGCACCAAGGACAAATGACCCAAATCTCAGCCCAGGAGCACAAACCCCGTGGGCTGGAGAGAGAAAAACAAGCAGGGTGGGACTGCCTGGGCTAAAGCTGCAATGGGACAATGAACTGCAAGGTGCAAATGGAGCAGAGCTGATCCCAGGGACAGACCCCGGCAGCGCTCGTGCATTTTGGGGCCATTTTGGTTCATCTTGGGTGCAGCCCTGGCTGGGCTCTGGTGCTGCCCAAGGTGGATCCATGGAGGAGATCCTTTGGATAAATCCCTGCTTTATTCTGGGACTCTGCCCAGCCTCTGCCCCAGGGCAGCCTGCACAAGGCAGCAGAGGGGTGAAGGATGCTGAGCCTTTCCTGAAGGAGCTGCTGCAAGAACAAAGAGCAGCTCATTCAGAATCCCTCTGTCTGAACTGAACTGTCACCTGGAAAGCTGTTTGTTGATAAATAATTACAGAACTTTAACAGGAGTTTTCCTGTTCACAAAACCCAGGATTCACATTCTGGGCTTGCATGATTCGGTATCCAGGGAAGGGAACTTTTGATCTTGCTCACTTTTGTCACAAATGCCAAGGCAGGACTCCTGGCAGAGCCTCACATCGTGCTCCTGGATTCTGACATTCCACTCAGCCACAGGGATGGGCAAACCAGTGAGGAAAAGAAGCCCAGCAGCAGAAACTGAACTTCTGAAGGCTGAAAATACTGACAGAGTTGATTCCTGGGTATCTACACAACCTCATCCAGCCCTGTGCTGGGAGTTGGAGGATAAGCTAATAAAAAAAGGGATTTTCTTGAAGGCTGCTTACAAGTCTGAAGAGAAAGTGAAGCTTCCATGAGGCTGGGAATGTATAAATCCCTGATATCACACAGTGGGGAATGCCTGTATTCTTTGGAAAAACCAAGTTTTCCAGTCTCATTTTTAGGCTAAGAATTAAAAACCAAGTTTCACTCCAGAGAGTAAATGCAGAAGAAAAATAAGCTCTGTCCTAAAGATTTCATGCACTTAGGCACTTTATACCTCAACAAATTGCAAACAATTAAACAGGAGCCCACAAACTGCAGGCAGTTTGTAATTCACCATGCTCTGAAGTCTTGGCGAGACTGGATCATTATTCAGTAAAAGAACACCCCCAGAAGTGGTAAATACACAATCAAACAGAAGCAGGTTCCCTTCCTGGCTGTTCCCTCAGAGCAGCAGTGCTCCTGCAAACCACCAGATCCTTCTGATTAGATAAAAAAAACCCCAGCAGAGAACTGGGAGGCACAAGAGATGTGAAATCACAATTAAACAAAAGCAGGAAGAAATGGGGAGATTGTGTGGAGCAGACAGCACAGAGGAAAATAAAACACACAAACTAATGCAGCACCTTTGAAATGAGGGGAGTATGGTGATAAGATTCAAGGGAAAAACATGGGAAATCTCTCATAAAAAGTAATATCTGAGCCATTTATCTCACAGTCAAGGCTGGCAAAATCTTTTGCTTTGCCCTGAGACGAGAAAAGCATTAAGTGAAGTTTCAAAGAGCTGCCTAGCTGGAAACCTGACCAGTGTGGAAGAGGCTGTTAAGCCAAGATTACAATAAAGCTGGGCTTCAAACTGTGTGAAATCACAGGAGGCAATCAAAGCATTGATTCCACAAAGAACCCACAGGAAGAAACTCCTCTCCACAAAAAGAAATTCCACAGAGATCCCTGCTGGAATGGTGAGTGCACAGAGAAGAAAAGCAGGAGCTGCCCCGTGGCTACAAAACCATTGATTGCCAAGCATCTGCTCCAAAATCAACATTCTGCCTCCAAAAACTGCTCCTGGCACTCCTGGTTTTAGCTGGGAGACTGATCCCTGTGGAACTCCAGCAGATCTGATGCCCTGCTCAGCCCAGAGCAATGGGATCAGTGCAGCACCACCAATATCATCAATCAATATCAAAATATCATCAATCAATATCAAAATATCATCATCAAAATCAAAATCATGGCTGATTTTGTGTCATATCAAAATATTATTACCCACTATTATCAACCTGACAGATTTAAAACTGGGAAAGAAATCCAGCTCTCAAATTTATTCCTCCAACCACAGGATCCAGAGAGAACTTTCCATTTACTTGAAAAAAACAAATCAGACCGAGCTCAGTGTCCTTAATCTAGAGGAAAATCTAACCAGGAGGATGAGCACTGCAAAACTGTAGAGCACAAAAAATCTTTCAGGAGAAATTACAGTGCAGGAAAACAGCAGAATAATGGTATTGAGCACAGGCTTTTATTTTAAAGTGTAAATAATAATGTTTGTCTTGGGATTGGTTTTCAATTGAAGCCCCATCCAGCCACGCTGTTTGTTATGTGTTTAGCCTTCAGTATGAATTGTAGGTAATTATGAGTTTGGATTAAATGAAGAATTTGGGAATGCGCTGCACTACTGGGCACTCCACTAACAAAAAATCAAATTAAAAAGCTGTAGCTACAACCATGATTAACACTGAAATGGAACTTTTTGGCTCTCTGAGATAATCTTAATGCTGGCCTAGTTAATTAACTTAAGGTGTGGTTTAAATCAGCCAGGCTGGGTATTAAAGTGGACACTAAATGTAAGAACTGGTGTGCAACACCCGAGTGGACCCTGCACTCACTGAAAATGGAATTATAACTCAGCAGTTACAGCAAACACTGACAAAGCCACAATGAACCTGGGCCTTAACACTCCTGATTTACTTTTATTATCCCGTAACAATCCAGCCTCTCTCACCAACAGTAACTTTCTCTATATTTTAGTGGGTAATAGAGAGCACTATTAATTTTTTTAACATATACAATGAGTGCTCTGAGTTTCCTCAGTGATATTTAACAGTCTCTTCATCAGTTTAATTTCTTTTCTACTTATGCTTTCAGCAAAATATGTTGGGCTTTTCTACCACGGGGCTTGGGATGCTGAGGAACATTTTCCTTCGAGGAAATACAATATGCATAAGTGCCGTGTTTTCCATTCCCTCCTTCCTCCTGCATTATCTCCATGTGGAATTATGCAGAAATTCCCTGTTCTTCCTGCCCTCCAGCCTCTCTGAAGGAATTGAGGTAAAACATCTCAATTTCAGGGTTCTCCTGCTGCCCTCTTCCAATAATTTCTATCTGATGTTAGAGGAATTGTTTTGTGTTAATGCTTAAAATCATGGTTACTTAGCTGAGCACTTTAATCTTGAAATTTATTTTGCCCCCACATGCATATGATCACAATTTGATAATATATATAAAAAAGACTATTAATTTTTTCCATTCCCATGCTACTATTTTTAATGCAGTGCCTCATGCAGAGCCTCCTTTATGGAAAACAATAAGCAAGGATCACCCTCCTCAAGTAGAAATTCTGGACATCAAACCATCGCTTACCGCTCTGAAAATTCATCTTGTGTGAAAATTGCTCCTTCCCCCAGTATTTGCAATAGTTGAAGTCAGGGTATCAACATCCAATAGCGGTCAAATGCTACAAAATGGGGTAAATAAAATCCTTTAATATTCACAGATATTTGTTCTACTTAGCATAGCAGTTTATACGGAATGGTGGTGCTGTAATTTTATTTATTTGTCACTTTGGGGGTAGATTTTCTAAGGAAAAAAATTTTATATATCTATATCTATATCTATATCTATATCTATATCTATATGTGAATTTTTTGATATTCATATAGATGCATATTCATATAGATGCATATTATAAAATTCATATATATATTTCATAATATGTCATAAATATATTTAATGTATATATATATATATATATATATATATATACAAATGAATTTTATTTGTATATGGAATTAAAATGGATAGGCAGAGGAAATCCAAAGCAGGAAGGACCAGAAAGGAGTGGCCACACTTGGATGTCTCTATTTCTACTCCCAAACCCCAAGGATCAAGCTCCAAGCAGACAAAACCTAAAGACCCAAATGAGCTGTAAATCCACTCAACTTCCTGGTGAAAGTGAGGTTCTTTGGGGTTCTTCTCCTGCCTGAAAAATCCAGGGAAACTTTGCTGCTCCTCCTCCCCGTGCCCTCCCTGTCCTGTCAGCGGGATTGTAGCTTCTGAGGAAGTCACAACCCGAACTCCTGAGGATTGGAATCAGCTCTAATCCTCACAGCTGCCCAAGATTTATCCCCATTGCCAGCACGGCGTCTCTGCCCTCTCTTTGGTGTGAATCTCTGCAGAAAATGAATTCCTTGGAAAGCAGCTCTGGGCTCAGCACTACAAAGCATCTCCTGCCCCTCTGACACCGAGCTCTTCACGCTCACCCCGCAACTCCTGCAAACTGTTGCAAGTCTTAAAAAAAGGGAAAGAAGAAAGATTTCATTCTTATCTGCAAGAATAAATAACATGCTGGACTAATGGGCAAGAGGAGCAGCTTTTAGACACAAGAGGTCCTTGAACCTTGAGCTGAAAGCCCAGCTCCACTCTGTTTATGCCCATGGCGAGTGCTGGGATAAAAGAGTGAGATCAGCAGCAACTGTAAAGCACTTCAGCTGATCACACCTAAAACACCAAATACGCTTAAAAACTCTGTGTGAATAAAGGAAATAAAAGTTGCAGTCCTCTTCTGCTCCTTGTAGGGGCTCACAGAAGGACTGATTTCTGCTTTTGGTGCAATGAGGGTGACTGCAGGGACACAGTGAAGGCAGAAATTATTCACAGCCCTATCAAGGGGACAGCAAAAAACAGAAGGGCAAAAAAATGTAACCCAAACGGTGCAGAGGGTGGATGGAAACCAGAATCCTGCTTTTTTCACAGAATTACAGAATGGCCTGGGTTGGAACCTGAGAGATTGCCTAGTTCCAAACCCCTACCATGGGGACACCTTCCACTGTTCCAGGCTGCTCCAAGCCCCTGGCCTTGGAGCTCACCACATCCCCAATCCTCCCCTCAATCCCTCTCCCCACCCTGTTTATATAAATTCCCTGTTTATGCACAGAATTCTCCCTGACATTTGTAACCAAACGAGTCCAGGGTGTGGAAGGCAGCACACTGCAGATGCAGAGATAAAAAGGGAAATGCTGCTGTGGGGACCCAGCTCAGCCTGGCCAGTTAAAAATCCCAATTCTTCCCAAGCACAGCCTGTCTCTCTCTAAAAATACTGCTCCATTATAGCATAAACCAAACCACAAAGCTCTTTTTGTTTGCTTGTTTGCTGCTTTTAAAAAGTATATTCTCCTTTTTTTTCCACTATGAAAATCCTTTTTTTGCACAGATAATAAAATTTAAGTGCTGCTCCATTAAAACTTTGGGTCACATTCCCTTCACCACACCTCTCTGCATTAGGAAGGAAGAGATAAATTTTTAATCTTTTATTTTTAATGAAGATTAAAGAACAAGTTCTGCTTGGCTTGCCTTGGCTCCCCATACATTTTAATGTATATTGATTTGTATAAATGTCTCATTTAGAGCATATTTTTGTGAGTATTAATGGGCCTTGGACAGGTAAGATTATTCCTCCTGTCCCATTGCCAATCTCTTTGGTCAAAGTTGAAGAACACAATACTTTGTTCTGAGATGAAAAAGGAAGACAAAGAGATGGGAATATCAAAGGATCAATGTCCCCAGCAGGAACAGACCCCGTGGGCACTGGAGCCGGCTCCAAACTCTGCCTTGGATTGACTACAAGGGGAAATTTGGGCTCATTTTTGCTAATCACTTTCCATTTTCCCATGGATTTTCATGAATTCTGGGTTGATTTTATCAGGAAAGGATTTCTGAAGGTGAGCTGGAACCCAGCAGAGTTTTCCTGCTCTCCAGGGGGATGGATTCAGTCAGGCTGCCTTTGCTGTGTGGTTACAGGAGGAAACACCAGCTCACATCTTCAAGAGCCACTCTGAAATTACTTCTCAACTCCCCCCTTACATTAAAATTATCAACAACAAAATAACAGAATAATACAATGCCAGACATTTGGCAGAAGGACTGCAGAAATCAAACATTTCATGTCTTTTGAGAAAAAAAAAATATTAGTGTATTTAAAGCAAATTCTGCAGTCTCACACAAATCACCCGAGGTTATTTTTTTACTGTTTCTGTCACCCACCCCATTTAGACATTTCAGTTTTGTAACGTCTCACAAGCGAAAATTCAAGCTATGGGAATATATCATCTCTCATGAAATCCAAATAAAACTCGGGAACTTTTGTTAAGTTATCAAACCCTTCTTTCATAGTTTAATGACAGAAGAAAAAATATCCAAATAAACCACCTAATCCAGGTCACACCACCTGCCTCTTTGGCTACTCTTTACTCATACTAAACCATTTCCTAATTTCTCTTTCTCCTCTTGAGCATCCACCGTTTAATTCATGCTGGTTATTAAACAGATTTCAACAGTAAAGTCCCACAGTCCTGTCCACCATGAATATAACTTCCAGTTTACTGACACTTCTGAAAACTGGGATTGATATTTCTCCAATATTTCCAGTTGCCATGAAAGCTGAAGGTTTTCCTTGCTGACCACAAAGTATTTTGATCTTTCACTTTAGACTGTAAAGTTCTCAGCACAAAATAGGGAAATCAAGGTACAGATATCCTACAAATTATGGGAATTCCAGATCACCCCCTTTTTCTTTCTCCAGCACACGAAAACCAGCAACTCCTTCAGATATGCCTGAACAACTCAGGGGATTTTGCTGCTCATAAATAAAAGTTTTCCAAAGCAATAATCCTCCTCCCAGAAGGATTCCAGCCCACTCAGGCTGCAGCAAATACATCCTGGCCCATCAAGTGCCACCAGCCTGCGACCTCAGTGAAATCATTTCATGGACAAATCCCACAATTAAAAATCAATTTTGCTGCTTTTCTGAACCTCAGTCCATTTTAAAATGGACATCAGGGTCCATATCTTACTGAGCATCCCCTGAAAAGCACTTTGACATCTTTGGGAACAGCAGATCCAGAGCACAAGGGGTGGAAGCACAAAGGGAGGGCAAACCTCTCCTACAACGTCCTGGAAAGGAGAGAGAAAATCAAGGAAAGTGAGATGTGGAAACACTGGAATTTTCCAAAGCACAAAGAAGTCAAAATTAGATCTGTAATGAGAACAGAGTCTTTGGAAATTATTCATCTGCAGGGAGAAAGGTAACAAAGAAACTGAACTGAATGTCAGCGTAAATAAGACTTTTCTGAGCTCACAAACTTCTCTCACAGATGTGTCTCTGTCACATCCAGCCTTCCTCATTCCCTACTCTCCTGCACAGCTCCCACCACCAAAGGGCTGGAAAAACCATGGAAACCTGGTCTCAGAATTCAGGTTGGCACTATCAGCCCACGATTTTTGATTATTTATCTTTCAAAATACTGGCAAAGAAAAGTAAGTTATCAGAAGAGGTGTAAAAACCTGTTGGTGATGCAAAAACCAGCACATGAAGTAGATAATGGTGAGATGTCTCTGCAGGAATATGGAAAAGCTACAACAGTATCTTAATCTGTTTACTACAAGGGAAAAAAAAGATGCAGCGCACACATTTTGTTGGCTCGTGTCTCTAAAGGCTGATAATTCAGTGTATTAACATGATTGCCACCTGGAGAGTCAAAGGATAGAAAGGAAAACAAGGCTTTGGGGAAAAGATTCTCTCAACCATATGGAAGGATGACAAAAGAGTCCTGGAAATGGTGACAACATTTCGTTTGTGAGCAGAACAAGCGAATTTCTTATGTTTAATCCTTGGTGGTGCACAGACAGAAACTGTTCACTGATGTTAATGACAAAGGTAAAGGTCAGCTCAGCTTTGGGGAACAGTCCAGTCAAGCAAAGCCTGGGAACATATGCCTAATTCCGAGTATAATTGACTAAAGTGGCTAAAATTGAGCACCTGCTTAAGTGCTTTGATGGCTTGGTGCCTAATGAAATATTAATCACAAATGGCAGCGAGCCATTACACCAAGAAGGTCTTATTTATCCTGAATTGATTTATATAATAATTAAGGTCTAGATAATCAGCCATAGTAGGAAGCCTGACAATGTTCTCATCTGAATCAGCACATTCCAGCAGTGCTGAACCCACAGTGAAACATTCCTGGTTCTAATTAACCTTGTCAGGGGTTTTGTTTTGGAAAGGAGCTTGCAAAGCAGGGGTGCCACCCCAGCCACTGCTGTGCACTGAGCCTTGACTCTTAACACTTCTCCCAACTCTTCCATACATCACTTTTTCCAACAGAAAAGCGGAATTTGGGCAAGACTTTGGCTGTACATTCTTTACAATGTTATATAAATCAAGGTGCTAACAGCTTCAGTAATTGAGGTGAAATGTTACAATGACAGGCAATAACAAAAATGGTGTTTTTGTCAAAGATCAGTGTCACAAAATGAGGGTAACTTGATATTACTATTCCCTCTTAAAATTTCCCCTACATTTTTCAGAAGGAAATTAAATATATTCAGATTAGCACCAAACCAAAGAGATTAGAATAGAAAATGCACTCACATATTTTTTCTGATCTTCCTTTACTCAGCATTGCAACAATTTCTACTTCTGCAGAATCAGATTAAAACAGGGCTGACTGCTCTGGCTTCTTGGTTTATCAGATTCCAATTAAAGAAGGCTGATGTTTTCCAAGGTATTTTAGTAAGTCAAAAATATTTTTTAATTAGGTCTGAACATCTTGCAAATAAAATATTGCACTACAATCCGATCAAATGGAATTAATATTTGTCAAATGCCATTTGGCACTTCCCAGCAAATGGGGACAGTCCTGCTCCCTGTGATGGTTTCAGATGTGTGGAACCACTGCCAGCCAAAGGCAGGACTGAGCAGAACTTGTACGTGTGTTGGATTTTCATCATTTACGCATCCATCTCAATCTGGCAGAACATTTTCATTTAAAAAGATGAGAGTTTGGACAATGTAACCTTATTAAAACAAGCTTTCACTGAGCTGCAAAAATCCCCAACTCCTGCCTGAGGACAGTTGTTGATGTTACTCTTGTGGAGTGCTGATCTTTTTAGAAAAGGGAACAATTCTGGATGAATACCTGCTTTTAACCACTCTCCCACAGCAACACCATCTCAGGGCAGGAGCAGTCGCATTTCCATAATGTGGTACAAGAGCCCTGGGCAGTAAATCCAGCCCAGACAATGATGTGGATCTGCTGCAGCAGCTGTCCAGCCCTGACCACGCTGGGCTGGACTGGGAAAGCTGGGCCCAGGTGCACAATGCCCAGTGCAGGGGCTCCTGAATGGGAAATTTCCAGCTGGACTCAACAGTGATCCCTACCAGATGAGACAAATCCAAGGAACACCTGTTAGCTTTGGGAAGAAGGGGAAAAAATTGGCACCATAATGTGGGATGAATCATCAGAATATAAAGGCAGGAACAGCATTAAAGGGAAAGAATGGATTTGCTTTCAGATCTGCGAGCGACACAAGAATATTTAATATTTGTCACATTCTTTCTAGAGGGACGGTGACTCATTTAGATCAGGATCCTTTCATAATTCAGCTTCAACTAAATTACAAAGGGAGCTCTCAAACAAAGAGCACATTAAAGATGGGTTTGAAGAAGACAATGCTCCAAAGGAGCTCTGAGCCTGCACGCTCCCTCAGACAGCGTCAGGCCACAATAAATAGAACTCATCAGGAGGAGGTGCTGGGACTGCTCATGGCAGCTCTGAACCAGAACCCCCTGGAGCTTCAAGGCACCCATTCCAGACATGGTGATGCTTTTTGGGTGACCTAAAACCAGAGGGCAGACAGAGTGAAGGCAATAAGAAGCAGTTCTGTTGATTGAAGCCCTTCAGATACATCCAGGGCAGCCCAAGCCCCCCAGGGCCTACACCCAAACTGCCCCACGGCTCACGGCTTTCACACTTTTATAACTTTGGGCCATTTGCACTTTGGGGGTTCATCCTCCAATTCCAGCTCCAGGTAATGAAGGCATTGAGCCCCAGTTTGCTGCCCCAGCTCACTTTTGTTTCCATCTCTGGGCCCTGAGGCAGTGAGGTGTCCTTGATTGCCAGGCCTGGAGAGGAATTGTTGTGTCTGCCCCAAATGGGACAGCAGCAGCTGGCACTGGGTGTGGAGCTCAGAGTTACACACTAAAGAACTGCAGGATTACAGATATATGAAGTATAAAAACTAAAAATCCTAAAGCATCTTTCCCCTTTAGAGGCTTGACAAGGCCTCTACCTTGTTGAGTCTCTATACTAAATATCTACTAACAGATTGTGTCTAACAACACTATACCTCTAACAGCAGTATATATCTACAAAGAGTGATGTTTTATATTCTGCAATGGGGAGTGCAAAGGGGCCCAGTCCAGGCAGGATGAAGGTGGACATTTCCCTGAAGAGAGGATGGAGACCCAGCAGACCAAGAACTGGAGGGATCTCTGTGCTGGGTAGGTCCTCACAGGGTATCACATGCACAGGTCAGAAACAAGAAGTATGGAAGGAGTTTTCACTAAGTTTCCCTTATCGTGCCTAAAATCAAGACATTTCAAGCTCCAAGCTTTTAGCACCAAGAAAATCTTGTTTCTAACTACCCTACCACTCTGAACCATAATGACAACCCCTGCAGAATAAAATCAAGACTATTTTAAACTTATGAGTCAGATTTTGTCTTCATTTCCACCACAGAAGTAATTTGTTACTTCAAGTTAAGATATTTGCTTTACAGAACCTGCTATTATGCAGGCACTGTGTTACCTGAGCGGTAACAAATTGCAGGGCAGACATGCAGCGGTGGGGCAGCTCCTGACCTACTTCAGATCATCTCTGTCACGTCTCAGAGCTTTCAAACATCACCTGGAATGAAGCAGGTCAGTAAGAAATGGGCTGGGAAACGTTTAAGGTTGCCACAGAATCAATTGAGTGTGAATGAGCAGCCTTTTGGGACCTCTGTCTGTGCTGAGGTGGAATTCCTGCTTTGATCTTAAAAAACCCTTCTCAGACAAGTGGGATAATGAAGACCATCAATAAAGAGGCCAAAACACCGTGGGCACCTTCTGGCACAGATTCTGGAAAGGTTAATGGATGAAATGGAAATCCAGCTCCAGCCTGCCTCGTGTCTGCTGCACTCCCTCAACATCTGTGTTTGCAGGGAACAATTCCCTGCATGGGCTGGGTGGAGAGCTTCTGGGAAGCTGGTTTCGATAAAGCTATTTGGATAAAGCTATAAAGCAAAGGGGAAAATAGGCTAAATAATAAATCATAAATAAGTAATAAAATAAATAATAATAAATAAATAATATAATAAATAAAAATATTATTAAATAAATACTAAATAATATAATGAAAATTAGGTAAATAGGCTAATAATATAATATAATTTAATATAATATAGTATAATATAATATAATATAATCTACATAATTAATACATTATATATTATATTATATTATATTATATTATATTATATTATATTATATTATATTATATTATATTATATTCTATTCTATTCTATTCTATTCTATTATATATATTTATAATAATTATTATTTATTAATATATAATATATTTAATAATGTAATATAGCATTGTATAAATATATAATTAATAATTTAATGATGTAATAATAAATAAGTAAATAGGCTAAATAATATAATAAATAATTAATATAATAAATAATAATGTCATGTGGGTCAGCCATATCCTTGGTCTCCAAAACACTGGCAGAGACCCTGACAAGGAAAGTGGACGTGCTCTATTTATCAAGTCGATGAACTGTGGACAATATATGTCTGCAGAAATTGTGTTATGGCAGGATTTCAAACATTAACTCCTCAGAAAGAGTGGCAGCACTGAAACATTGGATGGGCAAAGCAGCAGGGACAGGGATTGAGCAGTGCTGCCAGCACACAGCTCCCATCACAGAATTCACAGAATCACTGGGTTGGGAGAGACCTTCAAAATCTCGAGTCTCACCCAGCCCCAACAGCTCAACTGAACCCTGGCCCCCAGTGCCACATCCAGGCTTTGTTAAACACACCCAGGGATGGGGACTCCAGCACCTCCCTGGGCACCCATTCCAGAACTTTATCACTCTTTCAATGAAAAAGTTTTTCCTGATATCCAACCTATCTATAACCCCATCTCAGCAGACTTGCAAAACTCACCTGCTTCCCAAAGCTGAATTCTATTTATTTACTTATTCTGCCTGTCTTCAGGAATGCTGGGATGACAAGAGCACAGGACAGAAAACACTTGGTTTGCTCTGGATGTGTTTCCCCCTGATGTTCAAACCTTCTCTTTCTGGCTCAGCTGGGGTAAAACAGCACAGGACTGTCACTGTCCCAGCCCAATCTCCTCCCAAAAGAAGTGGCACAGTGGCATTTACCTGAGTGAAATGATCAGTTATGGAAGTTCCTCCCTCCTGAGCCAGGTTTGTGCAGCCAGTGCCATTTCCCTGTCCCTGCAGTCCCTTCACTCTTCCCACACCATCCAACACGACTCCAGATGTTCCCATTACCCACAGAAACCCCCAATCCTCTCCTGGACCCCACAGAGCTCTTGGCTTCACTCCACTCCTGCAGGAATTCACTCCACAGGTTAATTATGCATTTGCATAAATATTTATTTTCTTTAAGGGCTTCCATTCTGCTGCCTTTCTCTTTCATTACAAGTCCCCTGGTTCTTGTGCTGTAAGAGAGGCTCAGTGCAAGTGCCAGATTTACTTTTTGTGTGTGGCAATTCATTACTGGGATATCTCCACCGTGTGCCCTCTTTATGTCCCCTCTCTGCACTAAACCCTCCCAGAGTTTTAATTCTTCCCTCACACAGAAGCCATTCAAGCCATTTGCCATAATTAAAACAATTAATTTCAGGAAGGATCCAGGCTGCTACACAGAGAATTCAGAAAGGAGAGAGGAATAAGTTGAGAGAATCACTGAGCATCCTCCACCTACTGGGACTTTTTGGAAGCTTTTCCCTGCATACATTTCCATGCAGAGAAGCCCACTGCTCTCAGGCAACCCAGCTAATAATATTTAAGTGTTTTAATAATCTGGTAAAGTGCAATGAAGGTGTTTAATTTATTAAGAGTTTCTGTAGCAGCACTGCTGGGTTTGAATTCCTGCTTACAAGAATTTAAATTTATTGCTACAGAACTAACTTATGGGCCTGCTTTTCCCAGGAGCAGCAACTTGAGAAGAAAACTAAAAGGAATTTTTTTTTTTATCCACGAGAATCTCTAGGACACAGCACTAAAAATGTATTTACAATGAAACCAAGATAAAGCCTTTTTGTAGCTGAACTTTAGTCTGTTAATATTTAACAGCACCAACATCTAATTAACATTTCAGCAGAGATGACCTTTCCAAGAAACAGGTATGTCTACATAAATATATAGAATTTTTTTTTTGGCTGATAAGATGGTATGGATGACATGTCCTTTAGGAGGGACTGAACTGCAAGGAACATTTTTTAAATCTTGTAAGGTTTAAAAAACCTGTAGTAAGTTCCTTACTAGATTGTAAATAACTGAGCTGGGACATCAGTTAAATGACAGACAGTTCCTTCTCTCCAAGAATTTTGGAAAAGCCAGTTTGTGACAAAAGACACGGCATCAATTCTGAGTGAAACACTCCTGGCTGCTCCATCTTCAGCCCCTTTCCTGCTGCAATTCTGTGTCCCTTAATCCTTCTGTGTTCTCACAACAGCCCAGTGTTTCTGAAGTGACGTTTGTGTAACTATTTGGAATCACATTTAGGAATATTAGTGAAAATGAACAGTGGATTGGCAGGGGAGAGGTGAGAGAATGTCCATCCCTGCACATGGAAGGGACAGACCACCCAAACCAGGATATGCCTCATTTCCACCTACCTTAATTCAGTAAAAGGCCAAAAAATAAAACAACTAAAAATCCTCTGCTGATCTGCCTTGATAAATATGATCAGTGAAATCTCAAGCCATGCCACAAAGAGCTGCACTCTGGTTAATTAGCCTGGCAGCCAGGGGAAATGCCCAGAAGGCTTTGATACCTCCCCTTTATTGCACTGAAAGGAAAGCAAGATGTTATTCACAAAGCACATCTAAAGGACAAGCAAAGCTTGTTTATCAGCCTCAGAGCCTCCCACCACTGTGCAGGGCCCTGATGATTCCCTTTATTAAACTCAGCTCTCCACCAAAGCCCTGCAGAGGGCTTGGATGGACCCTTAAATCAAATCCATGAGAGCTCCTGAAGCTTCTGAACAAAGCTGTGTTTCAGCTGGAGGATGCATTTATTTGTCTTGCTTTGTAGCAACTTCTCACAAAACAGCAAAGCCTTTGTTTGACCCTTTACTGAGATAAACTCCCTTGAATTAGTTATTCTTTGGCCTGAAGAAAACTAATTACTCGACACGAACCCAAGACAAGAGACACTTTCTCCTTCCAAGGGCAAGCAGAGCCCACCCTGCTCAGCCAAGGCTGCTTTGGAAATGTTTAACATGGAACAAGAAGCTGAGCTCCATAATTCACTCCCTTCACACCCGGCTGCACAAGGAGCAGCAGCTCTGAACCAGCCCTGCAGAGCTTTTGGGTGGCCACAAACAACTCCCCAGAGAGGGGAGGAACACTCACTGCCACATCCTCTCTTCAAAGTATTGGCAATTCAACCAGCTTTCTCTAAAAGACACATCCGAGGGAGAAAAAAAGGGGAAAAAATAGTCTCCAAAAGCAAATCTGCATAATTTGTTATCTAACACGACTGTTGCTGCAGCCAAGTAAGAAATGCAGGATTTGTGTTTATAAAATGGCTATGATTTAACTGCCTGCAGAAATGATGTGTTGCTTTCCCTTATTTTCTGTGGCTGGTTTGTTTTTGGGGTGGTCTGGCTTGTTTTGTTGCCCTGGGATTTGTTTTGTTGGGTTTTTTTTTGTAGAATGCAGGATGGTTAAATTAAATGTTTCACATGATAGATGAATAATGTCTGTTCCTCACGGAATAAAACCACATCTTAATCTGTACTTTGCACCTCCAGGTTCCTCCACCCTCACACACAGCAGGGTCAGGATCTCCATCTCCAACAGGACTCCAGCCTGGATTCCCTCTGGGATCAGCACTTTGCCTTGCATTTCTATAAGCAGCCAACTTTTCTCCCCCCTGTTCTGATGGCAATGGTTGTTTGGCTGTCCAGCCTCAGTTCCAGCTACAATAACCTTCTGGACAAAACATTTCATACCATTGCTCCTGCCAAAAATTTAATTGCATCCAACGATGCATCAGAAACAAAAGTGTTACCTAATGAATTTTTTCCTTAACTGTAGCTTTATCTTTCCTTCTTCACCAATTTCTCAAGGTTGCTGGAAGGCAGATCCTACCTGACAAGTCACCAATACCCTGATTGCTGCTTTTGAGGGTGGCATCTCCTGATCCAGGCAGCAGTAAAACTCCTGATTTGTTTTTTTTTGAATGATTATTAAAAGTTTGAGATGGTTCACACACAGAGATAGGCACCAGGCCAAGTTTCAGCCCAGCTGAAGCAAATATCTGCTGGTAGACAGGGATGTGCTTCCCTGGAAAATTAAACCCAATGAAGTGCAGCTACTCTGGTGGCACCTGGGGACTGATGAGCACAGGAGCTGGACACCTGCCCAGATTTAACATCAGCCTATCTAAGGTTACAAACACACTTAAGTATCTTTTTACATCAAATCTCTTCATTTTTTCTTTAAAACTGAGTACCAATATAAAGTACTGGCCCAACTGCTGTCCTGAATGTGGCCCTGAAGCCTTTGCTAAAGCAAATCCATCTTTGTGGATGCATTTCGCACATTTTGTGTTGACACCAAAGTGAGGTGTGCAGCCAACTGAGAGCTCCCTCAGTTTGTCACTCCTGACAAAGATAAGGAACCTGGTTAAGATAGAAAACTGAGATTTCTGAGGAGCACAGAATAACAGGTAAGTGTGGGCTGGAAGGGACCTTAAAGCTGATCCAGTGCCACCCCTGCCATGGGCAGAGACACCTTCCATTGCTCCCAGCCCTGTCCAACCTGGCCTTGGACAATTCCAAGGATCCAGGGGCAGCCACAGCTTCTCTGGACACCTGTGCCAGGGCCTCCCCACCCTCACAGGGACAGATTTAAGTGGGTTTGGAAAGAAACCCCAGAGCAGATGACATCCTTTATCAGGAAGGTTTTGAGAGTGCTGTTTGTGTGCTTGTGGCTCTTTGAGCCGTGTTGAGCATCCGAGGTGTGAGACTGAACTTCCCCCTGGCATTGTGTGAGGTCACACAGGGAGCAGGTGAGAACCCGACCTTCCCAAAGCCCAGAATTCCAGCTGTGACATTTACACTGCTGAAACATCCCCTGCTCTAAGCAAGACTTTTCCATTTATCCAACTGCCAAGTGTCAGGGTCTGACATGGAGCATTCCCCACTGCTGGCAGATCAGCAATTCCCTGCCCAGCACACAGGCTTGGAGTGCTCTGTTTGCCATGAACTTTAACAGGATGGCAACCCAGGGGGCCTGGGGTGTGTAAAACAACACAAGAAGCCTACAACAAACATTAAATTCCTGTCATTTCTGCCCTCACTGGAATCAGGGTCAGGCCACTGACATGATTTTTCAGAATGCTGCCTCGGAGCTCCCCATGGGCAGGACAGCAGAATCCTGCTACAAATCCATCAATTGTACACTGCCAGGTAAATTCCTACCTCTTTCCTCTCCCTTCCACTCTAATATGCACCTCTATTATGTTTAAAAAACAAAATAAAAGTGTTCTCAGCAGCACTAAACAGCTGATGTGATACTTACAGAGCTCCCCTGAGAATTCTCTTTCCAGAATGTTTTGCAGCACGACTCTAACACTGATTCCCAAAGACAGCTATTTTAGTTTTTCAGCATAATGCTGGGGTTTTTTAAAAATACCAGAGTGATTTCTGGTCTGGGGAAAATGTCATTAAGTATTGCCCTTTCCTACTCACCTCTGATGAGATCAGAATGGGCACAGGCAAAGCCCTCGTTGCTCCTGCCCACAAATCAATATTTACTGCAGCACAGAAGGAGGGACAGAGGAGAAAAGACAAAACCCCTCAATTTCCAATAACAATTTTCCTTCCTCACCCCTGTTCTTCCAGTGCTGTTTATTAACAGCAAGTGAACAGCTCCTGATGGCTCAGCTGTGCGGCCAGGAGAACTGCAGCAAACTGAGCACACTCTCATTTGTTACCCAGCTCACCTCCACCACGCTCCCTCTGCTCGTCTCCAATTCGGAGCACGGATCTGCAGCCACCTCCAACACCACTTCAGACATCCAGCCGAGGAAGAGTTGTTAGCGTTGTTTCTGTAATTGTTCCACACTCCTTCAGAGCTGGATCCCAGCTACACCTCAAGGAGGCCAAAACAAACGCAGCGAGAGGGGCGGCAAAGACTCCTCAGCTCCACAAGTCCAGAGTTCAGCTCAGAGGAAGGAACTCGTCTGGTCTTCCTTGGAAGTTGGTGGTTTAAAAATGTTACACTGGATTTTCTGGGCATTGTGGCTGCAAAGTCTTCTGAACACCCACCATTCCCTCCTAGCAGCTTTTCTTTGGGTTCTGATGGAAAATTAATTAAATCCCACAAATTTATGACCCACAGGTGATTTTGAGCCCTGAAATCTCACTGCTGCTCTGGACAAATTATTGAGGTCTAGACATTGCAACTCGTGCAATTTCTCAATTTAATTTATTTTTGATAAGCCTTTACCATACTACCTGAATTCTCATGTTCTTGCAGACAATTCAACAGAGTCACCCTGAAAGAGCAATACTGATTTTCTGACTGGAATCCCAAAGAAATACATAATATTCCCTGTTTAAATGAGAGCTCCAACTATTCCCTGTGAGATCATTGTGCTATGTTAATACTTCAGTAATTTTTCCTTTTATTCCATTTTTCATTTAGGCCAATTTCCTTTTTTTTCCCTTTTAATAATGTTTTAAGCCTTTTTCTCTTTCTTTTGTATTGACTACTGTAAATCCCCAAACTCACTATTTATAATCTGCATTTTTAATAATTATTGCTTGCCTTTTTTTTTTTGCATTTGTCAACCAATTATTGAAATGACGGCCAAATTCCCTTTGTCTTCCATTATCATTCTAGAATCATCCTTGCTGTCAGCACTGTCAGTGCCAGGAATAATTCCATTGCTCCTCCCAAAAACACCCCTGAACCCAGATAAACCAGTACATCAGAAATCCCTGTAATATCCATTTTTTTTCTGTCCATTCTGTCCATTGATTGTTTTGGGCTTGGACAAATCAAAATCACCTGGATATAAAAATATCGTGATGAAAGCTTGGCACAAAGAAGTGATTCAATTTTGCCTAAAACTGACCCACAGTAATAACAGATGGATTTTATGTTCTTTATTAGTGATTTTCAGGGTCCAGCCCATGTGATATGGAAATCATTTTTCATTCAGAATTTGACTGATTCTGAGATTCCTCACTAAATACTGCAATTTCAGAAAGAATAATCATGGAATTACTGATGTTGGGAAAGACCTTTGAGCTCAAGTCTAACTGTCCACCACCAAACCACATTCTCAAGTGCCACATCACATGTTTTTTTTTTATCATTTCAAGGATGGAAACTCCACCATTCCACTGAGCTGCCTGTTCCAATGCTTGACGAGCTCTCCAGTCGTCAAAAGTTTCAAAAAGGAAACTTTTCCTAACATCTGCTTTTCCTGGTGCAACTGAACCCATTTCACACTCACAGGGAGAGAAGCACAGCATTCCCACGATCAGAGTGCTCACATTCACATTTCTGTGGTTCTTAGCAAAATCTTGTACTTGAGGTAAAAGTCGTCCACTCTCAGCTTGTCCACTATCAAGACTGAAATGTGGGATCTGCCCTCAGCTCCACACATGGGATTTCTGACACTGGCACCACCCAGAGCCCACAAAGAGGAACCCCTTAATCCCAAATATCAGAGTAGCTGAAAACAACTCCCAAAGGAAGAAACAATTTATAGGGCTGCTGCAATATTAACTCATTTTCTCGCATGAGGTAATCGGCTTGTCTAAAATATTTCATCCCTACCCACAGAATCTATTTTTTTTCTTGGCCTTTCCAGTGCCTCCCATGGCAGCAGGGTAATTTAATGCTGCTTGAAATCTTCTGTGACCTGGGGCTCCAGCACCAGCTGAGCAGCTGCTTTGTGTGATTCCAAAGTTTTGCTAAATTTACAGCACCAATATTGAGGATTTACCTTCATTATCCTTTTTTTTTTCCTTTAATTTTGCAGTGTACGTCTAATAAAAATACTTTAGCCTGTAAATCACCCTGTGCTGCACCATGTAGGTTTAAAACATCAAAAAAACCAGAAAATTAGGAAAAAGTCTGTGCTGTTCCCAATTCCTTCACACCCCTCATGTCCTGGTTCTCACCTCTACACTTTACCAGCCTTGAAACACATTTGTGTGTGTGTGTGTTTTCTTTTTCTGGCAGCAAAACAAACAAAGCACACACATTAATTTTAATGAGCACCTCAAGGTTTTTCTCTAAAAGAACTCTGAAGAATATTTAATAGCTGAGATAAACACTCCATTAAGGTAAGGAGGTTGTTGAACATTACAGTTCCTTAAATATTGTCCCTGTGGAGATCACAGTGATCATTAAAAAATTGTACCCATGGAAAAAAGAGAGAAACAACTGAGTGCAGCTGGTGGGGGAGAAGATGTGAGTGAGAAATTTGTGTTGGGGCAATGGGGTCAGGCCAGAATTTCCCTGCACAAGAAGAAAAACAGGGTTTTGGGGAATCTCCACAGCCAATTCTGCCCCAACCCCAGACCCCTTTGAAGTTAATTCTTATTAAATTTTGCCTCTTACAAGGCCACTATGTCCATTTAACACTGGTTAAAAGGTGTTGAGGCAGAATTATTTTAAAGCGGCAAATTCTTAGCACAGCCTGTTTAGGGAAAGTGACTTTAATGAAAGGAGAAAAAAAAATCCTAAGCCAAAATAGTCATTTCATCAGAAATTCCACAGATATTCCATTACTTTTAACTCCCCTTCTGTGGGTCAGCTCTCACTTTTGAGCTCCTACACAGAATAAACTGTGCACCGTTAGAAGTTTAAAAAAAACTTCTAAAAACATTGAAAACATTCATTTTATGTGCCAGGCAAAGATGCAAAAGTGAGGCAAAATGCCAAAGCAGAAACGGCATAAAAATAGCCAACAATTTTTTAATCTGCAGAGCCTTTTACCTCCACTACCAGCTGAACCATCTGTTCTGCAGTTGTTCAGGTCTGCAGGAAGAAGGGTGTAGAAGCTCAAATGTTGTGTTGTTTAAAGCTTTGACAATCTGCTGGCTAATGAAGTTGCATAATAAATAAGTAAAAATAACAATAATGATTTCTTTTTAACAGTGCAACCAAAATAAACCTGCAAAACAAATTTAAGATGAAAAGAAAAGATCTGACGGCTGAGTATGTCTTCAAAACAAGTCTGATGTTCTCCAGCTCCTGGGAAGGTCATCCTAATCCATTAATGGGTGCCTTATCCTGCTGTCCCTTATCCTCAGGAATTCCTCATGGGAGAGGAAGGCAGGGCAGTGACTGCAGCATTTATTTTACACCTTGAGACTTTGGTTTTGCCTTATCCCAAGAAAAACTTCCTCAAGAATCCCCAAAACCCATTTACTCCTGCTGTGCCTCGATGTCCCTGATGCCTCAGGTTTAGCTTTTATATTTTCCAGACTCTGTGCTGCTTTAGTGTGGGGTCTGGGCTTCACATTTTGGGATGGTGAGCTGTGTGCACAGAGCAGGGAGACAAAACAATTCCTGCTCCAGCTGGGCACCAAGGACAAATGACCCAAATCTCAGCCCAGGAGCACAAACCCCGTGGGCTGGAGAGAGAAAAACAAGCAGGGTGGGACTGCCTGGGCTAAAGCTGCAATGGGACAATGAACTGCAAGGTGCAAATGGAGCAGAGCTGATCCCAGGGACAGACCCCGGCAGCGCTCGTGCATTTTGGGGCCATTTTGGTTCATCTTGGGTGCAGCCCTGGCTGGGCTCTGGTGCTGCCCAAGGTGGATCCATGGAGGAGATGCTTTGGGTAAATCCCTGCTTTATTCTGGGACTCTGCCCAGCCTCTGCTCCAGGGCAGCCTGCACAAGGCATCACCAGCAGGTAAAGGGGATAACGGCATGGGAAGCTGGGAGGATTCACAAGGATGCATCGTCTCCTCTGGGACCATGCAGATGAGGAGAAAGGTCACAGGGTTGGCTAACACCACGCTCACTCCCCAAAAAATCCTTCCAGCAGACAGACCAACAGAACCACCTGGCAGGCTCAGGGATGGTCACAGCCCAGCAGCTGGAGCAGAGCCCAGCTCAGCAGACCCTGCTGCTCCAGGTGGGGGAATGTTCCACCTGAACAGGAATAACCACAGGGATCTCTCCATGCAGGACCTGCTCAGATGCTTTCCAGCCATGTACCGAGGGATTTCACTGCTAACACAACAACCACACTGAAAATTGCTTTATGCACCTCCTGCAACTTTTAGGCTTCCAAACACCCCACCAAATCTGGGCTGGAAGAACTCCCAGACGAAAGATTCAATAGAATAAGTAGCATTTCTTTTATAATTCAATAAAATAAATAGACTGGTAGACTGGCTATTCAATCAAAACCCTACAGCTTGTTAGACCATGAAAATAAGTTAGGCTTGATCTACAGAGTACATGTGATAATGTCCTCAAATCTTTTAAAAGGGGCTTAAATACAGATCATGCTTTATGAAATTGGCTCAGTGGCCTGAAACCAGGAGATTCTGTCCCATGAAATGCATCTCATTTGAGCAGCAAATTTGACAGAGATCAGAGTTTCAATGGCTTTGCTGGAGCTCTTGGGTTGAGGTCTTTGCACCTCCAAAGATGAAGCAAAAAGGACGTTTGGGAATGTTTGTTTCTGCTTCCCAGCTAAAGCCAAAGGCTCTCCTTAAAAGCAAAAGTAAGAGATGATGAAGGGTGAAGTCCAGCTGGGACATCACCCACCCTTCATCACCTTCCATACCTATTTTCCAGCCATCTTGTCATAAAAAGGGAGGAAAATGTTTGGATCCGAGCAGCCACGTCAACGTGAATGCACAGTTTGTGTCCCCTTCTTTCCTCTTCCAGCAAATCCATCCCTGATCCCCAGGATTCCCCTTGCTCCCTTCTTGCCCTTCCTCACTGTGGCACAGACAGGAACGTGCACTGAGCCCAGCCCATTTCCCAGGAGGATTCTGGAGTTCCCCAAGCCAGGTAAAGCACATTCCTGAGCCTGATTTCCTTCTGTCCACTGATCTTGCACCAAGTCTGCGACAGACACTCTGCAGTTCCTGGAATTCTCTTCCTGGGGATTTCATTTAATACAAATAATATGCATTAACAATGCGTATTTTGCTTTTCTTGGGGGATGATTTTCCAGAACTCATTCATTATTTATGTTCTTTTAATATGCTGGAGATGGCTGCTCTGCACACCCCTCAAAAATCTCCTCAAAGAAAGGCAGAAACCTCTCACATCCCTTTAAGGGATTTTGGGTAGAATTAATAATACACATTAATAATTCACGTTTTCTTTTTGCCTGGTGGTGGACGAGCAGTTTTCACAGTGGCTGAGCAGTTTTCACACAGCCATACCAATCTGCATTAATAATGCAATTTTTTCCCCCCTCTTTCCAAGTGGCTGATGGGCAGGTTGCTTATGAAATAATCAGTTTGATAATAGGTAGCTTTGCTTTGCAGCGACTCAAAACCCAGAGAGACTCACAAAGTGTTGCAAATATTCACTGAAGACAGAATCCATCTGCTTTTCCTGTGAGGAGCACTGCAAGGATTCACCCACCAACCATTTCCTTCAAGCCTCAGCAGCAGAGTTTAAATAAATACTGGAAATTCTTCCTCTCCTCGTGACCAGCACTGGGAATTTCCACTCCCACCTGCTGGTAGGAATAAAATTTAAAAGCATTTCACCTATTTGTGAAAGGGAGAAGGAAGGAAAAATCAAGATAATCACAGAATCACTGAGGTTGGGAAAGCCCTGGGGACACTCAGGGGTTATTCTGCAAGGAAAGCCTTAAAACTACTAAAAATCCCTCCAAGCCTTAAAAATATTCCTTTGCAATTCTAGCAACAATCCCTTTCTATCCTTCATCCCCTCTGACCCTTTCTTCTGCTTTATGAAAAACCAGTTTGGAAGAATTTCCTGCCCTTAATGGTTTCCTGGCTATTTTTTTGTGCAGGATATTGTTATAAAAGCAGGTGATAGATTCAGGTATTGATTCCCTTTAAAGCTGGTTTATCAGATGGGAGAGAGATTTTTATCTCCCTGCCACCTCAGGGCACAGAGCTTTTAGCAGCTGGACAATTATGAGTTTGAAAGTGTCCATTTAAAGGAGATATCAATATATCACTCTATGTTTATAAAATACAGGAAGCTTAAATGCCACTGAATTGCATAATCTTTACAGCTGCTGGGATTGTTCAGAATTTTTAAATGCACAAAACCAATCATTTCAACACGACAAAACAAGAATAAACAAGAAAGGGAAGGAAATGGGAAAAGAAATGGTTTTATCTGCCTTTGCAGTTGAACTGGAATTTATTTTTAGTTAATGATAACAGACTCAAAAAGTATCCAAGCACTGAGCAATAGCAGAAGTGTCATTTGGAGCAGAGTTAAACACACTCTCACTGTCATTAATCATGGCAAAAGTGACAGAAGAAAAATGAGCTGGCTCTGTATATCTAATGTATTAATTCTCCCTCAGATTGGCTCAATGCATGAGCAAGTAAAAACAGGTAAACCTCTGGAAAAGGAGAGGAACTCTCAGGCTTTCTATTAGGAAGAAATAGAATTATTTTTTCCTCAAAGAAAGATTTGAGAAGTTCAAAAAAACCAAAGACTTCTCTTAGGTATGGCTGAATAATTACAATGAAAAACAAAATAACTAAACTACAGCAGCTAAATCCCATTTTTATAGAGCACATTTTCCTTTCTTTTCCCTTAGTTCCCACATTTTCTGCTAAGGATTGATTCCTATTAATTTGCTGGAGATCTGGCTAAATTTCTCCTTCAGAGCCACCCCAAAGCTGTGACTTTACCCCCAAATTATTTCATTTTATTCCTGCTTCTAAGCTACCTAATTACAAAACCAAACCTAATTTGTTGGGTTTTTTTCCCAATTTGGATAAAATTTCAGCTCACTGAGGGTGCCCCTGGTGAAGCACACACAGGGTGAGCAGGGGCAATGAGAGGTGAAGGGAACTTCTCCCTCCATTCTGCTGGAATTCCAAGCTGGCAGTTTCAGCTGTGAACTTCAGCTTCCTCCTGAACTCCTGAGATGTTCTTGCAGCTCTCTGGCACATATGGAGCCCTTCCTAAAAATACCCAACAGAGCCCTACTTGCAGAGCTGGTGACTCTGCTGACACCACAGAGAAACGTGGCCAGGAACCCAAAAAAAAAGCCAATTAAAATCTTCTCCACCCAGTCCAAAGCTGACCGGAACCAAAAGCAAAGTGGGGAAACTCAAATTGAATCTCAGGATGGAACAGTGTCCTCGGGAGTTTGAGGGAGGTTTTTATGTGGAGGAAAGGTTTCTCTCCATGGAATGAAGAGCTCCTGGCAAAAGGAGGAGATGGATAACTCTGTAACTCACAGCCTGTTCTGTCCCCAGTTATTCATGTCATCCATCTGCAGCTCACATCTCCCTTCCCCAGCCTCTTTTCTGCAGCCTGAAGGTCATGGAAGGGGTTTTCTGCTGTAGATACAGTGCTAAAAAAGAGGGTGACAAAAAAAAAAGGGGTCTTAGAAAGCCATGAACAATGAAAACACTTCAAGCAGCAGCTTTATAAATAACTTAAGGAGGAGTTGTAGATGCACCTTGAGATTTGTGGGTGCCGTGCTGTCATCTGGAAGAGCAGAGAATTCCTGATTTATCTGGGACAGCAGCTGCCTGGAATTCCCTGATTTATTTGGGATAGCAACTGTTCCCTACCTGGAATGGGAATGGGAGAAACTGCTTGGTGGCAGTGAGGGAGAACCAGAAGAGCTTCAGGTAAAGCCACGATGAGAGGTGAGCTGCAGAGGGAAAATGAGCTGGCTCTGTATTTCTAAATTAATTAATTAATTCTCCCTCAGACTGGCTCAATGCATAATCAAGTAAAACCAGGTAAAGCTCTGGAAAAGGAGAGGAATGGCACTCTCGGGCTATTAGGAAGAAATAGAATTATTTTTTCCTTAAAGGAAGATTTTTTAAGTTCCACAAATTCAGAGACTTCTATTAAATATGGCTGAATAATGACAATGAAAAAAATAACTAAACTACAGCAGCTAAACCCCATTTTTATAGTAGCTGAGCACATTTTCCTTTCTTTCCCCTTAGTTCCCAAATTTTCTGCTAAGAATTGACTTCTGTTAATTTGTTGGAGATCTGGCTAACTTCTCCTTTAGAGCCACCCCAAAGCTGTAACTTTCACCACAAATTATTTAACTTTATACAGTGCAACAGTGAAGGGATGTGCTAAGCATGTTTTCCTTTCTTTCCCCCAGTTCCCAAATTTTCTGCTAAGGATTGATTCCTATTAATTTGTTGGAAATCTGGCTAACTTCTCCTTTAGAGCCACCCCAAAGCTGTGACTTTCCCCACAAATTATTTAACTTTATACAGTGCAACAGTGAAGGGATGTGCTGAGCACATTTTCCTTTCTTTCTCCCAGTTCCCAAATTTTCTGCTAAGGAATGATTCCTATTAATTTGCTGGAGATCTGGCTAACTTTATCCTTTAGAGCTACCCCAAATTATTTCATTTTATACACTGCAACAGTGAAGGGATGTGCAGGGATAGAAAATACTTAGCAAACAACACAAAACCACTATTTTAGTCCTTAGGAAAAGCAAACTAAGGCACTTTGGAATTGTGGCAAAGTGGAAAAATAAAGAAACACCAGCAGAAATGGGCAAGGTGCAGTGTGGGCTCCAGCAGCACCTACATTTTTTAGCCCCAGGCATTAAGAGACAGCTCCTTTGAGGGTGATTTACAGCAAGCCTACAGCCCATCTGCTTTGGAGAGCCAAGACACTAAAGATAATCTCCAAATTAAAAAGCAAGATAAACACTGAGCAGGGACACAGCCTTCCTTCTCTCTTCACCTGATGAAATTGCGCTTTGCATCTCATCTGCTAAATGGGAAATAAACCAGGGAAAAGGAGATGGAAAGAACTCAATTCGGCTCCAAAATGATTTAAGCTCTCGGGTGGGTAATTAATAGAGGGCAAACTAAGTTTTAGCGAAATTAATTTCATTATTGTTGGGTAAAGCTGGTTCGGGTGGGAGAGGAACGTGACCCATATGGTGAAGGTGCTTTTGGCAAAGGGCTGAGCTGGAGCAGAGCTCCTCATCCTCAGGGGCAGCTGCACAACAGCCCCAGCACATCTGCCCCAGCCAGGATCTCCTTCCTCCTGCCCTGGTGCTCAGGGAAAAGCGTCCACAGCTCATGCCAGGAGTTCTGTGCTCCCCCAAACACAGAAAACGCTGGTGTGGCCAGGCCAGGCTCCCCGAGTCTGAAAAATGCGTGTGTTTTATGACTGGCTCTTTGCAAATATTAAAATGAACATTGTATGTGTTGTGTTAGAAAGCGATGCTGGATTAATTCTCTTAAGTACTGTGTTAAATATAGTTTTAGGTTATAAAAATTGTTAAAATAGAAACGATGCTATGTAGGATACTTCTTTAAAGAAAGGACTCGCAGTGAGATAGCAGCCACAGGACACCTGAATCTTTCAGAGAAAATAATTTTTTGCCCCATTATCAGAAGAAATGAACTTCTTCCCGCCTTGAAGGCGCCGTTAGGATTCAGAGGAAGAAGCTGATGATGACCAGACAGAATCCTGTGTTTGAATGGAATTTATGCATCATGGATGAGGTGTATGACTATGCAACAGCCTGTTGCTTTTAAGGGTTAATCCTCTGTTAACTGTGTCCTTTTTCGGGCTTGTGCTGCCCAGGAAAAGGTACCCAGACATCCGTAACTCTTTGCTTTTATTGTCTCATATTGTCCTAATTCAATCTGTCCAAATTATTATTGCTCTAATTGTATTACTATTTTCGTAACCATTTTATTACTAATGAACTTTTAACATTTTAAAAAACAAGTGACTGGCGTTTTTCACACCGAGCAATGACAGCTGTGACAAATTCCTCAGCATCACCCCTAAAATGACATTTCAGGTTGGGAACTGCAGGAATTACAGCAAGTGGCAAAAAGGGAATGGCAACAGCTCCTGGACAACTGAAGCAAGATATTCACATGACTTAAAAGAGATTTATCTGGTTTTCTGTCTTGGTTTTTTTGGTAATTTCAGTCATTCCTCCTGCTGGAGGTTTGTTATGGATTTCTGTGTTCAGGAGGAGATAATTCAAGGGAATTTTGGGAAAATCACAGAACCATAAAGGGAGATTTGCTGAGAAGTTTGTCTTGGGTTCTCAAAACACAGAGACCAAATGAAAAGGTAAAGGAATATTTGGGATTACAGACTAAACAGATCTGCTGGGAAAAATCTGCAAAGTGAAACTGTGTTCATAACGTTAGAATTTAGCAGATTATGCAGATTATTAATCTTAATCTTATCAGATTATGCAGATTATGAATCTTTTTCTTGCTCCTGTTTTCAGGGGATCAGTCCTGGTTCCCTTTATTCCCATGGAATGGAAAGGACCACGTCAGCTGAATCCACCCAAAACTGGTGCATGACCTTGAAATTCCCTGTGGCCAAACTACAAATAAATATTGCTGTCAGCTTCTAAGGTTCCCTTTAACCACAAAAATTTATTCTCTCTTTCTATGGTTCACTTTAGCCACAAAAATTTATTCTTCTCTTTCTGTTTTTTCTTGACTGCTTCGTTTCACTGAAATTTGTACATCCAGTCAGCAGCAGAACACAATTTATTGTAATTGTTCCCTTTCTGGCTGAAATACCAAATATCAATCCTCTAAAATAGAAAAGCTGAATAATTATGAAGGATTTCCCACTTCCAAATGGTTTTAAAGGTAGAGGGCTCACTGCAGTTCAGCTCTGCACTTTCCCTTTCCTGCCTGCGACAAGGATGGATCCTGGGATGAGGCTGAGGTTCACCTAGTGAAGAATGAGTAAAATAAAATAAAATAAAATAAAATAAAATAAAATAAAATAAAATAAAATAAAATGAAATAAAATAAAATAAAATAATTTTTTAATTAAAATAAGTAAAAAATTAAAAATAAAATAATAAAATAAAAATAAAACTAAAATTAAATTTTAAAAATTTTAAAATATAAAATAAAATTAAATAAAGAATAAATAAAAAGTAAAATAAAATAAAATTAAATTAAATCCACTTCTCCAGCCTAAATACCTGTTTTACACACCCCAAAGGTCTTAACAGTAAAAAATAAATATGCAGATATAGTCAGAAGCTCATTTTTTCCTCTTATTAAAATTATGAGAACCAAAACCCAGAGCAGAATTTTCATGCCCTTCAAACTGAGACCAAATAATGTCACTCTACACCACCATCTCCAAATCCTGAACTTTGCCACTGGTGTGGGAATTGATCCAACTCACAGAAGGAGCTCAGAACCACAAAAACTTTAACAAAATTTGCTTTACAAATCCTCATCCAGAGCTCCCAAACCACTGTAAAAATGCTGCCTTAAAAAATCCAAAATAAATGCTGATTTAACCTTTTGGCACTTCACAAATATTTCAAATTTCATTTTTCACCATTTACAACTATAACCCAATTAAGGGGGAAAAAAGCCAAACATATAGACACATTTGCCAATTATGAAACTGATTTGAAAAATAGCTCACTAGAAGAGATTTTAGCCCAAAATGAGATTAGTCATGTCCTAAGTAATTTATTTCCCTGCACAACCATAGAGGAACAATCATTTTATTGTCTTTTTTTTTTTTTAATAGTGTTTCTTTAAAGAGCCAAGAATGGAAGCAAAGCACTTTGTTTTAATAAGGTCAGGTTGGTTATTAAATAATTTGCATACTGAAGGTTAAATCCTTATTTCTAGACAGTAAAAAAGCATTTTTGTCTAACCTTGGGGACTGGAAAAAGCAGGAAGGAGGGTGTCCTGAATGATAAACAAAAGAGGGTTTGTGCTTTTTGGCACTTGCAATTGTTCCCATCCACACCCACTCGAAGGGAGGGAACTCTGCTGGAAACTGAAGCCCATTTATCAATGATTCTGCTAAAACTGCAGCCACAGCTCCAGGGATGCCTGGGGAAGGGACAAGGCAGTGCCACAGCCTGGAACTGTCCCCAGCACCACCTGGAGACACAGGGACGGGTGATGGCAGCGAGGGCAGGTTCCTTCTCCTCAGGAATCACTTCAGTAGAAAATTTCAAGGGTCGTGGCACACCCTGATACAGATTTCAAGGCTAAATCCTGCAAGGATTTTCCAGCACACCAGACAGCTGAATTTGGCTGGCAAAATCAAATCTGTGAGGGACCTCCCTGCTCTTTTCCCAGATGCTTTCCTCTCCTTCTCCTATTGACGCCTCAGGTTTTACCTTTTATATTTTCCAGATTCTGTGCTGCTTTAGTGTGTGGGTCTGGGCTCACATCAGGGGATGGTGAGCTGTGTGCACAGAGCAGGGAGACAAAACAATTCCTGCTCCAGCTGGGCACCAAGGACAAATGACCCAAATCTCAGCCCAGCAGCACAAACCCCGTGGGCTGGAGAGAGAAAAACAAGCAGGGTGGGACTGCCTGGGCTAAAGCTGCAATGGGACAATGAACTGCAAGGTGCAAATGGAGCAGAACTGATCCCAGGGACAGACCCCGGCAGCGCTCGTGCATTTTGGGGCCATTTTGGTTCATCTTGGGTGCAGCCCTGGCTGGGCTCTGGTGCTGCCCAAGGTGGATCCATGGAGGCCTTTGAATAAATCCCTGCTTTATTCTGGAAGTCTGTCCAGCTTATGCTCTAGGGCAGCCTGAACAAGGCACCCCAATTGCCTTTTATTCCCTCTCCTGTTCCCTTATATTCCTATTTATCCCAGAGCCTGTGCTCAGGAAAAGCAGACACTGCTGATTCCACAAATCCCCGGAGTACAAAAACCACCACACACACACACAGAGAACACAGAACTTAAGCTGTCAATACCTTCCACTTACACTGCACTTATGGACCATTTTAGAAATCAGATTCTGGAGTTTGATTTCTCCAAATATTTCCCTCCTCAGGACTGTTATTGACTAATCTATCAAAGGCTACAGTTCCCTAACGATGCATCAGTGCAATGCATCACCACGAACGCAGCACCAGCCTGATGATAGATTGCTCAATAACGTGGGAGCAGCTGGCAAGAACTTCCAGGGAATCATGTGATCCAAGCTTTATTCTGGTTTTTGCTGTTGTTGTTTAGTTTACATAGTTCAGAATAAGCAGGATGAGCTGGTCACAGGTTGAGAGCAAGTTCACACACCAAAAGGTTTTGGTCGTGTTAATACAAATTGAAGGCTGTGGTATCTTAATTGGGAAAGGGAGATGTTGCTTTTTAAATTTCCAACAGTTTTTGATAAATCTGTATCACAATTTCACATCACCCTTCTTTCTGAAGAATGATGTGGAATTTTGCACTCCCAGGTTGGTTCAGCACCTTTATCAGAGCTGCAGGTGATAAGCAAGGCCCACACTTGCACAGCTCTCATTGCAGAGGTGCCTCTGCCCAGGGATTACAGGGAATATGTGGCTTTACCATCCCTAAATCACATCCCTTATCCTGGAAAAATTAACCCAAACACTCCCAAAATGGCACAAAATCATTTAGCTTGGAAAAAACCTCGAAGATGATGGAGTCCAACCCTCAGCACCATGTTCACCCCCACATTCCCTTCTCCTGCAGAGCTTCCTGAACTACACAAGTTTCAACAACAGAACTTCCCAAGGCTTTCCCAGACATGAATTTTTCCTTGCAGGACAGACTTGCTGCTATGCATCCATCTCATCCATCTCTATTTCCTTTGTCTTTTCCTTTTAATGGTTTATTAACTCTTTATTAGCTTTCTGTTGCCATGTTCCCTGTCTCCACTTAGCGCCGTGACATCATTTAACACCATGAAGTCAGGAAATAAAATATAAACTGAAAACCCTCCATCCTGATCACTCTGCCTGTTAGTTGGGAAGGAAAGTTTAAATAAGTGGGATTAGTGCTTAATCTCAAAGCAAAGCAGCTCTGTCTGGGTGTTACAGCACATTTTGGCACTGGAAAAAAAGGCACTTGCACTGTTAAGATTGGATGTCTCATGGATTGGAGTTTATCTCTGAAAAGGTTAACTGGTCACACTGGTTATAAAGGAGAGAGAGAGAGAGAGAGAGAGAAGCAAAGGAAGAAAAAGGCTCATAAATCAAAAATGGGGTTGTGGTTCAGAAGAGGAGTTGTGAGAGGATATTGAGATTTTCCACAGGGAAATCCAGCACGCTCATGGAAAAGGTGGAAAATTTCATCAAAAAGGAGTGGGGATGATGGATGGATAACCTGGGCAGACTGAGGAGCCAGAAGTGCTGATCAGCGGGGTAAAACACATCAGAGGCACCTGCAGAGGAGTTAAAGACACAAAAGATTTCTGGGTTTAGAGGAACTTCTTATGGAGGCACCTCAGAGGCAGAAGGAAATGGAGGCTCTTAACCTCAAAATGAAGCACAGGAAGGAGAGAAATCAAACAGCAAATCTGCTTTGTTTCTTTGACCTTTTCCAGTTTGGATTTTAATCCCACATCCTTCTTAATTAGCAGTAATTTCTATGTCATCTACAAACCCCATGGTTTTATATTTGATTTACAGAAGCCTTTCCTGCCGGACAAGGGCAGTGCTGGACTCCTGTGCTCCATTCCCACTCCACGCACAACACACCACACACGGACGGAACGAGGCGCCAGCGCTCAGCAGATTTATTTCTGAGCCTGGGAGGACTCGTAAAGGCTGCTAATAGAAAATTTCCAGAGGATTTGCAGGAGCAAACAAGCAGTTTGTAGGCGTTTATCTGATGGAGCCCAGCGGCTGTGGCAGCCTCGGCCCCGGGGTCAGCACAACAAACCCTCCCCACCTGAGCTCCACGAGGATGGGATCGTGCAGGGCTGGAAACGCTCTGCAGCTGAGGTGTAACTAAAGCACATTTTAACCACGGTGCCTAATCAGGCCTCCTTTCATGTCTTAAATGCAACTTGACTCGGGGGCAGTGTTGGAACATGGCCCCAATCATCAGGAATAAAATAAATCCCATTATCTGCTTCAAGCGAGGGCTGTGCTCTAACTGGATTTTCTACTACAGAAGGACCCCAAATATTAAGAGAGAAATCAGTATTCAAAGAGAAGATGTTTGTGTGAACACAAATATTGAGGGAATAAAAAAGGGAGTATTTTCTCCAGTCCAGGGAATCAGTTTATTATTCAAAAGGAAAAAAAGGTGTTGGGCCATCAGCTGAGCCCTATTTGTACTTTAAAGAAAGCTGTAGAAAGCAGAAAAATATGAATTCCCATGGATATATTAAAATATTCTTGGATTTAGGTAAGGCCAGAGGTGCTGGCAAACAGCAGGATGGCAGAGAGAAAATAAGCATCTAAAGGAAAGCTACTGGGTCAGCACATTGGAATGATGCAGGATAAAAACAAGGCATGGAGTGCTCACTTTGTAAAATGAAAACAATACTTTTAAACAATTCAGCCAAAAGAATAAAGTAGCACAGAGCCAGCAGTGATTGAGCAGATTTGGTTCCTGGGTGGATGCAGGAGGGCCCAGTGCTGGCAAAAAAAAAGCAAGGCAATAATCTGGGCCCAAAAATAAACATGGCAATGGCTGCTGAAGGCAGAAATCATCGGGGAGATTTTGTGGGGATTGCAAATCATCCAGCCATCTGTCCAGGAGGATGAGGCATTCTCTGGGCACACAGGGAACGAGGAATAAATCACACAGGCAGCCTGGCACTGGCAAAGATGCTCCTGGAAGCTCATCTGGAAAATGATTCTCCCATCAAGGCACTGCAGGAATGGAGCAGGTGCAGGTCAGAGCTATTAATTCCCCCAGATTTCACATCCACGCACAGATTTGCCAGATTTGGTCTCTCAACCCGGGGACAATGGGGCCTGAATGGGGTTTTTTGCCAGCATTTGTGAGGTTTTGATGCCAGTAGGAATGTTTAAAAGCAAACAATGAAACGTGTGTATCAAGAGGTGAAGGACGGGAGCAGAGAAGAGAATTTCACAGGAATTAAAAGCTGTCCTGATGCTGGGCCTAATCCTGCATGGAGATCTTCTCCACCTCTTATCTGAGCTCCTAGAAAACATTCCCACCACCGTTCCACACCAAAAATCCATGGGATTACAGAGATTGACACAGGGAGAGATGGGTTACCAGAGACAGCTTTCAGGGACTGAACCCCCAGCTGATTTGATTTTATTTATGAAATTCAGGTTATAATGGATAGGAAACTCCTCTGCTGCAAATCCCTCCTGGTGTGAAGAATCCAGAAGTTGTGCCAGGGTCCCTCTCCCCAGTGAACCCTTCCAGGGCAGGCAGAGATGGAATAATCCAGCCCATGGAATCTCATTCCCTGCTTTACACAGATTAATGTGTGATAGGACTGGAATGTGGACAGGGCTGAGGATTACACTGTCTGCATCCTGGACAGGAGAGATTTTATACCAGAGCTGCTCCAAATCTTCTTAAACTTTAATGTGGAAAATGGAATCTATGTGCACAAAACACAGCTGGGAGCTGGGAGTGGATCTCTGCTCATGTTTTCTGGAATTTTAAGGCTGAATCGCTGGTTTCTGCCAATTTATTGCTGCTTTCTATTTCCAGCAAGGGCTGTGGCCTTGGAACAGCCACAAACCTTGGAGCTGATTCTGCCTGGTAAAAAAACAATTTATCAGCTTTATCCATCACTTCTGAAATCTGGTCTCATCTGCCTGCTCAGAGATGTCTTCACTTTCCGACAACACATCTGAAATCCCAAATAAGATGCACAGCTCCAGAAGGAAGCCACAACATCAATTAGGTGAGAAGAAAAAAAAAAATGAGTGCCGCTGATTTTTCCTTTTGTATTTCTGTTTTGTTATTTATGCAGAGACTCCTAAGAAGATGGAACAGCTGAAAGAACTTTAAAGGAGAGAGGTGAAAAGAAAAATGCAGCTTTTCCCCCTGTATTTCTGGGAGTGTTTGTACTTCTATTAATAATTTTATCCCTGTTAAAGCACACAGATGCCACCTAAAGCATTTGGAACAATTAACACCGTGCTATGATAAATTATTGGGTTTAAATCTGTGTAGTGAAATAAAATAAAAAATAAGATATAAAATATAAAATAAGATATAATCTTGCTATTACACCTTAATAAATTGCAGCATTTGGGCTGATTTTCAATCAATTTTACTTTTATCAGTGTAAAGAAGCAATTCTGACCTCACCTGGCTGGGAAACAAGGCAGATCCAAGAAGCTATAAAAGAGAAGCTACTCAAAGTGGGACCTTTTTATTTCCTATAAAGAATGAAGTTTATCTGTGAATGATCTTGGATGAAGATTTACAAGTCTGTAAAATGTCACTAAGAGCAACCTGGAAATTGAACCTTGGAGAGAAGTTCACAAGATTTTTGCTCTGAAGAGCTAAAAAAAAACGAAAAAAAAAAGAACGTGGGAGTCAAACTGGCCAAAAGGCACAGCCTCAGAACACACCAGAGCTGACGTGAGAGTTAAAAGTTTATTAAAAAATCATGTCAGAAAAACAATTCTCACTATTTCTCGCTTGATTATAAAGCACTGGAATCTAAAGAGAGTCTGGAATGACAAAGATTTCCACAAGAATCAACTGAATTCACTTCTCTGTATGCAAAGAGGGTAAATTCTGTTCTCTCCATTAGGAGATGATGGATTTGGGCTCCATGGGACAGCTCTAAAATCCAGCTGGCACAAGGCAACACATCACTGGAGACAAAAATGCAACCTCAAAATTAGTAGTAGGTTACCTCATTTTTTTAACCAATTTTAAGTTGTTTAAATTTTTGACATCAAATTTTTAACTGGGAAGTTAAAAAAAAACCTCGATTTTTTTTCTCCTTTTAAGATTAATGTTCAATTTATAAAGTATACAGGATTCCTCCACTCTCACTCCAGAGGGACCCTCAGTTTGAGCAGAGAATCTGCCCATATTTCATGGCCACAACGTGGATTCACAACAGTTTGACAGAGAAATTAAAATTCAAGTGAAAACTCAAGATTTACTGTAGAATAACAGCAAAGTGTGAAGATGGAAACCCTTAAATAATGCCCAGAGCCCGAGTCAGAGATCCAGCTCACAGGAGCTTTGATTTTTTGGGAAATAAACCAAAATTCTGTGCCTAAATCCAGCACATCACAAATTATTTATACTCACAGAGCAAAAAGGAAAGGGGGAGAGGAGGAGGAGGAAAAGGAGGAGGAAAAGGAGGAAGGAAAAGGAGGAGGAAAAGGAGGAAGGAAAAAGAGGAGGAAAAGGAGGAAGGAAAAAGAGGAGGAAAAGGAGGAAGGAAAAGGAGGAGGAAAAGGAGGAGGAAAAGGAGGAGGAAAAGGAGGAAGGAAAAGGAGGAGGAAAAGGAGGAAGGAAAAGGAAGAAGGAAAAGGAAGAAGGAAAAGGGAGGAGGAAAAGGAAGAAGGAAGAAGGAAAAGGAGGAAGGAAAAGGAGGAAGGAAAAAGAGAAGGAAAAGGAAGAAGGAAGAAGGAAGAAGGAAAAGGAGGAAGGAAAAGGAGGAAGGAAAAGGAGGAAGGAAAAGGAGGAAGGAAAAGGAGAAATGCTGGTGCCTGAAGTCTGGCAGGTGTTCAATTCCTGGCATGGAAGGATTCCCAGTACAAAACAGCTGAAAATACATCCCAAACTTTATAAATATCTCAGGATATTTGATGTTATGTAAAACTAAATGGAATGAGGTGATGACAGGAACAAAGGCACTGGGAGAACACAGCCATGCCATAACAAGCGTTAGGGCTTGTTCCAGACTCAGGAAGCCTCAAAATGCACATTATCAGCAGGACTTGCTGACATTTGCAGTCTGTGGGAAGAGGAGATGAGGGCAGATATGGAAGGGAAAGATCAGAGTGGTTCAGAAAGCAAAACCCTACAGAAATTAAGGCAGAGCTGCTATGGAAAAGCTTGGGAATGTAGGAATTGTGATGTACAAGGCACAGACAATGTAATGCACTGTCAACACTTCTGTTCCATCTTTGGCTTGGTGTTTTTAAGGATTATCTGTTGAAAGCACAGACCCCAAGCACCCCCAAATTTAAGAGCTGCACCCCTCCAATTCACATTTCTCTCCAAAGACTAAAAAGGATTTAACCAAGCCACAAAGACTGAAGGGGAGGTGAGGACTGAAACCCACTCTTCTACAATCCTTTAAAATAATTAAAAATAAAAACTCCTGAATCCAAGTCCAAGTTCTTCCTGTGTGACCTCCTCAGCTCCAGCAGAGCCCTGCATTAATAATGGAATCAGACAATTTTATGCCTCTTTAATAATGGATGCCAAATATATTTGGGGTTAGGGAGGACAGTGTTCATTTATCGATCATCATGCATTATCTCCAACCTGGAAACTCCTAAGCAGCTTTCATCTCCTGTGCCCTCCTAAATAATTCAGAATGTAATTTCAGTTGGGTTATTTTGTTTGTATCTTTTCTGATTAAACTTGTATTTTTTTAATCAGAAGAAAAGCTGACAGACCTGTAGCAAAGGGTCAAAATTTCATCTCGCATTACTCAAAAAAGTCCCAAGGAAATCATCTTGGAAAGTCCCCCAAATGAGGATATTTCTGTCTATTCCTGGTTTTTAGAACCCAGACCTCTGTATTTGTACAGTCTTAGATGTATATTTAATAATTCCTTTAATAACAGTAAAAAGTAACTTTGAGCTCTTCTTGAAAGGACACAGCCACAATAGAATTTCTTGAAAGTTCTTTGTTCATTTCACCCTAAGTTTGGAGCAGTCCATCCCTGCCAATTCTCAGCATGAAAGCAGAAATTTTGCTCAGGTTTGTGAGCCCAAAATGAAATTGAAATATGCAAGGAACAGTTACTAATTTGTCCTGCAGATCTGCATTCACTCCAAAGGTGAATTCCTGAGTAAAGCACCAACAAACTGCAGCACAGAGATTTACAGGCTCATCTGGGGAATATTTTAATATTAACGAATTTCCAGCAAGGTTAGGGTTTTACTTCCCCTGCCTGTAATTAGAGGGGAGAAGAAAGGCTGAGAACAAGCAGATGCCATGGTGACACTGCAGAAGAAGAAAGAAAAAAGACAAATGGAATAAACAGCGCCTCAGACAAGTTAATTAGAAGAACTCTGCAGTTCCTTAGGCCTTTAAATGGTCAGCTCAAGAGACAAGGCTGTCATAAAGGGATTATTGTGGATTTCACAGATCAGTGATCAAGGCCTGAGTCAGATTTTAAGGAGAAAAGTTGTGCTAGGAGAAACAAATTAAGAAGAGTTTGTTGTGATCAGTGCAGGGACAAATTCCAAAGCTGTCCAGCAGTGGATGCAAATTAATCACCTCGTAATAAATAATAGTCTCCTGTGGGAATTGTCAGCTCATCACCTGAAGTGATGCTTTGAGTGCTTCTCCGATGAGAGGGGATTTAACAAGATGCAGATCATAAAACAGGAATCCAAGGAACTGCTGGACTGTACAGCCCTGTGATTAAAAACTGCTTTATTCCCTAATTTGTGCCTACCCTTTATTTAACTGGTGCTTCCTCCCATCTCCCCACAAAAGCACTGGCAGCAATTTTGCCCCTGTGCCCCAGGGCAGCTGATGTGGTTCAGTCTTCAGGAATTTATTAAATGTTGATACCATCATTTAAGGCATGTCTGCATTGTCTGATCTCCCAGGTGACAGGAGGAGAGGCAATGGCTCTAAACTGTGCCAAGGGAGGTTTGGAGAGCAGGGAAAATTTGGATTTCAGGGAAAATTCATGGAAGGAATGGCCAGGAATTGAAACGGTCTGGAATCAAGGCACAAATATTTTCACAATTCCAAACTTTCCCAGCCCTGGATTCAGGGGTACCTGTGAGGGCACAGACCCTGCACGGCCACAGCCACCTCAAGCTGAGATTCCAGAAAATTCCTGCCACCACTCAGAACAGCTCTGCCCCACCAAGAGAGAAGGAGCAGGCAGCAAAGACATGGAGCTCCAAACCAACGGATTGATCTCAGCTTGGATAATAAGCTACAGATTAAAGTAATATTTAATAAAATTCTGTGGGGAGCCAAAAAAAAGCATTCACAGGACAAACTGCTGCCTGTGGTGCCCAGCTGGCACCGAGCAGTGCCTGGTGCCAGGAGCCACCTTTGGGAGGACATTCAGAGGTTTCTCTACCATTTGCATTGAGCCCTGCAGGGCTTTTCTGATGCTTTTCTGAACTCCTTCAGCCTCATTTCCTCCCATTCCAGCTGTGGAGTTAGTGGGAAAGCAAAGTGAGCAATCCTTTCAGTGGGGAGTTTGGAAGGGATGGGAAAAGGAAAGGGGAAAAGGAAAGGGGAAAAGGAAAGGGGAAAAGGAAAGGGGAAAAGGAAAGGGGAAAAGGAAAGGGGAAAAGGAAAGGGGAAAAGGAAAGGGGAAAAGGAAAGGGGAAAAGGAAAGGGGAAAAGGAAAGGGGAAAAGGAAAGGGGAAAAGGAAAGGGGAAAAGGAAAGGGGAAAGGAAAGGGGAAAAGGAAAGGGGAAAAGGAAAGGGGAAAAGGAAAGGGGAAAAGGAAAGGGGAAAAGGAAAGGGGAAAAGGAAAGGGGAAAAGGGAAGGGGAAAAGGGAAGGGGAAAAGGGAAGGGGAAAAGGAAAGGGGAAAAGGAAAGGGGAAAAGGAAAGGGGAAAAGGAAAGGGGAAAAGGAAAGGGGAAAAGGAAAGGGGAAAAGGAAAGGGGAAAAGGAAAGGGGAAAGGAAAGGGGAAAGGGGGAAGGAAAAAAAGGGGGAAGGAAAAAAAGGGGAAGGAGAGGAAAGCAGCAAGGAGAAGGGGAAGGGGAAAACAGAAAGGGAAAAGGAGGAGGAAAAGGGAAAGAAAAGGAAAAGCAGAATGCTGGTGCCTGAAGTGTGGCAGGTGCTGAGAACACAGATTGCAGCCCCCACTTTGCCACAGCACAAAAGGAAACAATCATTCCAAGCCATGCTGCTGCACAATAAAACACAATGAGCAGGGCTCGCTGTAATGGAGAGCCTCTGTGATTTGTGCTAGACCGAGCTAAGCACAACAGCCTCAGATGTAATCATCCTTTAAGATGTTATTTCTTCAGAAGAAACTATGCAATTATTTACAAGGAATCATAAACACACCATAAAAGTCAGGTTTGAAATTGCCCCTGCACATGCCATCTGTCAAAATAATTTTTACAAACAAATCAAAGTTTGGAAACTGATTTGGCTGCTGCCGGCATGTGCAGGAGGACTGGGACCAGCCTATCTACAACACCCCCTTCAATTTTAATTTCTCACTCAGTGCCTGGCCCTCCCAGACTGAAGATGAATAAAGTAATCATCCTTAAAGAGCTCTGCCATTTAAAAGGAAATAATTTCAAGAGGACAATTTAGCAGTTACCAAAAAAACAAACATTAAAACTATCCTACTGTATTGTGTCTCTCTAATTAAAACGCTTCAAAAATCAACAAAGGTTTTTAAAATGGGTCACAGTGTTTCTTTTTGGAAACTCTTCTTATCTCAGTGCGCTTCTTATTGGTTCATATATTAAAGTCTCAGGAATTCAGAAGGAATCTGATGGTGGATTTCTATGGAATGAATGAATTACTGTGATTTGCACTGAATTAAAAACCTGGGCTTCATTACCTGCACTGGAATCCCTTCTGCCTCCCCACATTGCCCTTCTGGACAATGGGATTTCCATCTCTGTTCCTGCCAGCACTAGAGGAGGTCCTGAACCCCAAAAGCTGCAGACCATGAGTGGGACCTTCATCTCCATGGAAAACGTGTGGATCCCAACAAAAATCCCATGGAAGCGGCACTGAGGGTTCAGTGCTGGCCTTGGCACCTCTGGGACTCCATGGCTTTTCCAAATTTCATGATGCCATGATCTGGATATCAATTTAGGCTTTTCTTTTCATTAGGGCCTAATGAATAGTCATTTATTGGTGATATTTAATATCCATGAAGTTCCCTTCTCCCAGCCCAACACAGCCTGCTCCTGGTGGGGCATGGGTTCAATAATTGTATCTACACTGGAGAAATGCAGATTGCACTGCAAAAGGGATTCAGGGATGGAATTCCAACCTTCCCTACTGCCTCTCACCCCAACTGCACCCCCAAGAAAATCCCCAATTCTTCTCCACATCCATGGAATTTCATCCCCTCTGGGCACTGCATTCTTCCATGCCGTGGCTGAGATTTACACCCCAAGTGGTGATAATGCACAAACAGAAAGAACATCAATAAACGCATCAAGCTCCAGCTGGAACTCCAAACACCAAAGCATTCTCCTTCAAAGTCATAAATGGGGATAATAAAGAGTCCAAAATATTGCTCCATCCCTTCATTAAGAGCTGCAGTGCAAAATAACTGTGAATTCCTTCCTCACCAGGAAAATCCAGAGCTCCATTTTATATTCAGGCACAGCTGACAATGCCATAAAGTTGCTCCTTTAATGTCTAACCTAAGAAAATCCACCTTCAGTAGCTAAAATGTAATTAAAAAATAGAATTTCGGTCTGTTTGAAGTTCCCTCTCCAGGTGAAAAGTCAGTTTAGCTGCTCCACTCAAAAATATTTTCATTGTCAGTGTGTCAGAACAGAGCTCCAGCCAGCATGAAAATAACCAATGCCAGAAATTTTCAAAATTGAACTGTATGGATTTTTAATAGCACAGAAATGGGATTTTTAATAACACAGAAATGGGATCAAGCAGAAGGTGAAATTATTTCTATGATCTGGTTCTGACACTAATTTCCCTTGGGAATTTCATCCCTAACTTTTTGTTAATTAGTGGAAGCAGGTGGTTACACACGCAAACACAACTCCGAGGACAATTTTGGGAGAGCGCTGCCCAATGACTGAGAGCAGCATCCCAGCTCATCCCACACCAGAGGACAATTCCAAGCTCCTTCCCAAGCTCAGCCCAGCAAGGTTCCCATGTGCAGAAAGCAGGGATTGTGTTCCTGTGGGCACGCTGAGCTCAGCTCTGCTGGGAGGAGGAAGCAGAATGGAAAATGCCAACAAAATCAATATTCCAGCAATATCAAATATTCCTTTAATATTCTTCCACGTAAGCAGAGGGCAGCTTTGGAAGTTCTTGGCATGGAAACACTGGAAACGTGGAGAGGCACGTTGAGCTGCTTCAGGAGCTGCCCAGGAACTGGATTTACTCCCAGAAAAGATCAACTTCACCATCCTGCTCCCTCTTCTTCCCACTGACCACTGCACAAGGACAGAGCAGGATTCCAGCCACAGAAACCTTCCCCTTGTGGAGAAGAGGAATTCTGCACCTGCTCTGCACTCCCTCCCTTATTCCAGCCACAGAAACCTTCCCATTGTGGAGAAGAGGAATTGTCCACCTGCTCTGCACTCCCTCCCTTATTCCACCCACAGAAACCTCCCCATTGTGGAGAAGAGGAATTCTGCACCTGCTCTGCACTCCCTCCCTTATTCCAGCCACAGAAAAATGCTGGATGGACGATCTCTCCTGGAATCCCAGACTGGTTTGTGCTGGCAGGGACTGTCCCTACAGGACACCAAAGAACACGAGCACACAGCGCTGCTCTGAAGGTGAAGAAAAAAGGGAAGTTCATTTTCTGATCCCAACATTTATAGTTTTCCATCAGTGGCAGCAGATTGGAGGGTGACAGTGCCACCTCTGCAATGACACTGTACAGACCAAATTTCTCCTCCTCCATAAAAGAATGCAAATAATAAGGTGTTTATATAAAAAGTGTGTGAGAAAGTTTGTTACAAGAATGTCAACATCAGAAGGCTTAGAAAAATCTTAAAAAATCAGGGTGACAAGGGACCTCCAAAAGGTTCATCCTCCCACTTCCACATTGCTCCCAGCCCTGTCCAACCCAATCCAGGCACATCTGGAGCCCATTTTCCCCCCACAGTTCCTGCCTTGAGGGCACCACCACAGCCTCAAACTCTAAATTCCTCATTTTGTAGGTGTGGAATGTTTTGTTTTCTGGTCCAGCTCTATTTCTCCTTTAGAGAAAGAGCCCCCAAGATCAGTGGATGGATCACAGAGGCACTGCTTGCTCCTCCTGTGCCAAATTTAAATAAATTAATAAAAAATGATAATTAAAGCACCCAAACTAAACCAAACCACAAATCCTGTACGTGCTCCATGGATCTCCTTGTCAGGATTTGTTAATCCAGACACTTCCCATGATGCTGGGAGTTCTCTTGCTGACTGCACCACCCACAGAAAACAACTCCATATATTTAATACTTCATATTTTATTTTTTATTTTGGCAATTGAACACTAGTTCCATCCATCACATCAGGGAATTAGAAATCTTGCACGGTATGACTGAGCCAAGATGAATTTTTTTATTTTCCTTGCCAATATATTAACTATTCTGGAATCAGTATATATAGACATTTCTTTGAATATTCACTCCCTGTGTCTCTGGAGGCTTCATTAGAAATTCCACTGCATTTGATTTAAAACATATATTTTCTGCAAACTATTTGAATAAGTAATGAATGGAAGAAGTTCCATCCATTTCATTAATGAAGCCATAAATCAGGGGGCTGAGTTAAGAAATTGTATTTCCTGCTCACCTTGCATTATGAACGTAGGGGAAACCACTGAGCAGTTCCTTCCTCCTGTCAATAACCTAAATAATTCAGGAAGGAATCTCAGATTGGCTCCTCATCTGTTTATCCCATTCCCAAATATCTGGGCTTCTATTTTCACTAGAACAGTACCAACCTAACTGGAGCAGTTTGCTCCAATTAACAATTTATATTCCCAAATATTGGATTACAATAGTTTGTGGTTTGAGAAAGATTTTTTTTAGGCTGGATCCCTTAAAATTCCAATTTTTTAGATTGGATCCCTTAAAATCCCTTAAAATTCCAGTTAACCAGGGGCCTCTCAGGCACACTGGGCACTAAACCTCCCCTCAGTGACACCTTTGTGATTCCCTGCCCCGTAACTCTCGCTGAGAGAGCTCAGCAGCCACTTCTGGCTCCTGATGAACAACTTTTGGGGTGAACTTTGCACTCAGAGCCCTGGAAGCTCTCCTGTAATGACTTTTCTGTGCCAAGCAGACACAAAATGGGAGCACAGGAGCTGCCCCAGCCCAGCGCTTTCCTCAGGAACGGGAGCCAAAGGGCACAGTCCTCAAAGGGTACACTTGGATAATATTAAATTTTAAACACAAAACTCATTAGGACGTGCTTTGATATATTTAAAGCTCTGGACAAGCTGAAATTGAGATTGTTTTCTTTGCCCCCACCAGTATCAGAGTGGGGAGCATCGCTCGAAAGAGGGGGAAAAATAAAAGACCCTTGCAAATAATTAAATATAGCAGTCAGGAGCATAATTTATTAATGAAGACAGAGCTGCCTCTATGGCCAGGACCCTGAAATCCTGGTTTCTGATTGTGACAAAGCTGATCTTTAATTGCACCAACCAAAGCCTCTTTGTCTCCTTTAGCTCACAGCAACATTTACTGCCTTCCCTGCAAAACTCTGACATGAAATGTGCAGAGCCAGGCTCTGGTTTTAGCAAAACTCTTTTACAGTTCTGTGAGGATTAAAGGGGAGGAGTTAAGCCTGGCACTACAGGCTGCTTAACTGCATTACAACAAAAACGGAATTATTTTACATTTCAAGCTTTACTTTGCATTATTTACTGTCAGTTGTCATGAATCCATATGTCTGTACCACCTCCTCGTGCATTAATCAAATGAATTCTCAAATCCCAAACATTCTGCAACACTGAAATGCCACAAAACATGCCCTAGCAAGTCATCTGAGCTTGTATTTCCACTCATTAGATAATTGTGCTCATTTTTGCACAACACACAGTAATTATGAGCTGAGCAGAACTTACACCCATCCTCCTGTTCAATGGATTAGCACACACAAATAATATTTTCAATTATTTCCTTTGAGAATGATTTTAGTTTGATTTGCCAGTTCTTTCTCCATGATACAAGGAACCAATAGGTTCTTCCAGGGGCAAGGGAATTTTTTGAGATTCCCTCAATCTTTGCAATTGAGATTGCTCAGCATATTTAGCTCCAGGGATTGCTCAGTTCATCACCCCCTGTGCAGCTGCAAATTCCAGCCCAGCTCCAGAGCAACCTGAACATTCCCATGTTCCACAAAGTGGGGCAGCAGGAGCTTCCAGAAGAGACACAAAAACGGGTCCATTTTTTCCATCTGCTGATGAAAACCCAACTGGAAGCCACAAACCCACTGCTGATGTGGGGTCTTTACACCTTAACCCACTGCAATTTCAACACAATCACAGTAAAATCCACAGTGCCAAATTTGAAAGGGTAAGAAATTGTTTGAGAAAAACTCCCTGGAAGTGTTTGAGGCCAGGCTGGATGGGACCTGGAGCAACCTGGTCCAGAGGAAGGTGGAGAGTGGAAAGAGATGGTCCTGGATGTCCCCTCCAAACCAAACCAAGCCAAGCCAAGCCAAGCCAAACCAAACCAAACCATTCCATTCCATGATTTTATCAACAAAGAATTTCCTGAACAGCCTCCCAGATCTTTTCCTTAGAATCCACAGCCCACAATCCTTGTGGAGGATTCCCTCTCCCTGTGGAGGAGCACCAGAGCAAAAAGCTCTTTTTAAACCGAACACAGCCCACAGTCACCTGCAGCCACAGAAGATGACAAACTGCAAGGGAAGTGCTGACCCAAAACAGGCAACAGAAACTCTCAGAGTGGGAAAATGATGACAAATCCTCCTGCTTTAGGCAGTTTTTCCAGGGAAACAGCTGCCCTAAGAAAGCAGCTTGGTGTATCCCCAAGGAGCTCTGTGGGAACAGCCACCACCACCTGCTCGCTCAGGGCACATGAAACACCTCAAGGAGCTGAAATGTTCCATCTGAAACTTTATTTCCAAGAGGATTAATCTCCATCGGGTGGGGGTGTCCACCAGCACAGGTCCCACTGGGAGCTGCAGTCACAGGGACACTGCAGTGACCCAGGGTCACCACACCAGCCACTGAAATTCACTCTGGTCACCAACCTTGGCCTTTCTGGTTCACGTTCTCCCTGCACAGCAGCTGTGGAGATTACTGCTCACTGCCCTACATCAGGGAATGGTTGGGATGGGACATGGAAGCTGTGATTCCAACCCCCACTGCCCCAGGTGCTCCCAGCCCTGCCCAGCCGGGCCTTGGGCACTGTCAGGGCTACAGGGGCAGCCACAGCTGCTCTGGGAATTCTACTCCACCCTCACAGCCAGGAATTTTCTCCCAATATCCCACTTAACCCCACCCTATTGCAGTTTAAATCACTCTACTTAACAGCAACTCTTGATCCAGAACAACGCAAACAGAACTCTCTTCCCTCAGGCTCAGGAGCACCTTTGGGATTCGGATCTCCTGCTTTTGCTGATATTATGTGGCCCCAACAGATAACCAAGTGATGTTGCTTTTCCTCTCTCCTTGCTGCAGGGACAAGCCTGAGGTTTCTGCATCTCTCTCACCACTCACAAAAGCTTTTACTGCATTCTGCCAAGCACTTCTGCTGTGTTCTCCCAATTTAAGTAGAGTACATTTCTCCCCTCCCTAAGAGCCTGCCGTCCCTAATTTTGTTGGGTGCTTTCATGGACACTCCAAGCTCATTCTGAAATGGAAGTTCCCCTCCTGTGCTGTTCTGGAAAGCACCATGACTTTATCACCAGCAAAGGGCTCAATGTGGGGCTGCCACCATTTGAGATCTGTGCTTGAGCAGCACCTGAGCCTACAACAATAAAAATGCTGCTCGGCTTTGCTGTCACCCTGTCACCAGAGCTGTCACCAAGCACGTCCCTGGCAAGGACTGCACAGCATGAACAGCCTGGAAATGGTGAAGTGCAGCTCTGCAGATCTGTCTGAAATGAGCAAAAGCAAAAATAACCGAGATTCAGAACGCCTGGGTAGCACAAATGTTCTGTTTACCCAGGCACCCATCAAATAAGTGCTGAATAGGGCTCCTTTTAGGGAAACTTCTGCTTCAGCTTGCAAGTGTTTTAACAAGCCCTTTGAGCCTCCCCTTCTGGTGTAGATTTCCCTTATTTTTAGAAAAGACAATTAGTCTTGGACTTGCTTGTGACTAAGCACCTACAGGCACGTCCAAATCTGCAGGAAAAACTACAGATATCTGCATATTTCAAAGCCTCTCCAGCCTGGTAAAATAGAACTTTTGGGAACACATCATATGGGAAGCAGGAAATCAAGCAAGCACAGCTGGGTAAGCAATACCAGTATTTCTCTGAGTCATTGGCTTATTTTATACAGCTAATATCTAAAAAATACAGGTTCATTCAGTGCACTGGACACATCCCTCTGGCTCCAGGTGAGCAGAAATTGGCAGCTGTAAATACCCTGGAATTCTCCAGTGTTTTACAGGGCATGTGAATGAGCTCAGAATTATTTTTTTTTTAAAGTTTTTCCCTGACCTCTTGTGCCAAACATTTTGATTTTAAGACTCCTGCTGTGTTGCATTAAGCTGAACTTAACGTCCCCTGAGAAAGACAGCTTTATTCTTCTGGTGCCCACATCAAAGCTGGTAATAATAGGCACAACTATTAAATGCTGATCTTTCCAAATCTCAGCCACTGGGTCCCATTGGCTCCCACCTCAGAACACTCATTTCAGCCCAGATTTTATAATATCAGTTGAAAGGTTTAGGACCCGGCATAAAGAAAAGGAATGCAAGAGACCAAGGATGAATTAAACATGGAAAAGTTACAGAGAAGGCTTGAAATTTTTATGGAAGTTTCCCAATGTGACCTTCTCAGGAAATTCAGGAGCAGCCCTGAGAAATCTGAGCTAATTCCTCTCCCATTCCCCAGGGATCCATGGAATTATTTCTGTGTCCCACCCCAAGGGCTCTGAGGGTGGGTGTTTTGCACACTCTCCTCATTTGAAACAGTTCCTTGTGACCAAAATAGAGTGATGCCAGGATTACATTACTCAAGAAATCGATGCCATCCCCATCATTTTACCTCTTGCCATCCCACTATTAATCTGTTCTTCCCAGGATAGGCTGAGGGTTCTTACAAATCAGTATTTCAAATTATTCCATCAGATCAACTGACTATGAGGAGAAGGAAAAGGACCAAAGGAAATTTAACTCCTGCCTTTACATTTTTGGGACAGGATGTACATTTCAGCATCTTTACCAGCCATAAAAAATGGTTTAGTGAACCAAGGAAAGGAAAAAAAGAAAAGATCCAACAATTAAAGAAGTTGGGCTTGTTGAATTTATTTACTTTTCTAGCAGCTTCCACTTTGACCTTCAGCTCGTTACTCATCTGGAGTTTTAAAAAGTGCAGATTTAGCCCTACCTAGGAAGTGAAACTGAAAATAAATCTTTAACTTTCTTTTTGGGTCTCTTTGTGAGCTGGGTTGTTTTTTGGGATTTTTTTGCTGATGTTGTTCTTGCTGTTGTTTTTAAGTCACTTAAGGTAATAAGACGAAAAATCAGCAATGAGAAACTCAGTTACAATAAAAGAACTCCTATTTTAGGGCTCTACTAAGAAGTTTTATAAACTTTCTTTTGTTAACACAGTTTGGGGTGGGTTTTTTGTTATTTTTTAATTGAAGCTCTCCACATCCAAAGTGCCTGAAGCAAAAACTGACCAGGCATTAAACTCAGCTTTAGGTGCTGCTATAATGTGCATTCCAAATTTAGTGGATTTGTTATTAAAGCTTAGAACAATTTCATGTAGTATTAATTGAGAAGGTAATTTTTAAGTTGATCTAACCTCAAGTATTTGGGGTTCTTCACGTGGAAGAGTTACATCAAATCCCCTATGAAATCTATGGATCTCAGGTAAAATTCACAAATTAAGCATCTACTGTTCTGAAGGATACAAATACCTTAAGCCCTACAAAATAAAGATGAAAGCACTGTTTTTCTAGAAACCAAATGCTGGTGCTTTCACATTTTATCTTGGCACAACAGCAAAAAAAAAATCTTTGAAAGGTTTTCTGAGTGAACTTTGTGAGAAAGTTAAACTCCAGTTATTGATTTGGAAGCTGGCATGCTAATCTGTTTTTATTTCAAGGGAGAAATAACTCTGCATGGCTGATAATCTACTTCCCTTATATTCTACATCTCCTGCAAGATTTCTCTTGCTCATGCATAGATTGTGTCTTATCTAGTCCTGACTGAAGTCAATAGCGAGCTGCTTGTTTGTTTTTTAAACAGCAGCTGCACTGGGTATCTCCAGGAATGGAAAAGTGAAAGGATTACAGTTTTGACCCGTTAAAATTGATTTATTAGAGGGATTTTTTTCCCCTCTTATTATGTCCAAGTGATGAATTGGTCTCTCAAGTTAAGGCTCTGTGAAAAACTGATTTGTCAATTGCAGGCTGACCAAAAAAAATGGAAAATTACCCACTTCAGTTAAAATATGCAATGATTTGTGTGGTTTGGTCTTTCCTTCACAGACACGAGAAAAATACGTATTTCCAGGATGTTTCATGGTGGGAAAGAAGGGAATATAGGGGTTGAAGGAGCAGCAGAGGGCTTTGGGTGTGCTGCTAACACTGACAGGAGAGCTGGGCACCCTCTGTGCCTTGGAGGGACCCAAAAGGCACCAGGAATTAGGAACAGGAGACAGAAAAGCACAGAAGTGACGGAGGTGATAGTGGAGCCCTGGAAAAAGTTGTGAGTGTGGAGTTTGAATAAAAATGTGTAACATCCCATGCTGGGAAACTCAGAGTTTAAGGTTTTACAATGTGGTAACAGACATAAAGCAAGATGGAGGTTTTAGGGCAGAAACTAGTCCTTATTCTTCACCTTCTTCTCCACGCGTTTAGGTAATATTATATAATTACATTTTACAAATCCACATTATGAGCCACAAGTAGTTAGTTTTTAAGTTAGTTATTCGCTCAGCCCAAACCAACAGGTCGGATTTCACTCCCTGCACGCTCTTCCCTCTCCCCCTCGTGATAGATCTCATTGCAATAAAGAGGAATAATCTGAAAATTGGTCCTCTCATCTTTACCAACAACAACTACTTAGAGGCGCGTTGAGAGGATTAATTCTGAAGTAGTCTGGAAATGTCAAGTGCTTATTAATTATGAGTTAATTGGAGTTAGAATTACATTATGGTAAATAATAATAAATTAACATAGCTGACGGGCAAGTGGGAAGAAGAAGAAGATTTTGAGCAGCATTGTGCAGGCTCTGAACAAGGCTTTTGAAGAAACAAAGTCTGACTGATGGCATTCAGTGAATTCACTTCTACAGAGAATTCCTGTAGATGTGGAGAATGGGAAATTATTTCTTCTCACCTGCCAGCTTTGATTCACTGTTGGTTTTCTCTGATCTCTGGCCTGCAGCAAAAGGCCTCCCTGACTTTTAGGAGAAGTACAAGCTTTAGCATCAATTCCTCTCAGCTGAGAGCCTCTCAGGGAGCACCGCGGAGGATAAAGTGTACATGGAAAATACCCGAGAATAACAGGAGCCTCAGCACCTGTGATGTGTGCAATAATCCAAGTGAGGGAGAACAGCTGACTGGACTGGAAAAAGTGAAACCCTTCCTCTGCAGCTGAATCCCCACATTGAACCTCATCTGTGCCCAAAGGCTCCAGGCAGGAGAGCCCCCATCGTGCCCAGCATCACAAATGAGTCAATCATGAATCCAAAATCACACAACAAATGAGTTTGTGCTGCCAGCCCAGCCCCAGCTGCTGGAATCCAGCACCAGCCGAAGATCCCTCCTCAAACCCCTCAATCCCTCCTGGAATTCTGTGTGAGCACGCTGAGGCCAGAACAGGGCTGGAGCCAGGGCAATCTCCAGCTCAGCCAGGCATTCAGAAGCCTGGCTCAGACTCAGAGCATGCCACCATTCCCTGCTTGGATCTGAACCCCCTGCCCGTGCCTGGAGAAGATCTTGAGAAGAGCAAGTAATGAATGTGGAAGGGCTTCAGGAGCTGCTGCCACCAACTCCACGTTTCAGCAGCACCCCACCTTTTCCTTCTCTACAGAGAGGATTCTGCATTTATCATTTGGTGTAATGAAGATTAACTTCCTTTTCCTATCTAAGCAACCTCATGGAAAACTACCTCAGAAACTGGGCTACCATAATTCTAGAGAAAACCAACTTTTTAAATCCCTTTTGGCCTTTAAAACCATCCTTTAGCAAGACAGGATTTTTACGTTCTTTCAGAACATAAAACATTCTTTCAGAGGTTCATACCTTAAACTTGCCAGCAGTTAAGCCTCTTAACAAAAACAAACGAAAAAAACTTTACATAGATCAGAAAGGTTGTTGACATCAATATTCTACATCACATTTTGAGACCGTATGAACGAAGTAAAAGTTCCAACTGAGCCAGACAGCAAATTTACATTTAATATTATGAGAGGAAATACTGTGCTTATTTCAAAGGTAGTTATATATATATATATATATATATATATATATATATATATATATATATTTACTTATATATATATATATATTTACTTATATAAAAGTATAAATAAAGATATAAATAAATATATATAAATATATATAAAATTTAGAAATATATAAAATATAGAAATATATATAAAATAAATATATATATTTAACATATTATATATATTTACTTATATAAAAGTATAAAGATATAAATAAATATATATAAAATTTAGACATATATAAAATATAGAAATATATATAAAATAAATATATATAAACATATATACATATAAAATAGATTTATATGTATAAATATATTTATATATAAACAAATATATATAAAATATAGAGAGAGATAATAAATATATAGAGACATATAATAAATAATTTTTTAAATATATATATATATATATATATATATATATATATATATATATATATATATATATATATATATATATAAGATTATCTGAGTGAGTCCTGAAGTGACTGAAGAGCGCAGCTCATTTAAAACACAATTAAATAAAACCTATCACTAATATTCCAGGATTTCTTTTCCCTTTTGTTTAACTCAGGCCTGCAATAGAAAAGAGCCTTTCACTCTCCTTCTTTCAGCTGGAGCAATAATCCCCTTGTTTCTGGAGCATTACCAGCAGATTAATCCTAAGTGCCTTTGCAGGGCCACAGGAACTGAAAGGCAGCAAACTCCCCCTGGAGCACTGTCCCCACCCTGAGATTCCAGGTTATTCCATATTCTTTAACACAGCTATCGTTTTCATGGAATCCCAGAATATCCTCAGTTGGAAGGGGACCCACAGGGATCATCCAGCCCATCCCCTGTCCCTGCACAGACACCCCAAAAATTCCCATCCCCGGGAGTGTTGTCCAAACCCTCCCGGAGCCGCCCATGGGCTTTTCCCCAGGATTTGGATGATTCCTGCAGGAATGTGAGTGGGCCACACTTGCACAGCTACAGCTCCGTGGCCCATGAACTTTAAATTCCAGCAGCTGCTGTGCTGGAGACAAGCAGAAGTCATATTTCTTATTTCCTTATCAAGGCTCTGCTGCGCTATTTTCTGAGCACCCTGTCCAGGAGCAGTGCCAGCCTGGTGGAATTCATGATCTAATCAGAGCAGAGCCATGACACACCAGCCCATTGCCTGGGTGACACATAAATCACCTGGGGATGGGTGACAAGTGCAAACACACTGCGTTTCACAAAGCTGGAGTGACACGGGGGGATTAAAACTTCACTATTAACGCACAGTGCCCTCACCTCAGGGCTGGGAAAACAAAAGGCAATGTCATGAGGGACATTGAGCTGAGTATGACAAATGTTGCCTGCTAAAACGGACTGCCAGGGGAGGGAAAGGCTCCCCAGGGAATGGAACAGGATTCCCAAGGAATTATCCCAGCCCCGAGGCTGCCAGAGCTCCAGGAGGGTTTGGACAACACTCTCAGGGATGCCCAGGGTGGGATTGTTGGGGTGTCTGTGCAGGGCCAGGAGCTGCACTGGATGATCCCCTTCCAACTCAGGATATTCCATGATTGCATGAAAATAATGCCTGTGTAAAAGAATATGGAATTAACCTGGGAGAAAACTCACTGGCACTTCACATCAAACAGCCACAGCCTAATTTAGAAATTTCTGGGCTTTAGCTGTACAGGGTAGGAGGAGGGAAAAAAAAAAAATCATTCTGCAACCAACTTCTCAGATCATCTGTCTCCAGCCTTGAAAGAAATGCCACAACATGTCAGTCTGTGCAATGATTGGCACTTGACAAGCTGCACCAAACCCTCTGTCGTGCTCGCCAACTTTGTTACCGGAGCTGCCTAATTAGAGGCCAAACAGCCTGATGGCACACCAAGGGGTGCAGGTCACCCAGGGACAAAGTGGGCAAGGGCCTGGTGACATGAGGGATTTTCTTTCTGGGAAGGAAAGGGGAAAAAAAGCAAAACAGAAAACGGAAAAAAAATCAGAACATGATTATTTTGAAATAATAGGAATTTAGCACAGACTTCCCACTGAGCATATTTGTCCCAATTTATACTCAAAAGATGCACAGAATCACACAATGATTTGGGTTGGAAGGAACATTAAAGATCATTTTTTAAACCATTACATGGCAGGGACACCTTCCATTATCCCAAGTTGCTCCAAGCCCCATTGTCCAACCTGGCCTTGGGCACTTCCATGGATCCAGGGGCAGCCACAGCTGCTCTGGAATACCTGGCCTGGTGGCCTGTAATGAAAATCACTTTTTATCCATATAAAAAGTGATTTTTTGTTATAAAAAACTGCAAAAGCCACAGACGCTTTAATACCTTTGAGACAGAACACACTTGTGTTGTATCTGGCCGCTTCACACACTGAAGGCCCAAGTCCTATTCTAGATACATTTTTTCCTATTTTTAACTAAATTTCACCAGGCTTGGGAAGACACCCTCCAACTTCACAGGCATTCCAAAGAAAACCAAAAAAAAACCCAAAAAAACCCAAAAAAAAAAAAAAAAAAAAAAACCCAAAAAAAACCAACAACAACAACAAAAAACAACCAGCAAAACCCAAATCACAGGTATCAAACCAGTTCCCAAAGCTTAAAAGCAGCAGCAACAAAAATAAATCACCAGCAGGCAAACAAATCCTGTGCTTAAAACAGCTCTGCAATGCTCCTGAAACACCACAGGGGAGTGGTTAGAGCGGGGAAGAGTCCTAGGGCACAAAGGGACAATGCTGGGGACACTGGGGTTGGCCTGTCACATGTCCACATTGTCACACAGCAAGGCTGGCTGTCATTTAGCAAGAGAAAATCCCTCTCTGGTGCAGCCTGGCACTGTTCAACATCCCTGCTAAGGGATGATGGAACACCATGGCAAGGGCAAGGGGGAATGGCTTCAAACTGACAGGCTGGCATGGGAGATTGGGAAGGAATTGTTCCCTGGGAGGGTGGGGTTGGCCCTGGAATAGAATTCCCAGAGAAGCTGTGGCTGCCCCTGGGTCCCTGGAAGTGCCCAAGGCCAGGATGGACATGGCTTGGAGAAACCTGGGATGGTGGAAGTGTTCCTGCCCATGGAGAAACCTGGGATGGTGGAAGTGTCCCTGCCCATGGAATAGCCTGGGATGGTGGAAGTGTTCCTGCCCATGGAATAGCCTGGGATGGTGGAAGTGTTCCTGCCCATGGAGAAACTTGGGATGGTGGAAGGTGTCCCTGCCCATGGAATAGCCTGGGATGGTGGAAATGTCCCTGCCCATGGAATAGCCTGGGAGGGTGGAAGGTGCCCCTGCCCATGATTTTTAAGCTCTCTTCCCACCCAAACCACAGTGGGATTCTCTGATTCCCAACTCAGAGGGCTCTGTCTCTCTCTCAGACCTGCAGCAGCAGGAACACCAGGATCCCCAGAGTATTATTCTAATCAATGTTTCTTTTCACTGATCTCCCCAGCAAAATTACAGCCTCAGTTTGTTCTTCCTGAGCTGACAACACTCGGGATTGTACAACCACAAAACCGGTGGCGTTCCATCCGCGCCCATGCAAATAAAAACACTCGGCTCATCAGCGCTCTTTGTTCACTCTGACTCATCCCATTCATCTCTCCCATCTGCTGGAGGAGTTCTCCAAGGAAAAGAATGAATCCATCCCCCTCCCTCAGCAGGCTGGCGTGTGCTGCCCACCCCAAGGTGAGGGTGGCAGCTGGCAGAGGGCAGTGGCACTGCTGGGGACACCGGGCTGTGACAAAGCCCACGAGCACCAGAGAGCATCACGAGCACGAATTCTTGTGACGGCGCTCGCAGGCGTTCTTGGAGGAGGGAAGAGATGGAGATCTGACTCCATGTTTCAGAAGGCTTGATTTATTATTTTATTGTATATATTACATAAAAACTGTACTAAAAGAGATGTTTCATCAGAAGGCTGGCCAAGAATAGACTCAGAAAGAATGATAAAGCTTCTGTCTCAGACAGAGAGTCTGAGCCAGCTGACTGTAATTGGCCATTAATCAGAAACAACCACATGAGACCAATCCCAGATGCACCTGTTGCATCCCACAGCAGCAGATAACCATTATTTACATTTTGTTCCTGAGGCCTCTCAGCTTCTCAGGAGGAAAAACCCTAAGGAAAGGATTTTTCACGACAAGATTTTTCTGCAACAACTTCTGTTTGTCCAACTCAGTTATCAAACAGGAAAAGGCTTCCCAAATATACCTGCAAGCTCCACCAGAAAGATAAATAATATCCTTAGGGGACAGCTCCCTGACAAAGTGATCACTCAGGCAAAAACCTTCTCAAAGCAGATCAATTTTCCATTTTAACCCCTCTCCATTGTCTCAAACCGCCCAGAACGGTGCCATCCTCCAGGACCTCTGATTTTGCTGCTTCTGAGGAGAATTCCTCAACTCTTACCTGCTCCCACAACCATAAACCCAAATATTCTCTGTATTTCTGTGCACGTTTATGTCCTCAAACAGCCTCATGATTACCTCATAAAGCACCAGGAGCCTGCTTTAGAACTCTTGCTGAAGTCAATGGCCACTCTTACACAAATGCTAATGCCTGTTCCACAGATACTTCCCTGTAATATCACAGCAGCTGCATGGAATTAAAAAAAATAAAAAAATTTAAAAAATCACTCCTACTGGGGCTGATGGAACCATTTAGATAAAGAGGGGAAAGTGCTGAGGTGGCTTTTTTGGGTTTGTTGCAAATGCTTTTTACGGGAAGAGAGAAGAGAAGGTTCCTTGAGGTCACCGCGTTCCAGCTGCCATTTCCAAAGGCTAAATACCTCCCAACCCCTAGAGCTTGGCTGAAATCCTACCTGGGACAAGCACCTTAAAAAAAAAAAAAAAAAAAAAATATATATATATATATATATAAAGGGATTTTTTTTCTTTTTTTGATGAATTAAATGTATTTCTCTGACTTAAAAATAGCACTGCTACTCCAGGCCAAGCTGCTGGATGCTCACCCAGCTCAGAGCTCCTTCTGCTCCCCTCAGCATCCACCCCCTCCCTCCCTGCTGCTCTCCCCAGCTGCGGCTCCACGAGTGAGGAAGAGGAGGAGTGGGGAGCAAGGGCCACGGCACAAGCCCTGCATTCCCCCAGCTCTGCATCTTTATTTTAGACTGGGGGAAAAAGCATCGGAAACGCTAAAATAAGGAATATCCGTATCTGTGGTTTCTGATGATGTAAGGTTTGCCTAACAGGGCATTAAAAAGGGTTAAAAATGGTTTAAATGGTTTAGTGCTGGACTTGATCCCAAAGGTCGTCTCCAACCTGACAATTTATTACCTGATCTCCAATGCTTTTTTCCCCCTCCTCATCTCTTCAGTAAATCAACAGAGAACAAGAGTAACGGGTTTGTGACCAGGAACATTTTGTCTGAGTTCTTCAGTTGCAGTTTTGGCGTTCTGGGTTTGGTTGGTTTTAATTTTTAGGCCTTTTTCTGTAACTATAGGGTTTGGTACATGACAGTGGATTTACCGTCTCAAACTGCACCAGTGTGGGAATCAGGGTTTTGGAGTCTTGAGATTTTCAGGGTTGGCACACATTCCTTTTTTCCACTCTGGAAATCTGCTAAAAGAGATACCAGCAAGACTTTCCACCAATGCTTCAACTTCTTTTTGTGATCAAGTCACCAAAGACCTTTAAGGTGTTTGGTAAAAATTATTTCTCTCAATTTCTCTCAATGTAATTGAAAAATTTCTGCAAGTAACAACTAAGGAAGTTGGGAGTGAAAATCTGAGGAAATAGGATTTGGCTATTTGGCAGGAAAATCTGCTTTTCCAGCTCAATAAATTCGAATTTAACACAAAACTTTGACTCACTTAGCTAAAATGACTGGAATATTTCTTGGACTTGCTCAAAATTTACCACCCTATGATTTTGTTTTCAATATAAACCAAGAGTGTGGATTATAATTCAAGTTAAAAGATTTAATCTAATTTGTCCTTTCTTCATAATCTGCACAGCCAGACTGAAGGGCAGAAGGGCCAGATGGTTTTTCAGCACTATTTTAACATGAAATCACTGTGTAAATCAGAATTTCCAGCTTTGCAGGATGCACAGTTGCTCTGTTTCTGAGGGGAAATGCAGCAGGGATGCAGATGTTGATTCCCTCACAAATTCTTTTCAGTGAAAAATTAATGAAAAAAATTAATTTAATACTTCCAACAAAAGCCATCATTTCCATGTGAAACCAGTCCCACTGCATTTAGGTTAAAAAGTGTGTAAATATGAGGAAAACCAGAAGTTCCGGCGAGTGTTACATTGATTTTCCTAAAAAATTAAACGTTCATTCATGTAAATAAAGGCACAATCAGAATGGATGATCCTGAATAAACCACACCTCTCTAAAGCCAAATATTTTAGCAATTACACCAAAGGTTCCCTCCCCTGAGGAGAAGTGACAGCACACAGAAAATCAAGGAATCCCGATCTGATTTTGTTTCCTCCCTGCTAGAACTGGAAGCCACCATTCAAAGACAGGTGACAGCCAAAGGTGTCACCTGCCACGAGGCACAATTACAGCAACAAAAGCATCAGGAGAAGCTTCCCTTGTTTCTGTCACCAGCCTGGCACAGATGGAGACAGGAGGTGACACTCGCGGACAAATGACGCGCTTTGAACTTCCCAAATATTCCCATTCCCTCCTTGTAAATGATGATTTTCTACTGGCATTGTCACGACACCACCAAGTCAAGACTGTGCAGCTCCACCTGTGCACAAACACGATGCTGCAGCAAGATTTTGTCAACAAAAGTGAGTTTTTTCAAAAGCTCTGACTGTTTACAATAACCGTCCTCAGAGGATCGAGACCAAGCCAAAAAAAAATCAGAGCCACGCAGTATGATTAACTTATGAGGCTGGAAAAGCCAAAATAAAAAGAAATCTAAAAACCAAAGCAAACAAACAAAAAAACCAAGAGCAAAATAAAAAAAAAAAAGGCAAAAAACCCCCAAAAAAGCTCAAAAAACCCCCAACAGCCAAAAGCCTTCTGCACAAAAAACCCAGAAAAGCCAAAAACCACCAAAAAAAAAAAAAAAAAACCCAAAAAAAATCCAAAACAAATAAACAAAAAACAAATACAAAACCCCCACCATTCAGACATTCAAAATATCTCAGAATATCTAGAAATTTTAAAAAAGAAGTTTGGAATTCCTCATTCTTGATCACGTCTCCCACACAGTCAATGGAAATTTTCCATCGCTGACCCAACCAGTGCTTTACATGACAAGAAGTGTAAAAATCCACCCTAGTGGATTTTTTTGTGTCACACAAAATATTCAGCTTTTCCTTGTTACAGGTGGACCTTTCTCTGCTGTCTGCTCTGTGGATTTCAACATTTTCATATCTCACAAAGTCAATTTTGATAATGCACCATAACAATAAAGTGAGACTCAAAAATCCCTTCTAAACGCTGATACTACCAAAAAAAAAAAATAAAATAAAATAAAACAAAACAAACAAACCAGAGATGTTCCTACTTTGGTTAGAAATGCAAAACTTTTGCAACTCTTTATCAGAAGTTATGAGAATATTTAATTATTAACGGCCTCATTTAGATGTGGCACCGAGGGATGTGGTTTAGTGCTGCACTTGGCAAGGCTGGGTTTGGGTTGGACTCAATCTTAAGGGTCTTTTCCAACCTAAACGATGCCATGAATCTGTGATAATTACATTAATGCATCTTGGCAGTCGTCAGCGCAAAGAAAAGGCAGCAGAAGCACCTTAAACTGGGATAATTTGGAATAAAATCACTCCTGCACTTTCCAAGCACTGAACAGCCCCTTCACATCCCAAAGATCTGCTTTAAAAATTAAGATTCCCTTTCTTCCAGTAGGATACAGCTTGCTTTCATGCTAAGAGAATGAAAAGCAACACATCCATAGGGTATTTTCCTCTTTCAACACAATTAAATGTTCTTTTTGTAGTAGGAATACAAAAGGATTGCCGCACTGTTTCACCAGCCAGGTGAAGTGAAAATATCAACACCCACTTGAAGGGTTTTCCCTGGGCTTGAGCTCCCCTCCAAGTGCCATAACAACCCATTTATTCAAATTAATTTACTGCTTCACTAAACACCTAAAATCTTACTTTTTAATAATCACAGAAATAAGCCCAGAGCTGAGGCGTTTGTTTCCTACATTTCAGCAGCTACGAAATGTGAGAGAGCGCAGTCAAACTCCAGTCTCCTGGAGAACAGCATCCTAAAAGACTCAGTGATGAACCAACCCCTCCTCCCCTACACAGCCTGAAGAGGGAAAACCCCAAAATTCCACACACGTGGTTCCCACCCGTGGCAGCAGAAAAGCAAATTTGTGTCAAACAGAGCAGGTGGTGAAGACAGGAGAGAGAATTTCCTCCTCCATCCTTCTCAATTCCTTTCTTTCTCATGACAGAGGAGGAAAAACTTCCCAACTTTCAGCAGGAGGGCACTTGGGAAAGTTTCACAAATTGCCAGTTGTCACCGTGACATTGACTCTTAAACCAATCCCTACATCCAATTAATTTGCTGCTTCAGATCTTGCAAATGAAACTGGAAAAAAGAGCAAACGATTCATGGTTTTGTTATTACAAACATCCAAATAGGCAGAGATGCCAACAAAGTCAGGGAGTTCCAGTGCAGGAACTTTAAAGGAGAGTAAATCCCCATACACAGAGATTACAACAGCTTTGATGTGCCTCAAATAATCTGTATTTTTCCTTACAAGTTGAAAAGAATCTGCTTTAGAGAATAGGCATCCTTTGACAAACACCAATCTCCCCAAAATTTTGATTGTGTGTGTGTCTGTAATGCAAATTATGCTAATAATTTAATAGCTAAAACATTGCTATTATTGCCAGTGCCAGATAAGTGAAAATAATATTTATAATCAAGGCTCACACAGAGACAGAACTTATAAATATTCCAGTTAATTGGTCCAAGTCATCTTTTGTGACCATTAACCTCTGATTTTCAAATTAGTTCCAGATGGGTACGGCCTGACAATGATGTGAGGAAAATGCTAATGGAAACGTCCAAATGTAAAAACAGATTTACAAATCTGCTAAGGCACAGCCTGTGTGATTGACTGAGATTTTCCACCCATCTGGCACTGGGGATGTTGGACTGCCCAGGCAGGGAAAACTTGTGGGAATAAAACATTCCCACCTGCCTGCTTTGATGTGTTCCTCTCATTTATCACGGCAGGAACTGCTGGGAGCTCTCAGAGCCACATTAAAGCTCGCAGACAACACCTCTGCAACCACGGGGGAGCCTGCATTAAAATACTGCATTTTCCCCTCTTTTCAGGTCCTGAAACAAGGCCGAATCCACCCCTTGGAGATCATCCTGAGGGGAAAATCAAGTTTGAACCCCCTCTCCCTCTCATAGGGAATGGTTCATTGTGTGAATTTTGGGGTTACCTAAAAACAGAGGCCGGACAGAGTTAAGGGAATTAAAAGCAGTTCTATTTATTGAAGAGTGATAAAGTACTGGAATAGAGTGCTAAAGTTCCTTCCTAAGTTAAATCTTATTAGGACAAAATTATTAAGAGAATCTACCCAATGATACAAGACCTAGTGGGAATTTAAGGCAAGGCAAATATTTGCCCCCCTGCCTTTTATTCACGTTATTATGGGGTTAAATTCTCCTGATTTGCCTGGGAGCTGAACCAGATTATTCCCCCAGCACTGCTGGGGGCACAGCAGGGACAGGCACATCCTTTTCCCTTGATTTGGCCCAAGGAATTCTGATTTTTCTCCCAGTAACACAAGTGCAGGACGTGAATTCTCTGTTCCAGTCCAGCCCCACAAAAACACAGAATTTCCTCGCACAAGTTCACGTTCTCTGAACGAAGTTGCAACATCAATTTTCCAATTTTATGGTCTGCTGCCTCCCAAAAAATTATATTTTGTGGGACCTCAGCAAGCCAATTCACGTACACACACAGCTTTCCTCATTCCAGCAATACATTGATCCAAACTCCAAACTAAACACTCGGACAGTTCTGACTGTTTGACTCCTCAGATTCCTTTTCACTTCCTAAAACCCATCAGGATTTAACCCCCTGGCTTCTGATTCCTCCCTTAGAGGTTTAATTTGTTGTCTCCATGTTACATAATCCTTCTATCATTTTTAAATCCTGCTTAATATTTGCAATGTTGTATCTTGCACCTCCTTCACGCTGCATTATCGACCCCCACGTTTCACACCATGAATTAACACCTGAAAAATCTTACACCAGGAATTACACCTGACAAACCATTGCACATCAGGAATTAAACCTGATAAATCACTGTACACCAGGAATTACGCCTGAAAATCAAGTCAGTTTCAAGTTTTTTATGGGAAGTGGAGATGTTGCCTTGGAGAAAAGAACAATCTTCTTATCACTCCATTTGGATGTGTCAGATCCCAATTCTGATGAGTAAATCACAGTCAGTGTTATATTCTGCACTTAATGATCAGCCCAGTATTTGTATTTAACTCCAGCATCCTTGAATTCTACAGGAACATTCCCATTTTAACCACTTGCTGACAATTTTTTTCCCACCTCACAATGGAATGTTTTATTAGGACTGATTCTTCCATATCAGCAGCTTGGACTGTTTTTTTTGTTTTGTTTTGTTTTGTTTGGTTGGTTTTTGTTTCTTTGTTTGTTTTTTTTGTTTTTTTTTTTGTTTTTTGGGGTTTTTTTGGTTCTTTGTTTTTTGGCAGAGCCATCATATCCCACCTGGCGGCAAAACCTGAAGAACAAAATCCCACCTGGCTGTTTGGTTTGGCTTTTAAAGCAGCATCATTTCCCTTTGTTTGTTCTTCCTCTGGCTTGTTCTCAGCTTAACATTTCCTCATCTCTCCTCTTACGACAAATTCCCAGGTCTGAACAAATCCCTGGGCTTTCCGTGGTGAGACTGCCCTGGGGTTCTGCAGCTCCTGAGCCAGCATTTCTCAGCCATCCCCTGTCCTGCACTGGCACAACAAATCCCCATGGAACTCCCCCTGCAGCCTCCTCCTCCTCCTGTGCTCCAGGGAATCCATCAGAAAAATCAGGAGCACGAAAAAGAGCAAGGTGCCTTTGTGTTAATGAAACCACAACCTGCTGTGGTGCCAAATCCTTCCTCAGCTTCCCCAAACTCATCCTCTCCCACCAACAGACGAAACCAAACTCTCCATTATCCAATGGCCCATTCCTGGCTTATTTTCCCCAAAATCCAGTTCCTTTGTCAGGAGATAAGAACAGGGCTCAGCACCTTGTGCAGAAGCACAGGGCCACTTCCACAAGGAAACTTTTTGGAGTGTCTCTAAAGGGCTGATTTCCCTGCAGAGACCCTCAGCACCCAGAGTCCAAATTATTTTGACAGAACAAAGATGAGATAAGCTGAACGCTGCAAATCATGGTGCATACCCACAGTAAAAGAGCTTGGGACATGGTCCAAACCCATGGCAACTACAGCCTGTAAACGCTGAGAAAAAACAGCTGGGTTTTCCCTCCTCTCTCCTTGCTCCTCACTTCAGCAGAATTCCAAAGGACAAATCCCCAGAGCTCCAGGTGTCTCTTGAACATTTCACAGCAGTAAAATTAAAGTAAGCAATGAAATTACTGCTCATTCCCTTCCTTTGTTCCCACCTCCCAATTCCCTGACATTTGCAATCCAGTCTCCTGTCCACTTACTCCTCTTTTCTCCCAGTCCAACACAGTTTGAGAAGCAATTATCTTCCCTCCCAAATTTCATCCACTATTCTGCTTTTATCACACAATTATTTCTAGAACTACTGAATATCTTCCATCATGATCAACTTCCACTCAAAATTAAAAAAAAAAAAAAAACAACCAACCCTATCTTTTACCCTAAACGAATTATTTACCTACTCAAGAAGTTCCACTCCTTCCCCTATTTATCAGCCACATGGTAATTCCACAACTCTGGGGTAATTTTGTCACATTCAGGTAAGGCAGGTAAAGGAGTCAGCACCTGGCAGTTGTTGGGGGTTATTTTAAAAAGGTTTGGCCCAGTTTTGAACGTATTGATGGATGTTTAGGGATTCAGAGCTTTGGGGAGAATCCTCTACCTGAGCCTCCTGGGGCTGGAGCCTTCCCAGCTCAGACCTCAATGGGGGAAGTTCAGAGTTCCTTGGAATATCCTGAACGTGCTCCTCCCTCACCTGTTGATTGCAGACCCCTCATCTTCCCTTAAACCCACTGCCCCCAACAAAATATTATCAAATTTCACAAATATTTCTGCAATTTTGTGCTGCTTGCATTTTGGATCCCCTTTCCCATCATGATCTCATTTCTGTTTCAACTTGTGCTATCCATTCCCCTTCAGAAAGGCAAATTTAGTGGTGCCTTCTGATGTTTGCCTTTAAAGAGACACAAAATGAGGGTTTTTAAGCAACGTCCATCTTCTCTGAAGAAGCACCACTCTATTTTTAAAGGTCTGACTCTTCCCTCTGCCAGTTTGTTTATGGACATAAGACATAATCGCTTTTAAGCTCTCTCTTTGCTTGTTTTCTGTAGTTTTATGTTTCCTGCCATCTGGCCTCCCAGTTCTTCTCCACCCCTGCCAGATTTCAACTCCTCTTCTGTACCTGGATGATGGGTTTGAATTAAAACTGCCATAAAACCTCTCAGCTGCACGGAACAAACAGAAGCAAGGAGGGGAGAGCAGCCCTGGAAGGATTTTTGAGTGGCTCTGTGATTTTTTTCTGAAATTATCACCTGCATTTGCTGCAAGTTGATTTTGATCCTAAAGATCCTTACATTCCTAAATGGCAAACAAAACATTCACCACCTCAAACAAAACCCTCAGTTTTGCTGGGATTGCCTTTTGTTTGGTGGAATTTTGGTTTAAAGAGCAGCACTGTCCCATCCTTTAGCACCTTCTAATTAAAATAAAGTCACCAATTCCAGAATTCTGTTTTGCTAGCCCATATCCACCCCATCCTTCTGAAGGATGGGCAGCAGGGGGCTTGGAACAGAATTAATTCATTTTACCAAAGGGATTTGTCTTAAAAGAATCCCTCAGATGACATTCAAGGAGTTTCTGCTTCATAATGCTGAGTCAGACATCAACATATTTTTACTTCTTTGCTAAATTTAGCAATTTTTTCCCAAAAACTAACTTAAAACAAGATGATGAGCTTGCCTCAGAGACACAGGCCAATTGAACCTTTTGTGGCTCAAACCCTACATTGAAGTTTCTTGTTTATTTCAGCTTTTTGCTCTTCTCAACACCCATTTGCTAAACATAAGAATGACGATAACAGGGAGTTACTAAAAAATCCACAGCTCCTTGTAGAAACCCACAACAAAACTCCAATTCAAACAGAGTGGGAGGAGAGCTGCACTTCAGATCTCTAGTCTTACACTATTTCTCTTTTTCAAACAACAAAGCGCTTCTTCTCCTCGGTCACTGCTTTCTTATCTCCTCAAACAAACAAACAACAACGGAGGGAAAGGAAAATAAAGCAGCCAGCTTGGAGCTCAGAAATAACACTGGCCCATTTCAGCAGTTCTGTTATAATTTATATATTATAAATATATTATTTTTTCTCCTGCATTTCTTTTCTTTAACTATTTTTGTTCATGTCTCCTGTCTTAGTTTGTATTCAATTCTCATCTGCCAGAGCTGGGGCAGTTTTCTTTATCTCTCCCACAGCCAATCCTCCCTCCAGGAGATCTCTGCTGTTCATTGGCAGAGATCCCCTTAATTTCAAATTTATAAAAATTTGGAAGGTTTATTTTCTAAGCAGAATATTGACTGGAATGATGCAAGAGGAAATTTTTTGGAAGTCCTTTTGGTAAGATATCCCCAGCCACTTCTGCTCTCATCTCTTTTCCTACAGAACACCTCACCTTAATACTCTGAATTGTTTCGGAGTATTTACCTTTCCCTTCCCAAAGCAACATCCCTGCTAGTTTTCTTGAAGATGTCCTTGTCCTTTTGAAGAAAGGTGGAAGAATCTTCAAGACATGAAAGACAGTTTGGCAACTCCATAACTCCCCCAGCCTTCACTCTGCCCCTCCTGCTCACCCAGCCTCATTGTGCTCCCTCGGAAATTTATTCCCCAGGAAAATCTCAGGCAAGAACTGAAGCATTAGCATTGGAAATAGGCAGGAGTAGTTAAGCATCCAGATTGTAGGAGCAGATTTTTCTCCAGTGTGAACAATAAAGTTGTGGAACTTGTGCAGGTAGATCAGCAGCAGAGTGATGTTCATTTGGAAGAGGCCTGAAACCAGCCAGAGTCATGGAGCCCTGAGATTCCCCAATCCTTGAGCAGATGATGTTTGCTTGCTCCAACAGCTCAAAGCCTTCAAGGTGGGGTTTGACTGCTGCCTACTCATCCCACTGGGAAAAACAGCTCTCATCCATCAGGCCATAAAGCAGGAATGCCAGAATGCTGTGGGTTGGGAGGGAGGTAAAATCCCATCCCACTCCTCCCCTGCCATGGCAGGGACACCTCCCACTGTCCCAGGGGGCTCCAAGCCCTGTCCAGCCTGGCCTTGGGCACTGCCAGGGGTGGGGAGCCCACACTCCTCTCCAGGGCAATGGGCCTCCATGAAACACTGACCTCTTTCTTCTTTAAACACCTTCATGATGACAGAGTCAAAAACCCTCTGCTGCATGCACACTCTGTCTTCTAAACCCTTTGCTTTTGAACTGGATATGAGGCACACAGTCCCAGCAGTGGATTGTAAAGAATTTTCCTGTAAAGACTGTTCTTACGAGAACTCTCTTCTGGAATGAGCTGTCAAACACTGCAGCTTGCACATCCCCACCCTCTCACAGAGTCAGTGGCACTGTGGCTTCCAAATCCCCTGCAAAGACCTGGATTCCTTTACCTGCTCCAGTTGCTGAGGAAAGGATTTACTCAGTAATAGAGGATAAGTGATTTGGGATTCAGGAGGGCTGAGGAGAGAGCTCTGCAGAGCAGCATGACCCCAGAAATGCCTCAGATTTCTCAGGTCAGGATGCAGCCCTTAGCCTGGCTGGGCATCAGGATCACAGGGACAATGCCTCAAAGCATCTCAGAAAATTAAAAAGTAATTTGGGCTGGAAGGGACCTTAAAACCCATCCAGTCCCACCCATTCCATGGCCAAGGACACCTTCCACTGTCCCAGGCTGCTCCCAGCCCTGTCCTTGGAAACTTCCAGGGATCCAGGGGCAGCCACAGCTGCTCTGGGAATCCCATCCCAGCTCCATTCTCCCAGCGAGGAATTCCATCCCAATATCCCACCCAAACCTCCCCTCTGCCAGCCTGAAGCCATTCCCTGTGTCCTGTCACCCCAAGCCTCGTCCCAAGTCCCTCCCCAGCCCCGAAAACTGACCACACAGGAAAAGCCTTTGCAAAATCCTTTCACCATCACAAATTTCTGCCATTATAAAGCCAAGGATTTTCTGTGCTCGCTGTTTTTCCATCTATATTCCACAAGGGCCACAAATAAGGGGGATAAACCCTCGTTTTGACATCTACCACTCAAGTGTGAAAGTAACCTTTAGCTTTAATAGTTTACTCAGGAACTATCCCCATGTTTTTAATTAGCTAATGCCTCACTAAGATCTGCAGGCCCCAAAAGAACATAAGAGTTCTATCAGACAGCTCTGGTTTAATTTCTCTGGTTTTAATGTAGCACACCATCTCCCAGCCCACATCCCAACTGTAATTAGCATGGCTAATTACTGAAGCTGGATGAAGCATGGTTGCAGTTGCTATAATAAGTATATTTACTGTATCTCCAAGTACATTACTGATATTACAGAATTTATGATGAAGGCACAGCAAGGAAAACGCCAGTGCCATTGAATACTCATGGGACTGGCAGGGATGGGGGAGAAAAAAGGGATTTTTATGGAAATAGCAGATCTCTCCAACGAATTAGGTGATTTCCATGATCCCAAGTGCTTATGAAATTTGTGTTACATAAAAATCTGTTCACTGGGGGGGGGGGGGAGAAGAGAGGGAGAACACAAGAAACCTCCTCAAACAGCTGGTAAATCACCACTCTAAAACAACTGTCATAAAAAGGGAAGAAAATGTACTTCACAAGCTTTAAACCACATCACAATATTATTCCCTTACAGCGAGCCTATAAAGTTCAAAACCTATTAAAAATGGGTTTCACATCTTTGAGATTCGATAATAAATTCCAGAGATGTGAAATCCCTTTTTAATAGGCTTTGGATATTAACAGTAACATTTCCCTATAGGAAGATTAGAGCTGAATTTACAGATCTCCAATGATTTCAGAGCGAGTCAAGCAGGCAGAGCTCTCCTCACCCTGATCTGCACCAGGGATAAAGACACTGAACCCTCTGAATTTGTCTTTCATTGATAAATATTAATTCCTGTCAAAGATCACTTCCATAAATACAGGGATATTCACTCTTTGCTGCTGGATCATGCTCTCCTGGGAGAAGCAAATGTGGCCATGTAGGTTAACTGGAAAAAAAACCAAAATTAAAAGCTTAGCAGGTGGTGCTACAACATCTCAGATGTCCTCCTGTGATGTTCACCAAGCACATTGAATGCTTTTATTTAAAATATTGAGCAATTTAAACATATAACTTTGGCAAGAAGCACGAGCTCACCCAGCAGTGTTTAGTGAAAATAAAATCTAGGGTTTATTGGAGAATCCTTGGGTTTATTGGAGAATCCTCAGGTTTTATGTATGGAAAAAACCGCAGGAATGAGCTTGAAAATTGCAGCATTTAGGGTTATGAAGCAAAGCTTAATTAACATTAATTTTTGAACATTTTTATTCCAACAGGAATTCCTGGGAATTCTCAGCCCCACAGAGGGTAGGGTGTGATCACTGACTCTGTGCTGATCTTCCTGCAGGTCACTGCCCCAGCTCAGCAAATTCCCCCTGTGTGCTGCATTCCCAACCTCTCAGCTGCTCCCAAGCCTCCAAACACAAAGCTCACATCAGGAATAAGGAACAAGGCATTATAAAATAAAATTTAAAAAAGACAAAAAAAAAAAAAAAACAAACCTCCAAAAGTAAAATTAAAAATATAAATTAAAAATAAAATAAAAATATAAAATAATTCAGGTAAAATAAAACAACAAAAATATGAAATAACAAAATAAAAATAGGAAAAAAACTAGGAGAAAAAATAGGAAAAAAAACTAGGAGAAAAAAAAAACTAGGAGGAAAAAAAACTAGGAGGAAAAAAAAACTAGGAGGAAAAAAAAACTAGGAGGAAAAAAAAACTAGGAGGAAAAAAAAACTAGGAGGAAAAAAAAACTAGGAGGAAAAAAAAACTGGGAAAAAAAAACTGGGAAAAATAGGAACTAAAAATACAAATACAAATATAAAAAATATATAAAATAAAAATATAAAAAAATAAAAATCTCCACCTTCTGCTGATGCAATTGCACAGGATAAAAATCCCTCTCATTTTGCCAGTGTCATTTTTTCTCCCTGATCAGACAAGTCAGATCCTATTCCAGCTGGCAGAAGCAGCCCTCACCTTTTCATGATTTCTAAAATAAAGCCCAGTGTGAGCAGCTGACAGTGTGAATTCCAAAGCCACAGCAAACACTGGCAGCATTAAACCTCCCTATTCTTGAAAATCCCCATTTGTCTGGTGGGAGCAAATGCAAGCAGATTTGCCAGCTGTGCAATTCCACCGAGTTTTCGCGTCCATTGGGGATTTTTTGAAGTTGTTTCAGTCATGAAGCCCAGGCTTGAGTTGTTATGGAGCCTGCCCAGGTCAAAGAGAATTTCTGCAACGGCTTCAATAGGCAGCGGATTAGGCTCCAAATGAACTGAGCCTGATTAACAGCAGAGCTGCACTCGAACCTGATCTTGAGCTGGTGTTGGCACTTGAGCAGGCACTTCTTCAACGAGGAGAGCAGCTGCTGAAGAGGGCAAAAATCAAAGAGCAATTTCCTCCACAATACAACTCATCAGGAAAAAAAAAATAAAAAAGAAAAAAAAAACAACCCTGGAAGAGATCAGCTTTCAGTGAATTCATTCAGCCTTCACTGCAACAGGCCCAGGAGAGCTGATTGAGAGTTTAAGCTCTGTACCCACACACCTATGAGCATTTGTTGCCTTAAAACTCCTACAATTTCATGGGAAATATGGATATACAGGAATATGGATATTGGATTGGGAGGGCTCTACATTTAAAATACAATTTCATTAATTTAAAGCTATAAAACACCTTTTCATTTTAGGCACGCATATCCACAACCTACGAGCATTTGTTGCCTTAAAACTCCTACAGTCTCATGGGAAATATGGATTTATGGAAATAAGGATATTGGCCTCCTCTGACTGGGAGGACTCTACATTTAAAACACAATTTCATTAATTTAAAGCTATAAAACACTTTTTCATTTTAGGCACGCAACTCAGACTTTGGCAGCTTAAATTATTCGCCAAATCTTTATTTTTTTTTTTTAATCAGTCAGCGTTGCAGCCAGCATCTGAGGAGCTGCTCATGCCACCACACAGTCAGGCTCCAATCTGGCACAGGCCTATAAGCGGCCCTGCGTGCAGGGTGAGTGATTTCCCTGCCTCACAAGGGTGGCTCAGACAATATTGCCGAGCAGATGCACACATTTGGGGCCCTCCAAGTTACACGTGTCCCTCTGACAGCTCAGACACACCCTGAGCCTGCTCACAGCCCAAGTGGTTCAGAGGGGAAACTCTGCCAAAATCGCTGGAATTCGTGAGGAAAACACACCTGGGGGAGGGACTCACCTGGAGCCCAGACACTCCCCGGGCACAGTGAGCCCGTTGTGTCCCTCTCTGCTGCTCTGTCACGCCCCTTCCCTGACTAAAATCCCCAGGATTTGGTAAAAATTGATGCTCAGTCTCTCCTGCTCATTCCCACCTCATTTTTCCCTCACGATAAACTTTTCCAAGATAGCCCACACCGGCGGGTCCTGGGCCCTAATGGCCTTAGGGTGAAGGAGGGAAGGTTTGGGTTCAATTTTGGGAAGAAATTCTTCTGGCACACGGATTCCCAGATCGCTGGAAGTGCCCAAGGCCAGGGCTTGGAGCATCCTGGGACAGTGGAATGTCCCTGCCCATGGATTGGGTGGGACTGGATGGGTTTTAAGGTCCCTTCCAACCCAAACCACTCTGTGGTCCCAAGTGCACCCTGGACACCTGTAAATTCCATTTATGACACAGAAAACAAAACTATATAATGAATATTATTTGAGAGAGTATCCTTTTTACTTAATCTCTTCAAACCTACTTCTTCACAAGGAGCTGAGGCAGCAAACACATTCCATAAAAAAACCTTTTACCTCATGAGCTCATGTAACACCACCCAAATAAATCATGACATGAACATTTCAATAACCCACCCAACGCTAATAACTGCTTCTAAAGAAACACCTTTCTGTATTATTATTATTTCATCTGGTTCATCATTTGTAGGCATGAGTCATAATTCTGGAATTGTCAAAGTTAGTCTAAATTTTTTTTTTTCTGAAAGATATAAAACTCAAGTTATTTGCTAAAGGAACCAAATAGAAATAATGACTGATTAATACAAGTCTGGGAGGGAAGCAAACAGCAAAAAATGGATCTCTCTCCACGCCTGTGGATTCAAATTTTAACTTCATTTGCTTCACTGAGAGGTTCTCTCCTAATAAACAGCAAACAGCCAAGTTCACTTGGAAGGAGAATTTCAATATATGTGTTTGCTGAAGAGTGTAATCACATCAGAGGCTGAACTACATGAGAGGGAATACTTCCATGGGTCACAGACCATTCTGCAGCCGTGGTACTCCACAAAACTCAGTTTATGAAACACCTCCCCCGGGGCTGAGGCAGCCAGACTCTGACGAAGACACAGAGTCCACAACCCTGAGGGCATTTGAGGCACAACCTGCAGAGATACAGCAAGCTCTGATAAGCTCAGGAAATCCTTCATGGCCAGCAGAACCCTTATCATCTTTCTCTTTCTGACTGCAAATGGTTCCAGTCCCCACGGAATCTGTGCTGGACTTGTTAAAAATGTCAGGAAATATCTCAGAGCGACCATCTCGAGTTTTGCCTTATCCAGTGAAGAGTTAATTCCTCCAGTCCACAACAAAAGAGTTTACAATGAGAGATAGCCGAGCTAAAGAAAACCCCTTCAATCTAGAGGGTAAAATGAAGCCCCAGACTACACAATTAAAATTTCAAAGCACCACACATCTTCCCCATCCCTGGAAGCGTCCAAGGCCAGGTTGGACAGGGCCTGGAGCAAGCTGTGGTTGTGGAGGAGTTCCTGCCCATGGCATGGGTGGAATGGGACCAGTCTAAGGTTCTTCCCAACCCAAACAAGTCAGTGATTCTCTGACCTTCCCACCATAAGGATTTGCAGCATTTCCATTGCAGTTCTCACCTCGGAACAGAAGGGTTAACCCCAGAGCTCAGGCTGCAGATTTGGAAGGGAGCTCTGTGTTCTGCAGGGAGGCCAGGGGGAGCACACAGTTCATTAAATAATGTGAGTAGCAATGAGGGTTTACACAAATCAAACAGGGGGTTAGGTAATTGTGATGTTGCTTTGTGCTGAACCACCTGTCAGGAAGCACTTCCAGCCGAAGACTCAATCTGCTGCAGAGCCTCCAGATGATTTCTAATTAGTGTAAACTTCAGCTGTGCCACGAACCAACGGATTGGAAAGGGATCTGGGGTTTTTTTTTCTATCAGTTCCTCCACTCCCTTCCTCCCCCCAGCACTGTGAAAATGGCTTTTTGTTCTGCAAGGGGCTTTGCAGAAAGCTCCTTCATCAGGAGGGCTAAGGGAAGCCTGCCACACTCCTCTGAGGGAAACGTCACCCAGCTCCTCATGGAAATGAGGAAAACCAAGCTCTGAAAAAAAAAAAAAAAAAAGTCCTAAAAAGCCTCCAGTTTGTCACCAAATGCTATCCAGAAAAGGTTAAGGTTGCACTTCTGTAGTAGCATGAAAGGACTGCAGGCCAACAAACACCACTCATGGATTTGGGGGTTTTGTTAAAAAAATCAAACATATTTTTAATGGTTACCACAAGTAGTGATGGATGCTGTAAGAACAGAACAGCCCAAAATGACAATTTCCATTCCCCCTAAAAAAACAAACTATTCCAAGGTGCAAAGCTGAGTAACTCAGGGTGGTCCTGATGAAAGATGACCCAAATAACTCATTTTACAGCAGTAGCATTTCCACAGCTCCTCATGAGCCACTGATCAACAAAACCTGTGCTCTGTCTTCTGCATTTTCTATTCCTTTATTGGTTTGTGAAGTAATTCCAGGAATCTGAGGCACCCTGACACATTGAAAATCAGCAAATCACCCCCAAATCTATTCCACAGCACGAAGAAACCAAAAGGGCACAAAGAGTTGAGCAGCTGGAATAAGAAGGTCCAACAGATCCCAGAAAATGGCTTTTGTCTGACTCTAAAGGCCGTGGAAGGCACAATCAGACAATGTTCAGAAAATGAGAGTGGATGTGGCACCTGGGGACAAGGTTTAATGATGCTGGGCTGATGGTTGGACCTGATGACCTCAGATCTTTCCCAACCTTCCTCATTCTACCACTCTGTGGAGATTCAAGACTTTTTTCAAATTAAAGAAAACATACAGAGACAATATTCCTTGCCTTGAAGCTCACAGCAGCTGTTTAAAACACTGTATAGAGCTTAATTTTTTTTTTAGTAGCTGAAAATACCCCTAGAAATACAACCAAAGCTGTTTGGATAAAAGAGAATCCTCGCTGCCCATTCATCCATGCCACTCAGCCAACTGTGTGCTGTGCTGCTGAAGCATCCCTAACACTTCTGCTGCACTCCCTTCTTCCTTATTAAAAATAAAATAATCATAAGAAAAGGATTAACAGCCAGGCTCGAGAACAGCTGTTCTAATGAAACTCCTGGCCACAATAAAAATGGGAAACAGCACAAGCCTCAAAGCATCCATATTATCAAGTGTACCCCTCTGCCATTGTTAAAGGAAGGTTGGCATGAATTTCAGTGTTTGAGTTTCATCAGTGGGGCAAGGAAAATCATTTTACTCACAGAGTTACCCATTCCAGCAGGAAATCACTTGACAGAAAAACAATCAGACGCCATCCTGTGACAGTGTTCAAAGGGGTGTGAGGATGAGGGAAGAGATGAGGATCTGACTCCATGTTTCAGAAGGATGATTCATTATTTTATGATATATATTATATTAAAACTATCCTAAAAGAATAGAAGAAAGGATTTCAGCAGAAATTTCAGTTGTGGATGGAAGCAAGATGAAGGGCACAGGGTGTTCTCCTGGGTTTCTTCTTCATGCATCTTCTTCTTCTTCTTCATGGGTTTGGGTGGCATTGTGCAATTGGGCAGAAAAGGCCCCACTGTGGGCTCTGTGGGATCAGTTATTGGGTTAAAAGGGAAAATAATCCAGGTGTCAGTTCTTAATTGGATAGTTTAGTCTTAAAAGACCTTGGAACAAGAGATTGTTGGCCATTTTGTGCCTTGCTGCCAAACTCACAGTAATGAGACTGGTTTCCGTATATAATACCAATAAATATAAATATATATATAATTCTATACATAATATAATTATATATTATTATAGTTACACTTACATTACATAATATATTATTATATAATATAATTATATATTATATAATTATATAATTATATAAATAATATAGAATTGTTTATTTATATAGAAAATATATATCTAAATATATATATTTTATATCTTTTATATAAAATATATATTTTATCTATATTTATATATAATATGTAAAAATATATGTTTATATAGATATCTATATATAATATAGATATATATTATATATATTATATAACTAATATACCTGAGTCCAAACATGCAACTACCATCTCAAGTGCCTCCAATCCAGACCCAGAGGAACCCACAGGGCACCCCAAAAGCTCCTGTCCCTCCCTGGAAGGTAATCATGGTGTGTGCATGCTCCCAACTCCCTGGAGGACTGCTCGCGTTCATTAACCCGACCTGCACACACAGATCTTTCACTCAGTTCCTCTCCAGGAGCAGCACTTGGGAATCAGCTCCCCATTTCCCACTGCTGGGCCATGAGAATTTTGTGCTCCAGACCTGCTCAGAGCAGCGAGAGGAGTGAGGAACTGCAGCAAGGCTCATTTATGGCTATTTTGGCAATCTCCTGACAACCCACAACAGGGGCTTTCTCATCAAAGCACAGCACAGTGCAGCTCCTCTGGTAATAATGGATGTTCTGTGCTCTGCTGAGTGGGGAAATCTGCTCCAAGCCAAGTTCAAAGCTGCCTTTCCCAGGAAACAGACTGGGAAATTATTTTTACAGGTCAGTGTGGAGGCTCCCACGTCCCCACAGAGCTCCCTGGGAGAATCTGCCTGGATTTGGGGCTGGGCTCTGGCCCACGCAGCAGAAAATGGACAGGGAGCACCTGGGCTGGACAGAAAATGCAACAGCAGCAGTGGAGGCTGATCCCTGGGTGCTGAGGAGGGAGAGCTGCTGCCATCAGGAAACAAATGAATTAGAAAGTCTGGGATATTTTCCTTTTTTCCCAAGCCATGTGTTGATCTGGTCAAGTTTAACTTCACAACACAAGAACTGCCACAGAAGGGTCACTCCACAAGCCCTAATAAAAACCCTCTACATCATCCCACAAAAGAACGACTTCAAACAATTTGTAATTTAAAAACTCCTTGGTTATTATCTTCAGGCTGCTGACTGATAGCATCCATGTAATTCTTGCTTTGTGACAAAACAATTCTGAATTTGCCAGAAGTCCTTTATTTTAAAAACTCCAGGATTAAAACCACACAAAATGGTGCACAGCAGATCCAAATTTCAGCTGCACTAATGAGTTACAGCTACTGGAATGAGCTCAAGGAGGTCTGGAGTTCCTGGAACAAACCAGTTGTGCTCAGTCTTTATCTCCCATTTCACTCCCAAAAAGGTATCATAGTCCAAATCCATCGAGGTGGGAGTAGAAACACAGATATTAGAAAAGGAGAATAGCAGAAATAAAGATGACAGCTGCTGATCTCTTCAAGAAAGCTTTTAAATGGGCTCTTACAAGAAATTATTCCACCTACCCCATAAAGGAACACAAGCTTGACTGTAAGAAGCAGCTGATGCTGAATTTTAATCATTTCCAACCTGGGTAATTATTACAGAAAATTATTTACAAGCTTCAGAAATTAATCAACCCAAGCAGCAGCTTGCCATTTTCAGCTGTTCCCTGGCAATCCTCCTGCTGTATCTGGGAAGGGCAGGACAGGCAGGAACACGGGGAGTGACACCCAGGTATTTAAAATTATTCAACAGGTTGTAGCACCAACTTTTTGCTGAGGGAGACCCTTCCCAGCATGAAATTAAAGCCTTCTCAGGTTCTGGTAAACTTAATATGCCTTTATCCTTTGTATTCTCCATTCCCAGTGTCCAGGAAAAATAATAACCTCTGCAGCAGATCATGATCTCCAACATCTGCAGTGCTTCATCTACACACAGAAATCAGCAGGAGATAAAGGAAACTTTTGTCAGATGTGCTGCACTGAGGAAAAGCTGGACAAACAAGGGTAAAAGGATAGAAAAAATTCACACTCAGAGGCACTAGAGGATACCACAGTATCAAAAGTTACCATCATTTTTCTTCAAGACAACATCTCAAGCACTGGTGGAGAGGAGAGGGAGAAGGAGGAGGAGGGACCTTTATCCACAATCTCAAATTCTCCACTAAATAAACAAATAAAACACCCTGGCCCATGCTGCAAAAATGCAGCTGGTTAAGGCTCAAAACACAGGGAGCACAAGGAAAAGATGATTTGCAAAGAGTGACAAAGTGATAAGAATGAGGAGAATCAGAAAGATCCCCGTGGTCCTGTTCCCCTCTGCTGCCATATTTGTGCAGAGGGAGAGAGAAAATGTGGAACATCCATGGGAGAAAGGAAGGGCAGGGAAAAGGGGAATGTGAGGATGAGGAATCCTCCCGAAGCCCTCAAGTTAGAGGGCAAAACTTCAGCAAATTGTTGTTCAACTGATTAAAAACACAACCAAAAAGGGGAAATATAACCAAAACAAGAAACACCAACATTTTCTGTACCCACAAGCCAAGCTCCTGTTTTCTCCACAGAAACCACAGCTTCCCACCACTGATACAGGGGAGGAGTAATGCACATTTTTCAAATCTCAGTCTCAAATTAAAGTGCATTTTGTGCCTGAAAATGAGGTTATTCATCAGGCTTTTTTTTTTCTCCTCCAAATCTGCATACATTAAATAAAAACACATTCTATTCCACAGCAGGTAGCAATTATCTAGTTAATGCATACCCAAACTGAACCTACAACTTTTAAGGCAGAGTTGACATCTATTGTGCTTTTTTGTAGCATCCAGCACAGAACTGAGCCCTTGCAAAGAAGGATTTGTTTCCAAAGTAGCAATAAAATCTGAGTTCAGGTCAGAGCTGCCATAAAACCAACAAACCACACTTAATGTCAGATTTGGGAAGGAACCATAAGAAATATCAAAAAACCTGCACACAGATGAGGAAGTTCTTCAGTCTCTTAGCTCTTGTGATAAAGAACTCTGCACAGATTTGCTTCTTCCCAGCCAGGAAGCCAAATTTTATTTAATTTCTTATTCTTTGGTTGAACTAAAATCGATCTTGAATGCTGAAGTAAAGAAATACTGAAACCACATCACCAACAAGGTATAAACATGAGTCCCCACTCACATTACCAACCGGTTTCTCTTTAGAAATATAAGAGGAATTTAGTGACAATCCCTAGTTTTTTCTCTCCTCACTTTTCTCCCCTAAATTCTTGCCCTGCTGGGTTTAAGCAAGAGAAATGGGAATATATAAAAGCATGTATAAACAATTATTTGGAAAAAAAAAATAAATACATACTCAACTACCAAAAATAAGAACTACCATCAACACAGTTTCTTTTTTCCTAGGACATGATCCCTCCAATATTTGCTTTGCCAACACCACTTGTCCAGGACCTAATTTTTCTGACATATTAATGTATTTCACTGTTTTCAATGGTCACAATTTCTACCAACTTGGCTTGAAAGGCTTTTTTTCTTTTACCTCTTATAGAAACATACTCTCTGTTTAAAAATGGGTGGCAGAACACACAAAAAAACCCCAAAACATTCAGTGCTTACAAAACAACCTCAAAGTCCAACTCTGCTTTGCCCAGTTAGTTAATGTGCTCACAATTAAGCCAATTCATTAGGAGCAACAGATTCTCACAATCCATTTGAGACGCTGAGTTCCTCCACAAAGACCTCCTCACACAACATTTGTTAATAAAACATTTCTGCAAATGAAACCAGGTTCCATTTTCCCTACCATTCTGAAAAAATCTGAATGTGGGAATTGTGGCCTGTAAGATTTTTGCTGTAGGAGAATTCATCACACAAGGGGGAACAAGGTGTTTGTTTTTATTTTTTAAGTTAGCAGTGGTGAGAACGCCTGAAAAACACTGGATCAATTCTCAAGTGTTTCATTTTGGCGAAATCATCACCACTCCACTTTTCCAGCTTTACATTTCCCACACCCCGTTGGTCTCCAAGCAGTGAATTTGCACTCCAAGACCTCCTCAGCATCTCTGTTGAACCTCAAACCCAATGCAGGCCCCAGATTTCAGTTTGCCTTCCAGACTGAGGAGTTAATTCCATTAACTCCTTTAGCTGCATTCCACGGAGCAAGAGACAGCCCCAGCAAAACGCATTGCAAAATCTTCCTGTTGTGACAGATTTATCTTTCATCCAACACACACCTTCTGAGAAGGCCCAGCCCTGACAGTCTGGGGCTTGCATCACCTCAGAGCACTGAAAATTCCTCCTGGCTTCTGCAGCGCTGTGATTTATACAGGATATTCATTCTTATCTACAGAGAAAAGCTTATAAATTATCCACACCTCCCACCCCACTCTGTCTTTATTCTGCCAGGGGAAGGTCACCTCAAAGCTTGTTTACATCAGAGAGAGCAAAGTCACAAGGAGGAACAGACAAACCTGTGTGTACACACAGCCTTAATCCCCTTCATAACCCCAGATCCACTTAAACCACTTTTTATTAATTTCTATTTTTATATTCTTCAGGGAATAACAGGGGACATCCTGAATAATGTATATAATTCCACGTCCTCTGGAATGCCAAAAAAATTAGACTATTTCAAGATACATTAAGTAGCTTAGTACCAAGGCATGGAAACACATCAGCAAAGCTGCTCCACTGAACAATGGGGGGAAATCATGGAATAAAGAGAAGGAACTGGAAAATTCTTCCACACAGCGATTGTTCAGGTCATTCAGAAATAACTGGCAACCCTCAAAGCTGGGATATGCTGGTGGGGGGTTTGTGGGACGCACAGCTGTGAGCTGGCTGGTCAGAAGAGGCAGCCAAGCCATGGATGACCCTCCTGGACATGACCTGAAGAAGTCTGGAGAATTTCCCATCTGAGTCTGCTTGGTAAAGCCCAAACAGAACGAGCTCTGCAGGGCTGGGCCTGAACCAAGAACCCAACAGGGCGGAAGGCAGATGCTCCCTCCCATGGTTTGTTTACCCAAATTCTGTTTTGCTCTGCTGCTCCCTCCCTCTCAGCGCTCACATCCAACACACTGACCATTCCCAAACCACCTCCAAAGCTATCAAGCCTCTTCAAAACCCAGTATTTATTCCCCAACAGTCGAAAGCACAGATCGGCTAAAAAAAAAATTGTTTTGAAAAGTGTTCCTTCCCCTGGACTGCTCCAACCTGGACATCTCACTTAAAAAGACATTCCATCAACCTTGTCCATCTGATGCAGCCCAGGCAAAAGGATCATTATTTCCAAAAGCAGGGGGAGGAATGGCTGTGCCATGTGTTTAATGGGCAGCTCCACAAGGACAACAGGGGCATTACCTGGTGGATGAATCACCTCATTAAACAAAACAAAATACACCAGGAATTGGACAGCAAGGCCCAGAGCTGCTTTCACCAGCCACGAGATTTGCAAGAACACCATTAAAATGAAATGCAATCAGAATGTCTCCAGCAAGGTTTGTGTTTTAAATACTGATGCACAACTGAATTATACATATCATTCAATTTATGTATAATATAATATGAACTTCTCATCCAAACGAAGTTTACGCTCAACGTGCACCAAGCTGTTCACTCTATCACTTGGTCTATCATAAAGCTTAGGTAAAAGCAAAGAGTAAATTCTTGGAGTGAAAAACACAGTTTCACTACATTCCTTAGGACTGAACTTCCTGCCATCCCACCAATAAACACTGAATTTTCCTACCAGCTGCAAACCACAGAGTTCAGATCACGTTCTTACATAAATATCCATCCCTGACCAAAATGCAACCCCCCTTAACTTAAAAACAGAGACATTTTGCAGCTTTCCTCAATACCAGACTAACATTTGGACCAAAACCAACAAAATTTCCCTCACAAACTTCCTTGGACTTTGGAATGAACTCTCTTCCCCCATGCAAGGTAATACCCCATTTCTTTCTCCTTAATGTGCATTTCAATTTCCTCTTAAAATTCATGAGGTTCTCATTTCTGAAGGGCCACCTTGTTAAGTCTGTGTTCCACAGCCACCTGTTTTGACAGCAAAAAAGAGAAATCCCACCAGTCCCTTCTATTAACAGTTTTCATCACATTATATTCAAATTAGAAACTAAGATGGCTTATGAATATTTCCTTTTGAATTAGAAGACCAGTTTCTGATGTGAAATAGAGTTTATGATAATTCAGAGCTTATCTGCACAGCTTGGTGTCTTTGTCCTTCCTTAGATAAACAGTGTGTGTGTATCACACACCTGATAACTGCCCTGGGACTTAATCTGCAGCTCAGCTAACTTCATTTCCAAAGTTTTCTCTGCGCAGTGTTTGATTGTTAATCTCTCAAATTTTCATGCCAGATAGATATTTTAGAGGTATTGATCCAGAGGAGGAAAAAAAATATTTCCCTCCTTTGAGAGAATTTCTTTTTAAAAGGGAAGTAATTCTCCACATGACTGTTGCACAGTTGAAATCACAGCAAAATTTTCAACTCCAAGGATCACCGTTTTCATTGGCATTTGGGACAAGCCCTGTGTGCCCTCCCTCCCACACAGCACATTCCCACCAAACCTGGACCAAGTCTCATGCTTTAAAGTGAGGGCTCAGCAGGAAAAAGCTCAAGCTCAAAATCCCCATCCCATTTAAGCACAGGAGCCTCAGCAGCTCCCCTGGCCATTGCCATGGGTGGAACAGCACCAAACCTGCTGAGCCTCAGGAAATCATTTCCCTTTCCTGGCTTGGGGCTGATCTCCATCTCCTCGAGACAGACTCTTCCTTTACACACAAATTCACCACTTTACCATTTCAATTTCCTAAGAAGAACTCAACAAGGAAACAAGAACACACATTCAGAACTTTAATGTCCTTCACTCTTGCCTTTTCCCTGGATCCAAAAGCAGTCAGTGCTGTCTGAAATGAAAGTCCCAGGCACACCTTTTGTGCCAGAACAAAACTGCTTTTCTCTTCACACAGGCTCCGTGCATCCACCTCTTAATATCCACAGCTCAGAGACCACGAGTCCTTCTTTAATCTCCAGAAGCATCACCCTGCTCCCTTTGATAAGGCAATCCCTTATCTGTGCCTGAGTGTTTCCTGCTGCACATCACAGCAGACACCTCCTGCCACAGCTCCTCAGGACACCAGCGATCCACACAACTCCTGATCCAGCTTTGTCTCCACTTTATGAAAGTGCTCTGTAAAAAACACAACCGTGCTCCGTAAAAAACACAACCGTGCACTCACCCTCTGTCTGCAGCTGAACTCCCCCAGCAGCACAACATCTCCTCTCCGTGGGTTCTGGCCATGCCACTCCCCATTCACCTTATTTATCTGATTAATCCTCTGGAGGCTCTTAATTGCCTAATTAACAGCAACCAAAGGCTCATCACTACCACGTCACCTCCTGGTTACACACACAAAGGCCACAGAGAAAATAATTGAGGGAAAGTATCAGGACTGCTCTTGGTTCAGATTTATCACCCAACACTTGGGTGTTGACTTACACTTGTCCATATGAAGTAGAACAAAATTAGGGAAGGCCACAATATTTTCCCCCCTTTCTTTTGAAACATTTGAAATTATCCCTGTTCCTCCAGCTTCTCTCAGGCAGCTGACAAGCATTTAAATAATGTCTCACAAGCAAATTGAAAAGCTGGGAGGAGCAACATGTGTAGGGATTTGAGGAACTGAAACAAGGAGCAGCTCTGCAGGAAAATGAATTTAATTAAAGTTACTCATGCAGGCTCTCAGCCTCAGAAATCTATAAATCTGGAAAATCATTTCCCTTTCAATTAAGTTTGCATTTGTCATTTTGGGAGAGATAAAAACAAATCCCCGTTGACCACGTTTTCCAATAGTGAAAAATCAGGAGAAATTCATAACATGGAACTGTGAAATGTTTAACATAAGAAAAATGCAGAAAAGCCAGTGAGGATCTCCAGACCTCCAAGTCCCACCAGCGCCAAATGATTCCTTTTTCAAGTTGAAAGTACATCTGTACCAACTGGAGATGTTTCAAGGCAGTGTCTGTGCTCTGACTAATACCCCGAGGAGGACTCATCACCTCACTCCCACTTCTTATGCAAGCACTGCCAAAAATAAAAAAAAAAAGTATTTCTCAGAGGGTTTTCTAGAACATCTGAATTAAACACCTGAGCTGAGCTGCCCTCTCAGCCCCTCTGTCCAGCACTGCCTGGAGCCTGCAGAGACCCACCACCCACAGGCAATATCCACAGTCAGATATATCTAAGGGTCAGAATGAGCGACAGTGATGCTGCTGGGGCAAAGTCCTTTATTTTAGAACAAGCTCTGGACAAGCTCTTTCCTGATATTCACACAAGGAATCCTGACTGAGGTTCCTTCAGGGCTGCAGGCTGGGGGAAAGGCACTCCCAGGAGTGCCAGGTTAACTCTGGTATAACCAAACAGAGAATCTGCTGATGGTGACCCCACCCCTGAATTCCATAAATTCTTCTCTCCTCACCGACACAGAAACCTGTAAGGCTGAACTCATTTCCAAACTTTACAGTCCAAGGACTGATCAGCTGTTCTGCATGTGCTCTAAAATCCAGCACTAATTCCAGCGAGGAGGATCAAGGGCTCAAACTCTCTCCTGCTCAGATCCTCCCCAGCTGTTCTGTGCTGCTCACACACAGGAGCAGCAGCCCTCAGCACTCCCTGACGGGGCATTCTCAGTGGTCTGGGGGATTTTCAAACACCAGCCTGAATGAAATCAAAGGCAAAGCAAAGGTTCTCAGTTTTCCCCCCAGGCAGAATTCCCACTGAGCTGGGCAAGGGTTGATTTGAAAGCAGGGATGCAAGGCTGGGATTTATCTGTGCACACACACACAGAACCCCACACTCTGCCTGACCTGGCAGCGAGTTATTCATTCAGAAGGAATCCGAGGCTGTCACTAAAAAAAGCTTCAAAGGGTGGAGAGGAATAGATATTTCACCTCCTTCACCTCGGGAACAGTGGGAAGAGTAGCTGGGAGTGAGAGCTGCAAAAGTTTCAGTGAACCACAGGCAGAGCCAGCCTTCCCTGCAGGACATTTGAAACCTTTCAGAAATCTCACTTTGCCACAAGCGAGGGCCACTTGTTAAACAAACAGGGCAGCGAGTGGAATATTTGGGATTTTATTCCCTCTCCCATATCCTCTGGCCAGAAGAATGGCTGCAGAAATCAGTGAGGGGATGAATCTCTACATTTCATCAGATCTGTACAACTGTGGCACCCACACTGAGCATGGAAATCGTTGCTGGAGTTTTTAAGAGCAGATCCTAAATAAAATTTGGGGCAGTGTCCTGATCCTTGTCTCAGAGAGAAACTGAGAAAGGAGCTGGGGAGATACTTTGCCCAAGTTACTGTCTGAAATGAGGAAAAAAGCAGCAACATTCTTTTCCCTCTTGAACCTAATGAAAATAAAACAGGACTCTGACAGTAAGGCTAGAGGTAGAAACGTCTCTTGACATTTATTTCTGTTATAGCATCACATCCTGCAATACTCCAGAAACTCAGCTTTCATCTGATTTCCACCTGGCACACAGAAAATTCCCCACATTGTCTCCTCTGAAAGGTGTTAACACTTTGCACTGGAGGGTTATAAAATCAGAGAAGACATCATTTGCTCCTTTGGCTCACTGCCTGTTTCTCTGGGATACAAATCTCTCCCGATCTGCTGGAATGAGCAGGGCATGGTGGGCAGTCTGTAACACCCTAGCTCCCCAAATATGGGGTTAAATTTAAAATCCCATTTTATCTGCAGCAAAACTCCTCAAACACCATGAGGAGGGAGGGGTAACTGCTCCAGCCAGGAATTACAGCCCTCCCTCAGGAATAAGGATGTCAAACAGGGGGGATTTTGCTGGTCCAAGCAGCCTCAGAGAGTGATTCATGGCCCTCTGTCAGTGCCCTGACACAAAGCCTCCAGCCACTGTACATGCTCCAAGTTATCCTGGAGTTATTTGCCTCAGAAAGCTGCAGAGACATCCTTGGAATGGGAATCCAGACCTTCCCATGCTCCAGCACGAGCAGCACAATAACCACAGTGTCCTCTCCCAGCCCTTGGCCAGCCAGCTTAAAACAAACACTCAATTTCATATCTGGACATTACTCCAGAAAATGCCTGGCCTGACCCCCTGAGATGCTCATTGCTGATCAAGTCATGCTCTCCCCTGAGCGTTTTTACACTCTCAGGCTTTGTCTGGACTGCTGGGAGCAGCTCACTCTCACCCCAAGATGCCCAGGATCCCCCCATGCCCAGCTAGAGGGACTCTGACAAACAATTAATCAGGACTCAGGACTGCATCTGCCTCGTGTTCACAGCCAAGCAACGAGAACTGGGCTGAAAAAGCATCTGAAAGGATAATACTTCAACCCTGATGACTTTGTGGCTGGGCTTTGTTTTCCTGGAAGGAATCTGCTCACAGATCATGTCTGAGAGGCCCAAAAGACAGGGAATTGATGAGCTTTTAGGTAAACCAAACATATGGTGCTTGCTACGTTCCATCTATCCGGTAATCAGTCATTTAGCAATAAAGGCACAGGAAAATTTGGCCAGCTCCTCAAGACACGACATCTGAGGAGATCAATTACAGCCTTCATTTAGACAAATTTTTCACAACAGTTTTTTTCTTCCTATTACATTGTCTTTCCTGTTCCATAGTTTTCACTAGCTTCTGTGGAAAATGAGACCTGGATTCTTCAAACTGTGCTGTGGACATAAACCATCAGCGAGTTTAGGGAATGAAATGCTGGATTAATCAAGGCACTGACCAACAACAGCTCCAGGTTGTTCTGTGTGCCAACTGTATTAAAAAATGCACACTGAATGCTGTTATTTTAATACTCATAACTGAAGCTTCTCAGAAGTTTTCTCTCTTCCCAGGCCTCCATCCCAGGGGAAAAAGGCTCATTCTGGATGCACAACTCCAGAAGGGAGGTCAGGGCTGTTTTCTGCCAACCTGGAGACACAGGACCACACTCAGGTAATGGATTCAAACACTGATATCTACCAGAGCAGAAGGACCTGGAAAAGGCTAAACTCTGGCCAAACCTGGTGAAGGAGCTCTTCCTCTCACATTCCCTGCAGGATTTAATGCTTTGCTAAAGGGAAATTTAGAACTGAAACCCAGGAAATAAGGATGATGACAAAACAGCCATGGAGAGTCAAGTAGGTATTAACAGGCAAAAAAATACCTATGAAATATCTTGCCTCTATTCCACTCCCCAGCCTCTCCAAATCCCCCTGGTGCTGAAACTCTCCAAGGGCTCCAGGAGATCCAGGCAGCAATTCCCCAGCTGGCCTACATTAGATGAACAACCTTAAAATGACATTTTAACCTCACTGTACCATATAAAACCAGCTAGTGCTTGTCTGCCACCATCCTGCCCTGTGTGCACATCCCTGCTCCCACTCCCAGCACAAAACCAGATTTCTTCATGTCACTGCCATTCATTACTGAGATGTAGAACAGTGAGAAATTATTAAAGACTTGAAAAATCAATTTGGGCATTTTAACTCCGAGCTCAGACTCCTCAGCTCCTGCAATTTGTGTAACACAAGATGCTGCTAAGACGGCTTCATAAAGTGAATTAGAGCAAATAATTTCTTTGTTCAGCTCCAATATGCTCCAAAGATGGATTCTAAATTATATTACATCAAGGGGATTTAAGCATTAATACTTCAATACCAAAGAGCTGGGAATGCAGGCAAAACTGTGGCAAACTGCACAAATCAGGATTTGCTTGTTTGACTGCAATAAACTTTCTTTAGAAGAGCATTTGACTGAGAAGCATTTTTAAAAATGAGTATTTAATTTGATTTCCCATATGGTGTTTAGGAGGCTGGGGGTATGGGATTACCATTAAATATTGTGTTAGATGTACAAAAACCGCAGGCAGACAAGAAAACTGAGAGTTTATACATCAAGTGTGGGTGGGTTTTGTTTGTCTGTTTGTTTTTATTTCAAACATTCCTCGGTTCATTTACAGCATCCTCCATTCTGAAGAAATGATATTTTAAAAGAAGGTTCAGTGCTGTAACACAGAACCCAATCTATAGTTCAATATCTGCAGTCTGGGAGCCTGACATAAAAGATAAGAAACAGATGTAGGGTGAGATGAAGAAATGTGTCTATTGAGGAGTTTCAGCGCGATTTGGCACAAAAATAATTGAAGTCAATATGCAGAAAGCAAAGCTGTCAGCAAATTGCAATGCTCGACTGGAGCACAAATGTATTTACAAAAAGGAATTCTGTGGAGGCCATACGTGGTCTACCAGTTTAAACAGATTAGGAGTGCATCAGGATTCGTCTGCTTTGCTCCAGCACAAGTGTTCACCCTGAATGCTCAAAGAGAAAACATTTATTAAATTTGAACCATGAATCTCCCACCAGAAACTTCCAGTCATGGAGCTGCTGAAGCAAGGCTCCCCAGTAAGAGCACTGGGAGCAGTCCCTGCAGAGCCCCTCTGTCCTGGGCTGTAAGATGTGTGAATTCAATTCCCATCTGTCAGAGCTGGGGCAGTTCTCTGCTGTTCTTTGGGCAGTTTTCTTTATCTCTCCCACAGCCAATCCTCCCTCCAGGAGACCTCTGCTGTCCATGGGCCATTAATTATTATTTATCTTCTGTTCATGAGCCATTAATTATTAATTATCTTCTGTCCATGGCCAGTGAGTGTCCCAGCATGGCTGATCCAATTCCACCATCCCATGGGGAGATGCTCCGCCCAGGGGAGGAGCCAAGCATTCCTACCTGGGTACAATCTGAGCTTTGGGACAGCACAGCAGCCATTGGCCCCTGCATTGCCAGAGGAGCAGCTTTGTGCTGCCCTGCACTCCCAGGGGAGCAGCTTTGTGCTGCCCTGCACTCCCAGAGGAGCAGCTTTGTGCTGCCCTGCACTCCCAGAGGAGCAGCTTTGTGCTGCCCTGCACTCCCAGAGGAGCAGCTTTGTGCTCCCTGCACTCCCAGAGGAGCAGCTTTGTGCTGCCCTGCACTCCCAGAGGAGCAGCTTTGTGCTCCCTGCACTCCCAGAGGAGCAGCTTTGTGCTGCCCTGCATGGCCAGAGGAGCAGCTTTGTGCTCCCTGCACTCCCAGAGGAGCAGCTTTGTGCTGCCCTGCACTCCCAGAGGAGCCCAGGCCCATCTGCAGCAGCCCTGGAGCTGCAGAGGAAAACTCCCCCCTTGTGCAGGATCCCTGCTGCAGCAGAGCCACAGCTGGCACTGCAGGAGGGCTGAGCCCCCATGGATGGGGCTGGGACACCCCCCTGACACACAGGGGGTCACAGGGCATGGTCTGACTCTGCCACTGTTTTTTTATATATTATTGCACTTTTTCAATTTTCCTAATAATTAACTGTTATTCGTACTCCCATATCTTTGCCTGAGAGCCCCTTAATTTCTAAATTATAATAACTCAGGGAGAGGGTTTACATTTTCCATTTCAAGCAGGCTCCTACCTTCCTTAGCAGACACCTGGCTTTTCAAACCAAGACACCGTTCCATGTAACTTACTGACACACAAAAACAGCTCCTCATAGTTCTGCCCAAAAAGGGGAATCCAAACATTTTTCAGCCCAGAAAGCCTTGCAACGTCCAGAATTTTGCCTTGCAGAAGTCACATTTCATTCACATTTATTCCAAGTTTGAATTAGGAATGACTTTCTCGATTTTGGATCAAGTCTCCCCATCCCAGCTTGTGTCACCTCAAGCTCTAGGAAGTTAGAACTTAAAGTTAACAACAACCAGAAGGCAAATACAGAAAACCAAACATTGCTTGGAATATTTCCCCCCCACCCCGATCATAAAATTTTTTAAAATATTTTTTACACTATCATCTTATCCTCTTATTATTGTTTACACTAATGCCTGAATTCCTGGAATTTTCAAAGACATGAAAATCCAAGTGACCAATCCTTCACCAAATTAAGAGCATTAATCAGAAAATTCCCAAATGAGCATCCCTTAGTCCCAGTTTGTTATGGTAACACCCTACTGATTCCCAGTAAATGCTGATGTTTCAGTTAAATTACCTGAACTTTTTTATAATTTCACCAAATTTCCAGTTTATTCCCACTTTGTTTTACCAGTCCCACTCTGCTTCTTTTAAAGACATTTTAATAGTGGTTTTTAAAGAACTCTACCGCAGCACTGCTGTATTTGCAGGGGGTGACACCACAAACAGCAAACATTGATTTTGATTCCCTTGATTCTTTAGGCCTAATTTCATTTACACAGGGATGGGAGAGGAACAGCTCAGTCTCCCAATACAGATCTATGCATTCCTGATTCTGGAATAAATTCCATATTTATTGTTATTGTTATTTAAATCATTTTTATTATTATTAAATTCCACCTTCCCGGTGATATTTGAGATTTTTTAAAAGACATTTCAAACTAAACAGACAATTTGAAAGCTGAACAAAAGAAACCAAATATTTTAAAAACAAATTTGATCCTTTCCATTCTTTTCTCGCCTTTTCCTTGGAAACAGGAGTCAGCCTTGGCTGCTTCACAGATTTGCCTTTTTTTTCTTTTTTTTTAATTTAATTTAATATCAATTCACTAGGAACTGTGGATCACTCCCTGCTGCTTGAGGCAGTATCAAACCAGCTCACACACTTTTCTCATTTGCTTTGTTCTTCTGAGTGGTGAACTTGTTCCAGGCCCATTACAGACATGTTAATTGTTATCTTAACAAAGAAGAATGAATTTGCAAAAGTAACGCTCGTCTGCCATGTATTCAACACACCCTTTAGGCCTCACACTGCTCTAAAAAGCCATTTAAAGATTATTTTGGAATTGATTTTACTTATCATTCTTATGTTTTGTTTATTATTTATACAGCTGACAGTAATTGCACCTCACAGGCTGCAGTACTGCAACTGCTTGTTATTATTTATTTATTTTAAATTAATTTTCCTCTTGGAAAAGTGGAACTTGATAGTTCTGCAGCCTCAATAGTTTTGCAGCCTCCAAGTTAATTTCCTAACTCCTGAGGAAACAAGAAAGGCCTGAAGATATTTAAAACTTCAGAAGTTTGGGAGCGATCTCCTGACTCAGAGCCCCTCCAGCCCCACTCATCGAGGGTCATTTATGAGGCATCACTGTGGAAAAATCTGATTTAATGACCTGTGCCTCAATGATTCTGTGGTTCTGTCGTAGGTCAAGATATTTTCACTGGTAGATACTGGTATTACCAAGATATTTTACTGGTAGAGCTTCTGGAACAGACCTCCTCCAACCCACACATCAAAAATGGTCACTTATGAGGCACTGCTGAGGAAAAATCTGATTTAATGGCCTGTACCTCAATGATTCTATGGTTCTATCAAAAGTCACAACATTTTTACTGGTAGACACCAAGGTATTTCTGTGACAGCCACTGGATGAGCAATTATTCACCAGCTTTTGCTCTCCCCCATGTTGCTGCAGCATAATCAACTTTAAAAAACAAACCCAGGATTGCAGCACTCCCAAACACACAGCACCCAGAAAAAAAAAAGTTTCTAAATTCCTCAGGATTTTATTGGATCCTAGAAGAGAACACGGAAAGCAGCAACCCCAAAGTCTCAGTATTTATTTGACAGTGCTCTCAACAGCTGTGGTGACAGCACAGCAGAAGAGTGTTTGAAGCAAAGCAAAGGGAATTAAATGTGAAAAGCACAAGAGCTGAGGAGTTCAAAGCTAGCCCTTAACAGGAGCTCCTTTTTCTATAATTAGGCAAGCACAGAAAGAACAATTACATTTGCCTGAACCAATCTGGGTGAACCTGACCTGATTTAAGCACATAAAATAAAAGGAAAACTGGATTTATGATGCTCGCATTTTCTAGGAAGTAATTCTCATTTCTGCTTTAATTCACTCCAAAGCCTTTGGTCTCAGTACAGCCAATAAACTCAGGTTTTCACATTCAATATTCATGAAAGAGACGTAATACAAAAATTAATATTGTGTTCATTTCTCTTCAAATGACTGGAAAATCAGCACTTAATTCCTGCTTGGGTACCAATAAAAAAACTGAATTACAAGAGTGACTCAGCCTAACAACATTTTTGAGCACAAATGTTGCCTCTCCTAACAAACTCACCCCAAAATAAAATGATTTGTTTGGCTGAGCTTTGGGAATCTATGGTTTAATAAAAGTTGTGTTGCAGCTTTCACATCCCACCTGCCCAACAGCAAATAAAGATCTACAGGGTTTAATTAGTGACCACGTTAATGAAGCTCCTTTGGTATTATTACCAATCCTGCAGCAGAACTTGGATTTCCATCATTCCTGGAAGTGGAATTCTAGGAAGTCTGTCCTCTTCCTCCAGCTCTCCATCACAGAAACTAAAGAGAAACTCCCAAAATATGGTCAAAAACCCCCAAAATTTTATATAAAAGTACATTAAAAATAATTTCATTTTGAGAGATAAAGTAACCTTAGACCAGTTCAATCAGAGCAAGAAAAATAAGAGAGGGAACTTAATTTTTAGTTAATTTTCAGTTAATTACAAAGTTCCTCTAAATTCACTAAAATTATTTTGGTGAAAAGGAGAGAAGAATGGGGATAAATTACTATAAACACCCAGTTGTTCTCTGCAAAACATTTGGGGACGTCTCTTCAGATGCCACAAATTCTTAAAAAGTTGCAGGGAAAAATTCCCCCAACTTCTAGAAATGTTTGAGGACTGGGGTGGTGAGAAGAATGGAGTTCATGGATTTTTGTATAATAGAATAAAATACAAGTGCCTGGTAACATAAACCAGAAATTTGATTTGTTGTCTATGAAGCAAAGAAAGAATCGTAACAAAAATCTGTATATTCACCTTCCTGTTAATTCATAGATGCAGGAACCACAACACCAAAATAATACCCCACTGGAGGCTCTAAAAAAGGAGAAAAAATAATTAGGCTGAGTCTCAATAGAAAGAAAATATTCCAAAAATCCCAACTCATTGAGCTTTTCAAAATTAGATCAAAACAAGCAAGACATGAAAAATGCCCTGCTTTTGATTTTTCACAGCTGTATCCCCCACTGAGCCACCTTTGCAGGGAAACATCATCTGCATTTTATATTCCAATTAGTGCATTAATCTTTCCCTGATTATTTATTCACATTTAAAAGAGTTTCCTTGTTCCATTTTGTAACTTGGGAGTGCAGAAGGATGGGGAGAATGTTGCTATTTCCAAAGCAGGTGCAGGCACCTCTGCTTTTCTTCAGACAGATCAACTTCCTAAAATTAAGATTAATAACCACATGTTTAACGAGAAAAATAATTGGTTTAGACTTCATTATTCATAAAAAATGGGGCAAATCCTGCTTTTTTTGGTTTTCCTTAATGTTACTTTCTCCCTTGGCAGAGATTACCGAGTCTTGTAAGGGACATGGAGCTTCTGATTCTATCATTAGGAAAAAAAAATATCTTTAGTAACAATTTTACTTAAATTCTTGTCTAAAATCATCAACAGAAATTCACTTCCTCCAAGATTTTCAGCATTTTAAGGATCTCAAAAAGTAAAGCTCGGCTGTTTAGAAATCTCACCACAACAAACAGCTTTCCTGCGAAAAAAAACCTGGATTGATTTCATCTCAGGAAGGATGGTCAGGCACTGGAAGGGAGCTTTGGAGTCCCCATCCCTGGAGCTGTCCAAGGAATGCCTGGACTCTGGTTTGGTGGAACAGGTGTTGATCAAATGTTGGACTTGATGATCTTGGAGGTCTTTTCCTACCTCAGTGATTCTGTGAAATCCACTGGAAATCCACTCAGCACCTGCAAACAGACAATCCTAAAAGCACTGCAGCTGAGCAAATCATTTATTCTAAATCTCTCCTCCTCATATCTGGATATAATCTGGAAACAGATGGGGAAGACAACCAAACAATCACTAATTGCATCATTTCTGCCACGTCCAGGTGAGAAACAACAAGTGTGAGGCAGCTCTGGCTGAGTTTCTTGATCAAACAGCTCAGGTCAGCTGTGACCAGAAGGATTTGGATGTCCTTGGGAATACTCCCAGTCTATAAAGATTTTTATCAGTGCACATTTATTCTATCAGCAGAAAAATATTTGTGTTTTCCTTCAAATGAGGCTTTTTTACAGCACTTTCCCAGATGAGTGATTAAAACAAAAAGCAGAAATCTTAGCACGACACTCCAACAACCTCTCTGTAAAATAAAAAAAATAAAAAGGGCATCAGATTTCTGTCGGTTGTGAGCAGCTGAGGTGATTTGTCATCTGTAAAGCGCGGTGATAAAACACCATGATCACACAGGGCTTCAAAAAACAACTTTCAAAGCGCTCTTCAGAGCGTGCTTTGATCAGAATGTTTACAAAGCAGCAGCTTTACAAGAGGTTCCCGAGCATCAATCTTGATTAGGGTTATTTACCAACACAGCAGCAGTGGGGGAGGCACCTCTGGAGCTGCACTTCTCACCCACAAATCCACGAGCTGAGCTCCTTCCCTTGCCCTCAGAAAAAGGAAGTTTTCATTAAGCTCAGAAGACAAAAGACAACAATGGGGCTTCTGAAGTGATTCCTGAGGAAAGGCTGGAATTATAAATAGAGCCAGGAAAAGGATTGCTGGAAAAGAGTGTTCAACTCTACTTTTAGTGCTAAAATACCGGAAAAAGAGTAAAACTCAATGCTATAAGAGCACACAGAACATGATTTAATGTTGGATTTGCTGGCAACTGCAACATGGGAAGAGATGAGAATGTTGACTCCATGTTTCAGAAGGCTGAATTATTATTTTATGATATATATTATATTATAACTACACTAAAATAACAGAAAAAAGGATTTCAGCAGAAGGCTTGAAAGGAATAGAAAAGAAATGGAATGATAATAAAATCTTGTGACTGACCAGAGAGTCTGAGCCAGCTGACTGTGATTGGCCATTAATCAGAAACAACCACACGAGACCAATCCCAGATGCACCTGTTGCATTCCACAGCAGCAGATAACCATTGTTCACATTTTGTTCCTGAGGCCTCCCAGCTTCTCAGGAGGAAAAATCCTAGCAAAAGGATTTTTCATAAAATGTGTCCGTGACAATTTAACATAACTGTGGCTGATTGTGGCAGCAAATCATGGAATCCTCCAGGGCTGCTCAGGACCAGGAATTGTGGAACCCTCAGGGCTTCTCCAGGGACCTTCAGGATCACCAAGTCCAGCATTCAACTGAATACCCCCAAACCCCCTAAATCATATCCCAAAAAGCCGAATTTGCACAGTTTGAAGTCTTCCAGGAATGCTTTACGCATTTCCACTCCCACCAGCCCCTTCCAGTGTTTAACCACTCCTTCACTGAAAGAATTCCTCCTAATATCCAACCTGAAGCCCACCCTGGTGTGACTTGAGGCCAAAATATTGATCAGATTTATGCTCCTAGCTCTGATTCCAAACAGTGCAGAAGAATTCCAGGCCAAAAATAACCCTGACCAACCAACCAACACCAGAAGCTTCCCCAAAAACCCCAGCCAGTTTAATTTAACCAAGATTCAGCTGGGAGACACCAAAATATGCACATCAAGAGGCTGGGGGAAACCACCAGGAACACAAACAGTGAGTCAGAAGGAGAGACTCAATCCCAAAAATCTCTTCCAGTTCTCCCAAGGAGGCAGCACCAAGGAGAAATCGAGGATGTCCAAATCTTCACAAGGACACTGAGCTGAGGGTGACCCTTCCCTGACATTCCTGAACCATTAAGGCCAGCAGAAGTTTGCCCCACACAAATATGTCGAGCAGCAAAACACAAATATAAAACCCAAAATGGCTCACACCCCCCCTCCCTCCTAATTCAGAAGGTAATTCTGATTTTCTTCCCCTCTCTCACCCATCAGTGCACTCCAGCAGAGTTGCACACACATAAAACGAGGGCAGAGAGGGTTTATTTAAAACACTGAGCATCCATTCCTTTCTTCAGGTTGTGGTTTATGGGCTTGCATGAATTTTGGTAGCAGAACACCAAGATAAAAGGCCATAATTCAGTTTTCTCTTGACTCTCTCTGTTTGCCTACTGCAAATCTCTGCTGACAGCCTTCTCTCCTCAGCTGCTGCTGATTTAATACAGCTGCAGCCTCTCTCTCCCTCAACCTCTCCTGGAATCTTTTCTTGCTTTTAACAGCCCCAAACCTTCCTTTCCACTTCCACTGGTTATTTAATTCCATGTGCAGCACGCTTGGGGTGCTCAGTGTAGTAAATACTACACTAACTGTGCCACACCAAGAGGAAAAGAGCTTGGTGAGCCCCTGAGATGAAAGCAATTAAAGGAGTAACTTTATCTGTGATTATTATGAATTAACAAAAGGAAATAATGGCTGGGTTCCCCAGCCTGGACTGAGAGGATCTGCTCACTGCTAAAGAAATACAGGAATTGAAATATGAATAACACTTCTGACAGTTCAGAATTGATTAGGTGGAGGAGGTTATGCCTTAAGAGGTTACAGATTTCACTGTCTTGCTTTGTTTTATGTCCATTTTTTGTACCTAACACACTACCCAGAGGTTATTAGGGGATAAAAACCCCAAAACCACCCCACTGACAAGGTCACCTGTGCCCCATTCCTTCAGGCCACTGGGCTGGGATTCTGAGCTGGAAAACAAAGCTGAGTTACTGAGGGACAGAAGGAACCGCAGAGCCACAGCCCTTCTGTCACTTCACCGGGACAGGTAGAAAACTCTGAAAGCAGCAGCAGGAAAAAAGGGAAAGAGCACAAGAGATGCAGAATGGGAACATCCTCGTCCCTCCTGCCACCCCACACAACTCCAGTGGCTGCCTCGGGGCAGCACCCGATGAGAAATTCAGATATTTAATGTTTATTCCAAGTTTCTTTTTCAAAAATACTCAATAATTTCACACACTTCTCCCTTCTTTATTGTGATATTCTGGGCTGGCCCTGCTGGAAGCCCCTGGGGTCCCTCCCACCCTGACCCACTCTGGGGCTCTGTCACTCCAGACCTTTCAGAATTCACTCCCAACCAAGGTTTTTGCCATCAGAGGTTTGGATCCTGCACCCTGATATATGGAACTTGACATTTCTGCGTTTCTCTGCGTTCACTGTTTGGTCATAAAGGTGTCAAAGGCAGCAAGAAAAATTCTCTGCACCTGCCCAATCATATTTTATAAAGAAAAAATCAGAGCGAAGGAACTTCTCACAAAGTCACACACACATAAAAAGTTGCAGCTCTTCTGTGAATAAAGCCGAGTTTGATGGAGCAAAGTGAGCTGTGAAGTTTCAGTCAGAAATTCTTTCCAGAGTTTGGATTTCTGCTGGATGCAGGACTGAGCTGCACTTCACTAAGCTGGAAAATTTCAGGCATCAGGATTTGCTTTTGTCTATCTGGTACTTTTCCAGCAAGCAATGAACTTTTCTTGTGTAAACCAAGTTCACAAGGGCAAGGCCAGGCCTGGAAAAATCTATTCCTGGCTTTGCACCAATAATCCACCATTTTTCTGGTTTAACTTCGTGACCTTTTTCTCCCAAGTCAGCAGAAGCTGCCAGAAAGCAACTTGGCCTTATAATGAAGATGTTAGGAAGGAGTGAAAGGAGATACTAAAAGCAAAAATATTTTTTAAAATCTTTAGTTCTTAATATTTAGAGGTTCAAAAAGATTTTTAAAACACCATTACTTCCGAATATTTAGAGGTTCACAGTACTATTTCTTTATTATTTAAGCTGATTCAAAACTTTCAAAATAATAGTTATGATCATTTTTAAATAATACTCACATCACCACTTGGAAAACTGTCCCTGCTGCTTTCAGTCAGGCCGCACAAAAATTGCACATTTTCATCTGTGAAGTCAAAAAAAAAGTTATAATTGATATGGGAAAAGCACAGAAATATTTCCCCTTCTTCTCTACATGGAATACTAAACAAGTTTAAATATTTCAAGGAGAGGAATTATGCTTCCAAGAATTTAATGTTCCATACTTAACTATTTTCAGGGAAAACAGCAAGATATTTTAAATATAAAAACAACTTAAAATGGTTTGCCTCACTGCAGGGTTTGTGGGTTGCAGGTTGCGGCTCCTCACACCTCAGAGGGAACCTCGTGCACTCCTGCAGCACCCCAGAAATGCAGCTGCACTGAGGGGAAACTCCTCTGCAGAGCCGGATGAACCAGTGCAGACTCTAGAGGGAGTTCTAACTTTGCCAGACTTTTCCCCTTACAGAATTTTTATTGCTCGTTCACAACACAAACAAACAAACAAATAACAGGAAAAGGTGAATTTTCTCCAGGGCTTCTTCCCCTGCCCTCTGTCCCTGGGCAGAGAGCCTGGCACAAGGATCCTGCTGATACTCAGGTTTCTGTTTCCTTTCTTACTTGATCATGATGGAGAGAAATATGAATTTTCAGCTGGTTTTGGTGACTCTGGTGCTCCGCCAGTGTGAACGTTTCCCCAGGTCACAATGCCAGGTCTGGGAGATTTGTGGTGATCAATGAGGATGAACCCATCAGAGAGAGGTGGGTGAACACTGGAGAAAACAAAGAGCTCACAAACGCAGCACTGACTGCTGGATATCAAGAAGCCAAAAAAAAGATAAATTTTCAGTATTTCTGTATGTTGAAGGTGAGTTTAAATGTTCTAAAACTGCAGAATTCTTCTGCTTTAAGGCACAGCATCGTGGCAGCTCCTCTGAGCTGCAGAAATCCATAATAACTGGAATAAAGGCAGGTAACCCTTCATTACTGTGGTGTCCTGTTAATCCAACATCTCCTTCACTTCTGTTGTGTCTTAAAAACAGATTAAAACTTTCCTCTTCCAGTAAAGACAGCAATTTACAGTGAGGGGAAAACAGCAAAAGCCACAAACACACACAGTCCTCTGGGATGTTTTCCGCCTGCCTAAATATTCTTTAACACACACATATACAAAAAATATTAGCATTTATTTTTTTCTCAGAGGATAATGTGGCAAATTGCAGGGACATAAACTCAAAGTATCTGCAGGTAAACTCTCAAGAATTCAATACATGGAGTTAGGAGTATCCTATGTTACCAGGGAAGAAAAAACACTTCAGACAGCTGCCTGCCTCTCAGCCTTTATCTCTCACTTCTGCAGGTTTGCTGTTGCCACAGCAGCACCAGAACCCACAGAAAATTCATCTGTAACATCTCTGAACCACAGCTGCCCCCCAGCCACTCACTGGTTTCATCCTAAGGAGCAAAACCACTCAAAACTTACTCACTGGAGCAATGAGGAGGGGGAAAAAGCAAACTGCACTTAGAGTGATTTCTGAAGGAGCAAAAAGAAGTGTGCTGAGACAGACACTCCTTATTTTTCAAGTGCTCTTTCATCCTACTTCCCAAACTTGACTCTGTTTCAAGTCAGTGCTCCAGGATGGAACTTGGGAGAGGTTTGCAGGCACCAGGAACACTCTGCTGTCACACTCACTGAGCCACTGCAGGGGCTCAGGGCTCTCCCATTCCTGCTCCACTTTTTGGATAACCAGAAAAAAGCCTGCAATCCAATTCCCAGAGGCATTTTGGGGGTGATATGACAGGCGGCAGCACAGAAGCCTGGAGGAGGAACTCCAGCCCTCCCATCCTTTGTGCTCTTTCCCTGTTTTCAAACCCTCTCCCCCTGTTGGAGAATTTTGCTCAGACATGGCTTGAAGGGAAAAAGGCCATGAAAATACACAGCTGACGGAAAAGTAAAAGGCAGCTGTGAGGAGAAAATTCTCACAGCCTGTTTCTGTAAACAGCTAAGTTCTCAAGCCTATCTTCAATAACAAGTAAACATTCTGTCCTTGGCTGTTTTGGGAACAGACATGGAGGTTTGGAGAACCTTTCATATCAGGGTGAGAACACAAATCTTGGCTTCAATAACAAACCACAAGTATTCAAAACAAAAGCAGGGGCTGGTGTTTAATCTGTGACCTATGATGAGCTCGGATTTTGCAATATGCATGAGCTTAATTAACAGCACTATAAAAGTGTGTGAGTGAGATCAATAAATCGGAGTTCGATGCTGATCAACAAGGATGGGTCGTCTCCCTTCGCTTTCAACATCCCCATTACCCAGAAATTGAGCCTTTGCACAAAGTGCATTTCTTTCTCCTCAATATTGATTTAAAATATTTCGTAATAGGCTCTGAATAGCAGGGGGAAAAACACAAACCACGTTTTCCTCCAGTTCAAAGGAAGCAATGGGATAATGGAGTGGCTGAAAAAGTGTTTTCCCCAAAGGCTGCAGCTCCTGGCCAAAGACACTCCACTCGAGCCATGAAGGAAATTGCCTGTTGGTGTAAATATGCCAAATGCTACTTAGACACTCCGCGGCTGCTCACAGGCTGAAATATTCCTTCCTCACTCTGGATCACAAGCTTTTTATTGCTGCTGGCACAGCCTGTGACAGCAGGGAAGGGTTTTTTTGGGTACTGCAATGCTGAGAATCAGCAGGATGTTGCTTGAGCAGAGAGATGTTGGCCTGAACAAGGGTCACAGGGCTGGCAGGGACAGCAGGAACACAAACCAGGCCTTTGCTGTAATTCAAATCAGAAATATACCAGTAAAACAATTGAACAGAATATTTTAGGGTTTTTTTTTTTGAGGGAGAAGTGTGCTGGCTTTGCCAGACACCCAGGCCTGTACTTTTTGCTTTTTGAGTACCTATCCCTTATTATCACTTATGAAGTTCTTAAAAACATAAGAGTGAGCTGCATCTCTCCAGCCCCCATCCTCAAACAGCTGCACTGGGACATTCTGAGCTCTCAGAGAGCTGAGGGGAAAGCCAGCCTTTATTTCAAAACGATTTTTCCAATCATCCCCAATGATGATACTTGCATTTGAATTATTTGACACTCATGAGCCAGTGCATTTCAGTGCCCACTGATGGATGACTCGTTATGAGACACTGATGGCTGGGTAGTGTGTCCTAAACCTAACCTTGAGACAACGGGAGCTCAAAGCATCCCAGAATTATATTCCTCAGCAGGAAGCAAGCTGCACAGCTGACATATGGAAAGGCCAAACCAATCTTCCGTTCAAAAGAAACAAAAATATTCCCATTATTTCAACTGTTGAGTATTGTAAAGCATTCCGTGAGTTTCTCAAGAGCGCTTTGGAATTCCTTCCTCACTTGTAGAAGGACAGAACTACAAGAAGGAAAACCTCAGCACCCTAAAGAAGGAAAACCTCAGCACCCTAAAGACACCTGTGACTTATAATTAACCTCACAATTACCATCCTTAAAGCATGATAAAAATTGAATAAATAATTCCAATGGGAACACGATGAGCTTCATCATCATCTCCCAGCCACAACCTTCCTGAAACCCCCTCAGTTCCATACTTCAAATGATTTCAGCACTCAGGGACCCTAAAAACCTCCAAAATCCTCTCCTCTAAAACCCACCTGGCTTCTTTATCATGCAGATCTACCGAGCTGCTCGCAAAGGTTTATGAATAAATGGAGACTTGCGGCTCAAGCAGCATAAAGGACAAATCTCCACAGCTCAGGAGAGAAACACCAACACTCGCATGTGCTTGGACAGCCATAAATCAGCCAGATCGCCTCCAGCTTCTCTTCCAACATGGCACTCAAATTCTCAGGTTGTCCCTTGCAGGAGAACAGGAAAAAAGAAATTCCTAAGTGCAGGAAAGGAGCTGTGGAAGCGCAGCAGATTTATGGAGCCAGCAGCCAGTTGTCAGCGGAGAAGTCGTCAGCTTATTCATTAGTCGGCCTCCACGCAGGAGAAATAAAGAAAAAAATAAAGAAACACCAAAATCCAGCCGCTGTGACAACGCTTTAACAGCGGTGGTTAAGATTAAAGGCAACCTCCAGACCCTCGCAGCCTCTAAAATAGAAATACACACTTTTATTCCAAGGTGCGCTTTCATCCCATTTCCCGTGCTTTGCTGTTGTTCAAATCAGCATTGCAAAGGACATCTCTGCGGAACTTAAGAGGATTTGGGGGACATCAGAAATACTCTGCACATCCTCCTTAGGCTGCTAAACCCAAGCGCAGGGGATTTCTTGGCTGCTTTTCTGTGCGAAAGCCGAGGTGATGGGTCAGGAGCATTTAGCACCTGAGTCGCAGTCAATGAGCCGGTAAAGCGCGGCTTAAACTCCTCTCAATAGCACAGATCCCAACGCTTTTGAGAAGCTGAAAATCCCCAGGGAATTGCTGAAAAATAAAGTCTGAGCAGGTCATTTCGTGAGCGTCAAACAGTCTGGGAGGCGACGCCCTAAAGCTCTGGAAAGTAGCTTTTTAGAAGAGTCAAGTAAGAGAGAAAAAGAGGAGTTCAAAGCATTTTTCAAAGGACAGGAGAAATTCTGAGAGGTCTTTTCCAGCTTGGGATATTCTATAATTTCCACCACTTTGATAAATTGAGAGGGAGGAGACGCAAACGAAACAGAAAAGTAAAAGTTGTCCTCTGCAGCTACATCTGCCATCTCACCACAAGGACACAGCACCATATTAGATTTAGATTTCTCCAAGAACTCAGAAAATCCAAGGAAATCCAGGCTTTTTTCCCTGAGGGATTCACTTGCCCAACACGCCTTCCAAGTATTATTTTCGTAATGTTTATGCGAACGCAAAAAATGCCCAAAAAATCCACAAACCCAACCACATTAATAAAGAACCAAACATCAGGAAAAAAAAACTAAAATAGCAATATTTTTGTGAGTTTCTAAGGAAAGGAGAAACCTCAGCCCAAGTCCGGCATGTACCTCTTCACACCCTCACGCATGATGTAATTTAAATTATGAAGCAGAACACTAATGATAACTTTATCCTCCCGCTGATCACCTCTCTTGGGCAGCTCCACATTAACACGAGCTTGTTCTTCCCAGCTCATTGAAATCAGCATTTCCTTCAGGAACAAACCCCGTGAATAATGAGCCCCGGCTCCTTTTCCTACCGCAGTGATTTATTTCAGGGTTTCTAAAAGCACAACGTTAAGTTTTCTGACAGGGACCAGCGTGGCAGCGCCAGCCCCTCCTGTTTGGGGGGTTTTGGTGGCTTTTTGTGCGCCCCTTGCCCGACACGCGTGGGAGCGAGTCAGAGAATGCCTGAACATCTTCCCACCCAGGCCTCCTCGGAGAGCTTTCCCCTCCTTTGTCCTTCTCACACGAACAAATGTCCTTTTTATTCGCTGCTTTACAAGCGAGACCCCAGGAGAGGCAGGGGCTGCGATGGGAACGTGCCAAGGGCGCTGCTCCCACCCTCAGCATTTATCGTGTTCTTGTACTAATCCTGAGCTTAACACCATCAGATTCCTCAGCAAATCCCGAACAGGAGAGGACTGACCCTCACCTGTGCTCCCACTGCTCCCACTGTCAGCATTTCTCGTGTTCTTGTACTAATCCTGAGTTTAACACCATCAGATTCCTCAGCAAACCCCGAACAGGAGAGGACTGACCCTCACCGGTGCTTCCACTGTCAGCATTTCTCATGTTCTTGTACTAATCCTAAACTTAACACCATCAGATTCCTCAGCAAACCCCGAACAGGAGAGGACTGACCCTCACCTGTGCTCCCACTGTCAGCATTTCTCGTGTTCTTGTACTAATCCTAAACTTAACACCATCAGATTTCTCAGCAAATCCCAAACAGGAGGGGACTGATCCTCACCGATGCTCCCACTCTCAGCGTTTCTCATGTTCTTGTACTAATCCTGAGTTTAACACCGTCATATTCCTCAGCAATCCCCAAAACTGGAGGGGACTGACCCTCACCGGTGCTCCCACCCTCAGCATTTATCGCGTTTTTGTACTAAATCCTGACCTTAACACCATTAGATTCCTCAGCAATCCCAAAACAGAAAAGGGACTGACCCTCACCAGAGCTCCCACCCTCAACATTATCATACTCTTGTACTAATCCTGACCTTAACACCATCGGATTCCTCAGCAAACTCCAAAAAAAAGGAAAGAACTTACCCTCACAGGTTGGTCGCACTTCTTCCACCTTCAGCATTTATTTAACATTCTGTTGTTTTAATCCTTTTGGAGTTCAGCGTTGAACTCCCTCAGATTCCCCAGCAAACCCCAAAACAGGAGGGGAACGACCCTCACCGGTGCTCCCACTTCTCCCATCTTAATTTATTCATCATTCTATTGCACTGATCCTTCTGGGGCTCAGTGCTCAACCATCAGATTCCTCAGGAACCCCAAACCAGGCGGGGGCTGACCCCCACAGCTCAGCCTACCTGGATTCCTGGGCACAGCTCCCACCGTGGAGTGTGCATTTTGTCCTTCTGTCCTTCAGGAACAGCACTCCACAGCTCCCTCCTGGAGCACCTGGAATGGGAACGGCCCCTAACGAGCTCATCAAGGGCTCCCACCCCTCCCTCAACCCCTCCGGGCTCCGGACCAGCCCCTTCCGTTTGTCCTTCCTCCCCCAGCCCACCCTGCTCTTTGCCAGCCTTTTCTCCTGACAATATTTCCTTTAAATCCCTCAGGAGCCAAGGTTAAGGACGCCTTTTCTGTTGTCCCCATTTTCTCCAGAGAGCTGGAGAGGGATCTTCACCAAGGGAATGCGGTTCCAGGACCAGGGGGAATGACAGTGACAGAGATTAGGTTTAGATGGGATTTTGGGAGGGAATTGTTCCCTGAGAGGGTGGGGAGGTTGCCCAGGGAAGCTGCCCCATCCTTGGAAAGTGGCTAAAGCCAAGTGGGACAGGCTTTTGGAGCAACCAAAAGTTTAATATTCCCACAAATCCCTTCAAGATCTATTTTACATCACAGCTCCTCTAGCAAAAGATCATGGAAGCTCCTTTAGCAAAACATTTATGCAATTTCCACAGAAATTCCAATTTTCCCCAGTTTTCTTCCTGGCGAAAAATTCGCAAATCCATCCATGATGTTTTTTCCCATTTGTAGTTTGCTAGGGGCTCCAGCCTGTGTAAATAATGTCAGGGGCCCACTTTATACCACCATCCATAAACTGTGCCAGCAGCAGAGATCCCGTGGGCACAAACAGTTGTTGCACTGAGAGGTTCCATAAAGCCAAACCCTTGGTGTGTGCAATCTGCCCGGAGCTCTGTGACTTGTTCCAAACATCATGACCTTGGTCATTATTTAAATGATGCTGCTCAGATTCCCATCTCGCCCGTTCCAGCAGCAGCTTTGAAATGGTGTTTCTGTATTTTCAGACTCCTGCCGTGGCTCTGGAAGGGGTTTTTAATCTCTGTGAGCAGCAGTTAATAACAGATCTTGTGGACAGGTGAGGAGACACCAAGCCCTGCCTGAACATCACAGGCACTGTGAGAGAAAAGCTCTGGACATTAGTCTTGGTCTGGGATGTGTTTTAATGATCTGTCTGTGCTTTTTCTCCAGACTCTGTGCCCAGCTCTGCTGGGCTGCTGTCACCACCTCCCTCCCTAGCTGGAGAGCCCAGCATCTCCTGGTGCTTCCAGGGCTCTCCAAGGTGTTTCAGTCCACCCTAGCTGGGCTGGCCAAGGGTTTTAAAGCCTTTCTGCTAATTCAGATTGCACCACCACCCTTCACACAGCCATCAGTGGCACCATGGACACTGACCAAGGGGAGAGGGGACACCTGTGCTCAGCTCCGGAACCCCAAAGATCAGGACAAGGAGCTGCTGGACCGAGGCCAGAAGAGGCTTTGCAGATGATCAGGGGGTGGAAAATAGGCTGAGAATATTTGGGTTATTCACCCTGAAGAAGAGAAAGCTCCAGGGAGAGCTCAGAGCCCTTTCTGGATGCTAAAGAGGCTCCAGGAGAGCTGCAGAGGGACTTGGGGAAAGGGATGGAGGGACAGGACACAGGGAGTGGCTTCCACTGCCAGAGGACAGGGCCATTTTGGTGGCTTTTTGTGCTTTTTGTGGGATTTTGGGAAGGAATTCTTCCCTCTGAGTTCTCCTGACATTGTTTTCAGTTGCTCAAGGTTCAAAGCCCTTTCCCAGTCCAGCTGTGCAAGCTGCAGACCTCACCACTCACCTTGGCATCTGTATTCCAGTGCCCAGGTCAGGATGAGGAGCTCCCAGGGAAGACTTCCACACCATGGTGCCCAAATCCTAAATTGTTTTGCCTCTAGGCTGGCCTGGGACTGGTTCCAAGACACTTTCCTCTGTCTCATTCCCTTCCAGCTTCACATACGGTGCAAACGAACAATGAATTTGTTTGGGGAACTCTTCAGGAATAAGCTGTAAAAAGAAGGGCTGGACAGATGGAAGGAAATACAGAATATTTCCCTTTTTTCCTGTGCACTCGATGCAATATTGTGAACAAATTATTTCTGCTTCTTGCTAGATCCCAGATAATATGGAAAAATGATCAGCTTCCACACCCTAAAGCAGCCCTGTCCCATAGAATCATGGAATCATTAAAGGTGGGAAAGCCTCCCACCAAGCCATGTCCCCAAGCAGCACATCCACACATTTTTAAACACTTACAGGATGGTGATTCCATCCCTGCTCTGGATGCCACTTGCAATGCTTCACACCCTTCCAGTGAAGAATTTTCCCCCAATATCCAATCTAGAAACAATGATTAATTTCTCACAACTTTTCAGCGCCCAGGCTTAACCCAGAACTGGGTTCAGCTCCCCAGTGAGAAAAGCCAAATCCTCAGGCAGCTCCTTGGGAAGCTTTAAAGGCTTTTCCAGGAATTGTGAATTTGGGTTCAGTGTCAGAACTGCTCAGCATCCCTTGGTGCCCTGGGTTAAATGAGTAAATGAAGAGTTTTTACCACTCTGGACATTAAACCCCTCCTGGAAACCTGGCCACAAGTGCAGAAATGAGAGCAAGGCTGAAGCTTTGTGTTTCTCTCCTTAAAAAGAATTGGAAGCAGCTGGATTTTCATCTGGTAGCCCTGTTGCAATCCCAAGGAGGACAATGCAATTATCCACCTGAGTGCTAATTGCAGGAGTCAGCCAGTTGTGCACAATTGGGATATTTATTATCCATAATAGATGGGTCTGGAGCCTCAGCTCGTGCCAAGCAGCTGCTTGTTTTCCTGGAGACAGCTGTTATTGGGATTCAATCCCCGGTTTTTCCAAATGTCACAGGAAGAAACGTGGCATGTTAGCTCACAGTTGCATAAACTGCTCCCTGGGATTAATAGCATTTCAGAAAACCACTCACAAATTTGCATTATTAATGAAGATTACTCATTGCCATGTTTTACACTGTGACCTGACAAAAACTACATTCAAAAATGACTTTGAGCCAGCACAGAGCTATTTTTTACTCTTAATTTTCTTAGTAAGTCTCAATTATAAGTTAGATCTCTGCCCTCATCCAAAATATCTTTAATTCCAAACAGGTATTACTTGTTCAGTGTTACAGCAATAAAAGTTTAACTGGGGTAAGAACCTCATTTTACAAGGTCCAAAGACAAAGTGAGAGAGACAAATAAATTAAATTAAAATGCAGCCTAGAGGAAGGGCAGGTAACACTTTCTGCATGGAAAATAAATAAATAAAAAGAGAAAGAAAGTATTTTTTCCAAAATGCAAGTTTTTTCTTTCCCATTGAAAGAAGTGATTAATGCCTTTGAAAGTGCCATGGCACAACTTTGCCAAACCAAAGTCTGAGATTTTCAGAAAAGAGGTGAAAATTTGGGCTCTAAATAATCTTAGCTTGGCCCAGGTCTGAGAAGATCATTGAAAGATCAATTCCCTTTTCAGTGTCTCAGAAATGAACTTTTCTTCCAGCCTGGGCCTCATTTTGTTTGTACAATTCAAGCCGAGTTTTCAAATTTGAACTTGAACTGCATGATCCATTGGAGCAGCAGTTTTAAACTTTATATGATTTTAATATAATAATAATCCCCCAAGAGAACAGAATTTTCTTGCCATTTTGCCAAGCCTGCCTTCTAAAAAAAAAAAAAAAATCTTTGTTTTAATAAAAAATAATGAAATGAGAGTGCATAAATGGCAGAGAGGACACATTCCAGCATCCCAGGCTGCTCCCAGGCCTTGGAGACTTCAGGGATCCAGGGGCAGCCTCAGCTGCTCTGGGAATCTCTGCCAGGACCTCCCCACCATCCAAGGGAACAACTCCTTCCCCAAATCCCATCTAAACCCATTTTCTCTCATTTTGAAGCCATCCCTCGTTGTTTTATCACCACAGTCCCTGTTCAGCCTCCCCGGTGGCCCCTTCCAGTGCTGCTCTGAGGTTTCCACACAACCTCCTCTTCTCCAGGCTGAGCATCTCCAACCCCCCGAGCCTGGAAGGGTCACCAGCCATGGAACCACCTGAGGGAAAGAGTAAAGGAAAGAGGATTTTCAGAAAGCTGTAAAAGAAAGAAAACTTAGAACCAGCTGCAGCTGCAAAGTCTGAAAGTAGAAAAGTTACAATAGAGAAAGCAAGGACAAGAACCAATAGCTTGAGTGTTAGACTTGGCTAAGACAAACCTTAATACTGCAGAAAAATATGCTCAGCAAGAGAGGAGAAGGTTTTAAGCTTAATAATGGAGAATTGTGTGTTGTTAATAGAGAGCAAGCAAGCATTGTGTGAAACAGGTACATGTGTGCTTTTAGTGAATTGTCTGTGAGCTTTAGCAATGTGCCATTGGCTAGAAAGTGTTTAAAATGCTCTGGAACAAAGAAATCTTTACCTGCTGCTGGCAGGACGTGAGCTTTGCCATCGTTCTGTTGTCTCAACCCTGTCGTGAGGGGTGCTGATGGTTACATGGTGCTGCAATAAAGCTCAAAGAACCCATCCCAGCAGTCCTGTCCTGTTGGTGAAAAACCCCAAGACACCACCCTGGGAGAGTGGGGCAGGAATCCTCCTGTGGGAATGGGAATCTGAAATCAGCCCTGGCATTTCACCCAGGGAAGGTGGAGCAAGGGGAAAGAATTTCTATTGAATATTTTACAGCAGCTTGGAAATAAGTAGCTGATGTAAAATATACAATAGAAGTTCTTAAAAATGACTTTAGGACACTTTAAATATCCCGTTGGCTCATCCATTAAAATAACATAATTTCTTGAGCCTGTTCCAATGAACTATGAACTTGAAGCATTTTTACTTCTGGCTACAGCTCCTTCCTTCAGCATGAAAAAAATGACAGATCTGGGATTTCTATTTTTAGCCAGAATTTTAACTTTAAAATAGCAAAAATACAAGCAGTGAAAAAAGGTTTTCTGCTTCCATCCTACTCACTCTTCATGGGTTAATTCTTCATTAGTATCAGTGCTGAAGGGGAAATCAGCAGCACAAGGAGGATAGAAATATTAATGTCTCCATTTGGGAGCATTTAAACATGATTTCTTTTAAGTGCTATTGCTCTGAAGGGTCACTTAAATGCATGTATTTACATATCTAATAGAGATAATATTTTGGCATGGATCTCTGTGGCATTAATGCACAATATTTCTGCTGCCCTATTATAGAGTTGTGGTTCAAACAGAGAGTGGGAAGTTAAACGTTGGCAAAAGCTGTGGCAGCAGCTTTATTTAGTGTGTGATGCAGTCAGATCTTCCTACGGGGCAACCTTTGAGCCTTGGGCAGGCAGGAATATAGATCTGATCCTGGATATGCACTTACTAATGGGATAAGCTGGAACTTAATTACCTGCTTGTACTTTCAATTATCTGACTGAGCGTGGGATTTTCTGCACCCAGGACCTCAGGGAGCCCTGGGAAGGATGCAAACACACATTCACACATTGCTCTGGCCAACTTCTCCTTCTAGTTCCCAAAAATCAAATAATTTCAACAATTACAACAAGCACTCCACAAAAGGCAGGCATGGAGGGTTTCCAGCATGGTCTGCGAGTTAAAACCTCCCTCAGAAAGCCCCGTGCTCTCCTCAGTGATCCCAGCAGTGAAAGCAGCCCAGACATGCTATTAGATATTTACTTTGCATCTTATACCAGCCTTTAAAGCTAAAAAAATCCCAAAAATCAAATCATTTCAACAACAACAGCAACAAGCATTTAATGATTCTTCCAATCTTCCCGGCTCGTATTTTACAGGATGATTTTGGGATTGAGGCACTAAACTGAGAGGGAAATTAGCTCAGTTCAGCTCTTGGTTTTACTCCAGATTGCTCGTGTCACATCAGGGAAGTAATTTAACCTCATGGTACCTCAGGTCCCATCTGTGCTGTGGGAGAGACACAAAAAAACCTGAGGAGAGTGTCAGACACCACAGCAATCTGGCCTGGAGAAATACCCACGCTGAAAACAGCTTTCATTCTCCTCTCCTTATCATTCACAGGTGGCTACTTCATCACCTTCAGCTCTGAAGGATAATTCACATCAGCACGAGGAGGAATTAAACATCAGTGCCTTCATTCTGAAGCGTTTTATACACGGTGCTCTGAGATGCTCTTGGTCTAAAAAGCCACAAAAACGCAAAGCAACAGGGAAGAAGATCCTTTGCTTTTAATTCAATAGAAATGCTTAATTCCTAGCACTTCTAAAGGCCATTTTCTTCTTAAATCCACTGCTTTTAGCTTTAAAGGCTGGTAAAAGATGCAAAGTAAATAGCTAATAGCATGTCTGGGCTGCTTTCACTGCTGGGATCACTGAGGAGAACACGGGGCTTTCTGAGGGAGGTTTTAACTTGCAGACCATGCTGGAAACCCTCCATGCCCGCCTTTTGTGGAGTGGTTCATTGTTGTAGTAAGGTAGAAAAATTCTATAAAAGTATAAAAGGAAGTTCTCATAAAATCAGGCCCGCTCTGTTGGATTGGTGGCTGGCCTTGCCAAGGTGGCACTTTGCAAGTTGCCATGTGAAAGCAATCCTGGTGTGAACAGTTTGTTAACATAACAATCTATTTCTGGGTAAAAATAACAACTAGCACTTACATAAACATCACATCTACCAGTGAAGAAAATATGTAAACAATACAAGAACAGAGAGATTTGATGGACAAGTAAAATATCTTTTACTAAGCAATAACATAATTGGCAAAAAAGCTTCGAACCAATAGGAGTCGCACGTGAGGTCTGTAAAACTGCACAAAAATGAGTTAGGACTCAAAAATGAGTGTGGAATCTCGTGTGATTCATTCACAGTTCATCTTCCCTGATAACCCAGCAGTGCCTTGGCCTGTCCAGCACCTGATCCAACTCACCACAGCAGAGGCAGGGTACATTAATTAGAGGTGAATGGATGAATCTGCCCTGCACTGAAATAGGGAAAACTGAAGGGAATGTACAGACCTGCTTAGTGGCTCAAGGTCCATCCTTTGTGGCTACAGACCATCCTTTGGCCACTAACTGGTGAAATTCATCTTGGCAGCGCCCAGGACCAGGTGAAGAAGAGCCACAGATGTCTCCAACCCTCACAAGGAAACACCAACCCCCAAATGAACCCTGATGAAAACAGGACAGATCCCATGGATGTGATGGAGCAGGTTTATCCGTGGGGCTGCTCTTTGTGGTGGGAACTTCTGGCGAAATGAGAAATGAGGATGGACAGGACAGCCTTGGGCTGTCACCTCAGGCTGCCTCTCCTCTCCCTCCCAAATGCTGCTTGGAAAGAATGGATGGGCCCAGATGGGAAAGACAAGAGGCAAGCAAGGAAAACATTGGGGGGGGTGAGAGTTTGTTTTAACAACGAATAAGTAATTAATAATATTATTAATAATTACTAATAGTTAATAATTAATATTAACAATTAATTATATTATTATATAATGAATTAATTATAAAATAATACTTTAATAATATTAAATTATCACATTTCATATTGTGGGAGGTTTTCGACCCAGAAACCAAAAATAAGCCAAAATAGGCCTGGGTAAAGAAGTGAAAATGCAGATTTTTCTCCGTGGTGCTGGAGCCACAGCTCCTTGTGCAGAAGCCACGGGGACACTCAGGGTGGTGCTTCCAGAGCTGCAGCCCGGATTCAAACGAAAGCCCAAACATCAGCATCAAAAACAGCCTAACAAATACCTGCCTCAAACTGGGAGATGAAATGAGGCATCCTTTGTAACTCACACAGAGCCCTGCAGGAACTTGTGTTTCTGGAGCTCTGTAGGAATGTTGTGATTTAAATTTTATACATTGCTCGGGTTTTTTTGCATTTATCTCGGAGTGCAAACAGCAGCGCTTTGGACTTTGTTCCTGTCTTCATACAAAATGCACATTGGATTTCTGCTTCTAATGAATTATTCTAATTAAAGCCATTGTTTTTATTTGTTAGCCTGGGTTGCTGTCACTTCTTCGGGTTTTGGCTTGTTGAAATAACAAAAAATCCTTGAGCTGATCCAATTTATTGTTCTTAAAATTTAATCACAGTTACTGAGAACTTACAACAACAACTAACAAGAGAGAAACTTTTCCCATATTCCAGCCTGCACAAATATTTTGCCTCGATGAAGGCACCAGAAGATTTTTCAAGAGCAGAGCAATTTTAAGCTGGAATATCTGAATTTTAAGAGGATTTTTCCCTGTAGAAAAGCCACACTGAAATACTGAGGGCTGAATATTGTGAAGAAGGAAAAGGAGGGGAAGGGAGAGACTGGAGCAGGGATGGAGAGGTGGAAAAGGAGATGGGAGAATGCAGCCAGCAGGGAAATTTTGGAGAGAACCACAGAATCCAGGCTGCAGGATTTGCTGGCACAGCCTGCCCAAAAGAAATATTTGTGATTTAAAGAGAGGAGTGGGGATAATTTATTGTTATTGTTCTATTTAATAAGTGCACTGTGGAAGGAGCCAGAGGAAAGAGGAATGGAGACAGCTGGAGGGCTGATTTACAGTGATGTTTGAGGATGAGAGAATACTGAGAAAACAGCAATTCTGTTGGGGGGAAAAAGGAAAGGCAGAAGGAGAAAGTGAAAAAAATCAGATTTGAAGGTTATGATCAAGAATTCTTGTACCTTATTACTAAAGCAGGGGAGATTCATGAACTCAAGTACCTGCTCTGTAGTAAACCAGAGAGAATTATCTTTGCTATTCATGAGTTTTAAAAGATAACATGGAATAAATTAACAATTTAACAATTTAACTCTGGATTCAGCAACTCCTTAAATGCGTTGCATGTACAATCTGAATCTACAGTACAGGCACCTTTTTCCCCATTTTTTTATCCTTTCTAAGAAAAATTTGTATTTTTCTTGCAGCACTTTCCCTCTTTTTTATCTTTTCTACGCCAAACACAAAGTTCTAGAACAAAAATTGGTATTTATCATTGTAATCCCAAACTTCTGTGTTATTTTAACCTATATTTAATTTTTTTCCACTAAGGTTATGAGGTTTTCATATTTTGCATTAAATATTTCATATTTTAGGCTGCTACTGGTGTTTCTCTGATTGCTAATAAAAATATGTACCCAAAAGACAATTACATGCAGTAAAGAAGGAATGTAATTACATCTAACAATGGCAAAAAAAGGGAATTTTTAAATGGATCTCTACCTCCTCGGATATTTTAGTCAGAATTCACCTTGTTAACTGCAAATACAAAGGTTGGACTTAATGATCTTGAAAGTCTTTTCCAGCCTTAATGATTCTCTGATTCTCAAGACGTGTGGTCAGCTGTGACTCAAATCCTCATTCTTCAGCCCACAAATTCCAAATTAATCTCCAGGGGTTTTCTTCTGACAGTTTTACCTTCCCTGGACCCTAAAAGGGAGAAAAAAAATCATTTCTACAATATCACTGACACAACTACTGCAATATATTCCCCCAGAGAGATAAATTCTTTCTTATCTTCACTAATAATATGAAAAAAAAAATAAAACAAAAAGGGAAAAATTGGCGAATTTCACCCAAATGAAATTAGAAATTCAAATACAGCAAATAGAGACATTAGAGATGTGGATGAGAATGAACTCAAATGCTTCAAAATAACATAGCTTTGGAAAAAAAAAATGATTGGAAGCAGGGAAATGGGAGGGAGGGAATGTAAATGTGGATGTGCTGGAGCAGTGAGCACTGACTGATGGAATATTCCTGAGCTGGGGCAGCAAACACGAGGCTCTGCCAGCACAAGGGCACCAGGCTCAGCTAAATGAGCCAAACCCCAAAATGCTGGGCCACGGAAATCAAGTTTTCACTTAATTCTCAGAGATCTGTTATGGGTTCTGCATGCAGAGTTTGTGACAGCAGTAAAAAATGAGGAGGAACATCATTTTGCTTGGAAACATTTCCAGCAACGCTGAGGAATTCGGGATTCCTTTTATTAGCACAGGGGAGTAAAGGATGGCATCGAGGGGGGATTGATGCACTGCATCTTTTAGGGTAAGCATTGCTCGGGGTACAAACTGCTCCTTGGTAAAAATCAGGTGAGCACAGAGTTTCAAAACTATTTGCAGGATACAGAAATAATTACAGAAAATCCTCCTTTGTCGGTTTGCATGTGGTTGGTCAGCTCCTTAAAACAGAGAATTAGTAATATCAATATTAATATCCAATATTATATTAAATGCATTATTAAATTAATGTATTTTTACAAATATAAATTATTTATTATTAAATTTAATAATAAATATTACATTTTTGAATTTCTAACATTTAGAATTTGCTCCCACCTCAGTGCTTGTTTTCATCAGCCTCCTTTGAACCACCTCAGCCAGGAGATTTGTCTCACACTTGGAAGCTTCTGCAAAATAAATTTGCTTTTTGTTCCATCTTAAGGAGTTGCTGGGGCTGCCACAAGTTGGTGTTGTGCTAATATTTGATTTATGGGATGGGAAATATTTCAGGAGACACAAGAAGCAAGTTGTTGGTAGAAATTCAACGCTGTGGGTTTGAGGCACCGATGATTTGTGTTATTTGGAGGAACATCACTTTGATCCCTCTCCAAACAAGCTGGCAGCAGTGATTATTCAGCACAGCAGTGAAAATAGATATTTACTGACACAGAACTAGATATGTTCATTAGAAAAGTCATCTAACTGAATGATATTTTTGCAGTCTGAGGGTTGGAGATTGAAAATTAATTAAGGGCGGCATCAGTTATTGCTTCACTAGCAGGGAGATCAAGATTTTGGGAGAAGGTTAAAGAAACATAAAAACTTGGTAAATCTGAGTGAAAATCAAAGTTTAAATCTCCTGGACAGCCATCAGGATCCGCCAGGCTTGACAGAAGGGCCATGGAATTGCAAAAGGGAAAAATGGAAATATGAAATGAGACAAATTCTGCCCCATCTCTCTCTGAACCCCCACATTTACTCATTTACACATCTGTCCTCTCCTCGTTTGTCACTAAACTTTATTACAGCGCAAATGTAACAAATAAAAATCAGATGTGTTGTGGTTTATGGGTCAGAAATTTCCCTCAGAGCTCAGAAGAACCTTCAGCATGACCCCAAATGCTGCATGATGATGATTTTAGCCACGGTTCAATAGGCAAGACTAAATTTAAGACGTTTTGTGGGGTTTTTTTAATAAACAGATCCTAACTGCAGCAACATGAAACTCACAATACTCATTAAAATGACAACCTCAAAGAGCAGTGTTTAACTTGCAAGGAATTAGACCTTAAAGTGCTGGAATTTTAAAAAAGTAAGCGACTCCTATAATTTTGGGCTTGTAAGCAAAAGTTTAGGATTAAACATAAGATTTAAGACTGTAGAAAAGGTTTCTAAAGTTAAGTGTTAGAAGTGAGAATGTGGCTTTAAAATTTAAAGAAGAGGCATGTTAAATAAGGTAAAAGAAAGTTTAGAGTTTTAGAGTTTAAGATACAAAAAAATAAAAGTACTTATACAAGCAAATCAGAAGTTTGGAACAGAATTCAATAAGTTTGTGTGTCATGACACGATTAAGCAAGAAAGCCTACACAGTAACATAAGTCTGTAAGACAAAATATTTAAAGATTAGGATAAAAACATAAATATCTTTGCTAGTAGTGTTTTTTTAGTCAATAACTCCTTCAAAGGTCTTGTAACTAAGGGTTTTGTGACTTTCCAAACTGTGCTATAAAGATGTGAGCTGAACTCACCCTTCTCACTTATGTAGAAGAAAAATAAACTATTTCATCAAAAACAATTCAGAATTCCCATCTCAAATTCCTTCAAAATCCCTCAGACTGAAGGAGGCCAAAAACTGAGCAGGAGCCTCAGCAAACAATGAAATTCATCCCTCACCAGGCTGGGTTTGGGGTTTGGGGTTTGGGTGAGAATGGCTGGGAGCTCACTGGGATGTGCAGCCCCTGCAATGTGACACAATCACCCTGAGGAACCGAAATAATTTTGTTATAAATGACAATATAATGTTGGCTTTTGCATTTAATTATTGGTTTTAGCATGTTATTATTAACCACAAAGATTTTGATAAGTTACAATTTTTGAACACTTTGCTTTTTTGGTATAGTATAATCTGTTAGTTTATGTGTGCACTGTATATCTTACAGAAATAGTAGTGTATAAATATAATATATATATTAGTAGTGTATAAATATATAGTATATACTTACATAAATACAAGTATATACTATATATTTTATATATACATAATATATATTTATATTTTATATAAATAGTAGTGTATATACATAAATGTAAATGTATATTATTTATTTCATATACAATATAATATATTTTGAATATATTTTAAGAAAATATTTTAATATATGTGCAATAATATATCTTTTACTATGTAAGGTATTTATATCATAATAATATTATTATATACATATTATTACATTTCTAATATTTATAATATTTACAACATAGAAATATATATTTTTATATATTACACAATTAAAAGCATTTTAACATTACATAGTTTCTATTTTGATATTAGGCTAAGACCTAAGATATTTTATATATATATATATATATATATATATATATATATATATATATATATATATATATATATATATATATATATATATATATATATATATATATTTGCTCCCCAAATGAACAAGTTTCATGAGATCAGGCAATGATTTGCACTGGAGAAGGTCAATATTTCACTGGAAAAAAGGATTCTCTGCAAGCTCCAGGCCTGAGAGCTTTTGGGAATTTGGCATCACACTGGGATTGCACATGGAACCAGCTCATGAAAAAAGAACATTAATAACCAAAATTTAGGTTTAGGAGATTCAAAATTTGAAAGATAACTCAGCAAGTCACCATTACTCACTGTTAATTACCATAAAACACTGATTCAGGAGAAATCTAGAGATAAATATTGTGATTATAAGCACTTTTCAAGATTCATAGCACAGCAAATCTCTGCATTTTGTGTATCTCATTAATAATAAAAAAATATTTTGGCAAGGCTCAGCTATTATTTCAAGGGCTCTCCTTATGTTTTTTTTTAAATGTTTAATAAATATGCCAAAAAATAAATTTAAAATTAACTGAAAAAATAAGAGAATACTGACTTGGTTTGCTGCATGAACACAGAACCTAAAGAGTCACAAGGACATTGGGGAAGAGTTGTAAAAATCAATATTTTTCAACATATATGGGAGGACATATCAATAACAGGGATTAAGAGATCAATGCAATAAAAATCTCCCTCTAATTAAATGCTTCATGTTAAAAATGCATCCTTTAAAGAGTATTATTTATCAGATTGGAAGATCTGTCACCTAATCTTCAAAACGTCAAGAGCAGACAAAGATGAAAGAAGAGATTTAGATAGATTTTAGTATTATTTAGGTTTAGTGCTTGGTCAGATAAAATAAAATATAAAATCAAAAGATTTGGCTTCAGCAAAGGGTACGAGGGACTACGAACAGCTTAAATAAGGGCCTGGAAAAATCAGAATAAATGTTTAAAAAATGGCATCTGAGGAACTGAAAATTTAGGGAGAAAAATTAGCAAAAAGAAAAGCAAGCAAGGAAAAGGGTTGGAAAAAAGGGGAAAATGCAGCTTCAAAGATTTATGCAAATACAGATAGAGGTGAAACCATCAACATTAAAGCTGAAGGAATAAACAAGGTGGGGAAAATCCTGGAAGGTGGAAATTTACCTCTTGAGACCAGTTGGTTTTATGACCTTATCTGATAATGAAACTTAATCCATGAAAAATTGACAGTGGTAACCTTTTCATGTATCCCTGTAAGGATTTCACCGTTAATTTCCAAGGTTTTCCAATTAGAAGTCGGCTTAATTTTTAATCACAGCTTAGTGCAATTTCATATTCCAACAGCAGCTCTTTCTTTCCTTCTTTCTGCTGAGCAGCTCCTGGTGAAACCCCCACAACCGCAAACCCAACCTGGGCCTGGTTTTCCTGGGCATGGGAATATTTCCTTGGCAGTCTGATTTTAAGCGAATGGAATCATTTTTGTGGCGCTGGTGGAGGGAATGAAGCAGGCACCAAGGATGCCCCAGCTGAAGGAACATTTGGATAAAGCTCTCAGGCACAGGGCAGGGTTGTTGGGGTGTCTGTGCAGGCCTTGGGGTTGCACTCCATGGTCCTTGTGGGTCCCTTCCAGCTCAGGAGATTCCTCAATCCCTGATTTGAGGCGCAGGATATTATAAATGCACAGCTCCATGCACATCCCACAGCAAGCTGGCGTGGAGAGCCAGAATATATATTTAGTGCTTATCTTGTGGAGTGACTTTTAATGACATTTTGAAGTGCTAAGGCACTTGGAGGCTCAGATTCTTTATTGGTCCCAGTGTTTCCCTGCAAGCAGTTGCTCAGATATTAAACATCCCCTCAGCCAGGGCTCACAAAACAAACAGAGCCCCCTTGACATGAGGCAAATGTTTGATGTAATTCTGTTTCAATTAGTTTATTCTTGGCACCTTTACAGGTTTATCTGCGTCCAAACCTTCACACTGCAGCAATTATTGACTTCATCTCCTAATTAGTAATTGCTGAGCCTTGAGGAACTGGTTCAGTTTCTGTCCTACCTCTGCTCTGGGAGAGCTGGGAGTGTTTACCTGGGGAGGAGAAGGTTCCAAGGAGGCTTTGGAGCCCATTCCAGGGCTTAAAAGGGCTCTGAGAGAGCTGGAGAGGGACTTTGGAAAAGGGCCTGGAATGTGCTTCCAGCTTCCCTACCAAGGCAAAGGCTTAAGAAGAAGAACCCAAAATTCTTCATCCCCTCAGGTTCAGCAATAAAAAGAGAGTTGGTGTTTTACTGTCAAATCTCCAACAGCCACAGTAAGTGCTTCTGCTTCAAAAATAAAACCTTAAATGACTTCCCAGAGCATTTTTCTTACAGAAGATGTTTGTTTTAGCCCATCTCCCTGAGAAACCAATAAACCCTCCCCAATCAGCCCTGTCCTCCACTGGCACCATCCCGGCTGCAGCTCTCAGCTCATATCCTCCACACTCCTCAAAGCAGCTCTGCCCCAGCCAGGGATGGCATCATTGCAATATTTTCACTTTTTTCTCTAAAGACTTTCAAGTTTTGAGACAATCGAGGCACTTTTAAAATGACAAAGTGCTCATCCTGCTGTGGTGTGAAGGTTTCTCTCCACCACTGCCACCCCTGGTGGCTTTGCTTCTGAGAGGACTTTTGTGCTTTGCTTAGCAAAGAGCCAAATGAAAAAAAAAGAAGTGACAGCAGTGCCTTCTTCCAGCAGGGGAAACTTCACATGGACATTTTTACTACTCTGTTCTTCAAGATGTGATTTTATTCCTGAAAGAGCTGATAAATTCCCAGCTAACTGAATGTCCCATCTGCCCATAAAGTCAGCTTTTAACACCAAGGAAATTCAGTATCTGTCCTGAATGCTGCAGCCTAAACACAGAACCTGGAAAGGTTCAAATCTGCTGCATGGAGAAGCCGATTATTTTCCTCTTGCAGGCTGATTTATGTTATAATTCAAAAATGCAAACACAATAATTCTAGCACTGTTTCTTCCAGAGGAAATACAGATAACAAGATAATGCAGGGAGGATTCATTTCCTACAAGCTGCCTTTGTGTTGTTTATTGAGCTAAATAAACATGAGGGATGTGTGATAATCAAACATCTTCCTGTGGCAAGATAACTGATAGTGACAGGGGTTTTGCTTTAGTTTTAGAACAAGGATTAGAGAAAAATAAGGAAAACAGGACAAAACCCAAGTTGGAATTGTTCCTTGATTTGGCAGCAGCGAAGTTTCCCCGGCAGTTTTGCAGGGCAGGCTGTGCCCAGGTGCCTCTCAGCAGAGATTAAATCGGTGTTTCTCAATTTGGGATGCTCAGAGCTGAGGCTGATAACTTGCCTTTCATTGTTATTCATGCCAGCCACTCTCTCCCTCTGCCTATCAACAGTTAATGTGTTTAGACAATTAATTAGCCATTAGTAAATTCTCTACTGTAACCAGCCTGTGTCCCCAGGCATTTCCCACTGGAAATTCACAATTTAAAGTGGGATTTGCTGAGCTCTGCGGGTCCCAAAAATTAGGGCTCCAGATGGGAAGACAATCCTGGACATTCCTGTCAGAAAATCCCAGTAAAACCAGTGCTGCTGGATCCCACTGGATCCTGAGCATCCATCCTTTGTTTCCTTCCACCTCCTGCTCCCTTGCCCTCCATAGGGTGGAGACAGAAGGATTTGGGGTCGGTCTGAGCTGGATGATGATTTTCTTGTCTCTCTGAAGTTGCAATTCCCAACTCAGGCCAGGAGTAAAGTGAAGCAAATGTGTTAGAAAATGAAGATATTTCCCCTAACACGGATGATGAAATGTCATTTCTGAGGACAGAGGATAAAACAGGAATACAGGAGGAATTTACAAGCAGGGGGGGTTGGTATCTATCTCCTCCTTAGCTTTGCAGGGAAATGAGCACTGTAAAGTTCATGCTGAAGAGAAAGGTCACCACTGAGGGTGCAGAACAAACTGCTCCTGGAACAGAATCATCAAGCAAAAATTCTGAGCAGCTACAACTGCAAATGGGATTTCACAGCTGCCTCGTAGTAACATTTTTCTCCATTTTCACTACATTTCCTGGAGAAGGGCCTATAAATTCTGCAGCAGGACTGAGAAATAATTATCCATTCTTTCCACGAGTGTCCATAAATATTCTGCTGCTCTGTTTGGGACTGGAGCATGGCCTGACCTACAGCAGGGCTCAGGAGAGACTGGCAGAGGAGATGTTGATTATTTTCCTGCTGGCTCCCAGCTGTGGGATCAATGCAATGAGAAAAACCTCCCTGGCTGGCCCTTGCCCTCCTCATGCATGGACAGGAGCAGACATTTCCAGCATTTCCACATCTATCAGCACCCTCAGAGATCTGACACGAACCCTCAGCCACGGTTCTCTCCCTCATGGTGTGTTCTGTGGGCGCTGCAAAGGTTTGATTTGCACAGGAGTTCACGGCTCAGGCTGAGCCTTCTTCACCTGGGCTCCCCAAACCAGCAGAGATGGCAGAGGAGACAAGGAAGGAGCACTTTTAAAGAAAAATATCAGAATAATTTTTTCTGTATTGAGTGTTATTATCAACGAACCAGACCATCTTTTAATATGTGAGCGACTGCACGACACGAAAACAAACAGAATTTACCATCACCTTGAATCAGGCACTCTTCAACCCTTTAAAATACACTCAAGGCTCATTTTTTACACAGTTACATGCAGCTGGTTCAGCTTTAAAAATCTCCTTTTCAGCATCTCTGGGTGACCTGAAATTGCCAAGTATGCCAGGAACTCCCAAAGCAGTTTCCAATACCTGTCCTAGAAGGTGGCAGCTGTCCTGACCCTCTGCAGCAGCTGGATCTTGGTGTTTTTCTGGAACATTCTCCCCTGCTGGACTGATTTACTCCCTGTAGCAAACAGAAACTTTAAAGCTGACATTGCTAATTGCTCCAGCTCTGTTTACTCCAAGGTGTTTAACACCCAGCAGTGTTATCTGAGCAGGCCCTTTGGAGCTCCCTCACAGAGGAGAGTGAAAATAAACAGAGCCCAGACCAACTGCTGGAAACTGAAGTGCTCAGAATTAGCATTTTGTTCAAGAACTGAGTAGATTGGAGCCAGTTTTTGCTGATAGGAGGGAAAGAAGAGGATTTTTGTTCCTTGTGGAGCACAACCTTGCCAGGCCCACCATTGTCCCCCTCTCATAGTAAGGGACACGAGGGTTTGGAAAATAATCAGATTCCAGCTGTGCCACAAGGAACTGTGGGAACAGCTGCATGGATTTTCAGGCATTCTCAGCACCTCCAGCAAGGCCTTGATCTGGTGTAAAGTAAACTCCAAAATAAACCAGTGTTTGTGCTCAGTAACAAAGGGTGATCAGCACACACTGCTCAGTCGGGGCCTGGAGATCACCCAGCATCGCTCCTGCTTCCCTTCCCACCTCCAGCTCTGGAGTTTTTACCTGCTCTCAGTTCTCATTCTCACCCTGGAGACCTCAATGAGTCTTTTTTATCCTTTATAGGAAGGTTTGGGTTGGAAGGGACCTTAAAGCCCATCCAGCCTCACCCCTGCCATGGTAGGGACACTTCCCACTGTCCCAGGGGCTGCAAACCCCATCCAGCCTGGCCTTGGACACTTCCAGGGAAATCTTTTGCTATTAATGGGATCTCTATTAATGGGATCTCTATGAATTTGCTCTGCAGGAGCAGCAGCACAACCTGCACAGCCAAGCTGCACTACCCAAATAACCCCCAAGTATTTGCTGCCCATTTTTGTCCCTCCATTTTTATTGCAGCTGCAGTCTCTCACTGAAACACAACTTTCTGAAGCATTCCATATTGAGACACTTCAGCTTCTCTTTTTTCAGGTCACTTTTTCAGTCCATTTCCCTTTGTAGTAAAACTCTGCCAGCCAAACCTCCCTATTGATTGATATATGGGAGACTTCTCTCCAAGTCAATAACAGCCCAGAGCAAGAATCAGTGGCTCTTTGCTGTTATTTATCCATAAAGAGCTTTATTGAGCTAAACTGGTGTTCAGTTTAGCCTCTCACAGTTTATCATTTTATTTTTTTTTAGCAATTGTCCTTCTTAACTCTGTTGGAATCTGCTGCCAGCTAAATCAGGCCAGAGAAAGCTTAACAAGTGAATGACAACCATAATTCAGTGTTTGCTGCTTCAAACCTTGATCTTGCCATTCTAGCAGCAAAATTCCTGATATATTCTGAAATTAGTTTTTCTTGCAAAAAGCAATATGCAAGGAATAATGAAAGGAGTGGATTAAAGGGAGCAGGGAATTCAGGATGTGCCCAGCAGAATTCTATCTGCTGTGATTGGGGTACAAATATCATTTCACACCATGCTGCACAGTGTCTCCCCAGCTTCATCAATTGCCTCCCAGGACAATGGGATATTGAAGGAAATAAACAGAGCTAAATCATTGAAGAGATGATTATTTGTTCATTACTTAAGACTGTGTTTCAATTGGCATAAAACAGGACTAAAAGCAAATACTCCCTGCTCGCTAATTAACTCTGCATCTTAGCTGGCATTTTGTTTTTGCTCTAACTCAGAATCCCAGAATTAGAACTAAAAAATCCCAGAATTAAAACTGTAAAAAAACCCCCTAGACTTGAAGGCTCTTGCTTTTATTCGTTCCTTATAAGATCTTTGGTTTCTGGGCTGTTTCTCCCCTTTTTCCAGTCTTGGTAGTGATTCACAAGCTAAAGATTCCACTTTTTTTTTCCTCTCTAAGATTTCACTGTGCTTTCACTTATTCTTGATTTTAACATACACAATAATGTTTAGATGCAATTCTGAGGGATATTCTGATGAATAATAATGATCCACAACTAAAAAACTCCAAAACAGTGTGAAACTGTGGCAGTTACCTGGTGTTTAGGCGCCAAAATGCTCAGACACATTCCCACATTTCCATGCCAGGAGTGAGCCCAATAACCTTTGTAGAAAAAGCCAAACCTCCCCAAAGATGCATTTTCCATCCTTAAAAGGTTGCCCCTCGGTTTTACTGCACATCTAAAAGCCTTCAAAAAGCCTTGGCAGTGCTGTAAACACTTCCAAACCTGTGCCCAAAACAACTCTTTGCTCTTAAAACCTGCCAGGGATTTAAAAATTCTCAATCTCAACCCTACCTGGGGCAGTGGTAACACGTGTAGAAATAACTTTCCAAAAGGGTGTAAAAAGCCTTTTTAAAATAAATGGTGAACACCCTGCCCTCGGGGCAGCTCCTACCTGCTGCTATCAGCTCTTTGGTGATCCTGGCAGTTTAAATCCCAAACACAGGATGATTTCTCCTCTGCATTGTGATTTTCAGTAATAAATCCTGATCTTTTCATTATCACCATTAATATCATATAATCCCCTTTTTATCCTTGGTTTTAAAGTTATCTGGCAGTGCAAAGCTCCCAGGTGTTAATTGCACCTTGTGTGGGATAACTCTTGCAGCTCCTTCCATGTTCCCTTCCCATTAAATTCCATGTTTCCATCTAAAGGCATCAGCAGGAGCAGCTGATAGAGTTCCCTGCATTATTAATTATTTGGTAAGATCTGCTGTTCCTTCTCCTCATTGTCCAGCCTGCTCTCTTCCCTGGGAGCAGGGAGAAGCTGTGGCTGCCCCATCCCTGAAAATATTCAGGGAGAAGTTGGATAAAGCTTGGAGTGGGACTGTGGAAGGTGTCCTTGCATCAAGGTATTCCTATTTATTTCTTTATTATAGACATTAATCCTAACTCCTGGTTTAAAACACCCAAACAGTGTGGTTAGGGCTGTCTGTTCCCAATAAAAACGTGTCCAAGGCACAGGGAATGAGCAGTGCCAGGTGGGTTGCAAAGCCTATATTTCATTTTCTCCTCTGCAGCGAGTGCTGGTGGTTCCTGCGGTGAATAATTGGCTGCACCTTGTAAAACACGAAGTGAAACATGTACAGAGAGTCTGTTCTGTCCACCCAGATGTGGCTGTGGAATAATAAAGATCCAAAGACTGCAGCTGGCCTTGGCAGACTCCAAAATCCAGGCTTGTAAAGGCACTGGGATCATCTTTATGGATTCATCCGGGGTAAGCAAATATAATTTAAGGATGGAGACACCAAGACCTGGCTGTGCTGACAGCCCCAGACCTGGGATCCACTCTCAATTTAACGAGCCAATTAAGGGAAATTAACAGAGTTCTACCCTGCTCCGCTGCCCAGAAGGGGCAATCCCAAAGGGATAAACAGCAGTCCAAGGGAACTTCACTGCCCAGGAGATGATTCAGGCGCTGGGAGCTGCTGGCCTGGAAGAGAAGGGATGACCCCTCCTGGTTTCACACAGCAGGGATTTCTTTGCGAGACGCAAGAGTCAGAAATTGCATCCCGAGCCCCCAGGGAAGGTGGGATGTTTTTGCCCCCAGTTCTCTCACTGCAGCTCCTCGTGGTGTGCGTTATTTCAGCTCCACCGAGCCCTCCCCTGCAGCACATCTTGGCAAAGACATTTTGAGATGGGAAATAAACTCGGTTACACACCAAAAGCACCCTCAGAAGCATCACACTTTTTTGTCAGAACACTTCAGCACAGGGCTGGCACTCCCTGGTGCAGAATATTTTGCTAAATATGAGGATTAAATTAGTGCAATAATTGATTTTTATATGTTTTTTAAAGCTCTACTTTCCAATCCCCTTAGTGGTGGATGCACCACCTTATATCCAGGTTTTATGGGTTTTGGTGCTCCAATAGCTGCACAATCAATATTTAAATTGAACTTACATGGAACAATGCTCTACTAATGCTCAAGAAGTTCCTACATTTGATCTGTTGGTATAAGGCCTGCAGTTTCCATTGATCAAAATCCACATTCTCTTTAAACCACAGGTAATAGTGGGTGGGAAAAGAAAAAACCTGCCTGAATGAAGCATTTAAATATAAATAAATATAAATATAAACCTTCAAAGATTCCAGTTTGATTTGCAATGAAGAGGGGTCATGGAAAAGGCAGTGCCTACCAAAATGTGGATTCCTGCTCCTTGCTGGATCCCAGGGCTTGCAGCTCTCACTGCTCATTCCCTGAGCTCCCAGGAATTCATCCATCCATCCATCCATCCATCCATCCATCCATCCATCCATCCATCTCCCAGCTCCCAGCTCCTGGTTATTTCCCCCTCCCATAGAGGAGTAGAGGAGCTCGAATTTTTTAGGAGACTTACTTAAATTCATTAAATCAATTAAATTATTTTAATTTAATTAATTGTTCTACTGAAAGCCCTATATTCCTAATAAACAAGGCAATAAGAGCCAGCATTTTGTTGAGTCAATATTTTCCTTTAACAGTGCAAAGCAAAACCCTACATTTTTGATTAGTTGGTGAAATTGGGTGGTTATAAAATTCTCTTTCACCAAGAAGAAAAATATAAAGAAAGCTACATGAATGCCTCCAGAGGAAAAGAAATAAATTAATGAAGCTTCTGGTTGGCTTGAGTGTAGTTCTGCAAGTGATGTCTGTCCTATAGATTCGGTTTTTTTGGCTAGAACACGTAAATAGGTCTGACTAATTTAGGAAGATATTTGGCTATCAATAACACAAACCAGCCCACCTGAATAATCATGAATTTATCTACAGAACTGAGGCACCTCCCAAAGAAGCACTGAGATCAACAAACTCCTTTGGATTGCTCGGAGACCTGCAGCTGATGGAGCACCAAGAGGGTGAATTCCCTGCCTTTGGGGCTCTGCTCTGCCCAGCTCTCCCCTTTATCCTTTATCCTTGGCAGGAATGTTTGATTTGAGTGGGATAATTGCAACTTCTTCTGCTGCTTTTGACTCTGGCAGCTTGAGTCAAAAGGAGGAGAGAAAAGGATGAACCCAGAGCCTCTAAGCAGCAGAGTTTTGGGGCCTTGGCAAGAAAGAAATGAGCATTTTCTTGCTGGAAAAAAATTCTTCAGGAACCAAATGCAGCCTCTGCCTTGTCTGGTGATTACTCAGTGCATGTGCCTGCCTCATTCTTGTTATGCTCTTGTTTACTTAGAGGCAAAAGTTGCACCCTGAAATTATTTAGGACTCTGAGAATTAAATATTGGCAGGCCCAACAAGAGAAGAGGATGAATTAACCAAGAAAAAAAAAATTAAAAAAGAGAGTGGATTAGATTTTTCAAAGCCTGAATAAAAACACTTGGAAGACAATTTATGTGTCAGATTCCTAAACATCAGTTCTCCAACAGACACACATCATAAAAACAAGAGCTTTAAGAAGTCAAAGATTTGCAAGAGCTAACATCCAAACAGCAAAAGCCCCAACTTCTGTGAGTTGTTTACACCCCCTTAAATAAAGGGAAAAGAAGCAAATATTTCTTATAGCCTCTAATGTTTTCCAACACAAGGTGTACACAGCCAAAGAGCATCCTTGGGACAAGTCTTACCTCTGGGACAGTGGACAGAAGATTGCTCTCCTTGGTTCCAGCAGTTGGAAGGCCTGGAGAGGAGAAGATGAGCAGTTGGATTCCTCACTCCTAGCAGGAAGCACTTTCTCTCCTTTGGGATAAGGAAACCCCAACCTCTGCTCCTGCTTTTATAAACCCCAGCAGCTGCTTCCCCCTGAGTGCTTTCCCTCCTCCAACCATCTCCAGCTGCTCAGGGATGGAGGCCCTGGATTTGCTTTGTTGAAATATTAACTGTGAGCCCGTGGATTGATTGGGGACATCTGCTCCAGGTCACCTCCGGCAGGACCAGCGGTGGGAAAATAAAATTGTTCAGATTGGTATTTAGAAAGATGATTGATAATGATGAATGAGCTGAACTGGAGGTAATGAGGTTGGATGTGAGGAAGGAATTCCTCCCTGTGAGGTGGGGAGGGGCTGGGGTGGAAATCAAGTAAAATTAATAAAAACATGAGAACCACAAATGATATGATGTGCATTTTTAATGGTACCTTGGCCTTAGTCCCCATTCCTAAATTTCAGGACCCCAAATCTCAAGGTAACTTTATTCTCTATATTTGTATTATTTATATATTTATGGTCTCAACTCTTGATGATCTCAGAGGATTTTTCCAATTTTAATGATTCTATAATTCTATAATATAAATATTAATTCCTGTGGAGTGTGAGCAACATCCCGGCTCTTCACATCAAAAAAAACTTCAGGAAAATATCAGTGACTGTTGTGTACCAACTTTAGCAGCTGAACCTTTGTGAGTGTGATGTGAATGTGACATTAAAATGCTCCCAAACCCTGCGTAGGGAAGTGTTTCATGAGTAACTGCTAATATTGCACAGCCACAGCTGTCAAGATGAAACAGGACAAAAATGGCAGGAAAATCGTGTTCTCATCTTTTAAGAGATTAAAAAACCGAGCCTGAGGAAAAGCAGATTAACCAGTGCAAAAAGCACTTGGCAGTGGCCACCCTGGTTCATTCTGAGATTTGCCTGAATGATTTCCAGCCTCCTGTTTGGTGTGAGGGGGTTTCAACACATTCAGCAAATCCAAAGATGTGTTTTCACTCCATGAACTTCAAAGGTGACAAATTTGAAAGGAGCCTGAAATGTCATCACCCCTTTCTGATAAAGCAGGAGAAAAACACGTGTTTGTAAAGGCTTGGGATTGATCCTGGATAAATCAGGAGCAGAGGGGGGAACAGAGAACCAGGTGTTTGTAAAGGTTTGAGTTTCATCCTAGATAAATCAGGAGCAGAGGGGGGAACAGCAACAGGAAAGCAAATCCTGGGTGTCCTTGGCGATGCTGCTGTGACTCCTCCGTGCTCTGAACTCCTCCATGAACTTGGAGCGTCACATTTTAGGAATAAGTTTTTCATAGAAAGGGTGATAAAGTTCTGGAATTGTCTGCCCAGGGAGGTGGTGGAGTCCCCATCCCTGGGTGTGTTTAACAAAGCCTGGATGTGGCACTGGGTGCCAGGGTTCGGTTGAGCTGTTGGAGCTGGGTTGGATTCGATGATCTTGACGATCTCTTCCAACACAGTGATTCTGTGAATTCTGTGAACTCCCTTCCGTGGAGCTCTGTGACCACTTTATAAACCTGATTTTCTGCAAATATTTGGGAGCACGTTAGCTGGTGGCAGGACAGAGGTGGAATGCTAATGGCTGCTGGCTGCAAGTGCAGCAGATGAGAACTCCTTGGATGCCAGGCGAGGTGTCGGCTCTAATAAAGCAATGTCATGCCAGGCCTCCCCCGTCGCTGCCCTGTGGTGACATGAAAAATTATAATGGGGGAAAAGCAGAACTTTGCAGATATAAATAACTGGAGACTCTCAGAGAAAATTTCCAAGCGGGGCGGTGGAAAAGTGTAAACATTTCTGAAGGAGCTGCAGGAAAGGAGATTATTGCCACCTATTGACAACAGCACTGAAATAATCCAGCCTGTCTGCTCCTGGTGAGGAGGAATTCCTCCCTGGGAGCTGTGCAGCAGGCTGTTCCTGTTGGATTTGTGTGGCAGGGGATACAGGGCTTGGGAATAGGACCCCATCTGAGGGGAATTTTAAATAATCCAAGCCTTTAGAGAGGTGTGTGACGGTGTTCACAGGGGTCCCAGGATGAGGGAAGAGACGAGGATCTGACTCCATGTTTCAGAAGGCTGATTTATTATTTTATGATATATATTACATTAAAACTATACTAAAAGGATAGAAGAAAGGATTTCATCAGAAGGCTGGCTAAGAGTAGAATAGGAAGGAATGATAAACGTTTGTTTCTCGACTCTCTGTCTGACTGTGATTGGCCATTAATTACAAACATCCAACATGGCCCAATCCCAGATGCACCTGTTGCATTCCACAGCAGCAGATAACCATTGTTTACATTTTGTTCCTGAGGCCTCTCAGCTTCTCAGGAGGAAAAATCCTAAGGAAAGGATTTTCCATAAAAGTTGTCTGTGACAGAGGTGGTTTAACAGTAATTGAGCACTTGGCAAAGCAGGCCAGAGCACGTGGTGCTGCTGGATCCAGAGGGATGGAGCAGGCACAGAGGAGGGGAAATGTGGTAAATCCATGGAGGGAAGGCTGTCATCTCACAGGAGCAGTGGTGTTTCTTCCATGGAGTTTGTCCCTGGAGATCCTGGATGGATCCCACTGCAGGCCATGGCTGCTTGGAGAGTGCTCAGCTCAGGCACTGCCTGAAATGTCCTTAAAACCTGGATTGGAGAATGAACACAACTGCAAGTCAAATCAAAAGTTAGCAGCATTCAGCCACACAAGGTCTAAAATCTGGCTAATCCTTTACCAGGAATGCCAGTCCTGTCCTTAGGCTGATTTCAGCTCCTCAGAACAGTCTCCATGCAACGATCTCCCTCCTTTCCTGTCTCCTTTTAGTATTTCACATCTGAAGCTGATGCTGTAGGATTTGAGCTTTTCTATTTCCATCTCTCTGTAACCCTGCAGTTCTTTAGTGTGTAACTCTGAGCTCCACACCCAGTGCCAGCTGCTGCTGTCCCATTTGGGGCAGACGCAACAATTCCTCTCCAGGCCTGGCAATCAAGGACACCTCACTGCCTCAGGGCCCAGAGATGGAAACAAAAGTGAGCTGGGGCAGCAAACTGGGGCTCAATGCCTTCATTGCCTGGAGCTGGAATTGGAGGATGAACCCCCAAAGTGCAAATGGCCCAAAGTTATAAAAGTGTGAAAGCCGTGAGCCGTGGGGCAGTTTGGGTGTAGGCCCTGGGGGGCTTGGGCTGCCCTGGATGTACCTGAAGGGCCTTCAATCAACAGAACGGCTTTTTATTGCCTTCACTCTGTCTGCCCTCTGGTTTTAGGTAGCCCCAGAAAAAAGGCATCAAAACCCTCTCCCCCTGTGCTTGTCAGAATTCAGTTTATTATTAGGTACCTCCAGTGTGATTCACTCCTGACAGCCCACTGATTTCTGCTCTAATTTGGGTCAGACAGTGCAGATGGAGACCAGTTCCCTGCCCTGTTTTATCCAGTCCTCAAATTCATTTGCTATTTGGTAGAAATCCAAGCCCAGAAATTTTTATCTTTCACTCGTCTCTCAAGAATTCCCTCTCTGAACCATTTGCACTTAACTCTGTTGGACAGATCGGTGAAAACAAAAACTCCAAGAAGTTGGAACACTTTCCTGCCATACAGCAATATCTGCATAGCCTTTGCTGTGGCTATTAAAATAATTATTTTTATATTATTTATTGTTTTAAATTAATTATAATTTTAATGTTTTATTACTATCATTATTATTTTGGCATCCTTTAGGAGTTCCATTTCTGGAACAGGTGAAAATGAATGTTTTTTGAATAACCTGTGTCATGGGATGCATTTTTGTTGAATGGGACCCTGACTAAGTGCTAACTGGAAATTTAGACTTTAGTCTGGGCTTTGATTAGAGAATCTTGGAATTGTTAAGGTGGGAAAAAACCTCCAAGATCATCCAGTCCAACCTTTGACCAAATATGACCCTGCCCACTGAACGACATCAGAATTTACCACATCCACTCATTCAATGATTGCAGATATCTGATGAAAGGAGGTAAAAAAAGCTAAACACAGCAAAATCTAAATTTTTACAGCTGGGTATTTAGGAGGAATGATTTTAAACTAAGAACTCAGCAAGGTTTGATTCTGAATCCATTCACTTCTAAACTGCTTCTTGTATCTCCAACTTTGTGTGCTACATTTGAAAGGAAGAGCTCTCAAAAGAAGGGATTTCCTTGAAGAGCAATGCAGATGGCAGCAACGAGAGCAAAACCAAAGCAGACGAACAAATCAAAGTCACACACAGCAAATCCCGAGCCCAAAGTCCGCAGGAACGGGATCTGCACTCGTGTGCAATCCTCCAACTTCTTAATTGGCCTCCAAGATTTGCCTGGAAATTTCTGGTCAACAGAAAATCAAAGGGAAAGACGAAATAATTGCAGCGCTCGTGTGGCGGCGCAGCCTAATTAATTGACTTTCCTGGTGGCTATAAAATGCTCCCAAAGTTTCCCAAGCAGGATTTCAGAGCAGCTAATAAGTGATGGCAGGTGCTGAAGGTGACATTGACACCCAGCCAGCAAAGAAATACGGCCACACACGCTGGCATTATTGGATATTAGAGGTTCTGCCTTCCAAATGTCATATTTTAAATGTCATTGGATTTGCAGAGAGGGGGAAAAAAAATAAAATTTTAATGCTATTTTAGTCGTGTACCTCTTGTTGAGCCTTAAAATAATGTCAATTTTTACGAACACTTTTAATAGTATGCAAAAGTAATTATCTGCAGTCTCTGAGGTTCAGTATCCTTTAATAATGAACTGAGTCATTCCATATCCCAAATTTATTAATGGCTATTTGCAGACTGGAGGGGAGCAATGCAGGAAGAATCAAGCACCACAAAATTCTGAGAAAAGCAGCAGATTCAGATTAATTTATCTATGTGTTATTTAGTAATCCTGAAGCCTGATTTGACCAAAAGATCCATTCTGGTCCAAGACATCCATTTTGGTCCAGTAACATTTAATAGTGGGTTTGGTGGGGTTTAAGCAACCCCATAACTCTGATTTCACAGCCAGCTTTAATTTCACTGTGTCAAAACCTGTTAGGTGCAGGCATTAGGGATGGTTTGGTCTTTACTGTAAATATTTAAGATGTAAGATAAGCCTCGTTTATCTCTGCAGGTCGCCCAGAGGGTGGTGATTCAAAGTGGGTGATTCAAACCTTCCTGAACTGACTCTCCAGGGGTCATTGCTGATCATTTCATACACCCAGCCATTTCCAACAACACCCAGACAATTATTTCCTACTCAACATCTAAAGAATAACTATCGATTCTTGCGAAGCACAAGAAGCGAAATCGAATCACAGGCTGCAAAAATTAATACTCCCATCTTCAAAAGTGAGAGAGGTCTCATCAGAATCCCCTCACCACACATTTTGCTGTTCCCATTGTTGTGATTCACGCAAAAGATGATGATCTGAGGGTTGGAGCATCCTCTGAAGCAGCAGCAGCAGCTCCAAGGCAAATTCTGGGAGGGAAAAGGGAATTTTGCCCAGTTCCTCATGCCCACCCTGTGCTCCAGGATGCTCCTTGGATCACCCCTGTTTGAACCTCACCTCCAATCATGGCTTTGTGTCCTCCCTCTCATAATTTGCTGCAGGTTCCCTCGTTGCAAAGCCCTGCTTACAAAACCATCCCCTGCTGCTGTGCTTTTCCAGGGCTGCTGTGACCCCCAGGTGCTCCAGGCTGAGATTCTGAGCAGGAGCAGCAGCACAGAATTCAGCTGTGCAGCCCAAACACAGCAGTGGGAGCTGGCTGGGAGAACAATTAGGGAGCAGAATGAATGGAGATGGCTTTTGAGAAAAGACAATGAGCCAATTGGTGTTATTATCCTGCTCTGGCAGCATTCAGGTTGTTTGGCAGCGAGCCAGAGGGATGGGTTTGGTTCCTTTCTCTCTCTGATTGCCTTCAGACTTCAGGCCCAATAAAACAATTTCACTTATTCCACCAGCATTGCCAAACCAACGTGTTCCAGCCCCTCTGGATTTCCTTAACCCCTTTGTAAGGGGTGAGCCCACAGCATCATCTCATGTCTGACCACGCTCATGATGAAAAAAGTAATTCCTAGAATGATTCCAATTTAAATTCCTGTGTTCTACCTCTTCTGGCTGTCATCTCTTGTCATAGTGAGCCACAATTCTGGTGTTTTCCCTCTGGCTGTCACCTCTTGTCACAGCACTGGGTCCATCCTTTCTCCACCCTCACCACAGTTCCATGAGGTTCTGCAATTTCCCTGTGGAACTTTGGGAATCCTCCTTTCCCTGAACCATGAAAATAATGAAACTCTTACATTCTATTAAATCTTATTTTACCCTTTTAATTCCTGGTAATTTACTACTACAATTTACTGTAGTAATCACTGAAGTGCAGTTTTTAGTTTCCCAAACCAGATCTCACTTCCTTTCCAGAACCATCCCACTGCCCAATAAATTTCTGTCAAGGTGGATTTTTTTTTTCTTCCTGCTATAAATCTGAATTTTAATGTTTCTATTATGGAGTTTGTTTGGGGTTTTTTTTTTGTGCTCAGATCAATTCTTCTTGGAATATCTCAGCAGTGAAAATCATTCTGAATCTTTAGACTTCATTAATACACAGAAATTTTGGGTGTTGTTCTGTTAAATCCCTTCCACAAGCAAATGCAGGAAAAGTATCCCAGCCTGTCCAAGCCCAAACTCGACCTCAAAGAATACTTTTGGAAGAAATTAGGGAAGTACTGCTTGAGACAGACAGGGCACATTCAGATGTTATAAAATTCTTGCCCCTAGGAATAAAAATCAATCATAAACTGTTAACAGTATTATCAATGCTACACCCTGTTGCACAATTCAGGTTACAGCGCATTTCTAAAATGCAAAGGAGCTTTGCAAATATAAAAGTCTTTCATTCCCTCCTCTCCAAAACCTACAGTTAAAACAATTTCTTACTTAATTCCTCTCCTCCACCACATTCTATTCCATTCCATTCCATTCCATTCCATTCCATTCCATTCCATTCCATTCCATTCCATTCCATTCCATTCCATTCTCATTCTTACTCCATTCCATTCCATTCCATTCCATTCCATTCCATTCCATTCCATTCCATTCCATTCCATTCCCAACATCCATTCATGGTATCTATTTATCAAGGAATGGCTGGATTTGATGATCTTGTTCTTTTCCAACCTTCTTGATTCTCTCCTTCTGTAAGTTCTGTGTGTGGCTCTGTGGTAAGTTGGGACCACCATGGACCTCTTGAGCTTTTGAGACCTTCCTGGCCACATTTTTATGGCTCTGGGCTCTCCACCCTGATTACTGAGCCAAAGAAAAGCCTCATTGCACATCTCTCAAAGCTGTGCCTTGCAGGAGAGGTTTTCTGGGAAGAGCTGCCCCTGCCTTCTCCTGCTGTACTTTGGAGGTCTTGTAGGTCTTTTCTCCACCACCTGCACTTCAGTCCTGTACAGCAACGCTGCCTGGCAGTGCAGAAAGCAGCTTCTCCCCCTCCCTGTTCCTTTGGAGCACGCACCAAACAGCTGTCTTTAAAATTCCTTGAAGGATTGTGTAATCTCAGCAATAGCAGGGAGCACTTGGGAGCTGAGTGCATTACAAAGTCTAATAACAGCAGCAATAATAACAGGGAGGCACTGAGAGCTCAAGGATGCTGTGACTTTGAGCACGCTGTGCTGTGGCTCTGAGAGGCTCTGCTGCAGCTCTGCCACCAGCCAGGTCCCATGGGGACAGGGAACACAAATTTGGGTTTTTATTCCCAGAGGCTGGGCCTGGGTGAGGCCGGTGTGGAGGTCAATAAAGGTGTTTGCAAACTGAAGACTCTTCAATCAACTCAAGGAGCTTTTGCACCTTCTCCCAGATCCAGGTGCTGGTTTCAGTAGGCTTTGGGTGTGATCTCACCTGGGGAGGAACAATCAGGTCAGCTAAAAGGAAGCTAAAGGGTCTCCCCCTCAGGCCAAGTGCTGTTGACACCTGTAGTGCAGCAGGAGTCAAAGATTTGGTGTTTGATAGTTGTCTGATAAGGCATTTCTGATCTGTGCACAGAAAATGGTCACAGGATGCACAGGAGAACACAGCCAGGCTGATTTAGGGCACAGTGGGCTGGGAGACCCAGTGGGAAAACACAATCACAGAATGAATCACAGAATGAACCAGGCTGGAAAAGATCTTTGGGATCATCAAGTCCAACCAATGACCTCACACCACCAAGAGTGGCTCCAGGTTGGCCTGGAGAAAGAGGAAAGGCTCCAGTGACAACCAAAACTTCTTCCGTCCAGGGTCCTGGGTCAGCTGAAGTGCCTGAAGGGAAGCCAAAGTCACTTGGAAGTTGAGAGATGCATTTTACAGGACACTGATGGAATGTGAAACCAAAGGTTTGATCTCAAAGCTTTGGCCAAAAAAATCCTGTGTGATGAATGACAAAAGCTGAGATCAAATGTGCTGCTTTTTATCCTCATCTTTAAGGCCCTGAAATTAGTACAATTTCAATGGGAAGCTGAGTCTGAAATATCAAACCCAGCTCCAGAAATCTCCCTCTGTAGAGAAGATTCACTACAGGGAGATCCCGTGGGACAGATAGAGGCTGACAATTGAATAAATGAAGATGGAAGCAGAACAGGCTGACATCTTAATCAGCTCCTCTTCTGGAAACAAAGGCACTGCACAATTTCCTTCCTTATCCACCTCTTTCTCAACACCAGTTGATCATATCTGGCCACAGAAATTACTCTCTGACCTCTCTGGCAGCCGCTTCTGTTTGCAGCAATTTGTTTTTGCTACAGCCCATGTTTCCAGGGAGGCAAAAAAAAAAAAACAAAAACAAAAAACAAAAAACAAACAAACAAAAAAACCCAGCAGCACTTCACAGCTCTACATAAAATTGTCACTGACCCAAATGTATGAATATCACTCCCTTTAGTAAGTCTCTGCTCAAATAAACAGCTCTCAGCATGTTTGCAACCTGCAACAACCGGGAGCAGGAGCTCAGAGCAGCAGCCTCTCCTCTAATTGCTTTCCCCTCCACCAGCAAGCAGCAGCTCTGCTCCCACTGGTGGGCCACAACATTTCCAGGCAGGAATTTTTAATGTTCCCATCCAAATCGTGCTCCGTGGCGAGCCGGTCCTTGAATTCCTGACGCTCTGTAATCGGGAATTCATAAAGCTCCCAAAATTCAGAGGCGTGGGGGGAGTCAGCACAAAGCCTGGCTGGAAAGGGGGGATGATTCACTTTAGGGAGGCTCCTGAAGCTCACATCAAATTTTAATAAGTCTTTGACTCTCTTTGGAAATGTCATCTCCTAATGGCACCATGCAAAGATGCTGCTCCTCCTATGAAAATGCTCCCTTTAATATGCTCAGAGGCTCAGCTCGTGGTGCCTGATGAGCTGTCAGAGAAGAGCTGAAAGCACCAGGGAGGAACACTCTGCTGCTGGGATGGTGTTGGCATATTCAGTTCTGCTCCCACAAAAAGGATTCCCCTGACTTCGGGGTCAGATGGAAAACCCAAACATTTGTGGAGCTGAATTATTCTTGCCAAAGCTGGAGAAGAGACTCTTAAGCTCATCTAAAAAATGGCTGTGTGCTCACAAAGTCCTCCTGCACCTTTCAAGCCCCAAAATCCCACCTGAAAACCCAATTTTGCACGTACCAGGTGGGTGTTCAAGGGCAAGGCAGGAGGGTGGAGCTGGCAGGGGGGGATGAGGCAATGACAGAGTTGTGAGGGCTGGAAAAAACCCCCAAGGTCATCAAGCACACAGCCCAGACCCCTGGGTTGGGATCTAATACACATTTACTGTCCTGCCCACCCCTCCAGGAGGGCTTTTACACAACTGCAGCCACTCCAAACCAAATTACAAACCCACAACGCGTTCAAGTTGGAAATATAAAAGTCTTTCATTCCCTCCTCTCCAAAACTTGTAACTAAAACTATTTCTTATTTAACTCCTTTCCTCCACCACTTTCTATTCTCTTCTATCCCCTTTCCAACCTCCATTAATGATTTGGAATGATCCCCCACCACTTTTTGTGGTGGCAGAACCCAACCAGCAGAGCAGAGGAGGTGACTTTGGAGCACAGCTGAATTAATAAAGGAATGTCTGCAGGAAGATGGGATCATTTGCAGAGAAAAACAGCAACCAAAAGTCTTTCTGTGCCAATCTCAGTCAGGTCTCAGCCTGAAGCAGCTACAGCAGCTACAGGGATTTCCATGCTCCTGGAAGGATAAATAATGCAGGGAGTGGATGCACACCTGGCTGGGAATCACAGCACTCCTGTGACAGGAAAACAAGGCTTTTATGGCCCAGGGATGCCCCAGAATGTGAAACAGCAGGAAAACCTAAATTAGGGACAAGGGACTGAAACAAACTCAGTTTGTAGGTGCAGAGTGCCAAATGGAATCTTATTTTTCACCCCTTGCCATGGGCAGGGACGTCTCCCACTAGAGCAGGTTGTCCAGCCTGGCCTTGGGCATTATTCCAAGAGAAAATTGTTGGTTTTTTCCATGGGAAGGACACTCTGCTAGAGGTACTAAATTAATAAAAAAAACTATTTTTGCTGTCCCCCAAATCTCAGATAGAAATTAATTTTCATCCTGTCACCTGTTGGTAGAAGAGACCAGCCTTAGCTGAAGCCTGATCTTCCTCCCCTCCCCTTGTTAAATCTCACTAATTGCACAGGAAGATTTTTGTTTAAATTGATGCAAAACAAGATGAACTTTGAATATTTCACCCTATGGGCCAAATTCGCCCCAAATTTGCTTTCTGCAGGACTTTGAGTGGCTGCAGGGAGCACAGAAATGGGAGCAGGAATCACTGCACACACAATTTCCTTCTGAGACCCTTTCATCTGTGGTTTCACATATATTCCATTTCCAGCCTCTCTTTGTAAGGGAAATAATTTCCTATTTTCCAGTTTTGCAGGGCTTGTGAGAGGCAAACGAAGAACATTTCCAGAACAAGGAAATGTTTACATGTAAAATTAGTATTCAGGAGCAAGAGGAGCTGCACAATCTGCTCTGCACGCTTCAAGCCAAGAAATTTCATGTGAACATTGAATTTTTTATTTTTAGTCGTAGCATTGTGCTTGAAGAATTGACAGCTGAGCTCCCTTTTGGGGATTCAGCTTTGTATACCAATTTAGTAATAAAATTAACTTGCATAGCACATTTCATGTGCAAACACTTCTAACAAAGTATCAGTCTGGTTTTGCTGCTGTATCATGAAATTCTCTCTTCTTGTGCCACATCAATCCCCACTTTTCAGGTCAAAGGTTAAATATTGTATCTAGAATGTAAAGCCATTAAAATGTCAATAATTAGAGAGGTACCATTTATAAAGCTCTGGGTGTAACAGTTTCCTCACAGTGCGTTGGTAAGAATTAATTCAGTTCAATTAACATCCCAAACTGAAAAAGCTGATAAAACACTGATAGGGAAATATGAAAAATGATCCCCAGCTGCAGTTGGTTGTACAGAAAAATCTGAATGAGGAACTGAGCTTCTAAAAATAGCTTTTTTTTTTTTTTTTAGTAGTATTGAATTATTGAATTGGATTCCACGAGTGCAGCCTGGATAATGGATTCAGGAGATTCAACCCTGAAGGATTTACCAGAGGATCAGATAAATATAGGCAGAGACATGAGGAGAAATATTCAGACACCACCAGGAGCTTCCAAGCAAAACCTTGGGTTTAAAACCAGCTGAGCAGGGGACAAACTGAGTGTTTGGCTTAGTTAGACAGAGCCTTAATTTTAATGAACTTTCTAGAATTACAGTATTAAAGACCACAGCAATTTCCAGCAGCCAGGACCTGATGGGTTGGTGAGAATTTTGCCTACAGCTCTAAAGCCTCTGAGCATCCCCACCATGCAGGAACCCATTCCAAACCTCCCCAGAGAGTTGATTTTAAACCCTTGTGCTTTTTCCCCTCCTCTGTAACAATCCCTGCCCTCAGTGATTATTTCTCTCATTCCCTCATGCTCCAAACATTGCCTGGCAGGGTCAGAAATTTAGAGGGAATGGGGGATTTATTTTCCAGGTAACACAGCCCTTTAAATTGCATATTCACCAGGATTTAGATGGAGATGAATAAAGGGATGTCGCCCATTTCGTATTCAGTGAGAGTAATTCATTCCACCAAGGATGAACTCAGCCTCCACAGCCCAGCCCAGCGAGCAGAGAGATGGAGCAGGGAGAGGAGAACCTGGGAGAGCTCCAAGTCATGGATTTGCCATCAGAAATGCAGCTCTGTGTCTGGCAGGACCACTGCACCCTGATTTTTATCAATTGGGAGACCCCTGTGGTAGCCTGGGTTAATCAGTGGCTGAGCAGCTCCCATAAATGGAATTTTGACTATTTTTGGACAGGTAGAAACTGCCAAGGAGACACAGACAATGGAGGAACTGTACTCACTGTTAAAGTGTGCTGTTGTCTAAAATTTGTTGAATCTTGCAGATTTCAACCCAGTCCTCAACATTTCCAAACACCACAAAATGTTATTTTTATAACACATTTGTGTTCTACACAGTGATGCTTCCTCCTTCCACACAGCACCAGTAATGGAGGGATTGTGGTGAGAATCAGCTGAATTACTGAGAAATAGAGGCTTTAGATTAATAGAGAAATAGATGTAGGTTTTATACCTCTGATAATGATTTTTCCAATTAATTTTTCCATCACAGTTATTACTTTTGATCAATTAGATCCAGACACCCAGGGCCATATTACCATATTATTCATAAGGCTGCATTTCAGTGAAATTGCAGTTTTACCAGCAGATAAAGAGGCTTCTCCAGCTGCTGGTCCAGGAAATTGAGGCAGAGAGGGGCGAAAATTCTCCTGGGAGATCCCAGCTGCTCCTCATCCATGGTCAGGAGGAACTCAGGTGTTCATTCCCACTCTGGCCATACAAAACAAAGATTTATTTCTACCACAGCTACCCCAGCCTTGCTGATTTTGCTTCTTCCTCCTGTATTTTCTCCTTCTTTAAAGGCTGTTTTACAGAGGCTTGAACATCATCAAGAAGAAAGTTTACATCTCAACACCCTTAAATACTTGACAAATCCCCAAAGCCAAGGAAATTGAGCTTTAGGGCTGGCAATCCAGACTGACACTCCAACCCTGCTGCCACAGCCCCAAACTCCTTCCTTTTGTGCATTAAAGCCAGACCTCTCACTTCACTAAATACTGATATTTTTTTTGTGGCAAAATTATAGTAACGAGTGCTCCAGTTTCACTAAACCCCAGCACCTACAAGATTTGGATTACTAAAATGTAACCTAAATCCTTTCTGCTGCTGGTGTGTGCATTTGGAGATAAGTAGCAGGGTGAGCAGGCTAATAATGGCCTGGAATCTCCTATGGATGCTTCAGCACATCTCTAATTTCATTGCAACTCTTTTTCTCATTAAATTTAGATGAAAGACCAAGACATCTATTTCTTGCTTGCTAATTTTTTTTTTTTTAATATTTCCTTGAAGGTATTATGAGAGTTGTGTTATATAAACTCTGAAATACAAGGGGAAAAGCCACTGTAGCAGATTAATTTGTGTTGTATTTCCAATTTTGATTGATTATTGTGGGAATGATGCTGGGCCATAATAATCAAAGGCACAGTAATATGGGAATTAACATTAAACTGGGCTTCTAACTCACCCCGCTGTAGATGTGGGATTAAAACAGATCGTTATTATTTGCACAGGATAATTTTAAAGACATTTCTGCCACTCAACTCCTAATTAAAACAGTCTTTAAGTGGAAAAAACTCAATCCCAGCCTTTTGTGACAGTGGAAAAATCCTGATTTTCTCTTTCCACACACCCAGCCAATCCTACCTGAAAGCCAAGACCAGAGTGAGCATAAGAGGTGATGTTTGACCCCTTCCCTTTTGGATTCATCCAGCAAAATGGACAAAACCTGGAAGAGAAAACGAAAAAGGGAATTAAACAGAAGGGTTTGAGTAGGGCTGAGAGGAATTTCCATGGTGGACAAACAGCTCCAGCACTCTGTAACTTTCTGGCTACACCTTCATTGTCTCAACCATGTCTCGGCTCAGCTCTCACCTGGGCTTGGGAACATTCCTGGCATGAATTTTCCTGGGGAAAACACATTTTTTTGGGAAAAAAAACATATTTTTTGGGAGAAAAGATGGATGATGCACATGAAAATACAGAAATGCATTTTTAAAGAGTAAGAAAAGCTTTCTAATGAGCAGATGAAATAGGGGAAAATGCTTTTTGTAGATCCTAGCTTGCTTTAACAAGATAGGAGTTCAAAAGAATTGCTGGTGAGGATCTTTTTGTGTCAGCAGAGAAGTTAAATTAAACCTTGCCCAAATTGAAAGTTGGGCAAAATTCAACTGAAATTGCCCAATTGGAAATGAAACATTGCCCCAAATGGCAGTGATTTAACCCAGGGGTGGAACCTCAGCCCAGAGAGTTCCTCTGCCTCTCCTCAGCTGTGGCTCATCAATGCCTGACTCAATTTCCAGGTCTGGCACCTTTCTCCCTGTACTGGAGGTATTTGCCTCCAAAGTCATTTCAATATTCAGGTTCCAGAGGTGTTTGCTGCCTCTGGCTCAGCTGACATTTACTTGTGAGAGACTCAGCTGAAGCCACTGGTAATTTCTGTGAGGTGTTGGCATTAATTTTCTCACTCTCCTGCCTCGTTGCTCCAGTTTGTAGATCCCAACCTTGCCCAATTTCCCCCCCTTTTACTTACATTTGACAGGTTACTTATGCTTTATTGACTGTGGGAAGTTTACTCTGTGATATTTGCTTCCTTGGCTCTGGTATCCAGCAAAAAGACTTAATTTAGCTCACAAAGACTAAATTTAGCTCAAAAAAGACTTCATTTAGCTTGTGTTGAGTGTTTATCTGAGCCTAAATCCATTTATTCCAAGTTGAACTTCCAAAGAAATTATTGTAACCTTCACTACTTGGCTGTTAACAACCTCTGTACACTTTCATTTCTGATTAGAAGGGATGAAGGAAATGTAATAATATAATAATAATTTGCTGAGAACTGTCTAAAAAAATGTTCAGTCCTCTTTCATTCCTGTGCTAGCAGATGAGGCAAATTCTATTTCCTGGAAAAATCAATGCTGATGAATGCTAGGCTTAATAATTGATGTTTTAAATATGTATTCCAAATTACAAAACAACAGCCAAAGTTTATTATTACAAGTATCTTCTCCAAGGTTATCATCTACCAGCTGAACAAAGAATAAAATCACAATAATGGGAGAGCAACAGTGCTTGTAAAAGAATTATTCATAAATACATTAAGACCCAGCTGAAGACTTGTGCCAATAATTACCTTCATACAACAACACTCAGAGCTGATGTGCTGCTGCTCTCCTTGCACAGACAGATATTAACACTTAATTCTTTCCACATTTATGGGGCCTGGAGGAATTGCAGGCTGTAAACAGAGCTGCCAGCTTTGACTGCTGATAAATTTATTTCCTAGGATATAACTGTGGTGGATCTGAATGTATGTGAGAAAGTCAGGAAAGGCCAGAGCTCTTCCCCACATTTTTTTTTTTCTTTGATGGTAGAACCAGAATGGTTTGGGTTGAAAAGAGCATTAGTGATCATTTTGTGCCATTCTTGCTGTCACAGGGATGCTTTCCACTACCCCTGGGTGCTCCAATCCCAATCCAGGCTGGCATTGGGCTCTTCAGGGATCCAGGGGCAGCCACAGCTTCTTTGGGAGCTCCATCCCAGCTCCACCCAACCCTCCCAGCCAGGAATTCCTTCCCAAAATCCCACCCATCCCTGCTCTCTGTCAGTGTGAAGCCATTCTCTGTGTCCTATCTCCCCATTCTCTCAGGAATTCTCTCTCTCCATCTTCCTCCCAGCCTTCCTTAGATTTCCCACTTCCCATTTTTCACCAAAAGAAGAGAATTTTTCTCACCTACGGTGGGAAAATCATGCACAGCGTTTCTGTGATTCCAGCAAAACCTCCCTCTCACCTTCCTGCCCATAACAGGGAGGTTTTTCCCCTCCTCCCTCAGGCCTGGTTGTCCCAAACCTTCCTGTAGGAAAATCCCTCCATTCTTTGGGAGTTTGTCCTTCTGCCAAGTCCCATCCATGAGCAGATTTTGGGTGTTCTGCTGCAAGAACCAGCTCAGGGCTGTTCCTCAGCTCGGATTGAGTCAAGCAGGGCTTGCCCAGCTGTGGAAATGCCAAAGGAATTTCTACAGAACTTGGAAAAGACAAAATTGGGATATATATATATATATATATATATATATATATATATATATATATGTATGATAAAACCTCCCCTTCCCTTGGGATTTTGGGATTATGGCATGGGGGGGTGAGGAATTCAGGCACTGCTTTTGGAAGGAGTTCTGGTAGCAGAAAAAGAAAGGAAAGGAGATAGCATTGGATCACCAGAAAACATCCCAGCCCCGTGCTTCCTGCAGGTGATGGAAATTCCCTGGATTTCATAGAGCAGATCAATTAAGAAAATATCAAAAGAAAATACAGAGAAAATATATTAAAAAAGAATAGAGAGCACAGAATATATAAATATATAAAATAAATATATAAGTATATAAAATAAATATATAAATATATATAAAGCTACAAATGTATAGAATAAATCTATAAAATAAATATATTTATATAAATATATAAAGAATAGAGAACAAAGAATATAGAAATATATAAAATTAATATGTATAAAAAGATATAAACATAAAGAATAAATAAAATAAAGAATATATAAAGAAAATATAAACCCTGAATTTTTATTGCAGCACTCACCTGGAATCCAGCAGAATCCTGTCCAGAATTGTCTGTATGTGGGTCAACACCAAAGGTGCATGTTTTTCTGGAAATAAAAAGCAATTATAAAAAACTGTTAAATGAGGAGATCTCTGTGGTCTGGTCATCCCTTTCCAAGAAAAAATTCCATGGTTTGTGTGCTCCACCTGGAGAAGCAGAGGGGATCAGAGCTGATTTAAAAGTTCTGGCTCTGCAGAAGCTTTGGGAAGGCAATGAAGGCAGTTCTTCAATTTCAGGGGTTCATGTGGGTAAAGATTTCCCTTTCACCTCCAAGAATGAATTACATGAGGGTTAAAATCCCAAAATAACAGAATTAAGTTCAGGAAAGAACTATAAGATGGAGAGAAACCTTTTACAAGGGCATGAAGGGGACAAGGGGGATGATTTCAAACTGCCAGAGGGGAGGGATAAATGGGATATTGGGACGGAGGATAAATGGGATTTTGGGAAGGAATTTTTGGGAAGGAATTCTTGGCTATGAGGAGCAGGGATGAATGGGATTTTGGGAAGGAATTCTTAACTTGGGGGCGGGGATAAATGGGATATTGGGAAGGAGGATAAATGGGATTTCAGGAAGGAATTCTTAACTTGGGGGCGGGGATAAATGGGATATTGGGAAGGAATTATTGGCTATGAAGACAGGGATAAATAGGATATTAGGAAGGATTTTTTGTCTGTGAGGAGCAGGGATAAATGGGATATTGGGAAGGAGGATAAATGGGATTTTGGAATGGAATTCTTGGCTGTGTGGGCAGGGATAAGTGGGATTACAAGAAGGAATTTTTGGCAGTGAGGAACAAGTATAAATGGGATTTTGGGAAGAAGGATAAATGGGATTTTGGGAAGGAATTCTTAGCTGTGAGGGCCGGGATAAAGGGGATATTGGGAAGGAGGATAAATGAGATTTTGGGAAGAAATTCTTGGCTATGAGGAGCAGGGATAAATGGGATTTCAGGAAGGAATTATTGGCTGTGAGGGCAGGGATAAACAAGATATTCAGGATATTGGGAAGGAGAATAAATGGGATTTTGGGAAGGAATTCTTGGCTGTAAGGAACAGGGATAAATGGGATATTGGGAAGAAATTCTTGGCTATGGGGATGGAAAGGCCCTGACACATCACCCCCTGTCTTTTATGTATTTCAGAACCCAAAAGTTTTGTCACCCTGAGTGCTGATAAGCGCTGAGACCTTCTGTGACTCTCAGAGAATTTCCCCACTTCCTTTTAATCTCCACCAAGCTTGGAGTTTCGTGTAACCTGCTTTAAATGTGTCACCAGAGAGTTTATTTGGCTACAGGCAGCGTTTTCATGACGGGGTTTGGTTTTTCTTCCCAGCTGATAAAAATGGAATTAGCAGGTATTAGCAACTAAATTAGTCAGGAGGCATTCATGACAAAGGAACCTGCTCAGGTTCACTGGAGCAGATATAATTCTCAGCACAGGTAAAGTATTTTTTTTTTTATCAATAAGTTTTTTGTTTGCATTGCTTTTCAGGTATTATTTCTCAAGAAATTAATTCTTCTTAAGCACAGCTCAATGAACTCAAGAACCTGCCTCAGAATTTTGTTCCTCCCCATCCTCTCCTTTGACTCCCAGATAAAATGTCTGTATTCCCTGGAGGGTTTTTAATTCAGCCTCCAGAACAGCATCATTTCCAAAGCCTCCAGAGGAAAAGGAATTAGTGCCTTGCTGAATTTCTTACAAATTCTGGGAAAACAACGACTTTGAACATCACAACACTGCAGCAGGAGTTGTCAAACACTGGTGCTGAGCTGGGGTATAAATTGGTTTTAATATTGGGGTAAAAAAACCAACTTGGGGTATAAACTGGTTTTCCCAAAAGCTGTGCTCGGTCTCAGCTTTGCTGGTTCAATATCAGCAGATGAAACAGCATTCAAATAATCCCTAGTCAGGATGGAGAAATGCACGGAATTCCACCCAAATTTAAGGACAGAGATAATGAATTCCTTTGGTTGTGACATTTCTATCTTCAAATCTTCTGTACAATACCATGAAAGTGAGACCATCTTAACATTAAATGAGCTGGAGGGCAACTCTAAACTGGGAATGACACATTCACATTTCTCCTTCAAGCTTTTAAGCATCTCCACTAATAACTAAAATATTTCTGAAATGGGCTGACCTTTACATTCTGTTGGGGGAAAAAAAAAAATCTTCTTTTCTTTTGGGAAATGCCTCCCTCCCTGAATAATTTCCAAACCTCCAGGCAACTCTCAGTATCAAATATTCTGTTGTTACAACTATTTCTAACATCATTTTATAAGTGGATTCTGAGAGAAATTAGCCCAAATGTCCAAAATTAAAATATTCTGAGAAACTCTCACATTTTATGTAATAAAACACAAGTAGAATTTGTGAATTATTTGATCCCAACCTTCAGCTTTGAGTGACTTCTGTCATGGGACTGAAAAAAGCTCAATGGGAAGGTCCCAAGCCCTGAGTGATTGGGTTATGAACACCCTCAGAGAAATTATTAGGGGTTTTTATCTGCATTTCAGCCACAGCAGTCACTGAAATATTTGTCCAAGATAGCTGAGAATGATGATTAAAATAGACAGAACGTTCATCAATGTTTACCAGATAAATATTTCTCAGAAGATCAACAAAACTGAAATGTCAAATTTTGACAGATCTGTTCTTTTCAGTGCAGTATCTTGGGTTTGACCTAATGAAAGGATGTGACAATTCACTGAATGAGGATGATAACAAATTAATGTATTTATTGTCATTATTAGTGAAAAATGTCGGAATGAAAACAAGAACTTCCTTTGATTTAATTACCTTTCACTGCATTAACTGTGAAATTATCAGCCCATTGGTTCTCTGAGTGAAATATTTTAGTTCATTTGAGTCTGGGTAAGTGTTGGAGATAAAATATTCTATTTTACTGTGTTGTCTTTGGCCTCTATAATCTGGAGGGTTGATTAGTAGAAATCAATAATTAGTTACCTGGTTGTGGTCTGAATGCTCAGGGTGATCCCTGGAACACAAATGAAATTATTCCATGAATTAGAGAAAGCTGTGAAAATTTTGTCTTTACAAAAGAAAAGAGAACATAAATAGAGCACCGAATTCTTGGATAAACAGAAGCAAAGCACCAGAAAATTTGTTTTAAAAAACAATAATCAACAGGATATTTGGACTGAGATCTTCAGCCACTCTGAGGAGCACCAGAAGCTGGACCAAGCCCAGTTCATCCAACAAGGCTGCTCCAGTCTAAGCACTGGAAATTGGACTCCAGAACTTGTTAATTTTTCACATGAACAGAGATTTGTTAATTCTTCCCACAAACAGGGATTTGTTAATTCTCCCCACACACAGGGATTTCTGAACCAGCCTGGACACACAAGTGCAGCATTTCATGCCTGCCCTGGGTTCCACCCTGGCAGCTGAGGCTTGCCCAAGGTTTTGTGCACCAGAGCTGCTTCCCTGCCTTTAAGACCCGTGGATTATTCATATTTATCTATTTTTATCTCTCCACTTCACCTCTCCCCTTGCTTCCCAGGTTAAATTGTGACTAAACTCTTACAATAACGATCAGAACCTGCCTTTAGCACACACATTTCCCTTCCAGGCCCTTCTCTGTGACCATCCCCAGTCTCTGCACAATCTGCAAGGGAGAGTTTTTATTCCAGATGTTTAATCCCTGATTTTTAATAACCACAGAGCTGCTTAGCAGAGCAAACCCAGAACCATCCAGTGGCAATGTGGGCCTGCCAGGCAGAGCTCCTGGACCTCGTTCGCTTCTCTCCCAGGAAATCTGGGAGCTGGCACCTGCTGCAGGGTGTTCCCCCCCGTCCTACTGATGTTCTGCAAAAGGAAATCAAATCCCCGCTGCCCTCAGACCTTCCGTGGGGACTCTGCAAAATCCTGAGATGCTTGGGAGCCTCTCCAGGACAGGCTGGGTGTCGTGGGGGACACCAAATTTATAGGAGGGGACAGATCCCAGCTATGGGTCACAGGTGGCATCACAGCTCCTGCCCTGGAGCCAAACCCAACCGTCCTGAGGGCCAGAACATCCCAAAAACAAAAATAAAAGTAATCTTAAAAAAAACAACAGCAACAACAAAAAATCTGAAAAATAAAAATAATCCTAAAAAAATTAAAGATGAAAATATTTCAGAAACAAAAATAAAAATAATCCTAAAAAATTTAAAATGAAAATATTTAAAGAACAAAAATAAAAATAATTTAAAAATAAAAATAATTTAAATATTTAAAATAATTTCAAAAAAAATCTTAAAAATAAAAATAATCCTAAAAAAGTAAAATAAAAATATTTTAAAAACCCCAAAATAAAAATAATTGAAAAATAAAAACAATTTTTAAAAATAAAAATAATTTAAAAATTTAAAATAATTTAAAAATAAAAATAATTTCAAAATAAAAATAATTGAAAAATAAAAATAATTGAAAACTAAAAATTCTAAAAGCCCCCCCAAAAAATTAAAAATAAAAATAATTTCAAACATAAACATAAATTTTAAAAACCAATAATAAAAATAAAAACAAATCTTGAAAAAGAATAAGAATTTAAAAAGCATCACCTGTATGTTATCACCTATTTCTGCACATGGCACATAGATAGAACTCTTAATATAGAGTTCATATTCTCCATGCAAAATAATTTATGTAAACAGAGGATATCTATGTAAACTATCGATATCTATAGAACTATCTATAGAAATAGTTTCTGTAAAGACAGAATTTCCATGTAAACTGTAAAAATAGTTTTTATAAAGAGAGAAAAACTATCTAAACTATTTAGGGAGTATAAGGATATATAGATATATAAATAGAATAAACTATATATAGATTGTATAGAGAGAACTTTCTATTTATATACACTGAATTTAAGTGTCTGAAAATAGAAGACTTAAGCAGGAAAGGTGGTTTATAAAAAGAATTCCCGAGTGAAGCACTTCAGTGCCACAGCAGCAGCTCAGGGGTGCGTGAAGTGTGAGGCTGCTGCAGTGAAATGCTGATCAAAGCAGTGTGGGCAGGCAGGAATCTGGGATTCACTGGAGCAGCACAGCTTGGTTCAATCACATCTGCAGGGTGTGAGAGTGTTCTGCAGGCACTGCACTTCCAAAAGAGCCGGGTTCATCAGGTTCCTGTGATGGATCCAAGCGTCAAAACCCCATCATTTATGAATTTACCTGCTCAGAGATCATTCTACCCCAGATTACGAGCACTAAAGTGACCGCACCAGGTAATTCTGCTCAGCCTCTGGCAGATTCCTCTCTTAAAGAGCTGGGAGAACACGTGGGGGCTGCTGTGGTGGGAACAGATGTGTGCCACGCACCCCTGCACATCCTGACAGGAACAGCTGGATTTGTCAGCAGTGATGGATCAGCCCCGTGCTGCTCCCCACATGTGCCTCTCTCACAGCTCTGGAAGAGCGGCCTTGAAACTCTGAAACCTTCAGCAGCTGGGGTCATTCCCTGCATGATGGAGAGGCTTTTTCCCAAATGATCTTCTTCCAGGTGAGGGAATAGGAGCTGCCTGTCCCTGCTCCTCCCAGCTCTCCCATATAAAGACAATTTCCCCTGCAAAAGTTCAGATACTTCAGGACAAACTCAGTCTCTCAATCCCCTTGTCTGTGACCACGTTCACAGGGGTTCTTGGATGAGGGAAGAGATGAGGATCTGACTCCAGATGTTTCAGAAGGCTGATTTATTATTTTATGATGTATATTACATTAAAACTATACTAAAAGAATAGAAGAAAAGTTATCATCAGAAGGCTGGCTAAGCTAAGAATAGAATCAGAAAGAAAAGGAATGATAACAAAGGTTTATGTCTTGGCTCTCTGTCTGAGCCAGCTGACTGTGATTGGCCATTAATTAGAAACAAGCACATGCACCCAATCCCAGATGCACCTGTTGCATTCCACAGCAGCAGATAACCATTGTTTGCATTTTGTTCCTGAGGCCTCCCAGCTTCTCAGGAGGAAAAATCCTAAGGAAAGGATTTTTCAGAAAATGTGTCTGCGACACTTGTCCATCCCCTTGTCACTCCTACCTTTAAATCCTAGAAGAATTATGCAGTGGGACAAAGGGTAGATGAGAAGGAGGGAAATTATTAAAATATGCATGCAAAATGGGAATTATTGTATCAAAATAAAATGACAGAGTCACAGACTTGGTTGGGTTGGGGGGTTTGTCTCAGACATTGTCCCTGCTCCCCCACTCTGCCTGCACCAGGCACTGGCACCATCCTATAAAGACAATTTCCCCTTGCCAAAGTTCAGACACTGCAGGACAAACTCAACCTCTCAATCACTCCTACTTTTAAATCCTAGAAAAAATTTTGCAGTGGGACAAAGGATAGATGAGAAGGGGAGAAACAAATAAAATAAGCGTGCAAAATGGGAATTATTGTATGAAAATAAGATGACTGGTTTGGGTTGGGAGGGACCTTAAAGCTCATCCAGTTCCTTAAAGCTCATTAAATCAAGATCTCCATAACTAAATAGAGCTGGGCTAAGAGTGGATATGAGCTAAATTACTTGGGGAGATAGAAGAAATCCAGTTCCACCCCCAAGGACACCTCCCACTGTCCCAGGTGCTGCACACCCTGTCCCACCTGCCCTTGGACATTCCAGGGATGGGACAGCCACAGCTTCCCTGAAAATCCCATTCCAGGGCCTCCCACCCTCCCAGGGAACAACTTCCTCCAAACATCCCATCTAATTAAGTTCAAAATTAACACCCAGAACTTCACATTTCCCTGAGCAGCTCCTCACAGGCCTCCCCAAAGCCAGGATCTCATTGACCAGAGCAGCATTTAGCTCATGCTCAGCACCGTTAAGCCTCAGCAATTCCTTTGTCCTTGCCTGGGCAGCTCTGCACTCATTAAATCAGGGTCTCAATAACTAAATAGACCTGGATATGAGCTAAATTACTTGGGGAGATAGAAGAAATCCAGGAAAAACCAGATAATTTGACCTAAATCCCACAAGGATGTATTACAGCCCTAAACATTCAGATCCTTCCTCCTCCTTTAAAAAAAACAAACAAAAAAAAAACCAACCCAAAAACCCCAAAATTGCACATCTAAATATGTTTATTGCACTTCTGTATAGATTTTTGTGGTGGGAGAATTCTCAGCTGTATTTAACCCAAGCTTTTCCAAGGTCATGAAGCTGCCTTACAATTATTAGGTTGGAGGTGGTGTTTGTTTTTATTTAAAGTGGTTTAAACAATCAGAATAAACCTGAGTGGGGATGTTGAGCATCCTCCCCAAAGCCCTGTCCTGTGTGACAGAGAGCATCCTGCTGCCCTCTGGGTGCAACAGAGAGATTGCAAGGTGAATTTGCAATATATTTTTACAGAAAACCCAGTTTAAATTGGTCCATATTGCCAATATTTCATCCAGCTCTTCCTTCCAGGGTTAAACTGGAGCCATTCCAAACGAAGCAATAAAAAGAGCCACCTTTCCCCAGGAATCAGAAATTAAGAGCCAGATGAAACAACAGACAGTGTTTTTATCAAAATGTGCATTTTCCAATCAATCTGGCAGTTGGAGAGGGGCACTGGAGGGTTCAACACTAACGAGGCTGAATGAAAGAAGGGAAAAAATCCAATTTCTGAAGGTCCCACAATATTTTGCCCACTTGCCTTATCCCCCCCTTGGAAATGAGAGCAGAATTGATGCAATTTTGCCGAACAAACACTCTCCACACTGAGCAGAAATACTTCCCTACAGAAACAGAGGCCATGCTTGTCCCTACAGTGCAATTTTAATTTCATTTCCAGTGAAATTCCAGTTGGGTGGATGCGGATGTGGCACCTGGGGACAAGGTTTGATTTGTTGGTAATTTGTCCAGCTGCTCATTGATGGTTGGATTTGGTGGCCTTAAAGCTCTTTTCCAACCTGAATATTTCCATAATTCTCTATTTTCATACATTGAATTGTCCTAAAATTATCCAGAACCAGAGTTAATCACTTAAGCATTAGGAAAATGTCCTAGAAATAGATGAAGAGAGAAGAAAAATAATCAGAAGAAAAATAATTCTGTAGAATAAACTCCAAACCTCCAGCAATTTCTGTGTGGGAGAACTCCTGAACAAAAATCTGTATTTAAATTAGCAAGTGAGTGATATTGATAATAAGAGAAAAAAACCCAAAACTTTTTGATATCTTTTATGAGGTTTTTAACCTGTGTGTGTGTTTTTTAACTCGAGTCAAAATATTATTTTAAAATATACATACAGAGAAAAAAAAATCAGGCTGGAATTTAAATAAAATCTCAGCCTATGGAGCAATAATTCAGGTGAAACAGAAAAGTTTCCAGCTAAAATCAGCTGCCCTTTCCTCCAGCCAGAGCTTTCCATGCCCATGGAGTTTCACAGCAGCTGGAGCCCTTTGAAGCTCTTCCCCCACAATTACAGATCTGAGCACTGGCCATGGCCACAGAGATCCATGGCAGCTCCTGGTGTTATTTCTGTGTTATCCCAGCCATTGTGCAGCTATTTTTAGTTTCAGATTTCAGTCACAGTCCTTCACCTGAATTTAGGAAGAAAATGCCCTAAATGTAGTGCAACCTAAATAGTGTCAAAAGCACCAGTTTTTTTGAGTTGTTGGTGATCCTAAAATAACCTTTTGCAAATATAAAATGGAATTTATTTTCCCTATTGGGAAGGCAATAAAAAAGTGGCTGAGACAAATTTGTAGACCTTTCCCAGAAGTTCATTTTTGTATTCTAATTAAGTCTGAGGTGCTACATAATACAAAGATTTTTAAAGCTTTGTTTTAGAGATTTAGAACATCAGGACTTATGCAAACTTTAAAATCAGCTCTGATGGCATTTCCTGGTACAGAAAAGACAGTAAGTTTGTGGGTTTTACTATTTAGGACCTGGTTTATACCCCAAATTATTCTGAAGTATTTGTATTTGGGAATTAGGATAGAATCCCCCCATTTTAAGGGAAATTTCCCAACAATTCAGTGTCAGGTGCATTTTACACTTACTCCACATGTCCAAAGATAATGCCAGTAGAAATTCAGGAGGATGCTCAGCTGAACCCTGACAAGGAGGAGCAGGAGAGGCCTTGCCATTTGATTTTCTAATCTCCTTCTCTCCCTTTCTGACAGCCAACCCAGCTCCTTTTGGTCCTGATAAAGGTGCTCAAGGCTTTGTCTTTGCCAGCTCTCTCTGCCCTGACCCAATTCTTTTATCTGCAGGAGCAGCTTTCCATCACTGCTGACTTCCCTGGTCATGCACCTGCAGTTTATAGCTCAAATTTTATATTTTATACTTCTTATATTATCTTATATTATCTATATTTTCAATTATTTTACATTTTATATATATTTTATTTTTACATTTTATATTTAGTATTATTTTATAGTTTATATTCTATTATTTTACATTTTATATATTTTATTTTGTTGTCTCTCACTAAATTCTCTCTCTTGCTGAATCCACTACTTGAGCAAGACTTGGCTTTAATTCCCTGAAATCCTCCAGCTGCGTTCAAACACAAGGCATGGAAAAGAGTCATAAAAATCAGGGAAAACAACCCAAATATTCCTCCTGACATCTCAGCCCCATCCTGACTGCAGATAGTTCATGTCTCAAGATTTCAGCTTTATCTCTGAGCCAGGGTGGAGGCTGGAGCTTATTCCCTTGTCCATCAATCATGATTTCCACAGACAAGTTTGGACCTGGCAATTTGTGTCCTTTCAAGGGCTTGGAGCAATCATTGAACAGAAAGCTTCCATAAAAAAACCCAAAACAAAGCAAAAAAACACCCCAAAACAAATATTTCTATAGAACAAAACGAAAGTCAGGGCAAAGGTATCACCAAAACAAACCTCACTTAGAAAACATGCATTCATGGGAACCATTTAAATGGAATTTGCTGTAGCCTCTTCAAATAACAGCTTCTAAATTTGTTTCTGTGTTGGACATGGGCTGTGAGGTCTCTTGGTTCTGTTACTTTCTATAAAATAAGGGAATTTATTTTAACTATTTTAATTTTAGTGAACTCCAAGTTTCATTATATTAACCTCTGGGCCTTGCAGGTTTGCCCAAACAATGTCAAAAGTGAGGCACAAAATCCTTGATTTTTTCATATGCCAAGTTTTCCCATGATGCCCAATGTTATCAAAATCCTCATTTCTTATCAGTATTCCTCCTCAGATCCCTTTTGATTGTAATTACATTATTAATTATAATAAAGGTTGGTAGTGAACTACAGCAGTATCATCCTGAAGAAATCCTTCAAATTAGGCTTGAAACAAATTCCACTCTTTTTAATTACGAAGGGATTTACCAGGAGTTCAGAAACCCTTTACCTGTTTTATTTCAAACCTGATCAGAATAAGACTTAATCCTCCAAAAATTCTGCTGCAAGCTGGCATCTGCTGCGATTCTGAATGTGCTTCATCCCAGAACAAAGCCAGAGCTACAATGGAATGGCAAATGTTACAACTCTGGAATTATTTCTGATGCTTCACAATGCTTCCCAAGCCTGAGCAAAGACAAACAGATGTTTCCCCACAACTGGAATTAAATCAGCAATGTCACAATGAATATTTTGTAGCATTTTTTTGGTGCTTATTAATGATTTGTACCAAATCTCTCCATTCTGCTGTCTCTGGTTTTGCTGCTTTGGGAGATGTCTCCAGGAGGACGTTTCTTGTCCCTTTCAGGAGCAATCTCAGTGGAAATGAATTCCCTTGGCTCCCTTCCAGGCCATCCATCCTCTGCTGTCCATCTGTCCATCCATCCACTCCTGTCCATCCATCCACTCCTGTCCATAGGCCAACCCTCCAACTTTCATTAAATGGATCCAACTGATCAATTGGCCAAGAAGAAAAATGGCTTTTTTTTTTTTTCTCCTTTCAGGATTCATCACCTCAAACAGAAACGCTCTATTGCAGAGCCTGACATCCACTTTTGTACCAAATTCAAAATAAAAGGCTTTGTATGGGATTTCTTAGGGGATTTAAAGACACACAATGCTCCTCTGGCTGCAGCCTCCCCATCATTTGGATCTTATCTCTCCCATCCCAGTATGAAAAGACTTCCCAAGTGGATGAAGAGGAGATGGCAGATGATTCTCCCAACTGGAGATGCCTGGATTTGATTTGTCACTCACTGAACACTGGCAACAAAGCACTTCTGTGCGCCTGTGAATAACCTGTGTGCTTTGGATATTTTCTGGTGGCGCTTGGGCAACAGAGTAAACAGAGTAAAAGCTTTGAACAAATAGTCATTTTTTGGGTTGTTTGGGGTTTTTTTAGTCATCAATGACTTCGTTCCTTTGCTGTTGCTGTCCCCAAAGTGTGTTTTGGTGCACAGCTCCACTGCAGCTGGGAAATCTTGGCTGGACACTGTCACAGACACATTTTATGAAAAATCCTTTCCTTGGGATCTTTTCTCCTGAGAAGCTGAGAGGCCTCAGGAACAAAATGTAAACAATGGTTATCTGCTGCTGTGGAATGCAACAGGTGCATCTGGGATTGGTCTCATGTGGTTGTTTGTAATTAATGGCCAATCACAGCCAGCTGGCTTGGACTCTCTGTCCAAGACACAAACCTCTGCTATGATTCCTTTTCTATTCTTAGCTAGCATTCTGATGAAATCCTTTCTTCTATTCTTTTAGAATAGTTATAATATATATAATAAAACAATAAATCAGCCTTCTGAAACATGGAGTCAACATTCTTATCTCTTCCCTCATCCTGGGACCCCTGCGAACACCGTCACAGTTTCCCATTTCAAACACCTTCCTGAATTCCATTTCCCTGTTCCATTAGGAAATGTCTGAAACCAGCAGCCTGTGGGTTGAGAACCTCCTGCTGTGTTCCCTCATGATGTGGAGGTCACAAATCCTGGAATATCCTGAATTGGAATGGATCCATAAGGATCATCTATGTCCAACTCCTGGCCCTGCACAGGACAATCCCAAAAAATCCCATCCTGTGCCTGAAGGCCTTGTCCCAGCCCTTCCTGAACCCCCATTCTCAGGGCAGCACTGCCCATTTATATATCTGTTAATTTAATTTATATATCTGATAATAAATCTACCCATTATTATCTGATAACAATGCAGTGAATGCACAGTGAGATTTATCTGGAACTCTCTGTATATATCAAGATGAGAAATTCAGAAATCATCAAGACACCAGGAGCTCAACTCCCAGCCTGTGCATGGTGGAACTCTGGTTCCATCACAAATTTCCTGCCATTTCAAAGCTCCTGGGATGACAAAATTAACAATTGTTTTGTCAGTAACTTCTCAAGCAGCACAGTTTGGGGTGTTGAGGTTGGTGGCATGAGAATTATCCTTTTCCCCCCCAGATTGTTCTACTCTTCCCAGCTTAGCACAAAGATTCATTGTCACAAGTGCTCGACGCTGAGCAAAAACTTTGCAAATCCTTGACACAGCATTAATCACTTCTGCAGGCTTTTCCGCTATCAGAGCAGATGTCTAAAGCACGGAATCCATGCAGGGAGCCCTCAGAAGTTTGTATTGTTTCCACCGCCTGAGGGGCAGATATTTAAATTTTCTTAATATTGAGCCAACTCCATTCTTATCACAGTCACACAAAACCACCACATCATTCAATAGACGTTGTCTGATCTAATTAATTCCATAAAAAGGCAGATTCTATTAGGAAAAAAAAATAAAAATCTAGCCTTAATAGATGTCCAAATGGCTACAAACCACATTAGGCTGAAGGAATCTGATCCCATCTGCGATGGGAGGTGTGTGGAATAATACAGCCTGGATGCAAAGCATATTGAACAGAACAAAACCCAGCCCAGAACGGATTTACAGCCTCTAATCCACACAAAAATCTGCTAAAATAGATCAGCTCTATCACATAACACCACTTTCATCTGGTGGCCAGGAGCCCTGCACCACTTGGGCTCATTTAGCAGATCAGCCCCGTTCTGTTCCTGATTTCATGCAGGGATGATTAAGGATGAAAAATATCACAGGCACTTGGCAACAGCAAGAAATAAATAAATAAAAAAGCTTTGCTCCCTTTGGCTTTACCTATTTGCTCCAGAATTTAAAAACCAACAGGATTGAATTAGTCATGGACAATAATTGTTTTCTTGGGGAAAGAGAAAAAGGGAAAAAAATCCTCTGTGAGAGCTTTGGGGGTTTAGATTTTAGAAGTATTCCAAGACAGGAAAGTAAATTAAGCTTTAAGAGGCTGTGAGGGACCCACTGTCAGGAGATGTCACATCCACACTAAAATTACTTTCTGTTGAGACTTTTTTATTTTTGAGAATGGTCCAAAGCTGCAAGTGGAGCAACGGGGAGAAGAAGTGCATTAATCAAACAGGATTTGGCACAATTACCTAAGCCACTTAAGGTATTTTTTATATATTCTATTGCAGCCAAAGCACCAGAGATCCTCATCAGATGGAGTAAACAGCTGCTGGGCTGAGGATTATGGACTGCATTTTCTAAATTTACAGAGCTCAGACACCAGTGTGAGTCACCAAGGCTTGACTTTGAGCTGAAACCAAAGCCTCGCCTGCCCCCAGAAATGAACCCTGAGCCCCCCATGTGAATGGAGCTGCACAAGGAGCTCCTGCCAAACCCCACAGCAGAGAGGGGCTGGGCAGGGAGGCAAAAACACACACAGAAACAGGTTTTTTTTTTCTGCAATCTGTGAGTTAATAAACAGCAGAGGGAGTTTATTCTGGATATTTGGAGCTGGATGTGCTGGCTGGATGTGTCCAGGTGTGAGCAAAGGAGGCTGAGAGGGGCTGAGCATCTAAATCTGCCTGGGAGGAGGCTGGAGCTGAGTGGGGTCAGACTCTTGAACAAGGGACAGGATGAGAGGAAACGGCCTCAGGGGAAGTTTAGTTTGGGTATCTGGAAAAATCTGTTCAGCAGAATGGCTGGGACAGGGCAGTGGTGGAGGGAAATGTGACAGTGGTCACAGGGGTCCAAGGATAGGGAAGAGATGAGGATCTGACTCCATGTTTCAGAAAGCTGATTTACTATTTTATGATATATATTATATTAAAACTATACTAAAAGAATAGAAGAAAGGATTTCATCAGAAGGCTGGCTAAGAATAGAAAGGAATGAATGATAATAAAATCTTGTGACTGACCAGAGAGTCTGAGCCAGCTGACTGTGACTGGCCATTAATCAGAAACAACCACATGAGCCCAATCCCAGATGCACCTGTTGCATTCCACAGCAGCAGATAATCATTGTTCACATTTTGTTCCTGAGGCCTCCCAGCTTCTCAGGAGGAAAAATCCTAAGGAAAGGATTTTTCATAAAATATCATGGCTACAGGGAAATCCCTGGAGGGATCTCAGAGCTGTGTGCATGTGGCACCTGGGGACAGGGGGCAGGGATAGGGATGGCTGGACTCAAAAGGCTTTTCCAACCTAAATTACCCCTTATTTATTACTTATTACCCCTAAATTACCCAAAATCTACCCCTTAGGATAATGGGGTGGATTTGCTGTATTACAGCACCTTGGATTCACCCCCAGCTCTCACTCCAAACCCTCCCAGTCTCAGGCTCTGGTGTCACCCAGCCCTGATGCCAAGGTGGAATAATGAAATATTCATCCCAGGCCCATTGTATCACACGTTTCCAGTGTGAAACAAACTGCAATATTTACAATAGCTTTCAAATCTGGATTTCTGGAATCCTTCTGTCTCGCTCTTTAATCAGAACATTTCAGAGAGGAGAAAATCAGAAGCCTCTAAAGTCTCATGCCTGTGTAGTTTCATTTATTTAAAAATTAATCATAGACTGAAGGAAAGAACAGTAGTCCATTCCCACAAGAACTGACTTCAATTCTGCTGCCTTAAAATTACTTTGTTACAATCTTTCCTTTTAATAAAATATTCACAGTGATTTAAGTGTGACTGATGGCAGTGAGAGAGATTTATTGTTATTATTATTATTATTATTATTTCTCTGTTATCAAATTAAAGGCAATTTTGAGAGAGAAAAGTTCTTATTCAGCTGTGCTACTGCAAGTTTCTTGTGTTTATTTAGAAAACACAAGCTGTAAACTCGGTAACCAGAGTATTTTAATTTATTTAATATATATTCTCTCTGAACTATGAATATCAAATCCTGCAAACAGCAAAGACAAGAATTCACTGAACAAAAAAACCATTTTTCAACAGCTTTTGTGCACAGGGACATTGGTTCTGATGGAAACCTTTCAGAGGTGACTTCCATAAAAACAGAAGTCCTGCTATGTGCAGAGTTCTTGTGTTTGGGAGCATCATCCAAACACAAAATCATTAAGGATTCACATCCTTCCCCCTGAATTTGTGCTCTGAGAACTGCAGTGCACAAAAATATCTCCTCTGGATGTATTTTGGGTAGGGTGGAAGGATGTGCTGCTTTTCCCCCCACCTGTTTGCAATTTTTTAAGCCGTCCTAGAGAATATAAACAGCAAGAAATCCTAAAATCACATCAGCTTTGCCAAGGAAAAATAAAAATAAATAATAAATAAAGGGTTTCAAATGTCCCCTCCCAGCTCCTGAAGTTACAGAGACTCACTGAGATCTTTGGTGCCTTAAAACTCTTTCTCCTTTTCACGACTGTGAGGAAGAACTGGGAAGCATGTGTTGAAATACAGCTGCAGAGACATTGTCAGGACCCTTAAAATCAGGAAAAGCCTCAGAATTATAAATATAAGCCAAGTTCTTATAGTCTGACCTACCTAAAGCTTCCCTTGGAGGATGGCAGGGTACAAGTGGAAGCAAGATGAAGTTTTCCAGGAGAGATTGAGGAGCAGCAGCTGATCCCTGCTTTATCCCAAGGAGGAAGAGGAAAGGTCAGGACAAACCCTGGGGTAGCTCCAGAAGGGCCTCACTCAGCTCCAGACAGCAAAAATCTGCCTGAAAATTGGAAATATTTGTGGTTTTAAGCAGTAACATCTCATAATACCTTATAAATTTTTACATCCAAAATTTTCCTTTTTTTTTTTTTTCCCAAAGGAACAATGAGACCCCAGCCCATCATTTTGATAAAAATTCACCCCCAGCAGCTTCTTCTGAACTTCTCCAGACACGAGGTCATAAACAGGGCAAATTTACCCTCATATCTTCAGATGGCCTTGCAGTGCAAGCTGGAGGTTGCTGAAGCTGCTTTAAATGATAACAATTATGTAATTAAAGATGGCAATTAATAGGTCTTAACTGCACTTAAAAGCAGAAGAGCTGAAATCAGAATTTTCTGGAACATTTCTTCCACAGATGCCAAGTGTGCTACATTTCATGGGTTTATTTTTCCATAGCCTCACTCAGCTCCAGACAGCAAGAATCTGCCTGATAATTGGAAATATTTGTGGTTTTAAGCAGGAACATCTCATAACACCTTATAAATTTTTACATCCAGAATTTCCCCTTTTTTCCCAAAGGAGCAACGAGACCCCGGTCCAACATTTTGATAAAAATTCACCCCCAGCAGCTTCTTCTGAACTTCACACACATATAGTCATAAACAGGGCAAATTTACCCCCAACCTCTTCAGATGGCCTTGCAGTGCAAGCTGGAGGTTGCTGAAAGCTGCTTTAAATGATAACAATTATGGAATTAAAGATGGGAATTAATAGCTCTTAATTGCACTTAAAACCAGAAGAGCTGAAATCAGAATTTCTTCCACAGATGCCAAGTGTGTTACAGTTCATGGGTTTATTTTTCCATAGTCAAAATGTTGGATCAGGAGCAGTAAATTATGAGGTTTTCCAAAGAACCTGAAATTCTCTGTGCTCCCTAAATAAAGGTGGGCAACAGCCATTTACCAATTGGCTTGAATAACAGGTAAAATAAAAATAATTATATATTTTTAGAAAATTGTATTTTTTAGAAATGCTCCATGTCTCAAATGAGCCCAGAATCAGAAGTCAGCAGCCCCAAAATGAGCACTAAAAATTCTTTCCCCACCTAACAGACAATTCAAATATAAAACATGCACATGATGAGCTCTCAGTGTGGAGTGAAAGGAATTTCCAGAGACATCTAGTGAAGAATAATTTGAAGAACACTTTCTTGTGCGAGCAACACGCTGTTGGAAGGAATTATTTATGCAAGGCAGGATGTGAGACTGACATATTATTATTAAACAAAAAGTTGCCGTCAAAATAAATGTATTAAAGCCTCTTGAAATGCAAGAACAGCACGCACAGATCAGATGGGCCCATAAAACCCATTTATAAATCAGCAGCCAGGGATGAGGGGGGAATTCTACATTGTTCTGACAAATTGTGATCAATCCCTGGACGTGCACACACGACCTGCTTCAAGGCAGGGAGCTGCAATGGGTTAGCAGAGGTGGAACCTGGAGGATAAAGAGTTTCTCTTTATCTTCCCACATTGTGGAGAAATGAATTAGGCATTGATAAGAACAAATAAATTCACATTGCATCTGTTTCAAGAGTGGAGCGAATGCTGCTCCTTCCTCAGATGTCAATTTTTAGACAAAATGTTCAATTATACCCTGGAAAGAATTGTGAGGCAGAGCTTGAGGTGACCTTACCCTTCCTGATCTATTGAACTGGGTAAGAAAAAAAAGCATTTAAGCAATGTACAATTGCATTAGGAGGAGGTGGGGATAACCAAAATCCACAAGGGGCAAGTGGCACATACACAGCTGCAAAATAATTCCAAACAGACCCTTCAATGCCTGGAATGAGCAGCAATCCATGATTTCTGCTGAGGGAGACATCATTTACCATCACCTATGAGTGACTTCGAGGTTATCTGAACCCAAACTACAATTAACTTACACGGGGCTTCAAGTGACTCATTGTTTTTAATTCATTTCATTTTGTCAGAAAGGCTGGGACATGGCTTTAAGCAGTTTTTTCTGTCCTCTTATATGAAATTTCCTTTCCTTTCCTTTCCTTTCCTTTCCTTTCCTTTCCTTTCCTTTCCTTTCCTTTCCTTTCCTTTCCTTTCCTTTCCTTTCCTTTCCTTTCCTTTCCTTTCCTTTCCTTTCCTTTCCTTTCCTTTCCTTTCCTTTCCTTTCCTTTCCTTTCCTTTCCTTTCCTTTCCTTTCCTTTCCTTTCCTTTCGCCTTTGCGGATTGTGGGTAGATCCAGGGAGCTTTGAACCCTAATATAAAATGTTAATAATAATCCTAATAATGAATGAATAAAATGTTCTCTAAATTGAAATCCTGTTTATACAGGAAAATATAAACAGCTGTGAGGGTGGATTAGGTGTATTTTAAGGTGACTGTAGGTCAAACTCATGTCAGAAATGAGAGGATGGATTGGATTTTAGATGGGATTTGGGAAGGAATTGTTCCCTGGAGGATGGAGGGAGCTGGGATGGAATTCCCTGGATCCCTGGCAGTGCCCAAGGCTCCAAGGTTGGACACTGGGGCTGGAGCACCCTGGGACAGTGGGATGTGTCCTTGCCAGGGCAGGGGTGGCGCTGGGTGATCCTTCATGTCCCTTCCAACCCAAACCATCCTGTGATCCTATGAAAATTCTGCTTGTACTCCATTTGTTTAAGCTTAGGTCCTATTTTGATGTTTTCCCCGGTTATTTCTGCATAGGAAGGCTGAAGTTTTCAACCAAATCACGGTTAAAATAACAAATGACTGCCTCTTCAAATACTCCCAACTTCAGAGGAAAACACAGAGGAAGGGGGAAGAAGCTCTGGGGGCATTTTGCATTTCAGTGAAATCCCCACCAGCCTCCTCTCTGCCTGTTGAGCAAGATCCTCTCTGCCCTCCCCATCCCCAGGGCTCCCTGCCCACAGTTTGGGTTTCCAGCAAAGCCAGACCCAGCAGCCTGAGTGATTCCATCTCTGAGCAGCACAGAAAAGAGCAGCTATGTCTGCATCTATTTTTGTTTGCTCATCCCACCATCTCCTCATTCCAGACTTGTCACCACAACTTGTCACTTCTTTCCTGTCAGCTCCTTGGGACACGACAAGTGACACATGGTAAATGATGGGAAACCCAGACACAAACATCCTCCAGCAGCAGAGTATTCAAATTTCTCAACATCTCCAGATTTGATTTTTTTTTTTTTTGTTTTTGAGTTTAAGGTCAATTCTGAACTTAAAGATACATCCCAGTCGCATGAATATGATCTTTAAAAATACAAAACCATGATTTCATGAGCATAAACCTACATGCAGGAATGGCTAAAACTGACCGCTGTTTAATCTGGCCTTGTTTATAAAATACATTTGTGAAAAGATGTGGCAAAAAAAAACTCCTTAACAACGAATTACTCAAGAAACTTTAGCTAATTGTTACTTTTGATGATGTGAGTGTTAATTACAGGTTTTATAGATGTGAATGGTGCAAGGAACAAGCAGGGCTGTGCTCACCATGCTCATGGAAATACAGACAAGTAATAAATAAAAATAGGACCTTCTGCTAATGGAGAAATACTCACTGTCCCATTTCCCCAGGAAAGGAAATTTCCAAATAAACACCCCCAGAACATCAACATCTACCAACCATCATCCTTGTTGCACTCCTTACTCTGCAAATGCAAATCAGAGTGTTTAATTATAAACATTTAGCCTATCAGACTGTTGCTCAATTAAATATTTGAAAAAAAATTAAATATTCAAAAATTAAAGCTGAACTTGTTGTTTTATTCCCTTCCTACTGCATGACAAAAGGCACTTTATAATTACACCACAACTGTAATTTCTCTGTGCTTTCCCAGCACACCATTAGGAATTTATCCATGGATATGAGACAAGGAATTTATTAGAAAAAAAGAAAAATCAAATCAAACTCTACCAGATTTACTCCCACAAAAAAGAGGATTCCTCAGAGAGGTGGAAAGAAAAAACAAACAACAAATATTTTGAGTGCCTGCTTCTCAACTTTTCCCTCTTTTTTTTATGGGATACACAACACGAGGAAAACACAGGGAGGAGCAGGGCAGAAATTGAGATTATTTCCCTGTTCACGTTGAATAAGTGCTCCAAAATGAGCTCATGAGAGGCTCTGAATTGTGCATGAACTGATCAAAGTTCTCTTGCCCACTGAGCTGATGTGCCAAGCAAAGGACCAGGGTTAATCTCCCTGGCAAGGGCCCATCTCCACTCCCTGAGATTCCCATTCCAGAGACAGCTCTGCAGGGATGGAAAACATCTGAACCCTTGGAAAACAGCTGAAAGCAAAGTCTCCTTACCTTGCTGAGTGCTCTGCTAATCCTTTACCACAGTGAAATCTTTAGAAGCCAAATTAGAAATTAGCAGATCACAGCAATTTGTTGTCTTATTATCAAAAAGTAATGGTAAGATATTAAAAAAAAAAATCAAATTTGAGAGAGCTCTTTTCTGTGTCTGACTTGCCAGTTTTGCAAAACTGTAATTTCTCTTATGGAAAATCTATTTATTGTGAAAATGCTACTGTATGTATTGGCTGCTTTTCCAGGAATTATATCCAGATTTTTGCCTAAAATGCTGTCATTTTGCAGAAGCAACATTGTCTAGTGATGAACCAAACCTGGTGAAACCTCTTCCTCTCCATCCTTTAACACCTGAGTGCTTTAATAAGTTAATTATTACAGTCAATTATTTAAAACAATGATGTATCACAGCCCTACAGAGAGAGTTTTTACCTAAACCAGATGATTTTAAAACTTCTAAATATGTAGATGAACAATCTGACCCACAAAATCCCCACACTGCCCATAAATATATGAACTTTAAGGCACTGGAATTTTCTTTCTGAGCCCTTGTCTTTATTTCAGAGTTGCTTTTCTGTGCAGAAGAGGAAAGTGAAGCTCACTTGGAGGAAATCTCTCTCCTGGGGGTGCTCTATAATGAATGACTTGGCTCCTCTCTGAGTGCCTGTACTATTTTGAGCAATGGAGATGTATTGGGGTGGTTACCAGCAGTTCCTTTTGTTGCAATTTCTGAAATGAAGCTTCTCATGTTTCAGGGAATAATTGATTTTTTCTTAAATAGCTTTCCTGTAGCTGTACCACTAGTTTCATTCTGGCTTTTTTTTTTTTTTTTTCCCCCTTTGGTTCCTTTTTTCATCCTCTCAGATGCTTAATTATCTTTTGTAATAGTACACAAAATCAAATTACCCAGCTGCTAGAGAGGTGGTTTCCTGGTATCCATCAGCATTCACAAAAGAAAAGAGAATGTTTTCATAATTTTGTCACAGACACTCCAGTCATCTTTGTTTTTCTCCATTATCTTATTTTTAAAATTGTCCTTTCAAAAGAGTGCAAAATCTTAGATTTATACAACATAAAATATTAGTTTTATCAGGATTAAAACTTTGTCTGCATTACCTCCCTTTGTGACCAGGTCCTTCCAGGCCTCAGTGCTGTAATGTAGATTAATATAAATAATATTATTTCTATTCCTCTGAAGCACAGGAGGCTTCAGAGTGACTTGATAAAACCTCCAGACATCAAACCCATAATTTTGTCTCTTCACTTGAAATCCTGTTGCTGGATGTTGCTGTACACACCAATGAGCTTTTAGTCTCTAATATACATTTAATATCAATGCAAATAATGCATCACAGCACTCAGCACCTCCCAGAGCTCTTCCCTTTCAACAAAAAGCTGCAAAAACCCCCAAACAGAACTTTAAAGCAACACATACCTTGTTTCTGCAGGTGTTTTGAGCAGGACACAGGAGTGGTTGTAGAAACCTGCCCACCCTCCTCTCTGCTGGTTCTTCTCTCTCCCAGGGAGGGATTTTATCAGCATCATCTGCTGGGGAATGAGCACTGGTTTAAAATGGGACAAATTGTGCAGGGATGGATGTCACCAGCAGGGTCACAGTGTGCTGCTTTTCTAGAGGGAGCCACTCTAGAGGAAATTGGGGCTCACAAAAATTATGGAGCCATTAAGGTTGGGAAAGAGCTCCAAGGCCACCCTGAACATCCCCAGTGCCACATCCTCGTGGCTCTGAGACCCCTCCAGGGCTGGTGACCCCACCACTGCCCTGGGCAGCTGTGCCAGTGCCCAGCATTCCTTTCCATGAAGAATTTTCCCCAATATCCAGTCAGAACCTCCCCTGCTCCATGTTTTCATTCCCCCACACCTGGATAAGAAACACACAGGGAAATCTCACCGCAGTGCTTTAAAACACAGCCCTGGGGCTGAGCCAAATCCCAAACATGAGGGTGCAGATTGACACAGCCGTGCCCCAAACTCTCCAAATGAAAGCACAGCTGATGACTGAAATCCCCCTGGACTACCAGAGGCAGATTTTGGGTAATATTCCTGACATCACTCCTATTGTTTCCCCTATAATGCACTGACCTAGATCTGTTGGTGTAATTTTTCAGCTCCTAATACTGCTAATATTGCTTTTAGACAGTGGTTTCGGGGCCCTTTGGAGATGAGTTCTTCAAAGCTGGAGCTTAATCCATTCTTTATTAGCTCCTGTAAAGTGATTACTTCTCCAGGGCTGCATGGAAGCACTTAAAGGAAACGAGCATCCTGCTCCCAAACATCTCTGCCCCACTTCCGAGGCATTTACTGGAGTTTCAACACTTTGGCCTTGACTGATGGGCGCATAAACCAAGAGGAGACACGAGCAGAGAGGTTTCCCATGGTGAATGTGTTGACACTGTGACATTTTTCCAGCACAGTCCCGGGATGTGACAGGCGCTCAGGGACTGATGGCCCGTGACGGGCGAGCTGGAGGTCACTGCAGCTGCTCAGATGTCATTTTATTGTTTGTTCCAAATGAAAAATCACTCCCTGCGTGCGCTGCATGGTGCAAGGAGGGGCTGGGGAGGAGCCACATCCCAGTTTGCCTCCCAGTGCTCCTTCCACAGGGGAAAAAAATGAGGGAGATCCAAATATATCAGGCTGCAGTTAATGGGGAATTGGGGAATTGTTCCTGTGTCCACATTAATTGATTCTGTTAATTCCATGAAAACTCTGCTTATTAACAAGCAAGGAGGGGCTGGGGAGGAGCCACATCGCAGTTTGCCTCCCAATGCTCCTTCCACAGGAAAAAAAAAAAAAGAGGGAAATCCAAATTTATCAGGCTGCAATTCATTGGGATTTTTTTTTTTTTTTGGTATGATTCTGCTAATTCCATGAAAACTGTGCTTATTAACAAGCAAGGAGGGGCTGGGGAGGAGCCACATCCCAGTTTGCCTCCCAATGCTCCTTCCACAGGGAAAAAAAAGAGGGAGATCCAAATATATCAGGCTGCACTTAATGGGGAATTTTTCCTGTGTCCACATGAATTGATTCCGCTAATTCCATGAAAACTGTGCTTATTAACAAGCAAGGAGGGGCTGGGGAAAAGCCACATCCCAGTTTGCCTCTCAATGCTCCTTCCACATAGAAAAAGAAGAGGGAAATCCAGATATATCAGGCTGCAGTTAATGGGGAATTTTTCCTGTGTCCACATGAATTGATTCTGGTAATTCCATGAAAACTGTGCTTATTGACATCATGGTGGTTTCAAGAAATGTTTCCTTGAATAGCTACAGGAAACAAGAACTCTCTGTTGTCATGGAGAAGTGGCTGCTCCCAGGGCAGAGCCTGGCTGCCAACCTGACCACAGCTCTGTCATTTCACCAGATCCAGAATAATCAAGCAAACAGGTTAAAAAAAAGGAAAAATTCTAATTAATTTCAAAGCCAAAAAATGCGAATAAAACAATGAAATAACTCCTGGATGTTACATGTTATAAATATCTGTGTATCAGTCCAAAGCAATGGGAAATAATGGAATTATTTGGGTTGGAAGGGACCTTAAAAACCATCCAGGGACACCTCCCACTGTCCCAGGTGCTCCAAGCCCTGTCCCACCTGGCCCTGGACAATTCCAGAGATCCAGGGGAAGCCACAGCTTCTCTGGGAATTGTGCCAGGGCCTCAGAACAGCAGAAAACTGAGATTTATAAAAACAGTTTTAAAGCTGGACAAACTTTTGAACCTATCTATCAAAGTTTTTTGTGTTTCTGATCCCCAGGTGAGACAATAATAAACAGATAAAAAGTTAATTGCCTTTCCTAGCCTTTTAAAGGAAAAAAACCAAAATTATAGAGAATTTTTAAAGGAAAAGTTGGCATTGGGCAACCACTCTTGCAAAACCTTTCTAATGAATCATTCCAGCCTCCCGTTCTTCACAGGAATGGGGAATATCCATGTGCAGAGCCAAGACATTCATTTTAATAACAGAAAATACCACATGCACAGGAAATGCAGGGAGCTGGGTCTCTAAATCCTTTTATTTTAGGATAAAAACAGGGGACAAACCTGCTGGGCAGCTGACAACAGCTTTGTGGGGACAGGGATGTGGGCAGGGGGGCAGGGGCTAAATAATTTAAAAATTTAAAAATTAATTTATTTAAAATTATTATTTAAAAATTAAAAAGTTATTGAAAAACTAAAATTTTTCCTTTAAAATTCAACATTTTAACAATTATTTAAAAATTAAAGAATTAAAAAATCTCTCTGGTATTTTTTTCTTTCAATTTCAAAGATACTGAAAGAAAAAAATCCCAGAGGACACTTGCCCAGTTCAGCAAACTCTCTGCTCTTGCCCTCTGTGGCTCCAGTTTTGGTTGGCTCTGACTCTAAAATAATAATTTTAATCCCACACAGAAGTACTGTCTAATCTGGCAATTACAAAACATAATCCAAACATTTCCCATTTCCAGTTTGATCAGAAATAATTTAAAGTTCTGTTAGAAATTCATTTCACTTCCAAAGGCCTCTGTTTGGGGCAGCATCACATTTATCCCTAAAATGTCACATTCCCTCTCTCTATCTCCTGCTGAGTACAACAAAACAACACCAAGGAGAAGGAAATCCTAATTGAAAACCCAGCATTGTTGGCAATTTTTATGAATTTACTCTATTTTGGCAGCAAAGCTAAATAACACATTATTTAATTTTAAATAACCCACTTTATTTTGGAGTAATTTGGGGTAGTTTTACCAGCAGGGACAACACCCCATTCCCTAGGACAGAGCCTGAATGATGGCACAAAGGAGGAAGAGAAGGATTTTGCTGCTGCTGAGGCCATCAGGAGGGATGGGCCTCAGCAGGAGGGATTTAATTCCATCTCAATTAAACCCCATTCCCACCTCCTCCTGCCTCACCAGGGAGTCTCACAGAGGAAAACTGGGAACCTTTCCCCAGCAGACACTGAGGGACAGCAGTGATGGATGGGCTGGGCCAGCCCTGGGTTGTTTCCTTTGGAAGGGAGCAGCTCTTGTCCCTGCTCCAGCTTTCTCTCTCTCTAAAACATTTTGTCCCTCACCAAAGCCCTTGGGGGACTGGAGGCAACATCCATCAAAGCCTGACAATCCCACAACACCCAAACCTGGTCAAAGTTGATGGAGAAGAGCAGCTTTTGTCTGTGCTACGGTGACAAACGCCTTCACCCCAGAGCTGTGTGCGCTCTGAGTGCTCCTGAGCATCCCCTTGGGGTGAAATCTGAATATTGGAAACCTCAACAACTCCACACCCCTGCCAGAAGATGAGCTTGGCTCCACTGAGAGCTTCCATGCTGGGAGCAAATCTGGTGGAAATAAAACAAGCTCTGAGCAGAGGAGGCTTTGTGCTAACAGCAACTTCTTCATCTAAAAATAAAGTAAAAATCAGTGATATTTAGCCAGGGCTCGCCAGGCTGTGCCTGCAAGTTGCTTTCCATCTCTCCCAGTTGGATGTGGCTTTTCTGGTGCATTGTGTCAATCCCAACCCCACAAAAAGCACACCTCACACAGGATCCAAACCTTCCTTACAGAAATGGTGACTTCTCTGAGCCCTGCCACAAATTCTGTGCCACCAGAAATAGGCAAAGTGCATCCAAGGATCTATTACCTGATTAACAAATGCATGGGTGTTCTATTAATATCTACTAATATCTATTGATATCTATGAACTATTAATATCTACTAATATCTATTGATATCTATGAATATCGACTAATATCATCTATTGATATCTACTAATATCATCTATGAATATCTAAGATATCTATGTAGATCTGCTAATATCTGCTAATATCTGCTAATATCTCCCAATATCTGCTAATATCTCCCAATATCTCCCAATATCTGCTAATATCTCCCAATGTCTCCCAATGTCTCCCAATATCTCCCAATAGCATCTATTGATATCTGCTAATAGTATCTATTGATATCTGCTAATATCTGCTAATATCATCTATGAATATCTACTAATATATATTGATATCTACTAATATCTACTAATATCTATTAATATCTATTTTTGACAACAAAGTTAAGCCTAAAGAACATTTTAGATGTGTTTGGTTGACGAGGCTGAAGCCCCTCCCATGCCACGTCATAAACCCCAAAGTGCAATTTTTATTGAAAGTATCAGCCCTGTAACAAAACCTAAAACCCATGGGCAGCAAATATCCATGCACAGCAAATCCAACCCCGTGTGTGGAACAGGCTGAGCCAGAAAATGGGGGCTTTTATAGGATCAGAGTGCTCTAAATGAGACAACACGCTGATGAAAAGAGATGGCGTTTTCCCTGAAGTATTCCCATTCAATTTAAAATGGATTAGAGAGCACTCTGGGTGTAAGTGCTGCGCTTTGGGTGGCAGTGATATTTCAGCTTTGTATACAAAATATTCCTTCCCATCTCCTCGTGTTTAGAAAGGCTCCAGAGCAGCCTCTGCTACCCACACTGCTGTTAAAGCTGCTTCTCCTGATACATTAAAGAGTGGAAATGCTCTTTTGGGATAATCCTTCGTGTGCTCTTTGCCCCTTCAAAGTGCAGACAGAACCAGAGACAGAGGAGAGCTCCAGGAAACACAAAGGATGTGGCTGAAATGGGTATCTACCAAAAATTAGAGCAAGAATTGTGCTTAACAACTTATTTGGCATCTCAACAAAGCCAAACTCCTCTTGCATGGATTCCTGATAATTTGTGAGGCTGCAATTTTGTTTTCCTTCACATAATCATGTGTATCCACATATCCAGCAATTTCTTACTCAAAGAAAGTTTTTGATTGATCATGAAGAAAAGAGATACCCCAATGGGCATCCCAATGGAGATCCCAATGGGGATCCCAATGGAGATCCAGATTTCCTCAGTCCCTCTTGAGATTCTGTCCCAAGAAAATCTTGTCAACCCTCCCAAAGAGAGCTGTGCTGGCTTTGCCACCTAATGCATATAAACCTTAATTAATAGAATCCTGGAATGGTTTGGGTTGGAAGGGACCTTAAAGCTCATCCTGTTCCACCCCTGCCATGGCAGGGACACCTCCCACTGTCCCAGGTCACTCCAAGCCCTGTCCAGCCTGGCCTTGGACAATTGCAGGGATAGAGCGGCTACAGCTGCTCTGGGAATTCTATTCCAGGGCCTCACCAACCTCACAGGGAACAAGTCCTTCCCAAATTCATTATCTTTTTCATCACCCTATTAATTAAAAAAAATGTAGAAACTGAGCTGAAACCAAGTTTTGGTCCATCACCCGTGAATCTTGATTTATGTTTACTGACTATTAGAAAGCACCATCTCCTCAGCAGGTCTCCATTAAATAAAACCAAATTCCTGATACTTCATTACACTCTAACTGTCAAAAAAAAAAAAAAAAAAGTTTAAAATAGCTACTCAGGAAGATAAATGGAAAACTAAATGATATGCTGAAAATAGGACAGTGAGGTTTAGTTTTATTTTAAATTATCAAACTGGGATTGAGAAGATGGAGTGCACATATTTTAATGGTTTTTGACTGACAGTTTCCAGGTGGGGAAGCTCCAAGCACCTTAAGAAATAATTCAATGATTCAGTCACTGACTGCTGCACTCAAGACATTCCTTTAGTGGAGAAAATTTTATGTTAAGTTCTAAAAAAATCACAGAGCAAAAGGAAAAGTTTCATTCTTCCAGGAGATTTGTTTCAAGCATCCTTCATCTCCTCTGACCTGGGGCAAACCCATTTTTTTTCCTGAGAAGCTGCCGTGCTCAAGTCTAAAGAACAGGAATGCTCAGATGTTGGGAATTTCTGTGGTTTGGTTGGAAAAGGTTTGGTGCATGATGTAACTGGGCCTCTACTGACTGTTCTGGTGGGTGTTTGTGGGGATTTTTATTTTATAAAATGAGAAATCAAACACCAGAAGTGTTGGCTTTGATTGCTCCTTTTTCCCCATCTCAATTTTTATAACTGGAATTAAGAACACTTTCAGCTCCTCCATTGAACAGTTTAAACATGGTCACTCATCCATTTCCCTTCTGTGCTGTCACAGAATCTGCTGGGTAGGAAAGGACCTTGTAAAGTATTTTATTATATCTAGAGAATTAACAGTGACTGAAAAATTTTTCCAAGGAAAGAAGGAATGGGGATGTTATAAATACTAAAATACAGGTAAGAAAGGTGTTTAAAAGTGGATTTGTTGATGAAAAAAATCACTCCTTCCAAACACAAATATCACCCTTAGCATGGAAAACACAACCACCAGTGGCTGTTTTAAATTAAATAATGTTCCTACTCAATATATTTTACATCCCTTGTCTCTTCCACACAACAATCTAAAGTCCTGACAGCTCCAATCTTTCATTTAATTTGCTCCTGACCTTTCTGATAAGGCTGCCTGTTATCTCCCGTATTTGTTCCATGACTATTCAACAACATTGTCCTGAAAAAATTGTGTTTGGCCCTCTCGGAGGTGTGAACATTGAATTGAGGCAGAACTCCTCCAAGGGGTTTTCCTAGCAATGATTGGGCTGCATTTTCTAGTTACATATTTCTGCATATTTCCATAATGGGATTATGGAAATACATATTTCCAAAATGGGATTTTCATTGAAAAAAAAAAAAGAAAATAAAAAAAAGTCTTCTTACAGGTGGATCCCTGCAATCCAGCCTTCCCAAATCCTTCCTGTGCTGGCACCATGAGGACGGCCATTCTCACCCCATCCCAACCCTTCTCCCTGGAAGGAATGATGCCTCAGATTTTGTCTTTTATATTTTTCACATTCTGTGCTGCTTTAGTGTGTGATTCCGAGCTCCTTTTTAGGGGATGGTGAGCTGTTTGCACAGAGCAGGGAGACAAAACAATTCCTGCTCCAGCTGGGCACCAAGGACAAATGACCCAAATCTCAGCCCAGGAGCACAAACCCCGTGGGCTGGAGAGAGAAAAACAAGCAGGGTGGGACTGCCTGGGCTAAAGCTGCAATGGGACAATGAACTGCAAGGTGCAAATGGAGCAGAGCTGATCCCAGGGACAGACCCCGGCAGCGCTTGTGCATTTTGGGGCCATTTTGGTTCATCTTGGGTGCAGCCCTGGCTGGGCTCTGGTGCTGCCCAAGGTGGATCCATGGAGGAGATGCTTTGGATAAATCCCTGCTTTATTCTGGGACTCTGCCCAGCCTCTGCCCCAGGGCAGCCTGCACAAGGCATCAGGAACCCAACTCACACTTCCCAAAGATCTGAGAGTTTTCAATTATATTTCATTTTCATGCTCAAGTCCTCACTAATCTCCTTATTCCATCTCAGCACATCCCACCTGTAACTCCATCTCCCTCTCTCCAAAAATTGCTGATGTCTCAAAGTCCAGCATCTGCAACCGCTCCAAACTTCACCTCCATTTCCATGTCATTTTCAAGCTCTCAATTTTATCTTTGGAATGATGCCAAACTTCAGCCAGAACATGCATTTCTTACCACTCCTGAGTGGTAAGAAACTTCCCCAATTTTTCACATCCACACTTTTAAAAATTGACTTATTTTAAAATCCCTTTTTATTTCAAACATGGCAGAAAACAGAATTGAGGGAGCACAAACGACCCTGTCCAAGGCTGAAGGGGTCAATCACGATACATAACAAAAAAGATCTTTAAATGCAAACATTCCTCTCTCTTAATGACTTCTTTGGGGCTGATTCTGTTATAATGGCAGAATTTTAAGTGCAGAAACAGCAGAGATAGACCAGGAAAAAGCAATTTTCCACCCCGTGTCGTATTTTAACATCTGTAGCGCTTATATTAAATATAATAATTCTTATAAGACAAGTCATGGCTCAAGCCTCATCCAAAGGGATGCTGCCCTTCCCATTTTCATCAGTTTTGTCAGGGAACAAAAGGTTTGGTTCCAGAAAACCCTCGCTGGCTGCTCCTCTCTTCAATAATGGTCTTTTCCCTGGTCAGCTTTAATTAAATGGACACAAAAGAAGGGTCAGGATTGACTTAAGAAAGCAGAAATATTCACCTGAAAGGAACTTGAGAATGAAAAATGCATTAAAAAGTTGGGTATGAAACATGAAACGGGCTTTGTCGCTCCTTTCATTGCTCCTCGTTCCCCTCAAAGTGTTTTATAGAAGTTGGTTTTTCACAGCCTCCTTCAGAAGAGGATTTCTCTGAAGGCTCTGACCACAGACGTTTCTAATGGAAAACTAAACTATTTTCACTTTTCCTGATTTCTGCAGCTTTATAACTTTTTTATAAAGACATCTCAGGAAGAGATAAAAAAATCCTCCCAAAACTACACAAGTAAAAGTTTTCAGAAGTATTTTCTACTGAACTTGTTCAAGTAACAAATAAAAAAAAATAGAGATCTGGATTTTTTTTTCAACTTTCTCTGATCCCCTATAAGATATTTAGGGTTTTTTGACTGATTATTTACTGTGGAGAGTGGGATGAAATGGTTCAACTTTTCTTTTCTCTTTAAACCATCTTCACTCCAGATAAATATTTGCTCCTCCAAGACATCCAGAGATCTCCAGGATATTGGTTGGCATTAGTGGGATCTCCATGAAAGAAACTTTGTGGAGGATAAGGACGCAGAGCAATGAATCCATGGATTTAGGAAAAAAATTAAACAATTTGGAAAGGATTACCACAATGGACCAGCTGATGAAAAGCCCAGCACAGCTCTGAAAAGTAAAAACGTGCCTGATTTACATTTATATTGTGCTTTTTCTCTGCAATTGTTTTTGTATTCCTCCTCATCCATTCCAGGGCTGTGTTTTATTACTGTCTATAAAGAAATAATAAAATAAGGTGACTACTTTATATTAAAAAAAAAAGAAAGAAATACGTAGGGTCTGGCAAGAAACCTGTTTGCTTAAAGTGGTGAGGAAATAAAGTCTTAAAACTGAAAATCTCAGGTAGCTTCAAAATCTTGCCAAGTCCTTGCTCAGACTGGGATTGTAGGAAAACAAAACTGAATTCCAACAGAGTGGGACAAATTGGGGTTTGTTTTAAAAGAACTCTCCTGGTCCCTTGGGATGGAGATGTGCTGGACCCTACAATCCAAGGGACACACTGGAGGCACTGCCCAGGCAGGAATAAGCTAGTATAATTCAATATTAATATATTAAAATACATTTATGTATTAAAAATATATAAAAATATATATAGATATAAAAATATACAATCTATATAAATATAAATAAATATATGTAAATATAAATAAATATATATAAGAAATTTTTGTATATAACTATATATTAAAACTAAATGCCTATATAGGGAGAGTATTTATCTGTATATGTATACACAGATATTGTATATACAATATTATATAATATATAATTTATATGCAATGTAATAGACAATATATTGTATGTATATATATACACACATTGTATATATTGTATGTATATATAATATATTATAGACGTATATAATGTATGTGTATTTATATATATTTTTTATATATTTATAATTTTTATATCAAAGACATTTCTCAATTTTGGAACCATGACATATTCCCAAAATCTCTCCTCCTCCCTGTGATCCCTCATTACCAGGCAGCTCCTGCCTGTGTGGGACACCCAAGTGCCTGCAATGGGACATTTCCTGCTGGAATTAAACCTGGATGAGATTAAATCTGCCATCATTAAATCTTAGGAAAAACTCTCAAATTTTTGGGTAATTTTAAAACCAGCCCCCTTTAAAACCTCCCCTTATGATGGCAACACCTCTGTTGACACCACAACTATTGCTGAGCAAAGGATGACTGGAAAGAAACCTCCTCTGTTTAAATTTAATATTTCACAGCTTGTTTTCAAGGTGGAAAGCATCATCTACAAGATGGAGCAAAAATCAGCTTTTCAGGCTTGATTTCTTCTGTCACACTTAAGGGCTTTGCTGGTGTTAAGTATCACAAGGGCTTAAAAAAGCCCAGCTCCTGCTGCCAACACCACATTAAGTGTTCAACCAAGCTGGAATTTACTGCTTTGGAACATATGGCTGGAAAAATAAGAGGGTGAAAAGGGCTTCTGATCTTTAGGAAAAGCAGTTTTATGCCATAACACAAGGAAATAAATACAGGCCAAAATTCCTAGAGGAAAAGAATCCCCAAATATTTATGGGAGCTCTGTGACTTAGGTGCTTATATATGCAAAACGTCTTTTGTTTCTTAAAGAAAACGAAAATTAAGCCTTCCAACCTATGGAAAAGCAACTGAGATTTGTTATTTTACCACTAAAATTTCCTTGGGGAATTCCACCACAACAGAGCTGAGCTCACACAATTCCAGGTGAATCCAGGCAAAGCTTGACCAGGGATTGATTTCAGGGTCACATCAGCAGGTTGGTGTGAGGCTCCCAATTATTGATCTCTGATAATGCCAGCTTGGTGTCCATGTTGCAGGAGGATTTGAGGGAGGGCTTTGCCAGGGGCTGGGAAATGCAAATGGATCTTGGGATGTAATTATTGCAGCTGGAGCCCCTCTCGCTCTGCATTGTTCACAAATTAGCTGCAGAGCCACAACTTTTAATGACCTCTTCACTTGCGTGGGAAGAATTCCTGCAGCAGCCCTTTTTAGTTGCTGTAATTAAAGTAATTTAAAAGTTTTAACTAGAAAGTGCACTCAAGGCACAGGAACTGATAAAGGGAAATGTGGCTTCAAGAGCTCTTTTTTCCCCACCCCGTGCAGAGCTCCCACTGTGTCAGAAAATTACAGAATGTCCATCTTTCTGTTTGGCTCCGCAACAAAGCATTTCCACCTACTCACTCCCTGCTTTTCATATTTTTATTTTTGAATTTGGATGCTTTAATGGGGGAAGAAATGAAATCTGTTGCTGTGACCGTGTGCCAGTATTAAATGGGAACAGAGGGCTGGAAGAAAGTTTGGAGCACAAGGAAGCCAAGAAACCACAGAGGGCCCTTCCCCTGCCTCAGAACCTGCAGCGAACGTGGGCTCCAATGTTATTTTTGCCTTTTGAGCCTTATGCATCTCTAATTAGGTTTTAATGCTGTGTTTGTTAACAGCCCATTCCTGCTGTTAATTTGCATATTGATTGTTTTCTCTATAAAGATTATTCTAAGATTCCATGGACAAGCTTTGCTCTCATGTTTGTTTGATTGGGCCATGGAAAAGATGAAAAGGGCCGAGTTTTAAAGATACTGAAGCAAAGGAAAAGACAAGAGTCAGGAATGATTCTCCAAGTCTAATTCTTTACACACACTATGGGAATGGGATATTCCTGAATCCTGGCATTGGTACAGAAATCACACAGCCTGAATATCCTGACAGAACCACCCCAAAGAGTTACATTTTGATTTTTTGTGATGTTCCCTGTGGTCACTGCCCACCCTCCAAATGATGTTGATCAATTCCAACCACAAACCACTCTGAAACACTTTAAAGACACAAACTCAACTTAATAAACAAACAAAACACCAATATCCTAAAGGAGTTCTAGCACTGGGTACGCCTAAGGAAAAAAATATAAATTCAAACTCTTAATAAAATATTTACCTGCATAAATCACTATGAAATAACAAATTCATGACATTCTACTGCAGTCTACCTAAAATCCACGGGCAGTTATTGTTCCCAAGGAGAGCAGGAGGTGAGGCTGGGCTGACTTTTTGGCCTTTCAGTGTGTGTGCCTGTGAATAATCTCTCCAGTTTCAGTATTCTGCAGGTGCAGAGACACCGCCAGCGTCGTTTTTAATAAAACATTCCATTGTAAATCAAGAAACACTCATACACATGCCATAAACGAGGGGGGGGAAAAGAAGAATAACATTTCAAAAGCCAAAGAGGCCATAAAAACTGGGTTTTACTGCAGGTGGTTGACCCTGGTTCAAGTTTAATTCACTCCAGAAAGGAACTTCTTTGGGAAGCAGCGTTCACCCTGTTCTGTCTGGGCCTTGGCAATTCAGGGCTTGTTCTGCACTTTAAATAACAATTCCACAGCCTCTCCATATAGACAAATAAAGTGCATTCATTAGGAGATTACTGCCCTATTAAAGCCATCAACCTCTGGCTGATAAATAATCAGTCTAACTAGTGCACTCGCCTCGTGGTTATAATTAAATCAGTTTGCAGTTGGTGGCGACCATTAAATAAAGTTAATGATGATATTCTGTTATTGGTTGGAGGCAATAATATATAACAAACATCAGGCAAGAGGGTATTTGGCCCTGCAATCAGAATTTGGGTAATTTTACTTTTGATTTTAAAAATTTCAGTTCTAAGACTTAGCCTTGGCAGAGATAGAATAGGCAGAGACTCCTAGAATTTTTTGGGTTTAAAAGGAGCTTAAAAGGTCACCTCATGCCACCCTATGCCAGGGTCAGGGACACCTTCAACTATCCCCTTTTTAAATTTGGAAACATCTCACAATTTATCAATCAACAAAAGTTGTTGTGCCAACAAAAAGCTGCTGTATTGATCCAGAATCTGTCCTCTAAATCACCTCAATAAAATCATGTGATGGGGAGAGAAAGAGAGAAATCTTCTTGTTTCCATGGTGGTTTGAATTTCTAATTTTTGTGTTAAAAATCAATTTAAAAATCCAAGTTAACCTCATGGCTGGGGTTCCATTGCAGCTGGACTGCAGCCCCACATCCCATATTAACTTGGGATTTTACTCCACTTGTTGTCTGCAGGACTTTTGTCACATCCAGGGAACACCTCCTCGAGCACCTGCCACATTAACAACTCCATTTTCCCCTTGAGCACCTGTTAACTAAAACCTGTCAAAAGAAAGGACCTGCATGCAGAAATATGGATTGGTTTGCCAAAAAACAGCCTCAAAATGCTGTTTCTTTTGGATTAAATGGTTTTTTCTAGCTGAACAAAAAGTATCTTTCTTTTTGAGCGATATTTCTGTGTTGGGTAATTCTGCCTTTTGGTTTTCAATAATATTGATTGAGCCATGGCACAGAAGAAGGTTCTGAAAGCTTTTCATTGCTCCCATTCCATGGATTAAAGTGCCTGTCCCACACCACACTGAAATATCTTCTGCATTTCAGAGCACAGTTTATGAGATTTCTCATATTTATCGCTCCAATTATCTCGGGCAGTAAACAGAGATGGTGCAGAATTCTGAAACTCAAAACTTAGGAATTATTTAGGCTGGAAAAGACCTTCAAGATCAAGTAGTCCCAGCACAAACTGTGTCCCCAAGGACCACATCCCAATATTTTTAAAATTCCTCCAGGGATGTTGACTCCACCACTGCCCTGGATAGTCTGTTCCAAGCCTTAACAACATTTTCAGGGAAGAAGTTTTTCCCAGTAAGTCCCCAACATCAGTAATTTCGCCTCTTCCCAAGGCTGTGATCTCTGTTTTTAAAGCTGTTCCTCTGTCACCACCTACAGAGATATTTTAGGGGGAAGAACCACAGAAGTTTTGATAAGAGCCATCACATGAATCAACACCCAAGGAAAGGAAAACTCAGACTATCAATATTTACAGCTCTTGAAAGGCCACTGTCAGGTTTTTATTTGGGAATTTGATGCATGTTGGAGGAAATAATAAGCAAGAGAGAGCAGCAATAAAGAAAAGGAGAAGTTAAAGTGCTTGGAGAGATTAATTCTCAAAGCAAGACAATGAAGTGGCTGCAACATGAAATTAAAGTGGCAGCAAATCTCTCTGAGATTAGAAAGGAGCCTGGTGGACAGACGGATTGGGCAATCATCTGATAGCAATCAGTTTAGAACAAGATAAAACAGAAAAGAAGAAAAGGAAAGGGATGTTTTGAGTCTGACAGGAGCAGGTTTAGGGACAGGGAGGTACCAGCTGACTTTGGTGTTAATTTGGGGCAGTTGTTTCACTAGAGTGACACAGGCACAGAAAAGAGATGAAAAAAGAGCTTGAAAAGGCAGGGAAAGAGGTGAAATTCAGAAGATGCAGGAGAAATCAATGCCCTGCTCCACGAGGAGCCATTTAAAAGGCAAACAGGGAAATCAAATGGTGGAAGAGATGAAGCAGAAAAAGGGGAACCTACAGAAAAATGGGAAGCAAAGGAAGTGAGAAACTTCTTTCCCTAGACAAGCCAAACCAAATAGAGCTCATCTGCAATTAGTAAATTATTAATTAATTAATCTGTGCTCCACCCAGCTCTGGCAGATGTGAAATTCCCTAGGGAAGCAGCCACAGTTCATACATTTAGGATCAGCTGAGAATTTGGGAGTGGGAAATTTGCAGGCAGTGCCTTGCTGCAGGTTTGGGCTTGGGGATTTTAGTACCAAGTGCTGACATTTCCAAAAGCAAAGAGTTCAGGATAATATTGAGTTTGCATTTACAAACTGGAGGAGTGTTTTCCCTGTTTCACTTGCAGTGTTCAACCCCACAGCTCTTCCCAGTGAACAGAATATTCCATATTCCAATTTTATTCCTTTATCAACATGCACTAATTGATGTACTAGCAATGTAGATGCACTTTTGCAGTAATTGATGCGCTAGTCTGCTTTCTTAACATACTTTAAAAATAATGACCTGACTTTCTTCCCTTGCAGACAAAACACCAAAGCCACCTCTCCACTTTCATTGCTCTTAATTTCAAAGCAAAACTCTTTTCCATGTCACTTAAATATATCCATCATTTCTCTGCAAGCCTCCATAATCCCTTGCCAATAACACCTCCAATTTCATTTAGTACATCCTTCCCAGAAACTCCTGATGTTTTAAATCCCCAATCACTTTTCTCACTCAGCCATGTCTCCCTTATTCCAATAATTTCATACTTAATGCTAAAACATCTGTAACTCCCATTCAGAAACTCGTTATAGAAGATAGGCAGCTTTTCCCTCTTAGCTCTGCTTTGATTTACATCCTTTGCAGAGGTATTTTCCTCTGAACATTGTTAACCACTGGATAAATTACCTTGGGATTTAGGCAGTGACATCCAAATCTCTCTCCACCCTCGTTACTCCAGCTAACAGAAGATGGGGAGTCATTTTTCAGTTTAGAAAGCAGCTGATTCTTGCCCTGAGCTTGTGAAAGGCAGGCCCTTCATAAATATTATTCTGATTTTTCAGTTTGGTTCTTTTTGCCCTGAAATCACGCCCTGCCCATGGCTGGAGGAACATCTACAGCCTCTCCTTGGTGCTTCCATGCAGGAACACCATTGATAACAATCTGACAAGGAGCCCCAGGGAAAATCTCTCTTGTGCTGAGCTGAAATTGGAGAAAACTTCCAGGAACCTGAGAGGATTTTCCAGCTCTGCTCCTCCTGAGCATCCACTGCTCCATGCAGAAATCACACTCTGATTCTGGAATTTCCAGCTCTGCTCCATGCAGGAATCACACTCTGATTCTGGAATTTCCAGCTCTGCTCCATGCAGGAATCACACTCTGATTCTGGAGTTTCCAGCTCTGCTCCATGCAGGAATCACACTCTGATTCTGGAATTTCCAGCTCTGCTCCATGCAGAAATCACACTGTGATTCTGGAATTTCCAGCTCTGCTCCATGCAGGAATCACACTCTGATTCTGGAATTTCCAGCTCTGCTCCATGCAGCAATCACACTCTGATTCTGGAGTTTCCAGCTCTGCTCCATGCAGGAATCACACTCTGATTCTGGAATTTCTGGCAGGAATTTCCAGCTGCACTCCTCTACAAGCACTGCTGAACACATCCTGCTTTCACAGCCCTGTCACCCAAGGACGTGAGGTTTTACACATTTAATAAACATCTTATTTTAAATCTGGCTACTTTGCAACATTAGAACAAATTCAATTATAAATAAAAGCTTTCAAGCATGTTTCAGGACATGATTAGCAAACAACCTTACCTCGTGCAGGGTTTCAGGTGAAAAACATGGAGAGGAGATATCTTGGATGTATATTCTGGTTTGATTTGTTTCCACTGGATTTATTTCCCTTTGCTCTACAGCTCTACAGAAAGGGCTGGGAAGGAACCTCAAATACTCAGCCACTGGAAAAAAAAAAGTCTAAAGCTTAACACAGTTATGCATTTAAAAATAGAAACCCCAGGCTAAGAGCAGCCCTTTTTATGCCTTCCTGGGTCACTCCCTGCTAAACTTTTGGTGGTGTTCAAGCCCCTTTTCCCCAGGTGAACCAGCCCAGAGGGATTTTCTTGATTGCAGATTAGTGCCAGCCTGAGAGGCAGGCTCTTACTCACAGGAGCAGTGAGTTATGTTGTGAGTAAGCCAAGAGCCCTGTGGGTAACAGAGCAATTTTGGAGGACTCACCTCCTGTTGGGTGCACAGGACTTCTCACCTTCCCAACAGCATATTTAATGTTCATGGAGAAGATAAAAAAAACTGTAAAATGGGAGAACTCCCCTCAGAACCCCCCAAAACTTTCAGTAATTTAAATTCTGATTTTAATTTCAAGTGTGGAGAAGGTCAAGTCGCTAATTTGGAAGTTACAGTGGGATTTGAATAAGGAAACTATGGCAGGTAACCTGCCAGGAATGGGAGCTCACACATAATGGGTTGCATGTTAAATTGAATTTTAAAATAATATCAAGGGTACTGTCATCCAATGTGTCACTGTAGAGTCAGGGCTAAAAATAACATTGCTTTAAAGAAATGCAGTAATTCTTTAATACTCTCAGTAATAATTATGTCATTATAAATGTTATCAGTTTTATCCTGCTGGAATAAAACTCTCACCGTGCTTTTGAAGCTGGTGGTGTCAGAAGCACCAAAAATTGATGTAAGTGCACGCAATCAAAACACTTTGGGCAGCGGGAATGGGAAACACTGATCAAAAATTAGGTACAAACATGATCAAAAGATTCCCACTTCTGATAAAGGACTCTGCTCCAACGTGGAAAACCAAACACTCCAATCCTGCTTTAAAGCATGGAATGAAAATACTGTACGAGGATTTCTCTGGCCTTGCTGACATTTCTCAAGTTGTTTGGAGTCCTAAAAATATCCTGTTGCTGCTGCATCATGACATGACCACGATGTCCTTCCCCTCCTCTGAGCATCTCCTGTGGGGTCTGGACTTCTGTCCCACACAAACAGCAGAGCTTTGGGAGAACATTTTCCAACCTGGATGGTCATTAACCATAAACAGAGGAGATTCTGTGGACTTTCCATGGGCTCAGTGAACATTCCCCAGTTGCTGCAAATATCGAGTGCATCACAACTCGATGTGCAAGCTGGTCCTGAATCCTTTTCCCCCGTTAGGAATCCCACAGAGCTGAGATGGCACTGCAGGAAAACCATCAGAAAAGAGTCACAAAGACGTCCAATGTTTGTTTCAACACCAGGGGAAAGCAAAACCCTTCAAAGGAACGCTGGAGGATTTCAAATGAGTGGTCAAAATGCTGGAAGTGTTTGAAGAGAGAACTGAGCAAACATTGACTCTTCTGTGAGCTAACACCGAAATCCTGCTGGGGTTTGGAGCTGCCTGTTTAGAGCCAGGCAAAAATGATTCCTGTACCACAAAAGACACACGGGCTTTTTGTTAATTCACGCTTCTCCTTCTCACCTAATTTTTGACACAATAATAAAATACAGATGCCAACAGAGACTGTGCTTTCTGACTTAGAGTAGATTGAAATGGTTCAAAAGTCTTGTTTGCTTGTGGCTTTTGCAGAAAATTGAAGTGCTCACAGCAAAAATAAACCTCAGTAGATTTTGTCACTCTTATGGTTGGGGTTTTTTTTCTTGGCTGATTGTACAGCTAATCAAAGTGTTTTCATACCACCAGAAACTTCTTGTTTTCCATGATGTGGTTGAATGAATTCGTTGCTCGGTTTTTTATGGACAAACCCCAGAGAGATTTTCCATCCTGAGCAAGTTTGACTTGAGTGGATGGAGAGTTCTTGACTTGGGAGAAGCACAAAGCCCAAAAGGTCACCCCTGCCCACTGTAAGGTCTGACCATCACCAAATGACCACATTTGAGCTCCACATTTCCTAAAATGGTTCTGTGGGATGAAGTTAGGATCAATTAGGATCATCCTGCAGGACGCAGCACTCTTCCTTCCAGTCATGACACAGAGTTCTGTTTTCCAAGGCCACCCCACATCCAATCCCAACTCACCCCTCTGAGAGCCCTGCAGGACACACAGTGGGGACAGGTATTTCAGGAAGGAAGTTGAACAAGATGCCCTCACAGCTCCTGTTGGCCACATCCGTCAGCTGGTTTATGCAAATCTTATGGAAAACCTGCATGAGGGAGGACGAAGTGCTGACCCAGCAAGCAGGCTTATCAAAGACACCCAGCACCTAAAAACTGAAATTTAATTGTTGGAGTGCTCTTTTTGTGCCCATGATTTTAAACATACGGGATTTTGTCAGTATGTGCCCTGATTGGGTTCTTGGGAGGCTTCAGAAAATGAATTTTATTGCCATGTATTTGAAAAAAGATTAAATAGTCTTGAACACCCTGCTATAAAACAAAGAGCTCTGGATATTTCCTGGGGCTATTTTGAATGGGTTAGTTAAGAACCATAATGCAGAGATTTTGTTCTTTGCTCAAACATCATCCATCTAGCTGGAAAAAGGAAGGGAACTTGGCATTTCTTGCCTTGTGGCCATTGAAATTGGCTCTCAGGATACCTGTGCCATTGGCTTTATTGTCATGGAGCTGCTGACATGGCAGCAAAACCCCATTATGCAGGATTTAGCAAGGGAACATTGGCAATTGTCAGGGGGAGATGTATTTTCTGCTCCTAGGGTTATGTAAGGCCTTTTATCTCTCTGTATGTAAATGTTCATCCCAAAACACTCTTATCCCATCAGATGTGTTGCTGATAAGATCTGTTTGAAGAGAGGGATGGAGATGACCCAGTTAATGAATTGTTGCCAGGAGGTGGGTGGGTTATTTTTGGGGACCACTCTGGAAAGAAAGTCTTAATCTGCCTCTTACCCACATAGTCAATATATTCAGGAAAACTTTGCCTGGACAGCTCCTGCTTTGCTTGAACTTTCTGTTTGGCACTCATGAAATGATCCTGACTCTTTGTGAAGTGTTTGAGCTCCAGGGAAAACCAAGAGTGAAGCCCAAAGCAAGACTGAAACCTAAATCCCCAGCGAAACCTAAACCAAGAAAGAAACCTAAACCAAGAGAGAAGCCCAAACCAAGAGTGAAAGCCCAAACCAAGAGTGAAGCCCAAACCAAGAGAGAAACCTAAACCAAGAGAAAAATCCAAACCAAGAGAGAAATCCAAATCAAGAGTGAAGCCCAAACCAAGAGAGAAACCTAAACCAAGAGAAAAATCCAAACTAAGAGAAAAATCCAAACCAAGAGAGAAACCTAAACCAAGAGAAAAATCCAAACCAAGAGAGAAATCCAAATCAAGAGTGAAGCCCAAACCAAGTCCCCTCCTTTCTCATGGCCTTGTTGAGTGCTGCAAGCTTCCATTCAATGTTGTCCAGTGCTGGGACAAGGGGGAATGGCTTTGAGTTGGATGGTGGATTTAGATGGGATTTGGGAAGGAATTCCTCCCTGTGAATGTGGGGAGGCCCTGGCCCTGCCCACAGAAACTGTGGCTGCCCCTGAATCCCTGGAATTGTCCAAGGCCAGGTTGAACAGGACTTGGAGCAGCCTGGGACAGTGGAAGTGTCCCTGCACATGGCAGGGTGCTGGAATTAGATGACCCAAACCATTCTGTAATTCTCTGTCGGGGATAATGACATTTCTCCAGTTATTTTAAATTACTATTTTCTTCCTGCTTTACACCAAACATAAAAGTGCTGTCTGTAGTGTCAGTTCATCCTTTCTGACACTGCCCCTCTCACAGCACCTTCAGCCCACAGCAGATCCCAGAGTGGCTGTGGCACTGACATGATGGATGAACAGTGTCACCACTCACTGGGTAATATTTAACATATTTCAGAACATCTGTCCAGTTAATGTGGCTTGCAAGAGAGCTTTCTGTCTTCTCCACAATGCAGTGACTCCCCAATTATTAAAAGGCAGCTAATTTTGGAATGCTTGAAATGAACAATTAGAAGCTCCATAAAGGCGTTTTTCTGTATGGCATTAAATATAGCAAGAATTAATTTGCTGGAGTGGTTAAAATGTACATGACAGGATTTTAGTGGGGGAAAAAACATTCACGTAATGCAAATAAAAATCTAATCTGAAGAGTGGGAATAAAGTACAATTTATGGTTGGGACTGTGCTCACCACACACAAAATGTGTACTTGCAAAAGGGGTCTCAATTAAATACACTATATAAAATTAGACCAGCAGGGGGTTTGCTGTAAGGCACATAAAGCACGTTTAAATGCATCAAAACTCTTTAAAAAGCTGTATAATTACAGTTAACTAGCAGGGGAAATAATTTACAAAGAAAGTCTGGACAGAAAGAATAGATGTTAAAACAAGGAGATGAAGTGGCTGTGACTAGACAGAAAGTAAAAAAATAGGTCATGGGAGCAGAAAAAGGAGCCCACAGAGGATCAGAATAATGGAAAATACCCGAGTGTTTTGGTGGTGGGAAGTACACCCAAATGGGACTGTGACACGTCTGGAATTTTTCTCAAGGTGTCACTGCATTATTCTGCTGTCCCTCAGTGTTTTATTGATACCTCTGGGCATATAACAGTGATGAGAGGAGCCCCAGCACTAGCAGTGAGAGCTCACGGCACCAGGCAGGAGCTGAGCCCAGGGACCTCCTGAGCTCCCTTCCACCCTCAGTTATTTCATGGTCCTGCACATCCCAGCAGGGATCCCATCCTTCCCCAGCTGGTTCATCTCAGCTGGGCTGGGGAACACCCTCCAGAGGAGCTCAGACACCTGGTGGGACACAGGACAGCCTTGGTCTGGGATGTGGCCATGGCTCCCATGGAGGGAGGATGAGCTCTTCAGTTTAAGACCAAAAGCACAAGAGCCTTAGGACAACTCCCGGCCATGACATAGCAGCAACTTGCCCATCTATTGATCCAGAGACCCTAAAACTGTCACCACTGGTTTCATCCCCACTGACCAAGGCCCCATCACAGACTCACAACATCACTGATGTTGGGAAAGCCCTCCCAGACCATCAAATCCAGCCTGTGACCAACCCCTGTCGTCACCAGTCCAGAGCACTGAGTGCCATGTCCAGGCATTCCTTGCACACCTCCAGGGGTGGGAGATCCAAACCTCCCTGGGTTGCCCCTTCCAATGTTTAACAACATTTTTTCCACGAAGAAATGCTTCCTGATGGCCAGGAAGAATCCCCGTTTGTAAAAACACATCTAAATCAAGGCTGTCACCTGCTAATCCACATCTGATGACACATCCAGCTCTGCACCACGAAGAGATTGAGGCTGCTTCAGATATAAAACCACCCTGGCCTCAGGAGCCTGAGTTTCCCTGCCAGTTCCTTGGTTTCTCAGCAGGCTGAGTTATAGACTTGTCACAGATTGCCACACACAGGGTCCGTGGCAGTTCTGAGTTAAATGCACCAGAATTAAAACCAGAGCTGCCTTTGCGCAGGGCTCTCTCTCGTGCCGCCGTGGGGCTCGCACGTGCACGGAGCTCACAGCAGATCTCAAGGTCACTCCAGCTCCCTGCCTCGCTGGCAAAGATGAATTTGAGTTCTGTTCCTGCTCCAAACTCATTTTTCCCTTAGTTAACTCCATGCTTTTACTTACTTCTATCTTTCTGGTCCAGCAGCCGATTCCAAATTTAATCAAACCTCTCATGTAGATCTCATTTTCTTCTATTTATCTACATTACTGGATTGCTCTCCCTTTTTCTTCCCTTTTTCCCGAGACCCAGCAGCACATCTCGAGATTCTTAGTGCACAATTTGAAATTCACATCTTCAGGCAAAATGTTTCTCAATGATGTAAAAAATTATTCCAGGGAGCATTCCCAAGGCAAACTGTCACATTGCCTCTGATCAGCAGCGCAGAATAAAACACCGTCAAAGACACTTGGTTTTCCTGGAAATTCCAACAGAAAACAGCAATTCCTGGGTTAAAAGAACCTTCTAGTTCTGCCTCCAAGGCTCTCATCCTGCAATCCATGGATATCTCCATCAATAATTCCTCAGTGCTTCTCAGGATCTAATGAGAAGAGCGGCGCAGGACAACTCATCTTCCCGAGTGCATTGCAGGCAGGGCAGGGTTTTGCCATTCATTTTTGGGGATTTCGGGCCTGAGCTGTGAGCAGCTCTCTGCCTGCAGTGACTTTCCCCTCCTCAGTGCCTGCATTATTAAATAACCCAGAGCAATCCATGTGTTTTCCCCGGTGGATGGACTCGGAGTCGCGTGGCCCTTCAGGAGAGGACATCAGTTAAGGGAGATGCACCAGGACTTACTCTGAATTTATGAAACTGAGAGTCTATTCCTCATTACAGCTCTCAGTAAATCATCCTCCTCTTGCTTTTCCTTGGAAACTGCTTCAGCTGCTGCCTGTATTTCCATTCTTTTATGTGTACAAAACCTTTGAGAAGGCGCGGCACCAGTATAAACACAATAAACCAAAAAAGTACTGCCTTAAAAATACATAAAATAGAAAAGATCTGCAAGAGAGTCTGAGATTTTTGTATGCGGACTACAAGACGCTGTTTTCCACAAGATTTTCCTAAAAATTTTCAAATTTATATATTTTTCTTTAGGAAGATGGTTTGGAAAAGTTGGTGACTCTGATGGTCGATTACATAAGAAGATATTTTCACACTTGAGGAAGAAAGACCTCTCTGACCTAGCAGAGCTTCTAATCACATTTCACAGTTAGCAGAGCTGGTCTGAGACTGGCTCTTTGAGAGGGAAACTGAGGTAATGGGGACATCAGATTCCCTCCTGTTATCACAATGAATAAAAAGGAACCCACCTGTTCTGCAGGACAAACTGATTTTTAACAGTTTTACACAACCTGGAAGCAGAAACCTGTGATTTTCAGAAATCAAAATATCTTTGAATTATAACTGTTGCTTTAATTCCCTTTTGCCAAAGGGAAACTTGGGTGGGGATGGGTCCAGGCAAATCTTGCTCCCTCCTCTTTACCTGCTGTGCTTTCCTCAGCAATACCAGGCTGAAAATCTGTAATTCCCCAGGTTTTATTGCTCAGCCAGGTTGGTTCCTTTCCTTCCTTTCCTTTTCCTTTCCTTCTTTTCCTTCCCGTGTGCTTTTCTGAAGCCAGAGGAATTTGTACCAGCCTATGCACTCATCTCCTTTTGGGCTGGAGGAAACACAGGTGGAAAAAGGGAAAAGGCAGCTGAGCACTCATTTTCCATGGATGTGCTGGTCCTACAGTGTCACAGACACATTTTATGAAAAATCCCTTTGCTAGGATCTTTTCTCCTGAGAAGCCGAGAGGCCTCAGAAATGAAATGTAAGCAAGGGTTATCTGCTGCTGTGGAATGCAACAGGTGCATCTGGGATTGGTCTCATGTGGTTGTTTGTAATTAACCAAATTACCAATCACAGCCAGCTGGCTCCCACTCTCTGATCAGTCACAAGATTTTATTATCATTCCTTTGTATTCCTACGGATGAAATCCTTTCTTCTATTCTTTTAGTATAGTTTGAATATATAATTTTCTTTTAATATAATATATATCATAAAATAACAAATCAGCCTTCTGAAACACGGAGTCAAGATTCTCATCTCTTCCCTCGTCCTGGCACCCCTGTGAACCCCACCACGCTACAGGAGCACCTCTGCACTTGGCTGGGAGCTGCCACCCCGAGCCCGAGCTGTGCACAGGTTTAACCTTATTTCACACGCACAATTGGCCTCAGAAATGATTCCCTGAGCATCCCTTTGCACAGGGGTCCTGCCCTCGACTTTTACACCTTGTTTGTTCTAAATTGTGAGGGAAGCACCCACTTACCTCAGACATCCTTCCTCTCCAGCAGCTGGCACACCCCTCTCCATCTGGCTTTTAATAGCTCTCCATTTTCAGCCTAGCTTGCACCTTGGATGGAGAAAAGCAGGCTGGCCAGGAAAGTTCCAGTGGCACCAGCACGAGCCTTTGTGGAAACAGCGCTAAGAGGAAACTGGAAAAGCAAAGCTGGAGAGAACAATCCGATTTAAAAAGTATTTTAGAAACTCTGGGTCAAAAAAAAAAAAAAAAAAAAAGGAGGAGGAAAAGAGAAAGAAAAACTTCACAGATTCTTTCTACTTTATGTGAAAAAAAGAGACCTACTAGTTTTCATTTCATGTCTTTTAAGCACATTAAGAAGTAATAATTTGCTCATATCCTAAAGACATTTTGACAGCTCCTTGGCTTCCTCCTCACTGTTCTCTCCAACTGTCTGTCCTCTTTTTCTTCTCCATGCAATGGGGAGTGACCTCTTGGCCAAAGGAGGGTCACCCTCACAAAGGGCTCCAGCTTCAGCAGGGACTGTTCCAGCAGGGCTGCTGTTATTTAAAACCTCAGCCCTGGTCAGCAAACGTCTCACCTGCCCTTGCTCAGTGAAGGCTGCTCATGGCCAAGGTCTGACAGGCTCAGGTTGCCACCAGGTCACAAAATTGTCCTTCACATCTCGCTGGGCTGGAGGAGCTGTTGGGAAGTTTTCCAGATGTAACTGAGAGGCAGCATGAATAATAAATAAAGGGAAAAGGAGTTAAAGTAAATTAAAATAGAGATGTACCCAGAACAGAAAAGGAAGAAATCCCCACCCTGACCAGCACTGAAAATCCTTTCCCCATCCCTCTTCACAAAGAGTGGAGCTGTGGACATTTGGATCCAGAAGGATGCTGGGGGAGCATGACACCAAATAAAAGAAAGTTTTCTTATAAATTGAGTGTTCTATTGATAAGGCTTTCCTGTATCAATTTTGAAGCTTTAGCATTATTAGAACTGGACTAATAGTGGTGTCTTGAAACATAAAATGGACATAATATAATTTTAAAGTCAACACTGCCCTCCAGCCACCTCTGCAAATAACAACACAGAGATGAAAAGCACTTTTTGAGTTTAATTATTTACCCCTTGGCAATAAATATCTACTACATCAAATCACCTCCGCCACAGAGCAAATAAGGGGAGATGTAATGTGAGACAATGACAGGACAAAAATCATATTGGACACAAACCAAATAAATTATTCAGGCTATCCTAGAGAAAATGAGGATGGCAGGTTTGCCACGGGATATCGACCACCCTTGGCAGGTGCTGGCTTTTATTGGATGTGATAAAGGAGAGGCCACGGGTGAAGAGCCACAGGACGAGCTATTCCCTGATCGTCCTGAAAATTGACAGAGAGATCCCTCATGTCTCAGCTGCAGAATGGGATACTTAACATTTGGAGTGCTATTTGATGACATTCATGAGATGATAACGACTCTGTGGCAGCAATGACCTCGACTGGATTCGGAGTGCTGACCCAGAGGTACAGAACTTTAGAAGGCATTGCTGTCACCTAAGCCACTGCCACCAAACTTCAGCACCGCTTAAACTGCTATCCCTGATTTCCACATGAGGAGGATCCTGCTCTCCACAGCTTGCAAAAGTGCCCAGATTTAGTCTCCCTGAGTTAAAACTTTGATTTAAAGAGGAGCAGATCTCAGCCAATGTGAGAATATCCATCATTCCCTCTGTGCCCGTTTTCCATGACCTTGCTCCGTGCCCTGTGGGGCAGAGCTGATGGAGTGACCTCCTCCAAGCTGACATATTTTATGATCTGCTCTCCTTGCACCTTTTGTTGCTGACAGCATGGGAAGTAAAATAAAATATGTGGTCTAATTAAATCTCAGTATTATTATATTAATAAAGAGGGACAATCTCTGGCAAGAGCAAATCAAGAACAATCTCCAGTGATCTGCTGGATGGAATGAAAGAGAGAAAGTGAGATGAGACCTCTTGCCCCAAAAAAACCTCACTTTACCCAGGTTTTTGTGACTCAGCAACACTCCTTTGTACAATAAAAATAAAGCTGGCAATTTGGAAGGAAAGGACTGTATGGGACACCCTAAACAATCCTAATAATGTGAAACCACAATCACTTGGGTTTACTCCTCTTTGGGATATCCTTAATCCTAATTCCAGTTCAGGGACTGCCTGGACTGTTATGAACTGGTTTGCATTACTGGCCTAACTGGTTTAACTGGAGCTGGGGCTGCTTTGCTGATAGCAGCACTTGGGAACAACTTCTAAAGCAAAAAGTCTGGAAAACCTCATGTCCACAGAATTTTCCTGCACTTTTGGCACAGGAGAGAGCTGAAAAGCACAGACCACACCTCTTCAACCCAACATAAAAAGCCAATACTAAAATACTCATTACCAAAAAATTGAATAATTAATAATATTTATGTTTCTATATGATATAGATACTTCCTTTTACCACACAAAACATCAATTTCTGTGTTCCTTCCATTGAAAACCACTAATGCAATTTAAAGGAATACTCAAAGCACAGTTTTTGGCACAAGCATCTTCTTTCCTATCATTTGAAAATGGTTGTGGAATTATTGTCACAGCCTGTATTTGTTTTTGGATAAGTATTTTGATCAGACTGCTGATGTAATTTACATGCTACACATTATTTGGCCATCTGGCCTCTTCCAGAATAACATCAGAACAGATTTTGAAATCATTAGGAATATTAAAATCATAAAAGCAATAAAAAATATTTATTATTGTCAAGGACAAGTCTTGAGTCATTCTTCTTCTCCTTCTTGTTTTCTTTTTTTTTGCAATGTACTAAAAATTAAAATCAGGGTTTTAAATTTGTTTTTAGATGTTTATAATCTATAAATTAATTGTTATTTATTATAATATATAATTTAATTGTTAGATGTTATTGAATCTACAATTTTAAGTAAATGTAAGAATTTTGAAATGATAATCTAAAAAAAAATTAATTAAAGAAATAAGTAAAAAAACGCTGCCGTATCATCTTTTAGCATTTAAAAAGTCACATAATAATCACATCATGTTTTACATGACCTTCTGTGTGAAACATGAGCTGAAAGTGCAGCTGTGAGGGCATTTTTGGGGATATTAATCCCCTGTAGATCCCTGGATTGCACAGAATTGCTGCCTCAAACTCCTTCAGGGCAGGTGTGACTCCAGCCTTGCCATTGTGAGAAACATCTCAACAGCAAAATCGCTTGTGAAAGAGGAAAATTATCCATATTTTTTTGAAGTGAACAAAACCAGGGAAATTTTCCTCATTTCTCAATGGAAAGTCCTCACACAATTGCTGTGGCAGCAGAATTATTTCTGCTTTAATAGACTGTGAAGGTCTTGCTTTATTTAGTGTAAATATTTATGTTGTTTAAATGAGAAGTGCACCCTAATATTTTACAATTTGTGATTTTTCTGAAGTGACAGCTTATAAAAAATGGATGGGAATGTTTCATTTGCTGAAGAAAATCAATCTGTGAGTTCATTTGAATATTAAAAATTCATATTTACCCCTCCTCTTGACAAAAAGTGGCTTTTCCCATTTGCGTTTTAGCAGGAGCAGCTCTGTTAAAGCACAAAATCCTCCCAGTCACAGCTTGGTAAGTGAGGCATTATTTCAGTGAGGATGCTGGGGTTATATCCATCTGAAAATCCCTCTGAGGGAGGGGGAAATCAGGACTCTGGGCACAGCTCAGTGGTTGCTCAGTCAGCTGGAGCTCATCAGGCCATGACTTTCCATCCCTCGATTATTTCCCCTCTGAGCCAGGGCTGGGACACGTTTTCCTCTTCCCCCCTTATCAGGGCTGGGTTTCGTATCAGTTGGCTTTGGAATGTCACGGCAAGCAGGAGGGCTCCTTCCAGTGAGGTCAAAAAGGGAGTTTTCTGAGATGCTTTTTTGGGTTATTTTTAATGCTTCCGATTCTAGCAACAATCTACAGGAAGAGGGATGTTTGCTGAGGAGAGAAAGATTTTAAAGGAGGCATTGAAAATTCCAGATTTACCTTTAAAAATGTTGTCAAACCTTATTTTTTTTTCTTACAAAAAGTAGTTTTTCAGTTTGAAAAATTTAGAAAAATCTTATTGAATGCAAAGTTGGTTGATGACCTTCACCAATACTCCATCCTCGCGCGCAGAGTAGTTTTTAGTTAATTTAGGATATTGATGAAGAAATTCTTTAGCAAGACAGTGATGAAGCCTCATCATAGATTACCAGAAGAAGTTGTGGCTGCCCCTGGATCCCTGGAAGTGTCCAAGCCCAGGCTGGACAGGGCTTGGAGCAGGGATAGAGGAAAATGTGGAATGGGATGAGCTTTGAACCCTTCAACCCAAACCGTTCTGTGATGATTCTATTTCAACAAGAATCACCAGTTAAACAAGTGGGTGGATAAACTGATCCCAATTCACTTTAGAAAGATATTGAATGTGGGAAAAGCTGACTTCTGATTTAATTTGGTTCCTCATTACCAACCCTTCCAGCTCTGTAAGGTCTTCCAGTGCCAAGAACTCCTTTTCAATTAAAACCCAGGCAGTGGTGGGACAACACACTGCCAGGTACACAGTCACTATCAGAATTATCTAATTAGTTATTTTGTTACTAATTTAATTCAGGTTTTAATTCTTTGACACTACACCAGAATGCTCAAACACCTCCAGTCTAAAAGTACACAAATAATTATGAACTATGCTTTGTATTAGGCTCATTTTTAAAGATGCCATCAGATTTTTCTCTAGAGCAACTCTTTTTTTTTTCTGTCACTTTAAACCTGTGTTGGTTGAAACAGGTTTTCTGCATTAAGCAGTGCTAAACAGCTACTAAATAACTAGTAGTTATATTAAATTAGGCTATTAATTTTATTAAACAGTTTAAAGGTAGTTCAGAGGTAGTATAACTAAATAACTATTAGTTATTTAATATAACTAAATAACTATTAGTTATATTAAATTAGACTATTAATTTTATTAAATTAATGGTAGTTTAACCTGAGTCACTCAGTAAAGAAGAAATGCTTATGAGGAGTGAGCTGAACAGTGAGGGACAAAGCTGCAGGAATGGCACATCCGTAGCAAGAACCATAAAATCCTTTGGCAATTAAAAGCAACATGTCAATTAACAAAACTACTCCAATGAGTAGTTGGAAATAAAAATATTGCATCACATTTCACCCAGGCTCAACTTCCAATACATCCTCAACAAGGATGCAAAGTTCTACGAGTCTCACTCTTTCTTATCATCATCCCCAAGCCAAGACACGCTTGAAAGGGGGCGATTTTAGAGTCAAACTGCAGAAAGAAATCAAGAAAAAACCCTCCACAATCCACTTTCCTCCCGCCCTGGAGGGAACCTGTGTGGCTGCAGAGGTTTATTCCCCAATCCCCTGGCCCTGCTGATGCTCTCCTGCATCCTGGGGAGATCCGCAGCTCCATCCCAGCCCTGGAGCTGCCAGCCCTGCTCGGGTGAGGAGCAGAACTGCCACTCCTGCCAGCAGAGCTCCTCCAATCTCCTTTGTGTCCCTGGCTGGCTGTCAGGGCTGTCTGTACCCAGTCCTGACTGATGACAGACAGCTGGAACCACACAGTCAGCAAGGGGGGGTTCTGGAGGATGGATGTTGCCTCAGAAGCTTGTGACAGCGTCTGCAGGGACACAGGTGACAAGCGCAGCCTCGCTTTCCTCCTCTATCACTGCATAATTATTAATTTTCAATCATTAACCTCTTGCCCACCTCCAGAACACCAATTTTAAAGACGGGTTAGAAGCAGAGATCCCAATTTCTAACACATCTTTGCTGCTGCAGAGGCTGTAACCACAGCTCTGGGTAATTTTATAGAAAACAAGTTCAGCCCTCAGCTGGCACAGACACAACCCTGTTGTACTTGTCAGTGGCTCGCTGCATTCCAGCAGCTCAGCCCTTCTCCCACACACCAAACTCCAAGATATTACCTGGAAAATAACCTGCTTGTAATGTTTTGGGGCACTTTAGAGCAGGGTGGAGGGACCCTGCTGGGATGGGAACTCAGAGCCTCGTTGCCAAAGGCAAATGGAGCATGAAACCATGTCTAAGAGGGAAAGGTCCTGCAGGGGAACAGGGATCCTTTTAACCTTGTTAAACCTGTGATCCCTTCACAAGGATCTGCCCAGAGCAGGCATCCAGATTTTGACACACTCTGCAGGATGTGGAACAGTGGAGTCGTGCCTCAGATGGGAAAAGCAGCAGGAAGCATCAGGGGCGTGTTCAGGTGTCATTTTGGGCTTCAGAGGATTCCTTTGGGCTGCTCCACGTGGATGATCCCTCCATGACCTGCAGATCCCCCACCGAGCAGAGCCCAAGCAGCTTTTTCATGCGCTTAACCCTCCTGGCTGCAGCCACCTGAGGCTCTCACTCCTCCCCTTTTCATCCACAGCTCTCCAGCTAAACCCACGTGAAAAAACACAACACAAAGCTTAGAAACAGCAAAACAGAGACAAAATGCTGTGTTCTGTGCTTTACAGATACAAACCACATCCCAAAACCTGAAATATGACCTGCTTAAATTCAAATCTTTAGGAGCAACACATTGCTCCGGGGGTTTAATTTGATTTACTGCTGGCTATTCCAAACTAGGGTAATCCAGCACAACCACAGCAATTCCAGCTTCCAGTTCCTGGGGAAGAATCCCAGCCCTGGAGCTGGATCAATGCCCTCATCTCCCTTCATTACAGATTGATCTTGGCCCTCTGTTGTTGATGCAGCTGACAAGGCAATGGCATTATGGAGCTGACACAATGGAGCCTCCACATCTGAATTCACAAGTGTCCTGCCTCGTCAGTTGTCCCATCACAAATCTTCTTTGGCAGGGGATAAGGGGAAAGGGCTATTTATAATTTAGCCATGAAATTTTAATTATGGGCTGAAATCAGCTGGGGTTAGAAATCAGGTTTGGTCGTGGATTGCGTGTGAGAGAGAGGCTGAAAGCAGAAGGGGCTTGACATTGAAGAGGCATTGGTTGATCTGGTTAATAAATCAGGTAATTATTGGATTTTAAAATAAACACTTCTTTGTGGGGATAAGCCTCTTTCAAAGAACATCTGAGATAGGTCAGCAAGGTTTCACCTTTCCCACACCCATAAAAATTACTGACATTTGCTTTATGGTTAATCAAAAATAAATCAGCTGGAAATCATCCCACACCTCAGTTTTACATTGTCACTTGTGCAAAGGTCACACAAATCCTGCTGAAATCAAGGAAAAGATTTACTCCACTTGCCCACTCTCCCCTGGGCACATAAAATTCCACCCAAGGAGCCTCCCTTGCAGTCCAGGTGCCTGAACAGAACCTCTTCCCTTGGGAATTCAGGACTTTAATCTCAATTATACATTCTCAAGACCTTTGCACAAATTTCAATATGAATTTCAAACTACTTGAAGACAGACCCTTCAAACCAGCAGGCAGCTCTGAGTAACTGTGTTAGACATAAATAGGTTCTTTTAAGCAGAGGATATAGAAGCATTTTGTGTTATAGATTCTGAGCAATTTGAAGGCAGGATTAAAGCAATAATACAGGCCACAGATCGTTAATGCAAATGCCCAAGTTTGCAATTCTGGACACAGCTCTAGGCTCAGGCATCAGTATTCACAAAGAGGACTTCACAAACAGAGCAGCATACTAATAAAAAAAAAGGAAAAAAAGGAAAAAAAATCACTCTGCAGAAGCACAGCTGCTCAATATAGATCATCTTTCCATTTGAATTTGTATCATCATCTTTCCAAGTCAAATTGACTAATACCAGGGTGCCTTATCCAAGGGCCATGTGGTACAATCAAAGATCAATTTAAAGTATGTTGGAAGAGATTGATTCATTTAATTCATGGACATCAGAAGCTTTAAGCTCCTCTCCCCTTGCCAAGGCATGACTGCAGCCTCATCCCAGCCCCAGAGACACACAGACAGTGCCCAGAGGATGCAGATTAACTGCAATGAGCTTTTATGAACTCACCTGGAAGCAGAAGGCAGAGATAAATCACAGAAACCAGAGATAAATCACCCAGAGCTCATCCTCCCTTCAGGATCTCACTGTGCCAGCCAGGCTGGAACCTCCCCGAGCCACTCGGGCCTCCCAACCTTTCTGGGCATGAGATCCCCCAGATTTGCAGGTGCCTGCTGATAAATTCACCTGCAGTTCTGGTTTATCACCACTTTATGGGTGCTCACACCCAGCTCAAAGCACCAAAAAGGGTTTTGGTTGTTCATGTCCCAGGAAATTGGATCCACCAAGGCCTAAACCAGACCTTCTGGTCAGGAGAACAACTTGAGGCACAAAATGTACCACAAGAGTTTACAACCAGTTTTATGCAGATTGAATCACCTCCAGATTATTAAATCAGGTGAATTTTCTCACCCTGGTGGCCTGCCAGCATCCTGGATTGTCACGAATCCCTCAGGAAAGGTTATGGATCTCCATCCTGAAAAGCCAAGGAGAACTTCCATTTGGGCAAGCTTTGCTCTTGTTTATGGTCTGCAAAAAGGATAGAAAACCGTCTGAAAAATGAAGGATATGAATGAAGGACAGAAAAACGTCTGAAAATACATTTATAGGTGATTAATAGCACATCAGAAATGCTCTCAGCTGAGACCTGATAGGAGAGAGGTGCAGCAGCACAATCAGCAAACACCTCTGACAATGCCAAGAGCTTGGGCCATGTTAGAGCACCATAAAAACACCTCTGTCCCACAAAACTCATAAAAAAACAGAGGTTTTAACAAATAAATGTTTTAAAAGACACATGGGCACATCCTTCACCTTCAGAATCCCAGATATCTGTGTCCACAGGGCCTGGGGAAGAGTTGTCCTCCCTCTTTCCCCTCTGGTGTCTCTTGTTCAGCTCCTGCACAGAAATAAAACCCAAACCAACCAAGGACAGAGGCAGCACCAGGACAGAGAGGAATTTCCAGGGAGCCTAGATTGAAAATTCCGGCAGAGCCAAACCAGAACACAGATTGCCTTTGGGTCCCTGAGCCATCAAATGGTCTCAGGTACCCCTTATATCAGGATTTTACCCCTAATTGCTGGGTTTTATGCTGAAATGAATGTCTTCTGCAAATGTATCTCTTCCTGATTTTATTTAGGATGGGTTTTTTGTCAGAGTTTGCATTTTTCAAGTGTTTAATGCAGAAATTTGACTCTGATACCACCACCAGGGCTCCTCTGGGCCAAGTTGGTCTTTCCATTTCTGGCTCTTCTCTTTCAGAACAATTAAAACTCTTACAAATGTACTTTCAAATTCTTAAAACATCATTTCAGATTATTTTTATCCACCTTTGTAATGCAAAAATTCCTTCCAGAGGAAAAATCCAATAAAAAATGGAAAACAAAACATTAGGATTGCTCAATACTCTCAGAGCAATGCTTTGGCTGAAAAGCTGATTTAAAAACCCAAATTAGTTAATGTTTGATAATGAAATCAATAATATAATTATATCTTTCTGGCACTGCATGTAGCTGAGATTTTTCTTATTGCTTTGTTTATTTTTCCACTCCAATACCTTTTGCAAATTAGTTATAATTAAGATAAAGCAGTGGTGGCAGAAGCACCACAGAATGTGGTGATTCCATTAATTTGGGCAGCACAAATCAGATTGTGGAGAAACTCATCTAAAGAACCTGCAAAATCCCCAAACTCTTAAATTATCCTTTTCAGGGATTTTTGCAGGGCAATGCATTCTGATTTAGTGAAATTTAGTATTTCTGCACCTTCTATTCAGACACCTGAACACACTGCACAGTTCCTATTTCATTTTTGGTAGGAAATTCAGACTTCTTTACATATAAATATATTTACAGGGATTGAATAGAACAGCCTAAGTGCCTGAATTCCCCTGAGATTTCACTTCTTGTCATAATAAAGTGAGGGCAGACACATCCAGTCTCTGAAGGTATGCCAGGATATAAAAACCCAGATTTTCTCAATGTGGGGAGCACAATTCTGGGTTTGTAATGAGTGGGAGATGTAACAGTCCCTACAAAACACCTTTCTCAGCAGTTTTCCCAGCTTGTTTTACTCTCTGATTTACCTTTTTGGCCAGAATTCCAACCTCACCTCTCCAGTTTCCTGAACTGGAGGTGGGTTTAAAACAGAAAAGTATCATCTCACCTTGATTGTGTGGGACTAAATGCCCCACCTGGGATTAGAGTGAGGATTTTCATCTTGGATTTATGGCCAAACCAAGCTTAGGTGGGCTCAGGCTCTTGAACAAACAAAGACATTTTTGTAATCTGAAGAGAGAGGGGAAAAATAACCAAGAATTGAGCGGTGACTGCACTGTTTTCAGTGGGGTTGTGCTGTGAAGCTTTTATTTAGACAACAGATATCAAAATGCTTCAAAGAAATCCCCAGCAAAGGGAGCAGAAATTGGCTTTCTAATGGCTGATTTTCTCCACCCTGAGAAGGTAAAATATCACCCAGCAAAACAAACAAGACAAGCATTTTATGAAACAGAGCAGAGGTTTCCCCTAATGCAGGAATCAGGGATTAAATTTCCTGCCTGGCAATACACAGGAGGTCAGGAAAGATGTTTATAATGGCATTTTCTTGCTTAAAAATCTATGAGAACAACAGATTGCTGTGTCAGGTTCAGCCTCTACTCTGCTCTGTTTCTTTCCAGTTTGACCTCTTAATCCCATCCATCTCAGCACTGAGTTAATATCTTCCTAAATCCACTGGAGTTCTCCTTCAAGTGTGCTGAAATCAGGGAGGATTTTTGCTTCAGGTACAAGCTGGACCTAAAGCTTTCATTAAAAATAATCAAAACATAGATTTTTTTTTTTAGAATATGTATATTTAAATATATAATATTTAAGTACTTCAGTTTGAATCCCCTAATTCCCAGTGAATAAGATGATTCACCTTGTTATTAATCTTTTTTTGGTCTTGTAATACTGACAGTAAACATAACCAATAATCAAAACCCAATAATTTCCAAAATAAAGAAAATTAATTCATGCACACAGGACCTAATACCATGAATAAACCCCAGCATTAGGGGGACTGGATGCAGAATTTAGTAGGACAAAATTTAGTAGGATCCCAATACACACATCAGGATCTCTCCTTTATTTTGGGTTTTTCTAATCTTTCTTCAGTCCCCAAAGCTAAATTTCATTGGTATTTTTGGAGAAGGGAAAGATTTTGCTGTTTCCATGTCCCAAAAAATAAATTTCTCTTCAAGCAAAAGGTCTCTGAGCTGGTTTGGTTTAACTGAGCCCCACACCTGGACCAGGAGAGCATCCTTCTACAAACACACAAAACCCCATTGGGAAGATGAAGATGCTTGAAGAGAAAACACCAAAAGCCTTTGCAGTGGGATAGGAACTGTCAGAAAACATTGCTGACTATCCCAAATCCTACATTTGAAACACAAAAGTAAATATTGCCCTACTTACATTTTTAAAATATTTATCTCAATTATTATTTGCAGATTAAAAAAAAAAAAAAAGATAAAATATGAAAGCCCAGCTAAGCACCACGAGCAACAGTGGATCTGAAACCTAATCATGAGTGAGTTGTTAGCAGCTGACATTAATTGTGGATCCTCTTTGTGAATTCCTAATCACCTTGCAGCATTTTTCCTAATGCTGGGAAGCACATTAGGATGGGCTAGGCTTTCTAATAATCCACATCATTTATTGATGCTCTATTTGTGCTCCTAAATACTTGGAGACATTTCAAGCCAGCCAGAATCTTTGCAAAGCCTGATCAAAGGACACAAGCCCAGGGAAGCTCTCAAGCCTTTAATTATCATTAACGCTGGAAAAGATGAAGATCACCAAGTCCAACCTTTGACTGAATATCCCCATTCCCACTAAATCATATCCCTGACAGCTACAATGCATTTTTTTAATATATCCAGTGATGGTGATTCCAGGCAGCCTCTTCCAGTGCTTAACCACTCCTCCAGGGAAAAGATTTTCCCTAAAATCCTACTTGAACCTCCCCAGCCCAACTTGAGGCCATTTGTTTTGCTGTGTTTCCAAAAAGGACTATAATGCATCAAAAAAAACCCCCAAAAAACGCAACCCAAACAATTCCCATATTATTTATCCATGTATGTGATATCTATTCAGAATTCTGTATTTCAGACTCTGTTATAAGAAGTAAAAATAGCCACCTTGGCAGAATTTAGAAGAATAAAGAGATAAAGAAATAAAGAAAGACAAATGTGAATATTATTCAATTCCACTGGTAAGATCCTGGGCAGTTCTATTATTGCACTTACAAAATTAGAAGCCCATAAAAATGTTTATTTAGCATGAATTCTGTGCTGTGGACTCTGACAGAGGTGAAATTCTATTAGCAGTTAATAGCCTTAAATTGATGTTAGAGAATGAGAAATTTGGGAATTTTTATTGGTCAACTCTCAAAGGGTTTGAAACCACAGAGAAATTGTTACATTTTCTGAGGATGATGAAGGCCCAGATGTAAAGGTCAGGTTCAATTTCCTGCTCAGTGAGAGGTTTCTTTGTAAGGCCCAGAATTTTGGGGTTGGACACCTAATGCCTCATAAAATCAGAAGTTTCCCTGTCTTCTTCATCTCTAGAAATGAAGGATGGACTAAAGGGGAATCTGGATAAGGAAGCTGAATAGAAATGATTTTTATGTCATAAAGAACCCAGACTCTTCAGCAATGATGATCATTGCTAGAAATGTGACTTCCACCAGCCTGAAACGTCCCAAATTTTGACAAAAAGCACAAGACTCGCAAGACAGCAGTTGCTGGTTCACAATTTGCTATTTTAGTGCCAGACTCCAATCTTGGTAAATTTATTCCCTGTTTCTCTCTGCTATGATTCATTAATTTTGGGGGGAAATATCGTGGCTTGTGATATTATTATAAATCACACATTTTACTCTCGCAGCACTGAGACAGAAGCAGAGCTTGCTAATTATGTGCCACAACAAAGATTATAATGAATGCTCTCATTAACTATTCCTTTATGTTCGATGAACGAATAAATAATTCCTTCCCCAGCCATTATAAAATAATTTGTCACAAAGACCCCTCATGCACTCACAAGCCCCTCCAGGTAAGTTTTCATTCTGTATTTTTAATCATCTCTGGGTCATGATGGACTTTCCCCAACTCAGACACGTTTGCTCCTTTTTCCATTGCCATTCTGCACCAAGAGCTGCAGCTGCAAGGGGATGATTTGGATTTTGTTTGGGAGTTTTGGGGCATTCTCACTGCCCAGAGAGAGCCAGCCCTCACTGCTCATCCCTTTCCCTCCCAGGGGTGTCCTCTGTCTCCTGCCAGGTGAGGAGATGCTCCAGAGGTGTCCCAGGTGTAGCCAGGCTGAGAGTGGACACCAGGCCCAGGATGTGGCTCATGTTTGTTTTGTCTGATGGGGGAGCTGGGAAGGGGCTGAGCCTGGAGCAAAGGGGGATCAGGGGGGCCCTTGTGGCTCTGCACAGCTCCTGACAGGAGGGGACAGCCGGGGGGTGTCGCAGACATTTTTTCACAGAAATCCTTTCTTTCAGACTTGTGCATCTTCTGGGAAGCAAAGGCCCCAGAAGAAGAATGTACACAATGATTATCAGCTGCTGTGGAATGCAATAGGATGCACCTGTGATTGGTTGATGTTCCATGTGTACACTATTAGGGCCAATCACAGGGCAAGCTCTCTGGAACACAGGGACAGAGAATTCTCTTGTTTTTGGATTCTATTCTATTCTTAGCTTAGCAAGCCTCTGCAACTTCTCTCTTTATTCTATTTAGTATAGTTATAATGTATTATATATCTTATATCAATAAATCCAGCCTTCTGATCAAGAAACAAGATTCTCATCCTTCTCTCACCATGGAAGCCTCATAAGGTCGCTGTAATAGGGGGGGATTTGGGATCTTATCCCAGGGAACAGGGACAGAAGGAGAGGGAACGGCCTCAGGCTGGGTCAGGGCAGGCTCAGTTGGACATTGGCAGGAATTTCCACATGGAAAGGGTGAATAAACATTGGAACAGACTGCCCAGGGAGGTTTGGAGCACCCATCCCTGGAGGTGTCCAAGGAATTCTTGGATGTGGCACTCAGAGCTCTGGGCTGGGGACAAGGTGGGGATGGGCTAAAGGCTGGACTCCATGATCTTTGGGGGCTTTTCCAACCTCATTGATCTGGGGATTCTCACTCTCTGCAGTCCCTGAAGGGAGCTTGATGCCAGGTGGGGTTGGTCTTTTCTCCCAGGGAACGAGCAACAGGACAAGAGGAAATGGCTTCAAGCTGCACCAGGGAAGGGTTTTTAGTTCAAAAAATGCCTTCACTGGAAGGGCTGTCCTTCCAGTGGGGGAGTCCCCATCCCTGGGGGGATTTAACGCTGTGTGCATGTGGCACTTGGGGACACGGGTTAGTGGTGGCCTTGGGGAATGGTTGGACTCGATGATCTTGTGGGTCTTTTCCAACTCACACCATCCTGTGGTTCCTCCTCTGGGCAGCAGCCCTTCCCTCAGCTCCCTCCCATTTCAGAGCTCCATGTAGGCAGGAACCAAGGAAAAAAGCCCCCAAATCCCACCCTAGCTGTCCCCTGAGCCATCCCCACCCTGTCACCAAGCCAGGAGCCACCGTCACCCCAAGAGCCACCGCTGCTGCTTGGGGAGATTTTACCCAGAGCTCAAACATGGAGAAATTTCCTTCCCATTCTGCTCCCTTCTCATTTCAGACAGGAGCAAATGTGACAAATGCACTGCAGGAGAACAACAGGATCTGCCTCATTCAAATGCCTCTCCTCCCTGCAAGAGCAAAGATAGCACAGCCCAAGCACCGAGGCTGGTGTGAAATCAATCCCAGGCACCGTGTACAGGGGAAATTTGAAATACAAATAGCAATGTTCTCCAGCTATTATAAACGTTGGGGTTTTTTCCTACAAGCACTGTTATCTGTATTATTACCACAAAGCTTTTTGGAGTTATGTGTGTAACGGCCGCCACAACAACTTGTTCCTCTAAAAAAAATATAATAATAAACAAACAGTGATGCAGCACCGCGAGAGCAGCTTAAACAGCAAAATTACAAATGAATCCACTTCTCATGTGTGTTACAGGAGCCATCGGAGACTGAGCATGCCTCAGAGCTGAGGGCTGGGTAAGCAAAGCAGAAAATCCATGATGATAGGAGTGATGATTGTGTTTATTTGCACGTGGGTAGCGGGTGAGATTCCCTGTCATGCTCCAGGAAGCAGGAATGCAAAGCACTGCCTAACCTGTGGGTATTTAGATAGGCTGCATCCCCAGAGCTTGCACAGCGCATGGAACACCTTAGCAGCACAGCAAAACTGCTTTGGCAAGCACTGCAGTAGAGTTTGGAATGCCTCAGACAGGTCATGCCAGTCCAGATCCATGATCCAGGCCAGAAATCAGCCAAAAAATTATAATTAAGAGAGCTCTGACTCTGAACACACCCATCCTAGAGGAGTTTATCCAGTATTATGGCATTAAGCACTCACCACTTGTGTTTCTAGGAGTTCCACCCATGGCTTGCAGTGCTTCCTCAGGAGGATTTTTGGGTTTAATGATGGGATGTTCATTAAATCAGTCACGATCTGAGCAATGCCCCCACCAGAGTCAGTACAGAGCCAAACAAATGGTGTCATTTAGCCTGAGAGGAGGAGGGAAAATGGGAAGATTGAGGTAGATTCATCATTTTAGCCACAATAAATCTCAGAAAAAGCTGAGTTGGAAGGGATCCTCAAGGATCATCGAGTCCAACTCCTGGCCCTGACAGACAAAACCAAAGAAAATGTTATATGGGAAATGGCTAAGTCCCTCTTCCTAAATCAGAGGGGGACACAGCCATGGACTGCAAATGGGGCAGGGATAAAATACAGAAATTCAGCTTTTACCAGCTCTCAATCAACCCATGTAGTGTGTTTGCAAAAGGATTAAAATGTATTTGTATTTTGTACCAGAATTTTGTTCAATAAAAGCTATGTTTTCACCATGGGCTTGATACAAATCCTGATGAAGTCACTGACAATGAGTCCCTTGGCCTGCCTGGACTTTGGATGATCTGGTCAGTGCTGATGATGATGATGATGATGACAACATCATCATTGAACTGATGGCAGTCACTCCATTGACCTGACTGGATTTGGGGATTTTTGACCAACAACACGGACACTCTTTCCCTGGCAAACAACAGTTTTCCTGCCATTTTCCTAAGTACCAACTCCCTCTGGGAGTTTGAACCCCAGAATTCAACACCCTTGAGTAACTGCAGCTCCCAAATGCAGGGCAGTCCCCGTGGAATTGCTGAGCCTGGACTTTGTTCCTTTTCTTCCAAAAATTTAATGGTGCCTGCTCTCCCCTTGGGCTCTCAACCCTTAGAGATATTTTTTATCACAGATCTGTTCCTTGTGTGGAGTTTCAAAAGTCACAAATCCCACTGCCCAGCTTTTCATGGTGCACAATCCAGATTTAAACCTCTAACCATGGACCAAAGGTTAAATTTGAAGAGGGTGTGAAACATCCTGAAATAATTCATAAATATAGACCCCACCCTATCAGAGAGTGGGAATGCAGGCATGAGGAAATGGTATTGGAGAACATTCAGTTCTACATTGTTAAACATTGAACATTTAACAATTTAACATTGTTAAACATTGAACATTGTTAAAATAACACATCCCAAAGAAAAATACATTTGTTACTGCCAAGAACAAAAAACTTTACCAGATTGTAGCTGAATTTGCCAATACTTAAAAACAAGCCCCCAAATTAATTAAAATCTCAACCTAGAGCTTACAGACTGTGCTCCTCCCTAATTATACACACAAAAAAACCCCAAGGGATGCTGATAAAAGCAAAATATTCCTCACCTTTTCACTCCAGCTTTCCCAGCCACAGGGCAAGCCCTGACTCCTCTCAGAAGCTGAATTTCAGTCCTGACCATCCCATTTCCAAGGACACTTTGCAGCCTTGTCCAGCTTTTTTCCTCTCATCCTGTGGTGATTTACTGGGATAAACTGGAATTTATACACTTGAATACCAGGGGCTTTCACAGGCAAATTTCAAGGTACTTTAGTGGCCACCTCAGGGCCTGGAGGCTTCTTTAAGCAGGTTTAATGTCCTCAGCCTGGCTGAATATTTCTCCTTCTCACCGAGCAGAGCTGGGGACTGGAAGTGAAAAGAGATGTACTTGTGAAGATTAAAATCTCCTTTACAAATGGAGTGTATTAAGCATCTGTGCTACTTGGCCGCCTGGTGCATCAATTCCAACATAAAATAGTATTAACTGCTCTACAAGCTTTTTATCTCTCCCAGCTCCCTGTGCTCTGGGTGAATCACAGGGGCAAGAATTGGAACTGGCCTTTCAGACAGGGAGCTAAGCAGCTCTTAAATCAGACAAGCACGGTGGCCAGGCAAGGCAATTTACCTTTTTTATGTCATTTTAAGGAACAAAACCAATTCTGCTCTTTGAGGAGGGCCTCTGGATCTGGACATTATGGATGTGATCATGGTTCCTGTCCCAGCACTGCAGTGCTGTGGGTATTTATTTGTATTTGTTTGCTCTGGTTTCATATTTGTGCCACTTTGGCTCATTCCCACCTCCTGAGGCTGAGCTGGGATCCCTTGGAGGTTCTGACGTTTAGACAGGTGAAGGGGAGGACTCAGGACAATTCTGATTGGGCTGGAATACATGAGAAGTTGGATTGTCACACTTTTTTAGCAACCACTGTTCTTCTCTTTCAGTGACAGCACCACAAATTTGCCCATTTTTTGGAAGTTCAAACATAGCTCAAAGGTAATAAATGATCTTAGAGTGATGCACATATTGAACAATGTTGTGAACACCCACTGCATGTTGAGGAGCCAAATTCTTCCCTGAAACACTGCTAATTACTGAATTTACCTTCACAGGCTGATTATGGTTACACATTTTAATTTTAAATACTTTCATTCCACTGAAAAGTACGAGTCAGATACAATATCTGACATTGGAACAGAGGTGTTGTGACTGAAGTGTTCTGTAAGAGAGTATTGGAAATGTCCAGATCCCTAAAAGGGGTTCAGGTAAACAAAATATATGAACTTACATGATTTGAATAGAAGAATCACAGGATGGTTTGGGTTGGAAAGGACCTTAAAAATCATCCAATTCCACGCCCTGCCATGGCAGGGACACCTTCCACCATCCCAGGTTGCTCCAAGCCCTTTCCAACCTGGCCTTGGACACTGCCAGAGATCCAGGGCAACCACAGCTGCTCTTGGAATTCTGTCCCAGCTCCTCACCACCCTCACAGGGAGGAATTTCTTCCCAAATATCCCATCTGCACGTGCTCCCTTTCAATTTGAATCCATTTCCTCTTGTGCAGTCACTCCAGGCCCTCGTGGTGTGCCATGATCAACAAACTGGGAGAGAGAAGATGAATGAATCACCAAACTTCAATAACGTTTAATAATAAACCAAATACTTTTCACAAAAAAAAAAAAAAATTAACTGCAACACATTTCTGCAGATCAATAAACTGCTGCCACTCACTGACTCACTGAAGAATTTAATTTTGCATTAGAACCTCAATGTCTTCTGCAAAGGAAAGCACGAACACAACCCTCCAGAATTTCAGTGCTGCACCACAACAAACTCCTCTGGATCAAATTCTAGCATCACAGTCAAGGAGATTAAATTTTTCCAGGCCATGGGAAGGGCTCCTGCTGGTTTGCCCTTTTTTAATCAAAGCTGCTGCTTTGCAAGGTGAGGCTGTGGAGTGCAGCTGACCCTGGAGACAGAATTCTCCCTGCCCTGGGCACTGAGCTGATATTTTGCTGTTTCTGTTGGAGGGAGGAGGAGGAACCCCCATCCTCCCCATGTGAACCTGACTGAAACCAAGGAATGCAGCTTCTGTTATAAAGAACATCTCCTCAGGAAATTCTTGTTCTACCTCCACATTAACACAAGGAAATGAAGAAGTTCAGAGGGGGTTTTGTCACCAAAACTAACTCTCTATAAACCCCTAGGAGGTCAGCACTACCCAAAAGGCTGGCACCAACATTCCCTGCCCAAGGATCTCCTCCCATGGCCAAATCACCTCCCAAACAAGTTTAAAATCTGGGGTTGCCTCAGTTCTGCAGCACAGTTAAGCTCCTATTTCTCTCATTCTATCAGTCTCCCCAAATATTTGGTGACCCTTATTTATTTTACTGTTTCTTACAATACTCTGCTTCCAATTTCCTTTGTTCTCTGCCTCAGCACTAGGTCTCTTCAGCAATTTATAGCCCAAAAGTTCACTATATATTATAAAGAAATGACCTTTCATTGTAGTGGGTACTCCCTGTTCCATTTACACCTCTGCTTCCAGCTGCCTTGGAATCCAGATTTTTCCTCTTTTTATTGCTTAGGTGACTCCTCTGCGTCTCTATCACTCTTAAGAAAATAATAATCTGTTTTATAACCTTGCTTCAGCAAAGCTTTATTTATTACAGCACGCTGAACCACAGGTATCCACAATTCCCCAGGGAAAAGAGGTTTACCTGGTATGACAGCACAGTGTCTCCCTTTATTCTGATGCAAGCAAAATTCAGGGTAAATAAAATAAACTTTTTTTAGGCTGCAAAACAGGAGATTAAAAGGAAAAGAGGTTCAGTTTGGATCATTTCCAAATCAAACTGGCAAACAGGTTGAAGTCATCATCACATCAATGCAATCAGACTTAGAGAATTTCCAAATTAAGGTTTTAGTGATAGCAATGCTTTTATTCCTGCAGCATCAATGGCAGGGGATGAACCCTCAGTGCTCCTACAGGAGATGGGCAGGTGTGTTCTCCCCAGATGTGGTTGCAGGGGTAAATACAACACAGCAAAGCAGCTGAGTAACTTCATTTTAGCATCACAAAAAACATATTTGATCATACATCTGAGTATCCACTCAAACATTTTGCAGCCCACTGGCTTTTCCAATTTCAAAAATGCAATCAAAATTTTAAAAATTACTCAAGAAATTGACTTTATACCTGGAGACAGGAACACATCCCCCAGTTCCTTTTACCATAGAATACACGAGCTCCATACACTTTCTTTTTTTTTTTAATATCCCTCCTCTCTAAGTTCCAGATTTGTGGGATTAAACATATGGCAGCCTTTGCTTGGAGTTTACATCACTAGGAAAGATTTTCCAAGGCTGTGGAGAAAATGGAGATTAGTCCTGCCTTGCTCTGCTTTTGTTCCAGACACATTTGGAGCGCACAGGGGAGGAGGAAGCGCTCCGAGGCAGCGCCAGGAAGGCTTAGCCCCATTTCACACCACTTAATCACAGATTACAAATGGCAGGGGACAAGAAATCAACTCTTTTCCCATTCCCAAACATTCCGGAGTTTGTTTCTAAGCGTGTTTTTCTCTGAGGAGGAAATAGCTAATTTAACATGCTTATTAAGACAAAGGGATGAGCTCTATCCTGTTTTTAATTGGGTTATATCAAACTTAGATGGAAGGGATGTGTTTGTGTGGTTTTTACTGCAGAGCAATTAATTTAATTTACCATTTCCATTCTGCTCGTTATTAAATCCACTACAATTTAATACCTAAATTAATTAATACCTAAACAACCGTGCAACAAAAAGTGAAAAGTCCATGAAGTTCAAGAGTAAATAGCAGGGATGTGGACTCCCCTAATCATGGAATTCTTGTGGCATTAGCTGTTTTCCCATTGCAAGAGTGCACAAACACAACATATGGGCTATAAAGTGCTGCACATTCCAATGCAGAGCTCCCAGGGGCAGACAAAGAGGAATTTAAATCTTCACAGCCACTCTAAAAATCATGGAATGGTGAGGACTGGGAGCGACCTTAAAGCTCATCCAGCTGCCATGGCAGGGACACCTTCCACTGTCCCAGGTGCTCCAGACTCTTCCAACCCAGCCTTGGGTACATCCAGGGATCCAGGGGCAGCCACAGCTGCTCTGGGAAACATCTCCAACCATCCCCCAGCACCTCTCAGGAAGGTGCAAAACTTCTCAGCACCTGCCCTAAAACCACTTTCCACCTTCTGCTAATGCTGCACATCCAGATGCATAAAAGTTGAGGAATGGAAAATAAATCCTGATTTTTTTTTCATACCTTTATGGATGGAATTAGGTTTGAACGCGGGCAAGGAAATGTAGTTCTTTGAATTCTGAAGCTGCTGGCACTCGGTGAAATGCAGAATGCTGAAGAGAAGGAGTGGGAACAATTCCTTACAGAGAGAGAGGTTCAGAGCTGAGTTACAGGTCAAGGTAAAATTGCTGCCTCACAAAAGCTCCATTCACCAGGAGCAGAGCGTGAGAAATTGCTGCTGAGAGATGAATGCATTCCTCCCATTGATGATTAATAAAAAGATAATGACTCCTTCAAAAAGGCAAAGGTTTGATATTATTATTTTTGCCTGTGTCACGCCAGAGCATGTGGGCAAAGAAAAAAATCCTTACCAAGGCAGAACACTGAATTCTTGCCCCGAATAAAAGTTCAAATACCATTAAGTAACCCATTGTACAGATGAAAAGGGCCCAATTGAGACTAAGAATAAATACCTGGAATTCCCTCTCCTGCTCTTCATTTTGGAGACATGAAAAGCCATCACACTCGAGGCAAAGTAATGAGTTGCTGTCGCTTTTTTGTGCAGTTTAAATGCTCGAAGCACTTCATGGATTTTATGGTGCCATAATGCAAAATTTGCAAATACGTAGAACACTATTAGCATTGGGAAGAGATTTTAAATGCTATGATTTAAGCTTAGTTCAGAAGTCCTAGGAACAAGTGCAACAACTTGTGAATGGCAATAGATAAATTTTACAGCAGCATAAATACAGGTTTTGATAATTAATAACTTCCTAAATTTTTTTTAGAGAAGATTAATGTTAAATAATCCATAATTTTTCTTTTTTGGATGTACACCTGTTTGGACTAGCCTACTTGATTTATTTTTAACCCATAATGGATTTATTTGCATTACCTATAAATAAAATAACACAGCCACATCTGTAGGAGATATATTGTCACCAAGTTACGATGTGACAGTGGCACTTCCAAAAATGTCCCCACCTCCTGCAAGCTTTACTGGCGTGCCACAGCGAAAGGTTAAAAATACCTATAAAAAATGATTCCAGAATCATCACAGCAGTGAAAACACATCACTTTGGCATGACAAAACCATAATTCATGGCAAAATTACTCTGGTGAGCAGGAGGTGAGCGCCCTTTTGTTTTTTCTATTGCCAAAGGTTTCTCTGCTGTCCCCTCTTGCAGATTTGTCTCAGTCTTTTGGGCAGAGACCTTGGATTAAGGCCAAGCTGCCCAATTTCATGGCACCTGATGCTTTAGGATTTGAGCTTTTCTATTTCCATCTCTCTGTAACCCTGCAGTTCTATAGTGTGTAACTCTGAGCTCCACACCCAGTGCCAGCTGCTGCTGTCCCATTTGGGGCAGACACAACAATTCCTCTCCAGGCCTGGCAATCAAGGACACCTCACTGCCTCAGGGCCCAGAGATGGAAACAAAGTGAGCTGGGGCAGCAAACTGGGGCTCAATGCCTTCATTACCTGGAGCTGGAATTGGAGGATGAACCCCCAAAGTGCAAATGGCCCAAAGTTATAAAAGTGTGAAAGCCGTGAGCCGTGGGGCAGTTTGGGTGTAGGCCCTGGGGGGCTTGGGCTGCCCTGGCTGTACCTGAAGGGCTTCAATCAACAGAACTGCTTTTTATTCCTTTAGCTCTGTCTGCCGTCTGGTTTTAGGTAGCCCCAAAGCCATCCCACCCAGCTGGGACACATTTGGAGGTTGGATTCCCTGGGATTGGGTCTCTGGCAGCCCCTGTGGCTCCGGCACTCCCAACATTTGCTTTTCCCTTCCCATTTTTTGCTACAATCCCAGCCAAGATCTCACACAACGAAAATCCATCAGAATAACTCCTCCAGCAGCCATTCCAGCTGCCAGCTTCACCAGCAGTGCTCCAACTTGTGCTTTGAAGTTTTTCCTTCTTATCTCTCATATATATATATATATATATATATACGTATACACACACACATATACACATACACACACATATGCATTTTTCCCCCCAGGACCTATCAATCTTCCTATAAACTCCCAGCTAAATTTTAAAAAGCCTTAAAGTAGCAATTAGACCAAATCTAAATCAATTGGCAGTTTGTCACTTGTATATAAAGTGGCCTCTCCATTATTTTTTTTAATGCAAAGACATTGCTCTGTCTAGAACTTTGCTGTGGCTCTGAAAATCTTCACAGCAGATCTACAAGTGTGGGCTTTTAAAATTTTCTGTCTTATCAAAAAGAAGATGGAGGTGGCATTAGTAACACAATTAGCACTCAACTTGTTTCAAGCTGTTAATGCTCAGCTTATTTTTAAGTTCTTTTTATTCTCAGCTCACCTGCAGCTATGTAAATAAAATCCAGACAATTTCCACAACACAGACACTGAAATGCGAGCTCTGCTTTCAGCAGGATTGGAGATAATTAAAAACAACTCAGCTCTCAGCACTTTCAAGTTCAGTTTGGGAAGGGATGCTCTTCCAGCTTGAGGTTTGCTGCTGATTTTAAAACACTGAACCATCAAACTCCAATTTAACTCCAACAACAAAATAATGAGTGGGGGGGCGGGACAGGGAGCTCTGAGGTGGAACTCAAAGCAGCAGTGCCTTTGGAGAGGGGATAAAATGGAGCTGAGTCCCTGGCTGTGCCATGGTTCACAAAACAAAATCATGGGCAGCCTTTTTGTTGGAGTAAAAAGGAGAAGAAAGAGCCTTTTTCAGTCCCAATTAAATTATTGCCAGAAAATATTTCCTTGCTGACAAAGTGTGTCCTTCTAAAGAAAGGAAAAGCTCTGTGCCAGTAACAAGTGAGAATCTATATGGAATTTCTGATACAGAACAAATTCTCTTAACCTGGAGGAAGAAGGATTTCTAATAGGCAATCAGCATATTCATAAAGGAACTGGGGTACTTTTAAAATAACCTTAAATGCCAACAAATCTCAGAGCAGGAATGCTGTGTGTTAAAATTAAGTCTGGTTCGGGGAACTGATATTAATTGGGGGTGTTTTTTCTTGATATTAATTGGGTTTTTTTCTTCCTTTTGATTATGGGGTGGAGTTTGGACACACAGAGATTGAACATTTCCTAAACCTTATAATTCCAGAGTAATTCTTGAGGAAGTTTATATTGCCCTGTGTTGGAGGGCTTTAAATGAATAAATAATTACAGGGCTGGTTAATAGGATGGACATCAACAACAACAAAATCAGCACCACCAGGACACAAACCATTAATACAAACACCAAGAATCAATCTGTCCGTGTGATACATTTGTCCTGTGCCCACCAAAATGGAAATCTGGCACTGAATTAAAGATGAGGTCGGGAGAGTCAGAGAGTCCTGACAGATTCTGGAGCATTAACTCTTGCTATAAATGCAGCTGTCATGCCTGACAGCCATTTAACCAGGCAGAAATTCCCAAATAAATTGGTGCCCGTGCTGGGAGCTGCTCCCCCTCACCCACAGCTGAGGGCTGACCTTTGCAGAGCAGCACAAATTACCAGGAATATTCAACACTCAGCTTTATGATGCTGTTACTGACACACCATCCCCAATAAAGATTTATGTCCTACACACCAGAAGCTGAATAAAGTTTACCTGGAAAAAGTTGAAGTGCCTCGAGGAGTGCAGCTCTGGAGAAATCAACAACATCCCACCTCCTGATGTTCCATTCATTAAAAGTATAATATAGATGATAATTATAAAAGAGGATTTTCTTTTGTACTCCTGTGCTCATTTTAATTAGGGGCCATAACCCTCTTCCTGCTGTATTCACGCCTTGCGTTTTTCTGTCACCAATATTAATTATTTCATTATAAAAAAGAGCAGCCCAAGCTTTGAAGGCAATGAGGTAGAGATCCAAAGGTGGACTGTGGGACAGGATGCACAAATCATCAAAAGCTGAATAAACTCAACTGTAAAAACTGTGGCATCCAGCGTGCAGCACTTCTTAGACCTGAAAGGGTATTTTAAAAACTGCTTCATGCTTGAAAAAATGCTGCCTAATTAATCAGGAGCACATCAAGCTAAGGCAGTGAGTAAAGCAGTAATTGTGGCTGCTGTTAGGGAAGCAGTGCGTTGTTTTCTGGGGTTCACTCAGTCCTTAGGGATCAGCCCTTTGTTCCCCACATGAAAAAGGTGACACAGGACAAGAGAAATGAAGGAAGCAAAATATGGAAGCAGGATGGATGTGGGGTTTTACCTTTGGAATGGAAATGAGCCCTGAGAATCAGAGAGGGGAGAAATGAGGAGGTTCCTTGGACTCCAAGCAGGGGCAGACACACGAACCAACAATCCTGGTCCTAAATCATCATTTTCATCCCAACACCTCCCTTCAGGGGAATCCCATCACCTTCAGGTCATGCCTCAGGTTTTACCTTTTATATGTCTCAGGTTCTGTGCTGCTTTAGTGTGTGGGGCTGAGCTTCATATTTTGGGATGGTGAGCTGTGTGCACAGAGCAGGGAGACAAAACAATTCCTGCTCCAGCTGGGCACCAAGGACAAATGACCCAAATCTCAGCCCAGGAGCACAAACCCCGTGGGCTGGAGAGAGAAAAACAAGCAGGGTGGGACTGCCTGGGCTAAAGCTGGAATGGGACAATGAACTGCAAGGTGCAAATGGAGCAGAGCTGATCCCAGGGACAGACCCCAGCAGCGCTCGTGCATTTTGGGGCCATTTTGGTTCATCTTGGGTGCAGCCCTGGCTGGGCTCTGGTGCTGCCCAAGGTGGATCCATGGAGGAGATCCTTTGGATAAATCCCTGCTTTATTCTGGGACTCTGCCCAGCCTCTGCTCCAGGGCAGCCTGCACAAGGCATCAGAGGCTCACAGAGAACCCCAAAAGGATTTTCTTTCCCCAGCACTGCTGTCTGTACACTGAAACACTTGCACCACACCCTGCTTTGTAATTTTAATCATTAATGTTATTTCTGTAGTGCATTATCCTTAAAGAGGACACTTGGAGGAAGGAAACTTTCCAGTTAGGATTGGGATTTTTTCCCTAGTGTTTATATGTTCAACTGAGCAAGCAACAAAGCAAAGTCACTTAGGATACATCCAACACTACTCAGTAGAAATATGTAGGAACAAATCCTTTAACTGTGACTACACAAATCCTACACCTTATCCCTATTTATCTGACTGGCAGATTACCCAAACATGAAACTTCACAGCATTTGTGCACAGAAAGTTCATTGAAAACTCATTATTCTGTCTTTATCTGTTATCTATAAGCAACTTTCAGCATTGGCAACCCCAGAGTGGGCAGCGCTCCACAGATCATACCCCCAGCTGGTTTAATGCACTCAAAAGTGCAAACAAACAAGCAGAATCCTGGTTTTGCAGATTTAAGTCTTTGAGTAATGCCTGTGGCTTGCTGAAAATCCTTTTTTATTGGAAATTGAATATGTCAGCTCAGCCATCACTTTAATTTGTTTTAAAAGATTTATTAGGGTTTGATGGCTTTCCTCTTGCTTGATTTTCATGTGTTTTCCTGATGAAATTAAAATCATTGGAGCTTCCACTAGAGAAGAACTTCATCAATGTGTCAGGAGGAGCACGATTTTAATAAAGCACTTTGGGAAAGTTTCCTGAGGAAACATTTTTAAAACTTTTGAGGAGGCGCAGGGAGCTCGTGGGGCTGCGGAAAGGCAAAGCACAGCACTAACAAGGCACAGAGCTGAGCTTTGCACTCTCAGTATTTACTGGAGAGCTGCTCTGAGCTCTGCTTCTCTTTAGCAGCACAGTCACAGCTCTCCCCTGCTCCTTGTGCAGGCGCTGGGGTAAAATCTGAGCATCAACAGCTTCTCCTGACAGCCTTCAGGAGGGGGCTCTGCCGAAATCCTGTGGGCAGCACCTGCATCTCTGCATTGCTGGAGCCACCTGCAGGGTCCTGGCACAACCTTTAGCTCTTTCCTTTCTCCCTTTCCACTACAATTCCCATTCCAGTTCTGTTCATCCCTACACTTTTCCTGTTCCCTGTGCCATGACCATGCCCTGCCTCCACACAGGAGCTCAGGTCTCCCTCCAGGGAATAAAAAAAAAGCTCATTTATCCATTCTGCCCATTTTTAAAAGTCTGAAAGTATTTAACATTTATAAGAACATTCTTAGCAAAGAAGATAAGGAAACACTTGAATTTGGTGAAAATGCTGATCGCTTTGTGATAAGGAAAAGATGGAAAAGACTACAAAATTATTTTCTCTGTTATTGGATCAATGTGCAATTGATTAATTTGGAGGCAAGGATTGAGATTCCTCTTATCTCTTATTGATGTGGTAGCTGCAGTATTTCAGATGAACAGTCTAGACTTCCAATTCACATGAAAAAAAGTGGATTTTTTAACCATCTCATGCATGATACTGTGTATTTTTACCTCCGTTTCTGGCTGGATATGAAAATTGGCAACTTGTCCTGTTCTGAGCTTCTCTGGTGGACAAAAGGATGAATTTTCTTCTCCAGCACAGCCAAATCCAAATGTGCAGGCTGGGATTTTGCCAGATGACAATGAACTCCCAGCTTGTGTTGAACAGAGCTCCCAGATTGATTATTAAATGATTTCTGAAAGGCAAAGGGATGCTGTTGGGACTGACCTGAATGGGAAGTGTCAGTGCTGATAAATTCTTCAGCAAATGTAGAACAGGTGAAGGCTCACATTTCAGTAATGATGTGCATTCCCAGCCACCACAAATAATTGGGAGCTGCTTTTTGTGTTTGTGCCCTGCTCAGAGCAATTGCTGGAACAGCAGTTAAGGTGTGAACATATTTTATATTAATTTAGCTCCCTGTCCCACTCCCCTGCATCCTGCCAAAGCTGTGGTTCCTCCATTCCCTTGATCTCCAGTCCTAAAGATGCAACAGCAGCTCTGACATTGATCAAAGCTTTTGGATTCCCATCTAAGGCAGCCCAAATCCAATAAGCAAAGTCCAGCCAGGATCAGGGAGATGGAGATATTCTTGAATTTTGAGGTGAAATAACTTATGGAAAGTGTGGTGTTATTCCACACATCCTGCATTTTCCTATGGTTTGAGTGTCCTGTCCACTGGCTCAGCACATTGTAATGGCAATAACCCAGAATATAAAAGGCTGTCATTAAAAAAAAAGGGTAGAAAGAAAAAAATTTAATGCTTTTCTTTTCCTGCTGAGGAATAGTTTTCCATAAAGTGCTTCTCCCTCTTTCTGCACACAAAGGGAGATACTCATCCCTGCCTCTAAAACCCAGAATGACCATTTACAAGAGCTTGCAGCGCCAGGACAAGAGGGATTGGCTTCAAACTGCCAGAGGGCAGGGATGGCTGGGAATTTGGGAAGGAATTTGGGAAGGAATTTGGGAAGGAGTTCCTCACTGTGAGGGTGGGGAGGGCTGGCACAGGTGCCCAGAGCAGCTGTGGCTGCCCCTGGACCCCTGGCAGTGCCCAGGGACAGGGCTGGGAGCAGCCTGGGACAGTGGAAGGTGTCCTTGCCATGGCAGAGGAATTAACAAGTGATCCTTAATGTCCCTCCAAACCATTCCATGATTCTGTGATTCCCATTCCTCTGGGACAGCAGCAGTTTATTCCTGATGCTCTCAGCCTGCCTAATTCTCTCTCATTCAGCAGTGTACTCATTCCCAGAGCTTTTTAAGAAAATAATAAACCCCTATGAACATAAATCCTGCACCAATGTTCCAAAGGGGGGAGATTTAGGGTTAATCATTATTAATATGATCTCCCCATTATGCTAAATTAAGTGTTATCCCAGCTAATCTAAACGAGGGTGAAATTAAAGCAGCTTGAGTGGGCTCAGGAGCTGCTGCAGCCTCACCTGGCAGGTCTCCATCCCATCTCTATCCCACCTTTCCCATCTCTCCAGGGGAAATTCCCCATTAAAGCCCTGATTAACCCCCTGGCAGCCTCCTCCTTGATCACAGGGACAGTGACACTGAGAGGACAGAAGATGATACCCTAGAGCAGCACAGCTGGGGCTCCCCTGTCAAAAAGCCCCTCCCAGGGCACTCTGAGCACTCAGGAGTCATTATTGGAATAAAAAACTTCCACAGGAGCTCCTGAGCCTCCCCTCAGAGCCCTGGCCCTGCTTTAAGCTGCCAAGTGCTCCTTAGCATTTTGTGCAATTCCACACCTCCTTATGAGCTCCATAAAAGTCACTCAGGGCCTTCAACCCCATTGGTGTTGTGGCTGCAACAGGAATCTGAGAGCTGGGATTTGTAATCTCATTTTGGAGCTGGAATCCCAGAGCCAGAATGCAAAATATTAGAATAACATTAAATTTTATATTCTATAATATTATATAATACCATAATAATAATATATACCTTTATATATTAATATTATAAAATATTTTATATTTTATAATATTAATAATATTAAAAAGAAAACCTGCTAGACGTCACCTCTACTACTGTATATAATACTACTTATTATAAGTATCAGTATCAGTATAAACATAAATCTAAATCTAGATATAGATATAGATATAGATATAGATATAGATATAAATATAGATATAGATATAAATATAAATATAAATATAAATAATATAAATATAAATATACATATAAATATAAATACCTTTTTAAGAGATCATCCCTCTCTCTGCAGCAGAATTTCCATTATATTTTTTTCCTGGATATAAATATTTTTTCCTGCCAATTTTCCTCAATGCACACACTCATAATTCTTACCTTTGTGATGTTGCTGTTACATGAACATTAATTTGATTATATCAGGCTAATAAACAGCCTTATTAGCTGCACAGTCCCTCATGTTATTCTGATAAATTAAGCTCTAGCTCATTAGTACAATAATTTCTAAAAATCAATATTTGGATGGTTTACAGACAAGGAGCTCCCAATTGACTTAGTTGCCTCAATAAATAATTTATCACCAAATATTTCTAATAAACTACACTCAACTCTCTTGAAGTACATCATCCAGGCTGTCATTTAAATATATGCAAAATATTAACCCAAATATCCAGGCACACAAATCTCCAGAAATTATCTGGACTCTTCTGCTGTCACCTGCAAAGCTTGGCAGGACAGCTCACAAAACACCTCTGTGAGTGTCAGCACTGGAACTCAAAATATTTGGGATTTATTCGACTTTCACTGAGAAGGGTGAGTCCAAAAAAGTCCTGGGTGACAAAGAACAGCCCTTGAATCAGCTTTGTGCTTGATGTAATCCAGCTTTGTGTAAAATTCCATCCAACCAAGCAGACACAAGGAGCTGAAGAAGACTGGGGGAGACTGGGGGAAGGTTTCTCCAGAAAATCCATTCCTATCCCATCTCTCACTTTGCCTGGGCTCTGGGCATGAGGATTTAAGCAGCATGGCAATGCTCCAGATAAACTTTCTGGGAAAATGAGGAGCTCTCTCCATAAATATTGGATTTTTTCTCTCATATTTTAGCTTGGACTGGGTTCTGTTAATTTTGCTACACACACTCGCAGCCCTGATTTTGGCAGCCCGCGTGCAGATGCCAAAAACCAGGAGAAAATCCTCTGCAATCCTCAAATGACAAAATCCGGTGGTGCAGGACAGCACCAAACAGCAGCACTTGGGCTTTGGCTCTGGCTTCCCAAACAAGATCCAAAACACAAACAGGAATTTGGAACAAAACTCCAAAACTCAGACACCGCCCTCAAAAGCTCCCAGAGACACAAAAAATTACTTTGACATTGACAACCAACAAATAATTCTTTCTTTTTTTTTTCTTTTTTTTTTTTTAATGATTCCCCTCAAAATTAAAGCTATTTTTTCCAGCAGGGTGTCAGCTGTAAACATGAAATCCATGGCATGAGGGATGGTTTGCTCAGTGCTGAGATTGCTCAAGAACAGCTCAGAATGACCCTCCTGGTGGTGGCAAAGTCGGTGTCAGCTTGAATTACAAGTTACATAAATCCCAGTTACACAAGTTAGAACCCTTCAGAGCTGCTCCAGCTCGTGCACTGAATTATTTGGCCAAGTTTCCCTTTCTGTTTGCAAATCAGACTGGGTTCATTTGATGCTTTTTTTTTTTTTTTTTTTTTGCCCACTCTGCCATTTTTCCCACTTTTCTCTTCTCTGTTTCCAGGAAGAAGCACTGACCAAAACCCAGCCCAGAAATTCTCCATGAATACTCCTAGTCGGGCGAACTAGAAATTCTTTTCCTCCCAGAAATTCTCCATGAATATTCCTAGTCTGGAAAACTAGAAATCATTTTCCTTCCAGAAATTCTTTTCCTCCCAGAAACCCTTCATGAATATTCCTAGACTGGAGAACTAGAAATTCTTTTCCTCCCAGAAATTCCCCATGAATATTCCTAGTCTGGAGAACTAGAAATTATTTCCCTTCTGGAAATTCTTTTCCTCCCAGAAATTCTCCATGAATATTCCTAGTCTGGAGAAAACTTGGAAGAAAATATCTAGAATAACACTGGGTGGGTTAATTGGGTCAAATAACTGATCTAACCCTCCTTATGCAACAATTTCTTCTAAAATCCAATCCCATTTTCTGGGGAAAAAAAAAAAAAACTCTCATTAAACTACTCCTTAAATCTGTGTTCAATGTATATTTAACTACAAGAGGGCAGGAGTTTTAGCAGAGCATCTCCACATAAATTGGCCTAAATACCTCTAATATTGGCATTTTAGTCAGTAATTAACATAATTTACACTATGGAGCTTATTTGCTTTCCAAAAATCAATCCCTCTGCTACGTTCCTGAGGAAAAAGTAAAAAAGAAAAAAGATAAAATCTATTTCCAAAGACTTTTATAGAGTAAAATCATTTAGTTGCTGGATGGATTTAGCTGCCCTGCTGTGAGGTCAGACCTAGGAGGCAGATAATGTCCTGATGGGTTTACAGCTCCTTTCTTTAAGCATTTTCTTTCACTGCCCTTATTTCACCATGAAAAGAGAATTTAATTTAACTACTCCCAACCCCAGCCTCTGGGCACGCAGGTTTGCTTTGAAGAGAAAAATTATGTGCACAGTTTATAAAGGTAACGTGCAAAATGGGAAAATACAGAAAGGTGACGTGTTCTAAAGTCTAGACACAGAGAAATAATAATAACATTCATAATATGGATAATATTGATAATGATAACAATGATAATGATAATAATGATGATGATAATGATAATGATAATGATAATAATAATAATAATAATAATAATGTGCAATCTGTTGAAAATTCGTGGGTTTGTAACTCAGTCACAGTGCTCAGGTTTCTCCTCTCAAAGCAAAGCCTCACATCCCTCCCACGCCCTCTCCTCAAGCCTTTAATCACTTCTGTCACCTTCCTTCTGTCACTTCTGTCACCTTCCCTGGCACCTCCCTGCCCTTCCCAGCTGTAGGGATGGAGAGAGCCCAGGCTGCTCCAGGTTTGGGGAGTGAAAAATTATGTTCTGTGCCTTGTTCTCCCTGACTTCTCCTGATTTAGTCCTGTGGAAAGGTCAATTTTTGTGTAAGACACCAGAATTTCACAGCAGATCCCTGTTTTCTACGTGGCTCTGGCACAGGTTTTCACCTCAATGCATCAGAGCAGGTAGGGAGTGAGAAATGACCTGCTCATCCCTGCAGGGTGACCAAGCTCCTTTCTTGGGGGCTGGAATGACATTCGGCTCCCAAAGCATCCAAATTCCCAAGCAGGAAACAAAGCAAGATGCTATTTTGTTTTGTTCAATAATATTTTTCACAATAGTAGTAATAGTAGTAATAATAATAATAATGATATCTTTAATTCAATTAATTCAGTATTTAAATATTTTCAGAATTAAATATTTTAATGCAATTATGTTTTATTAATTAAGCAATTATTATTATTATTATTAAAATAGTAATAATATTTTAACTCCATTAATTCAGTATTTTAATATTTTCAGTATTTCAATATTTTAATTCAATTAATTTTGAGTAATTAATAATTATTAAAATAATATTTTCATTCAAATATTTTGATTAATTAATAAATTATTGTTATTAAAATAATAATATGATATGATATAATTATATAATAATACGTATTAGTTATATATAAATTATATACAATATCTATTATATAATATATATTATACAATATATAGTTATATAATATCTATTATATAATATATAGATATAGATATATATTATATAATAGATATAATATAATAGATATAATATATATAATATATATTATATAATACATAATATATATTATATATATAATTATATATAATATATATATATGATTATATTATAATATATATAATATAATACAATACAATATAATATGATTAAAATAATTTGATAATAATATTTATATTTAATTAATTCAGGATTTTAATATTTTCAGAGTAATAATAACAATAATAACAATAACAATAACAATAATAATAACAATAATAATAATAATAATAATAATTTCAATTCAATTAATTCAGTTAGAGCCAGTTTAAAAGAGGGGCTGCAAATTAATTAACACATCAGATTCTGCTCTGCGTAGCACATGGCTGCATTTGCTTGTAGGGAAAAAATATGATTATTATTTTCCAGCAGTGTGAATCAGTTTGTCACCTCTAATAAAGGAGCCCGATTTGAAGTCCAACAGGTTGTCAGGGAGGGGCTGGGTCTGCCTCAGGGCGATAACAGCACATCCTGGCTCAGCAGAGCAGGGCGTGCCCAGCAAGCACCGCACGTTTGTGAGGGGGAAATAGAGCATGCAGCTAATCCTCCAGAGTGCTGGGCTTTTATTTGAGATTTACTCCATGCTCTGTTTCACCCATCCAAAAAACCAGTTATTTTAATTCAAGACGTTTGTGCCTGACCTTCTTTTTCCCCCCTGTCAAGATTTGGTGTTTTTAATTTGTAAAAAAAATATTTTTTTCTGTTTTTCTTTTGCCTAACTGGGATGGCTGAAATGCAAGGTTTTTTGTGTACAATGTGCAACTATCAATGAGTTTTTGCAACTATCAATGAGCATCCTCTGAAGGCAGAGTCAGAGGGTTCACAGGAGCCCAGAAAAAAATCTGTCTCCTTGTTGCTAGCAAACTGTATTTTATTGTTTGGGGGCAAGGAAAGGAGGGCTCAGCAGCTTGAGTCACCCCTGATGTAATATTAACATCCTGTCCATTCTGGGCCTGAGGCAAAATCCGCTAAAATCAAGAGAAATTCCATCAGCTCCAACAGGTTTTCTATCAGACTCTACCTCAGCAATTCTCAGGGTGAGATCTGGGCTCTGGATGATGGGAAAGGTCTCATTGACTTCAAGGGAAGTAGAATTGCTCCTACTGCAGTTAATGGGCAAAAAAAAAAATGTTCTGTTCTGTTTTCCTGCTTATTGTGTGAAGAGAAATTCTGGGAATGACACCTCTGATCCATTATTTACCTTCTGTGATGTTTTATATTATAAGGACACAGGAAAACAAGAAAACTAGAATTCCTAAGTGCATCTTAAAAGCATCAACTGCATTTTCAAAATAATCAATCTTCTAATCTGTTCTCTATTCTCTGTGGTTTTGAGGGTATGAGAAGAGTGTTACCTTTGAAGTGGTTTAGATTTGGGGAGGGTGTTTTTCCTCTTTTTCTTTGAGCGATGCCATTAACCAATGGCCAGGAGCTCACAGCTAATGATGTACAGCTCCTGCCACAAAGGTTTATTTGCTCTCCAGCTCCATTCGTTGAACAAGATCAGAGTTCTTGCTTTGTTAGGAATTTTTTTGGGATGTGCTGCGAGGAGCCAGATGTCAAAAAAATCCAACCTGAGAATTAACTCCAGTCACTGTCAGAGCTGAAATATGTTATTATGCCTGTAGTGCATGTGTCTGTGACTGATTTAAATGATGCCTTCCACAGACTGCTTAAAGCAAATTTAAATCTCTATTTATAGTGTGTAATCAGCTGTCTGGCACAAGCCTCCCTGTGGAGACATTCCCATCTTTTCTGGTGCCTCTCTGGCTATTCCTGGAATGTCACCACATCCAAAACACACTCCACGTGTAAAGCTACAGCCAAAGGAAATTCAATTTCCCTTCAGTACACACTGCAGGAGTATTTAGGCAAAATGCTCTTCAGAGACCATTTCCCCTGTAGCCTGTAAAACCCTTGTGTGGCATCCGACACTTGAGAAAGCAAACAGAGCCAGGCAGGACGAAGCCAAATCTTCCCAAAATGAGTCCTTTTGGCCAAGAGCTTTCTCAAGAGATGGACTAGGGAAAGGGAGAATTGGCTCAAACTCACAGGGACAGGCTGGGATCAGTTATTGGGAAGGAATTGTTCACTGGGAGAATGGAGAGGGCTGGGATGGGATTCCCCACCAGCTGTGGCTGCCCCTGGATCCCTGGCAGTCCCCAAGGCCAGGCTGGACATTGGGGTTGGAACAGCCTGGGACAGTGGGAGGTGTCCCTGCCCATCCAGTGTGGAATAAGATAGGGTTTAATCTCCCTTCAAACCCCAAAAATTCCAATATTCTATGACCAAATCCATTTGGTCTGTGTGACCTAATGAGATTTTTATTTCAGCCTGCACCAACACTTTTTAGCTGTTCCTACTCACCCAATACCTTTATACCACACAAAAACAGCCATGGAAAGACCTAGAAACTTCCTAAAAGCTTCAGAAAAACTCCCTAAAAGCTTCAGAAAAACTTTCTAAATCTTCAGAACCTGCTGCTTTTTGCTTGCTCTCACCTCCAGCAGCAGAAGCTCCTCTGCCTTCCCACCCTGGAATTTGCCAGGTTTGTGCCTCCAGCTTGTCCAAAACCAGGACATTTCCAATAATAAGAACAGGCTGATTTTCTGCCTCAAGTTTCACCACCCAAATCCGAAAAAGAAGAAAAAAAAGTGAGGAACATCTTTGGTGACACTTCTCCCAATAACCCCAAGCGCAGGACTTGGACTTGCTCAAATACCAAACTAAAACACACTCAACTAAAATTTAGCTCATACTAAAGATTCATAATATCACCACCAAGGACATTTTTCTACCTCATCCTGGCTACAAAATCATGTTCTGTTCTTCCACTGCACTTCACAACGTTTTAAATGGCAAACACAGCCTTTAGAAAGTTAAAAAGCAAACCCCAACTTCCTTTCTAATTTGAATCCTGTTGTCACAGAGCAGGAGCAGATGTGCAAATGTTTGTTTACTCGGTTCTTGATAGTAGGCATTTGCCAGCAGATGCATGAAATTAATTTCTGCCCTAGTATTAAAAATCATTTCCTCCATTTAAATGTCTCCTTGATAAAGAAACAGGATCATGAAGTGGTTCAGTTGATGAAGCAGCACAAATAGAAACAATAGTTCCTATTTTAGGAGTGCTATTTCTATTTGCTTAGATTGCACAGGGTGTCTTGCAGGAAAACAAATAATTATTTGTCAAGTCTTCCATCCAAACATTTTCCTTTGGAATGTGCTTCCAAGAGCAGCATAGAAAAAGATGCAGTTTTAACTGCAAGAAAAGGAATTCTGGTGTCAGGTGGGTTTCACACAGTCAAAGGAAAAGGAAGGAATTCATGTCCTTGTTTTTCCCTCATTTTTTCACTTTTGGGGAGCACAGGGAAGTTGCAAAAGAACATTTTATTCCCAGAGTATTTTTATTTTAGGCTCAAGGACGTGTCCACAGAAAGCCTTTGAGGCTGACAGGGAGAAAGTGAGGGGAGCTTGTCCTGGAACCAATGCCCCTCTTGGGCTCCTGGTTGTTCTTTTGGAATTTCTAATTCTCCAGTGGGATTTCAGAGAATTCCTGATGCTCATATGCCTGTGCTCCACGGATTGCCAAATTCCTCATCCTACACCTTCTGTGTTTCATAATAAAGCTCAATAAATAAATAAGTAAACAAATAAAGGGCTACCATGGTGTCACCTCCTATAAATCCATTATTTTTAAGCAGAGCTGCCTCAGAAGCTGGGAAATATAAAAGTGGATTTAATTTTGCCACATACCCAACAGATCCAGTCTCTGGACTGTCCCTGGGCACAGGCGTCACCCCTGGGCAGGTTAAACATGGTTTAAACATGGGCTAGGAACAGCATCAAAAAATCTCCTGGAATTTCTAAAATAATAGACCAAATTAGGTTAATTTCATCATTACGAGCCTGTAATAACTTTACTATTATAAAAAATAAGTAATTAAATAATTAAAATGTTTTGTTTTCTGCAACCATCCTTTATCCCTCAGTAAAGTGGCTTATTTCATAAGTGGCTCAAAAATGCAGGAACTGCAGAACTGGAGCAAACGGGATAATTGGAAAATGATGGTCTGAACTGCATTTTAAATTGGTGAGTTTGAATTTTTGCAAAGCCCCCACACCTCTGTTTGGGAATGTGCCTCCCATCCCAGCTGCATTTCACTCCACACAGAACCTGGAGTTCTGGAGCTCATTTATTTGCTTAATTTCAAGTGGCAAAGAAACAGTAACCCATCAGTCAGAGGAATGTTCCCATCTGGGAGAGTGTCACCTGTAAATCCATCGATTATCCCTGAGCTGGCACCAAGGCAGTGACGGTGACATATGGCAGTGTCACCCAGGCACTGGGACCACTGAGCAGGAACATTGTAAAATGGGGGAGCTTTGGGACAGCCTGAGCCTTCTTTTCAGTCTCCTGACTTCACTGTGTCCAAAACAACCCAAAAAATCCAAAAAAACAGGCAAAGAACCCAAAAAACAACAACTAAACTACACCACATCAAACCACAATAAACCACATCACAATAAACCACATCACAATAAACCACATCACAATAAACCACATCACAATAAACCACGATAAACCACACCGCAAACACAAGAAAAGGAAAATTAAAGTATAACTTGTTGCTCAGCCTTTCCAAGCTGTGATCACAAACTTATTCCAGTTGGAAAAGATTTCCAAATCATCAGGTTCCCCACTAACCCCTGCTCCTAAACACCACATCCACACATTTTGTGAACAATTCCAGGAATGGTGACTCCAGCCCTCCCTGTTCCAAATTCTTTAGTGAAGGATTCCAAAATTCCTTTGGTGAAGGAATTTTTCCTAATATCCAATCCAAAACTCCTCTGGAGCAACTTGAGGCTGTTTCCTCTTGTTACCTGGGAGAAAAGACTGATTCCCACCTGGCCCAAATTTTTTTCAGGGAATTTTAGGGAACAAATAACTTTGTGAGATTCCACCTCAGTTCCACAAATGCAACCAGAGCCTCACCACACAGAGCTCCTCTCAGGAAAAGGCCCCATAGCACTTAATTAATTACTGAATTAATTTAAGCTCCACGTTTGAAGACATTTTTTACCTGGGTCCCATTTCTGGTGTCTGTTCCTGGATTACTGGATCCATCCTGAATCACTGGATGCCATCCTATGGTGACACCATGGAGTAATAAATAAATAAATATTCCCCTAAAATATCCCTGCTGCTCCATGCTGATGCTATCACTTTTCCAGACAAATGCCTGGGAGGGTGGCAGCTCAGAAATCCAGAATATTCTGGCTTGTCCTGCTCTGGGATGGCTGGAACCAGGAGCCACAGCTGGTCCTTGCAATGACAGCTGCAGCAAAGGCTGACACGAGGTCTGCTGTAAACAAATTAAAAATCACTTCACTTGCCTACATTTTATCTCAGGTGAATCTCTGCATTGCTTATATAAAATCCTGCTTCGAAATCCAGTGTTAATTAAGCAATTAAGGATGGCAAGGCTGATTTTATGGCATGGTTTACTCCTGGGTGATGGTGCTGGGAGGTGAGCTCCTCCTGCCATGTTTTATGGCCGGGTGAAAAGCTGCCTTCCTTCTCTCATTGCTTTTACAACTAGATTATAATGAATTCTTCTTTATGTATTTCGAATTATTTGCTTGATAACAAAGTGGTTTTATTATTTGCCACATTAGCATAAGGTGCTGTCAGCTGGAGTTCAGCTGTAGTTAGAGACATATTTGCACTGGTAGCAAATTAAAGCACTCCAGATAAAAAAACAACAACCTAGAAAAGTGCAGCAGCAACATTGGTCGCAAATTTAGAAACAGAGAGGATTTTGGAATGCAGAAAATTCAGCTTGGGGAAGGAGGATATGGATTGGTGGGAATTGCTTATGAGATCTATAGGATACAGAGGCACTGGGGGAGGCAGGTGGGCCAAAATGATGGATTTTAGGCAGAAAATATCATTTGGACAATGCTCCAGGGACAGGGTGGGATTGTTGGGGTGTCCTGGGCAGGGCCAGCAGCTGGACTGGATGATCCCTGTGCTCCCTTGCCTTCCTTGATTCTGTGAAATTCAGGAATTCAGGGACCAAATCTATGTGATATTTCTTATTATGAGCATTTTGTACTGAAGAACCAAGCAGAAACACTCATTAATAGAATAAAATGAACTCCAAAACACGTGAAGTCTCAGTTCCCAGTTAAATCCCAATCCCAGCTGAAATGTGCAAGGACATTCTCAAAATTAGTAATAAAGGCAAAGGAGGAAGAACATAAAATAATATTGCTTTTACTAAAAACATGATTCACTTTACTGGTGTGCCTGTACCAGGGCATAATAAATACATTAAACATGAATAATTTATCAGGATGTGTTTGGAGTAATGTGCATGCCTGCGAATATTGGTAATATTTTTAAATTGCTGTGATGCATTTGAGGCACAACAGGACAAATGCAGCCATTACCCATCTCATACAGCACAAAAACATCCAAACTCACCTTCATCTTCTAAAAATAGAGAAAGCAGGAGTGGCAGCAGGTTCACTCTGGAAGTGAGCGAGAGGTGGCAGTGGCTCAGGGAGGGCAGGAATTACAGACAGTCCTGGGACAGGGCATGGGCTGAACTGGAGGAGGAAAGGGATGGGGTTGTACAAACAATCCCCTGCACAAACTGAGCCAAGCCTGCAGCAGGGACTGTTTGATCTTCCTTTGGTAACTCCATCCTTAACCAGAATGGTGCTGGGGGTGATGACCCAGTGGTCCCCACAGCCAAAGACTCCTGGGACCATTAAAGCTGGAAAATATCCCAGGATCATCAGTTCCAACATTTGACTGAATACAATCACAAAGTGCCACGTCCACTCACTCTTGGAACACTTCCAGGGACTCCACTATGGGAATAAATTAATAAAATATAAAAATAAATAAAAAGCCCATTTTCTACTCACATAACTCCTTTTTATCCAGTTTTACAGCCCTGTGTGTGACTCCCATGGGTCAGGAGCTCTCTTGCCAATCCCTTCATTGGTCAGTAACAAGTTGTTGTTCTGTATTTATTGGTCACTCCAACCCCAGTGTGTACCTGCTGAAAAGTTGTCTGTGAGAGAGAGTTTTCATTTTCCTAAGGGTGTACAAACAGTTTATAGTTTTCATTTTCCTAAGGGTGTACAAACAGTTTATCCAGGTGCTGGTTGTTTTTCCCCAGGAATGGATTGTTGTGTTAATGAACTGCTCACACCAGGATTGCTTCCACATGGGAATTGCAGAGGGCTGCCTTGGCTTAGAAGAAATGACAGCCCAGCCAGAGCAGGCCTGATTTTATAATTTTTCTTTCTAATTTTTCTACCTCACTGCAACATTCCACCATCACCCAGCCTTACATTAACTGGAAATTGCACCCATGCCCAGTGCCAGGCAGGATTAGCTCAGGCTCTGCCTGTGGCCTCTCAGTGCCCCCTCAGCTGGAGGAATATTAACAGGAACATCACTCCTAATGCCTTAAACAAACCTCCAGCCTCGTGAGCAATCACAGGGGAGCCGCAAATGGATTTGCTGGATATTAACTCAGAGAGAGGCAGAGGAACAAATGGCTGGGAAGGGTTGGGGGTGTTGCAGAGCCTCCAAAGACAATCAGAGGATTTGTGGTGAACGTTAATTAGTCACAAGCTGGAGATGAGCATTCCCATCAATCTCAGGAGGCCCAGGGAGCCCTTTCTCCTTTCTCCTTTCCTTTCCTATACTAAAAGAATAGAAGAAAAGTTTCATCAGAAGGCTTAGCTAAACTAACAATAGAAAGGAATGATAACAAAGGTTTGTGGCCCAGACAAAGAGCCCAAGCCAGCTGACTGTAATTGGCCATTAATTAGAAACAACCACATGAGACCAATCCCAGATGCACCTGTTGCATTCCACAGCAGCAGATAACCATTGTTTGCATTTTGTTCCTGAGGCCTCTCAGCTTGTCAGGAGGAAAAATCCTAAGGAAAAGATTTTTCATAAAAGATGTCTGTGACAGACACCAACCTTCAGAATTGCTTACCCAGTTTTGCCAATCCCCTCTGTCAGATCCACTGGAAGCTTCCCTTTAACACAATGTTTTTTGGACAAAATCCAATTCCATCCCATAAACAGCCCTTCTCCTCTTCTTTCAGGCACATCACTTCATTAGACTCCAAATATCATCATTCAAAGGTCACAAAGAAAATCCAAATCCCATTTCTAATGGTGTGTTATAGGAAGCATATTGATAAAAAAAAAATTAAAATTGTGATCTGGACAGATTTCAGCCTGAAGTTCACAGAGGGAAAAGTCTTCTCCCATTTACAAGATCAAGTACAAAGAGGTGTTCCCATTTGAAAAGAGCAAGATCCATACATTCTTTATATAGCACAAATCAATGCCTCATGACTAGATAATGGTCCAATAACTTTGTCTCCTGAAGGACTGCTGAGGATCAAATGGATACAATTAAGTGGAAAATATAAGTACTTACAGGAAGAGTTGAGAACGGATTAAATCATAAACCTCCCCTAATGGCTGGTGAAACACTCTGAGCAAACCCAGCGAGGTCACAGCAGTTTCCTTCTTGGAAATCTCCTGCAGCTGCTTGGGGAAAGCAGTAATTGAAATTTATGGGAAGATAAAACATCCCACAGTCACTGCGACTCTCCAAAGACAGAAAAATCAAACAATGATGCATCTCAGAGCAGGAACTCTCAACACCAACCCAAATCCTCAGCTCAGAGAGGTTTCCTGCAAAAATACCCAGAAAAACCTTTCCCAGAACCACCTTCACCTGTCCTGGCTGTCAGCTCTGTGTCCTTGCAAAAACCAGCTTGGGGAAATGATGGAAAGGCCTTATTATTAAAATATGAACATTAATAATAACAGCACAAGAATGAACAGTGGAAAGGCCTGTTTCTTAAAATATTATCACTATTATTATAATTATTATTATCATTATTATTATTAATAATAATAATAGTACAAGAATGAAATTGTGCAAAGGCCTGGTTCTTAAATATTATTATTATTATTAATAATAATAATAATAATAATAATAATGTATCAATAATAATAGCACAAAAATAAAATGGTAGAAAGGCCTCGTTCTTAAAATATTATCACTACACTATTATTATTATTATTATTATTATTATTATTATTATTATTATTATTATTATTATTATTACGAGGATGAATGTTAGAAAGGCCTGGTTGTTAAAGAAAAATTATAATTAAAAGCTACCAGCTACTTAATAGGGAAGGAATTTTCCAGCAATAAATGAGGCATGAGCATTCTTCATTAGATAAAATAGTATTGAACTTTTCCAAAGTTGATTGGATTTTTTTCCTCTAGTATTAATGAGGGAGAAAAAAAGTTGATGAATTTCAACAATTCTGCATTTTGCATTTATAAGGTAAAATTGCTCAGGTACCAGATTGATTGGACTTCTCTGATCCAATCTGTCATCATGTAATGCCAAAATAACCCCCAGGAAATAAAATTATTACAGGAGCAACTTCACCCCATGCAGCATAAATTCCTCTTAAATATTTTAATGTCAGAGTTTGTTCAATTAGCAAAATATTTGGAGGGGACAGGGAGATGCATCTGCTGTCACAGCACCAAACACACCAGAAAAGAAAATGGAATTTTTTGGTCACTTTTCAGTTTTTCAGCTTTGCTCTGACAAAGCCTTTCCCCAGCTGTGGAACAGGTGTGAACCATTCTGTGTCCACAAGGAAATCTCAGGTGTTTTTTTGTTAATCATCATCTTCCTGTGCCATCTTTGCACATGAACCATCTCCTTTCAAGGATTTCTCTTGAACCTCAAGTCTAACCTGAATTTTCCCCATTCAGCTGACTGGGAAACCTCTGAATGAGGTCAGATGGGAGAGAAACACAGCCAGGAAAAAAGAAAAAAAAAAATAAAACCCAACTCACCACCATCTGTTTGCAATTGGATTAATAAACAAATCACTGAAGAACCCTCATAAATAAAAAAAAAAAAGTCCAATTATTAGGCTGAGGGCATGTTTTTCAAATTAACCTTGCTAATTGAAGCAGTAATAAAACACTGAGATGCATGTAAAGTCTCTCTAGCTCCTCAATCCAGAGACGTGTTCAAATTGATTTTAGGATATACATCAGCTCCAGTAAGCATAAGCTGAATAATTCTTTCTTTTCCCAGCAATAGGTGTGAAATGTTCCATCAGAAAACCTGCAAAAACAGCTCTGAATTCCATCCTCCCTGCAGCTCTGCCAGGAAAATAACCTCACTCAGGAGCATCCCTCAAGCATCATCTCAACTTGCCCTGGATCCCACCCAGCTGCACACTCAGAAATAAGTGTGTCCTTTCATTCTCTAAATATTTGGGGTGTTTAATGAAATGATTAACAAACAGAACTGAAAGGAGAAACCACTCCATTCACGCCAGAGGGATTTTTATATGGGTTTTTTTTTTTTTTAACACAATAGACTGAATGAAAGGACTAAATAAAAACTGGAAATTGAACCTCAGCACACCTAAAAATTACTTCTTTCCAATATAAAGGCACTGTGAGCCTGGAGTTGCTAAGGCTCGTGATTGGTTTCTTATACATTTCCTTCCACATTTCTGGTTTCCAGAAGCACTTTTAGCTCAGCAATCACAGAACCATTTGCTCTTCCCATAAAGCAGTTGCCTACCTGTGCTCACCCGCTGGTTCAATTTTCCAGCTCGGAATCAGAGATAATGTTTTCCACTCCAGCCATTTGGAGCTGTTGCCTCAGCTCTGAGAGCAGCCTGGAAGGTTGCAGAACAGATGTAAAAACAGAATTAAAAACCATGCTGAACAAACACCTGCGGGTGTCTGAGCCTGCTTTTTTGCTGGCTGCAGGTATCCCAGGCTCCCAGCTCTGAACTTCTCATTGCACTGCAGTGAAAGCCTTTTATGGCAGCGTTTTTGGGAAATCTAATCATTATTTCATAAGGAAATTACTGATTCTGCCTTGGAGTTTCCCGACTTTCCCTGCCCATCTATTTATCAATATAAACCATCACATATTTCAACAGGAGCTGGGTTGACATGCAGACATTCATCCATTCCCTTCCCTTTTGTTAATAAACTCGTTTTCTTAGCAACGATTACTGGAAGGGAAAAATCAATGTCTTACACTCAATTCTTGGGTTTCGAGTGCCTGGAATATCAGAACACTCTTCCAGTTATTTCTATTTTCTAATCCAGCAAGTAGAATTCGATATCTTCATTTTTTTTTTGTAATTCATGTGCATTAGAAAAGAGATCAGATCCGCTCCTCTGTGAATTTGTGGCACACTGGCTCAAAAGGAAATTTCATAGGTTTGGGTGCTTTGCAGCCTAAACAATTTCACAGCTCACTATAACTCAAATCATAATTCCAGTCTTCTACAGAATTGACACCACATGTCCCCCCTTTAAAATAAAAAAGTTCAAATAATCATTTCCTTATCCTTCTTTTTTAACTCTTTGTTTCTTCCTTAGTTTTATATACACTTGGATACATGAATCTAACCATCCCAACTATTAGAAACTGATTTTAAACCTGTCTCAAATTTCCAGATTACTTTTTTATTCAAAGTATTTGATCTAAAATCTGCACAAAAGATATTGGAAACACCATTCTCTGAGATGGATTTATATTATGTAAAAGAAATTCAAAGATATTTTAAAAGAAGTCACAACTGGCAGAAATTATCCCACCAATGGCTCCAAGAGGATCTGGAGGAGCACACTGATTTTATTTTAGCAGGAATTTAAGTGTGGTTAAGATCTGGAATATTTTTTTAGAATAGAATTCTGAAGATTTTTTCTAATGTCCCCAGAATACCCTGTGATAATCCCTTTTCCTAAACCAGATCTCTCTTTGCTCTCTTTGATGCCAGCCCCACAGTCTGTTCCACTGTGGGTTGGCTCCAGATGCTGGGCCAGCTCCTCAACTCCCATGTATTCCTAACAGAATTCAAGTAGGAATTAATAGTTATTACGAAATGCAGCGCTCCTGACACAGGAATTGTACAAGTCACTCTGAATTTGGGAAAACGAGGACAAGCCCTGCAAGCCAGGTCATGCTCCAGCTGTCAGGGAAGAATAATGATAGAAAAGCACCTGCCAAGTATTTCCCAGGAATCAAGGGGCAAAACTAAACTTAAAAATGGGATTTGGCAAAAGATTTTCCTCCTATTCCTAAGAGAAATCAGGGAGAGGAGGGCTCACAGGACATTGTTTTCCTGCAAAGGTTTGTTTCCACAACAGGAGAGTGACGTTTCATTGAAAGGGACACTTCAGGGCTCAATTTTTATAAAAAAAAAATAAAATAAAATGTTGGTTTCCATGGAGAGTAAAATCCAGAGCATTGCCAACAACCCTACAGATCCACACACAGATATTTGATATTTTGCTTGTGCTCAATGTACTGGTTTCATGAATTCTTTTTGTTTCACCTCTCTTAAAATGACCAGAGGTCTTGCATTTGACATCAATGACAAAGAGCTTTTCCTCCTCCTGTGGCTAAAACACATTTGGTTTAAATTGACTTTGAATGAGGCAAATAAATACAATATTTCTTTTAATTTACTGAGTGTTCATTACATTTCTTGTCTGCTTAGCCATAATACACCATTGGAAGGAAAATTGTGTATAAATTCCTTGGACTCTGTTTTGTCTTTTTCTCCTTTTCTTTCAAACCCCACCTGTGTAGTTTTTTGGTTAAAACAAATTCCAATTTTGAAAACCACAGTATCTAATTCTGCCAAGATATTGCTGAGTAATACAAGAAGTGAATAAAGCTTAGCAAGACTTAAGGAAATCCTGGCTAAGCTGTTCAAACTGAAACCCAACTATTCCAGTCAGCAGTGAATTTAGAACTATCTGTAGGAGATAATTATAAAATTACAGAGTTCTGCCTGGGTCACCCCCATGGCATTTGGGGGCATACCAGGGGTTAAATATGGTTTCCTTAAAATCAACAGTAATTTTATGACTGAAGAGAGAACACTGAGATTTTTATCTCCATTTTATCTACAATTATTACACTGTGGTCTTGCCCATGCCTGAAACCAAATAAATGGTAAAGGGGAGGAAAAGCAGTGATAGGAAGTTCAATCTTGGCCTTATCAAACATTAGAATTCCTTTCCTTTGCAATTTTACTTGTTAACATGTAGGTTCTGGCAGGAAAGGCAATGGAATAAATTAGGGCTAAAAGGAAAATGTGGGATCATGGAAATGTAATAACTGGGAAAGCAGACACCATGGTACCAAGAGAGATGGCAAAAGTTGAGGAAATCCCATCATTAGGATCAGCTTGGCTCTAACTTTACAAAACCCATAGCAGGCACAAGAACTTGTGCCATCCTGATAAAACCAGAAGCACCCAGTTTGTAATTCCCCTGATGCCTCAGGTTTGGCTTTTCTATGTTTCCAAATTCTGTGCTGCTTTAGTGTGGGGTCTAGGTTTCACATTTTGGGATGGTGAGCTCTGTGCACAGAGCAGGGAGACAAAACAATTCCTGCTCCAGCTGGGCACCAAGGACAAATGAGCCAAATCTCAGCCCAGGAGCACAAACCCCGTGGGCTGGAGAGAGAAAAACAAGCAGGGTGGGACTGCCTGGGCTAAAGCTGCAATGGGACAATGAACTGCAAGGTGCAAATGGAGCAGAGCTGATCCCAGGGACAGACCCCGGCAGCGCTCGTGCATTTTGGGGCCATTTTGGTTCATCTTGGGTGCAGCCCTGGCTGGGCTCTGGTGCTGCCCAAGGTGGATCCATGGAGGAGATGCTTTGGATAAATCCCTGCTTTATTCTGGGACTCTGCCCAGCCTCTGCTCCAGGGCAGCCTGCACAAGGCAGCACCAGGAGCCTCTCCTGCACCAACACCCCCCTATTCCTCCATCAGAAACTTTTCAGCATCAGGGTATTTTGTAAAACTGGGGTGAATCAGAACCTTTTGTGGCACTGAATCATTCTCGCCTTTACTCTTTAACTCTGTCCAGCCTCTGCTCTAGCTCAGCCTCCTCAAGGCATGACCCCTGGCCTGCCTTGGAATCCTCTCAAAGCTCTCCCCAAAGCTCTCCTCACATCCCATCCCAGTGTCTCACTGCAGAGCAGGAAGCTCTGCTAATAAGTCATGAAGGTTCTGTAATTCATTATGTTGTCATTATCATTTGTAATCTTGTCCCTAATTAGGTATCAGTGGGTTTCCTTGGAGAACATATGATTGAGCCTGAAATTGCTGCATATTCTCAGCAGCATATGCCTGCAACTGGAGCACTGCTAGGTCGTGTTTCTCAAGTGTATATTTAATATATGGAGGGGATTGGGGCTGGTTTTTTTTTGTGCAACAGAGTCTGCCAGGGAGGGTGTGCTCATTACTGAGTGTGGGCTTCATGTCTGACAGGTCTGGGGTTATTAATAACCAGCTGGATCCCTCCTGGCATCAGCTGGCACATGGAGATGGGTCCAGCTGCTGGTCAGACCTGGGCAGGAGGGAGCCCAAAGCAAGGCTGGGTGGAGAAAACCATTCTTTAGTCTCATGCTTTAATTAAACTGACCTCTGCTGCGGCTTAATCCGTGAATAAATCAGTCTGCAAAAATAATGGAATGTCCTGAGGGGAAAGGGACAACATCCAGGGATGATCCCAGCTCCTGGCCCTGCACAGACCCAGCAATTCCATCCTGTGCGTCCCAACTCTCCTGGAGCTCTGGGACATTCCCTGGGCAGTGCCCACCACCCTTGGGGAAGAACATTCCCTGATATCCAAACCTCCCTGATATTTAAGCAGAGGAGTCAGCAGACATCTCCATCATGGCACAGCCCAGGTGGGTTCAGTGCTGCCTTCCATGTGTGTATTTCTATTTATTTGTGCACAGATCTTTGCATCCCCTCTCCTGTACAAACGCTGTCACCTCTCAACACAATCAGGGCTTAACACCCTCTCCATGTTTTCCACAGCTGCTGCATGAAAAAATGAAAAGTGAAACGAAAATTGAATTGATCTTCACTTAAATGAGTGTCCCACTGGCCAGCAGCCACCAGCAGCTCCAGTGGCCCCGCTGGAGCACACAAATTTATTTTTAGCAGAAATTTAAGTAAAAAGTGAAGAAAACTCCCTGTGATATTGATGGTTTTCACATTAATGGCAATGGTTTACCTGTCATCCTTAAAACAGTGACAAAAACCCAGTTAAATGTGCTCAGTGAGTATTCCCAGGTGACGATTTAGAGGGAAAACTTTCCTTACCCAAAACCCAGAACGAGCTGACACCAAGAATATCTCCTCAATGGAAGTGAGCTGTGAATGATCCCTGCTCTCCCTGCTCTTCTTCCAGGGGAGCCATGAGCTGGCAGAATTGAAATGGGCCGTGAAAAAAAATATATTTTTCTCATATTGCAGCAAGAATTGCTGAAATAATTAATACTCTAATTACATTTATAGTTATAATTATATTTCTATTTTATTGATATTTTATTTATATTTTTATATTTTATTTATATTTATATTTTATATTATCAGTTCCTGGCATGACACTGGCTCATTCCCCCACTTACACTCAAACCCTTTATCTCACCCATCTCCCAAGCAGAGTTTCTAAAAGTTTCCACATCCTTTCTGTCTTATCTTTCCTCTCAGACAGTCGTGATAAAGTTTTTAAAAATAACTTGAAACGTCTTCCAAAATTCAAATGAAACCAAGAGATACATCTCATTACCCAGGATTGCTATTGACAAAAATAACCCTCTATCACAGGCCTTCTATCTCCCATCTCAGAGCCTGATCCTGAGCCACCAAAGCAAAAAAAAGGAGTTGCATAAAAAGGAAATATCAGACTCCTACTCGTGAAATGAGAGTTCTCAAAGTTATGATAACGGTCCCTAAAGAGATCCATTGTAGACAGAAATTCAAAAGACTCTAAATCTCTGAATTTTAAATATATTTAACCTTTTGCAGCTTTAAATATATTTGACTTAGTGGTGTCTTTTTAGCCATGAAAGTTGCTAAATTAAAAATGCTGCCCTTAAAATCACAAACCCCTAAAAGTTGCTGGGCCTGGATGCTGAAAATCAGCAAATTTCTCCAGGATTTTGAAAGTTGGTTTGGTTTTTTTTGTTGCACCAAAAAGCAGAAGCCTAAAGAGACCTTGCAAAAAAAAAAAAAATCACCCCCCAAATCCCTCCAATCCTTATGTTTATGAAAGTTGGACCTTGATATTTTGCTACTGCAAATCTTGAGCAATAAAGAAAAAGAGAGCAGCAAAAAGTTATGTTGGAGAATTTTAAGCTTTTTTTATATGGTCACAGGGGCCAGCAGTAGATATTTGTTAATAAAGGAGCATGTTTGAAGAAATATGGATTAAATGCAGTCTGTGGCTCCAAAGTGAAGTTCTCAACTTCATTACCAGGACTCAGAAATATTTATTAACTTTCCCAGGTTGCTCCAAGTCCCTGGAAGGGCCAGGAATAATCACACTTCCAAGAGTTTTCCTTGTGGACACACAACACCAAGCTGCCTTCCCTACAGAGCCCCTGAAATCAGGATTTATCCCTGCCAGGCTCTGGGATTTTTCCCAGTGGGGCACATGGGAGAAGCCTCTGGAACACATGAGGCTGCTCTGCTCTGTAGCAGAGAGATCTTGGGGCCGTTCTATCAGGAAATCAATAGAGCTGATAAAACACACTAAAAGGGTAAACACATTTTGTTCTCGGCGCTCACTGCCGGTGTTGGCACATCAGAGCGTTTTTGTCAGCAATGAAATGCCAGCAGACAGGGGTGGGAGGTTGTGTGAGTTCACTGCGTGCTGCCAGATGTGGAAAGATGAAAATTCCCTCTGCGGAAAGGAATAAAAACCCAACCCCAAACACGTTCCAGCAGCTGCGTTAAGCACTGCCCATCATCAGCCACGGAGATGAGCAGCAGCTCCTTCCCAAGGTGCGTTTAAGAGCTGCCTCCTGGAAGGAAATTGGCTTCTGACAGCCAGCCAAAGGATTCCCACTTAACCTCTGCATCCCAGCGTGGATGGAATTACAGGGGCTCATCCAGAGGCCACCATGCCATCCAGAGGGGAGGGATGGGGGGCAGAGGGGGTCAGCAGTGCTGGAAGCAGGACAGGGACGTGGCAGGTGAGTGACAAGCATTAGCAGCAGGCAATATTTCCCTTTTCCCCACTCACATGGGATAAACCAAAAAGATTTTCAGGCATTTGCTGAATTCTACCTGAATTCTACGTGAATGCCACCTGGCGCTGCTGCCCCAAAAGTGGCCTGAGGCCCTTCCCAGCTTCCAACACACTCCAGGATTAGACTCTTCCCAATCCATAGGGAGAAAGGAGAGAAAAACCTTTTTCTTAATCAAAACTAATTTTTACCCAAGCCAGGAAAATTAACCAAAGCCAGATAACTTTTAAATTCAGCATTTCTGGAGCCGGGTCTCTCGACTCAGGGAGCACGTTGGTTTAATCCAAATTGCTGCTGATATGAACCCAGGTCTAATGAGATAATGAGATAAACCACCCTGCACTGCTGTGCTCTGAGGAATTCCATCAAAACTGGGGAATGGCACCATTTTTTTTCCCCCTGTGAATACATTATAAAAATTATTTAATAACACATATAGCAAACAGAGGAGTATTCATGACTGTTTAACAAAACACTTTAACCCAATTTTTTAAGCGCCCCAGTTTTGCACTTGGGGCAGGAACAATGAACTCCCTGGAGTTTTATGGAATTGCAGAAATTCCTCTGACAGATTTTCAAGGAATTTTTTACAACAGGCCTTTTATCCTACCACTCAAGTTCTCAGTTAATTCCCACAAATCCCCGAAGAATACAAAGAGCGCCACGTGCTGATAACAAAGAGCAAAACCCTGGCAGATACACCCATGAGTAACTTCCTACTCATCCCAAATATTGCTCTCTGTTGCACTGGAAAATCATTTGGAAATCACTGCATTTCCTCTTTTTCTTATGGATTTCATTGTTCAAATATTTAGGGATTTTCATACCTGAAATAATAACAATAAAAGGCTGCAGAGACACAACAGCAAAATTCAACTTCAGCTAAAAATAAACTTAGTAGGGGATAAAAATAGGATAAAAAATAGATAAAAATTAGGATGAAGATCCCAGCATTCCTTCCAAGACCTCAGCTTGAACTCGTCAATAGAGTTTTCTATGATCACAAATCAAGTAAAAAGTGATGCCTCTAAACTCTCCAGGAGAAAGTTTGTGCTCCTTTTCATTTCCTTTGGATGGAAAGAGTTATAGATGATTTTGAAAGACTAATTTTTCTTACTCTATGTCTTAAAATAAGGAATTTAAATGTCTTTTTTTTTTTCCCTCACCCTAAAATATAACAACTAAGAGCAAATTCTGTCTAATTGGGACAGAACTGCTTTTCACTTGTGACTGTCTTGTGACATTTCTGAGAAGTTAATTTGAACCCAGAAAGCCAATTTACATTGATAAATCCCTGGCATTATCCTGCTCTACTAGTTTTATTTTTTCTTTTCTTTTTTTTTTTTTTAAGGAAAGTATTTTAAAAACTGTGAAAAAGCCCATTAGTACAAGTGTGTCTAACCTTAACTCTCTCAGCTTTAAAAATGTGTCAGACAAAGAAAAATGCAGAGAGAAAATAGAGATTTTTGGTTAGATCCAGACCCTTAAAATCATGGAATCACAAAATGGTTTGGAAGGGACCTTAAAGTTCATCCAGTTCCTGTCCCAGGGACACTTTTCACCATCCCAGGTGCTCCAATCCCCATCCAGCCTGGCCTTGGACACTGCCAGGGATCCAGGGGCAGCCACAGCTGATCTGGGCACCTGTGCCAGAGCCTTCCCAGCCAGGAATTCCTTCATAAATTCCCACCCATCCCTGCCCTCTGGCATTGGAAAGCCCTTCCCTGTGTCCTGTCACACCCTGATATCCCATATTTCCCATATTTTCACACATAACAGTGACACATCTCATGTGAACAAAACACAGAGTGGAAACTGCTGATTAAACACAAACCATCCCTCTGATGTACAGTAAATTCCATTCCCTTGAAGAAATCTCACGAGGATAAAACAGGTTTGAAACGTGCCCTAAATTTTACACAAAAAGGACAAAAATTTGCTCCTCCTTTTAACCATCCCTAACTCTGAACGTGGAGATGTTCTCCATGGAATATAAAAGCCAAGCATCCCTCTATGCACAACATTAGTGAGATGCATCAAAAAAGGAAGCATTAACATAATTAAAAATAAGCATCCGTCCCATTTGTGTTTATTAAGGCAAAATGCAATTATCAGAGGCAGGCTGTGCTGGAAGCTGCCTTTGCACAGGGACGAGCCCAGCATTGCAAAGAGCCCAGCTCCACACCAGATTTATGTGCCCGTTTGTAAACATTTTGTCGAGATCATTTCCAGCCGTCACTTTCCGCGGCGCTTCAATGCGGTTTAATTAAATTCCAGGGATTTCCAAACAATTGCCATCGGTTTGGGATCTGCTCAGCAGCCAAGTGCTTGCTGTGTCATTGTCATTTTTGGAAGCCATGAAGTGTAAATTCATGAGAAGTTAAGTTTGAGGGGGGATAACTTAGAGAAAGGAAAGTGTAAAGCACGCTGGTGAAGTAATTGATGCTGAGATGAAGGGAAGGAATTTGGTTACCATTTGGGGAGATTTCCAGTCCTACAACTGCCCAAACCGACCAGAAGTGGCTTAATTGTTGTACATTTGGACAGGTGGCCAGTGTCCAGTCCAAAGGGATGGAAGCTGGATCATAGAAATCATGGAATCACAGAATGGTTTGGGTTGAAAAGGACTTGAAAACCCATGCAGTGCCATGGGCAAGGACACATCCCACCATCCCAGGCTGCTCCAAGCCCTGTCCAACCTGGCCTTGGACACTGCCAGGAATCCAGGGGCAGCCACAGCTGCTCTGGGCCTCTCCATCCTCACGGCCAAGAATTCCTCCCCAAATCCCATCTAAATCTCTCCTCCTTCACTTGAAAACCATTCCCCCTTTCCCCATCCCTATCTGCCCAGGTCAAAAGTCACTTTCCCTTTGTCCCTGCAGGAGCAGCTCCCAAGCAGTGACATTCACTGCAGAAATAAAAGCTTTTCTGTGGTTATTTCCAGGCATGAAGAGTTTTCCCTCTGCCCTCATGTCACCCCTCCAGGTTTTCAGGAGGATAACAAGGCCAGTTCTTGCAGGGCACAACTTCTGCCCTCCAGCTCTCCTCAGAAGAACAGGATTAAACCACCCTGAACTCCTGCCTCCCAAGCCTGACTCCTTTCCCTCTAAACTCCTTATTTTAAGCATAATTCCTGGAGTAATAAAGGTATCTGATATTGATTAGAAGCTGCTTTTCTGATTGTATTCAAATATCATAAAGCCTGGATAGTCCTGAGCTTGGATGTTCAGAAGTACAATGGAAGTCTAAGGAAGTGTTCCAGAAGGAGCTGGATGTTAATCCCTCAGCTGGGAAGCCAAAGAGAAGCCCCAGAAGGAGAAAATTGCCATGGAAGCAAAGGGTATAAAAGTTAGATCAACCTTTTCTTCTCAGAAGTCACAGCACAGAGAGGGGGTGATGAGATAAGGAATTCTGTTACAGCCTTGAGACAGAGGAGAGAGCAGCAGAGGAGATAAGGATAAAGACTGAAGCAAAGGTGAAAAATGTAAAGAAAATTTGTTTTAACCACACAGGAAATCATAAAATAGAACTTGGATTTAATCACCTCAGCATTACAAACTAAACCCGTGGAGTTTTTAAAGAAAGGAACATTCATCAGGCTTCTCAGTCTTTCTGAATGACTGGGCATGAATTCCCAAAAACCAGACCCTGTCATTCCCTAAAGCCTCCCATCCCTGGATCTAACCCTTCAGAACAGTCATTCCCACTCATTTTTATGGATCCTGGGCTTGTTGGCCAGTGCTTTGAATTTCCAGCAATAGAATTCCAAACCAGATGTTCTCTGCAGGCAGCTCAGGTGTTTCCTGGATTTTCAGGAATTTCTGAGGGTGCCACTTCTCTTTTGAGTCTCAGGGGGATGTGGCACACACAGAATCTGCTGGGCAGGCAGGTTTGGAGGCTTGGTTCTTGTGCCCATAAAGATTTCCTGAATTTTATTATTTAAACTTTTATGTTGAGCTGCCCCTCAAAACAGACAGACATTTCTAACAGGTCTACATCTTTATCCACTGAAGAAATTCCAGCTGCCTGTATTAATTGATTTGATTATGAGGATTGTAAGTTTATTAAACACTAATTGCTATTAAGACTTCCGTGATGAAACACTAACAATTTATTGATATTAGATACAGATCTTAGAAGAAATAATGAGAGATTTTGCTGCATCCACCAAAGTCAATAGAAAAAAAGAATACAGATATAAAAATAACACTGAGACAGCTCTTTAAGCTACAACTCAACTTGAGAAAGTTTGATGGCATCAATTCAGAGCAGAAATATCATGAAGGCAATCAGGCACAGCAAAGGGAGAGCCAGGACAGAGTCAGTGGCTACAGATAGAAAAATAGATTTGGGAGTTGTCAGCAAAAATGCGACACTAAAACCTGTGAGCATCAACAATAGTGCCCTAAAGAAGGAATAAATACAGGAGAGAAGAGCAAGCAAAGTGATATCTCTGTGGCTATGAGCAATTTGGGACACTCTGGAAACAAAGGGACAGATATCAGAGTGTCAGGGTAAGAACCTGAGGAAGGCCAACATATTACAGACTTAATAAAAAAAAATAAAAATCAGAAAATGCATCAATCTCAGTGCCCGCAGCAGTGAATGGACTAGGAAAAAACCACAAGGTGCAATTCACATCCGTGGCAATATTGAAGAGGGAGCAGCCTGTAACCTACAGACAGTACCTGGAAAGAGTTGTCGTGTATTTGAACAAAATAAAATTCATCTACAAACATGACACACACTTCAAGGTTTTTTTCCTTTTCATGGCTGTGGGGTTGTTGCCAAATTCCCCCAACAGCTCTGTGAGAGGCTCCTGTGCAGTTTTGGGCATGAAGGAAACTGGAATGAGGTTTCATTATTCACTGAGAGAAACTGGAGAGCCACAGGACTCTGGGCTTGCTGTGAACTGCCCCAACTGCACTCAGGAAATGGGGTTTAAATGGGGTTTAGTCTGGACTAAACCTCCTACACCCACTGGGTTTTCCAAGGAAAACCACTGTTTTCCACAGGAAAAACCACTGGACAGGACTGGGGAGCCTGGGCTGGGCTGGCTGCCCCCAAAATTCTGCAGGTGACTGGAGCTGCTAATGAATAATCAGGTTTTTCACTAAGGAAGGAATTAGGTTTTAGTAATGAGCCTGAGGATTTCTTCCTTATCAAAAGTAATTAAAATGATACCTTTAAAAAAACCCCAAATTTATAGCAAGGTGGAGATGTTTAAAAGCTGCAGAAACTGAAGGGGGGGCAAAAAAGCAAATGGAAGATAAATGCTGTGAATTAAAAATTGGTAACTTTTGATGTTGTCTGCACTTCCAATATCAATAATTACCAAAAGAGTGAGATTGTGATAAACTCAGAATGTCTCTTTCATTTTTTGAGGGGCTGAAATAGAAGCCAGAGCCTTTGGAGCAGCAACCTGCTGCTTTCCTGCCCCTGGGAGTGTCTGCACCAGGCTCTGGAGAGGGAACACGAGCTGGAGTCTTGTGCTGAGTGTGGACACAATGTGGTAAAGGGAACAAAATCCATTCTGTACTAAATGGACGCTTGGAACCAAACCAAAATGTGTATCCCAAGTCATTTTCACTGCAGACAAGGGTTATCACACCCTGCCCAGGGCTGCTCCAACACAAACCTCAAACACTCCAATCCTACCCCAAATTTCAATTTTCTTCCAATGACTCCCACACTCTTGAGACACCATCAGACTTCTCCACAGCTTGGATTCATTTAACTGACTGAAAATCCATGGATTATTACAGAATTACAAAGCAGAACAAGTCCTTACTCTGATCATGGAAGGGAAGTGAGACGTTGTACAAAGATTTCCCATAAAACCAACATATATTTTACCCTTTTAGGAACGCAGTTAAGAGGCTGCATAAAGTTAACAGAGTCTCCTCAATTTTCCAGCTGAATTCCAACCTGTTCTGGAGTGATTTGAAGCACAGCATATGATTTCTAGCAGACATGATTAGCTTTGAAACTCTGCATAAACTGTCAGAAGGTCAGAGAAGGATAAAAGCTGACGGTAAGAGGCTCAAGGAAATGAAGGTGGATACATCAAACAATCTGTCTAACACCAATGAGGCAGAGGTGTCACCTCCTCTCTGCAGTGGAAGTTCATTCTACACAGCAAAACACCAATTTTTGAGACTCAAGGGCAGCAAATTTTGTTCAGATGGAAAACAGGGAAAGGAGGAAAAGAAGGCACTAAAGCAGTTGGGAGTAATTATAGTGGCAATTACAGTAATTCTGCAACATGCAGAGCACTCCCAGCTCCACCATCCTCATCCCAGGAATCCCAGGATTTCTGCCCATGGAATAAACACATCTGCAGTGAAAACCTTAAAAATTCTTCCTTGAATTTAGTAAGTCATAAATCACCACCATTCCCAGGCCACAGCTCTCTGTTTAGGCTTTGTTAACACAGGGAATGAAAGTCAAATATCTCCTGGTCACAAGTTTGCAAGGATTCCCAAAAAAACCTTCTCTAGCTCTTAATCTATTCCAAACTTGAGCTATTTCCATAAAATCCAGAATTGCCATGAAATCTTTAAGTCTGCAGCTGAAGGCTGAGGTCCAAAGCCACAGTGGGACCATCTCAGACTGGTCCAGCAGCTCAGGAGATTTCACCCCTCACTCTGCCCTGCCTTTTGCTCTCCAGCACCTTCTCCTATGAAACCAATTTTACTGAGAAATCCGTCACAAATGTGATGCTACCATGAGGAGTACTAGGGATGTTACTCATTTCCTGTAACTTCTGTAACATTTGAGATCTTCAGAGAAGAAACTGCTTAGAGTCATGAAGGTTTGGGAAAAAAACCTCTGATATCATGAAGTCCAACCTTTGACCATCATACCCACAAAAGCCTACTATGAGTGTCACATCTACTCAGGTTTTTGACACTTATTCAGACAATAAAAGAAGTTATCTTCAGGCCAAGCTGCCTTCAGAATTTCCCCCATTACTCTGGAGAGTGCTTTGAGTCCACTACAAGTTCATGTCACAAATCTTGTGTATTATTCCCTTCCATCACCAAGCCCTCCACAACAACACAGATTGTTATGAAATGAGAGCAGGGAGAACATCCTGCCACAAAAATCTTCCCCAGGTCAGGGTAAAGAGGCACAAACCAAACAGAATTTGGGATGCACAGCAAACTCTGAGTCCCGCTTTGGTCTGACAAGTCAAAATGGAACAAACAGGAAAATCCAGATGAAGAATAATTTCTGTTGGCAAAACACTTGTGTTTATTCCATTGTTAATACATAAGGAGGGATTTATTTGCTAGATTTGAATTTGATTTGAGAGCATTCAAAGCAAAGCACGCTGAATAATTTAAACCTTAATGTATTTCCCTGAATGGAACATGCTCTCATGAGAGGGGAGCAAAGGAATCAGTTTACATTGCACAAATGGACACTGGTAAAGAAAGATTTCCCTAAACACTGCACGTCAATACAATTTACCATCTCTGGCTTTATAGGAACTACTATAAATCTGCTTTTCATATTTTGGCTAATGTAAAACTCTTGTAGCTGAGCCATAATGGCATTCAATTCTTATGCCTGAATAATTTGAATGGTTGGAAGGAAACAAGGAGCGTCCAACATATGGATGGGGAAAGGGAAGACGAGTTCAAACAACAAATCAAAACTAGGAGAGAATCTTAAAGTAGTTCTCAGATACTTTGAGATTCTGAATTTAGTCCTAAAGTTCTTCAAATCTAATCAACAGCGTCAGCATGCAAACTAAAATACTGTCACTATTGATGAGGGTGATGGCTAACAAGCAATACTCTCCTTGGGTCCTCACTGTGTGCAGACTGAAGCCAAAAATTACACAGACAAAGGCCTGCTAGTCTGAAATGGCAGAAGTGTTGGCTTCTGGAGTCTTTATGGAAAGCTAGAGGGGCATCAGGGCAAGAGATGAATTTTACATGTCAGGACAGTAAATCAAATTCAGCCAAAGCAAAGAAAACCCTTTGCTCTGATTAGCAAGTCTGAAGTTTGGCAGGACTGACACGATAGGAGAGGGAGTCAAAAGCATCAGCGAGTCTCTGCTGGAATTCTGAGGGCTCTCACGTTTGATTTCCCAAATGCCAGAGCTCAGGAGTGGGGCACAGCCAATATTTCCAACATGCAGCACAATCTCTCTCACCTGGAGGAGCACAGTTTGATTTGGGAACGAAAGTACTCAGACATTTCATTATTCCAAATAATATAATTGATGTGAGATGCAAATTAGTTCATTTGCGGCTTCCATTGAAGCAAAAGTGCAGCCAAGTGTTTGGACAAGGAGCCAAGGGACAGCAGCAGCACAGCTGTCACCAAAAAACCTTCCTTGGCTCAGGACACCCCTGGGGCCAACCAAATTAGGGGCCAGTGGTCAAAGAAGATGCAAAAGAGAGCAAAAACTGACAAGGCCCAGATCAAATCTCCTCAAGTTCCCTGCAGGGAATCTGCTTGGAAAGGGTTGCTGGAAATGTCATCTGCCTTGTTAGAATGAAATGAGTCTTTGTGAGCAGCTCTGGGAAAGGGCAGGGAGGTGGGGGATCCTCGGTGTGAGCCCGACACGGCCAGGATCCCAGCTGGGCAACAGGGCAGGAATGGGCTCTGCAGCCAGGGAATGGCCCACAGCATTGTGCGTTATTCTCTTCCATCACCAAGCCCTCTGCAACAGCACACATTGTTATGGAATGAGAGCAGGGAGAACATCCTGCCACAAAAATCTTCCCCAGGTCAGGGTAAAGAGGCACACCCAAAAAGAAGAGTTTGCTCTGCATGCCAACTTCTGGTTGGGTGTGTCGCAGACATTTCTCCACAGAAATCCTTTCTTTCGGATTTCTGCGTCTTCGGGAGGCCAGAGGCCCCCGAAGAGAAGGTAAACAATTATTATCAGCTGCTGTGGAATGCAACAGGGACACCTTGATTGGCTCATTTCCTATGTTTATAATTAAGGGCCAATCACCAGGGCAAGTGAGGGGACTGAGTCCCTGGACACAACTTTGTTTGGGATTCTTTTCTATCTATTCTTAGCTTAGCTAGCAGCTCTGCAAATCTCTCTCTATATTCCATTAGCATAGTCATAATGTATTATATATCATATCTTAATAAATCAAGCCTTCTGATCAAGAAACAAGATTCACCGTCTCTCTATCACCAGCCGCACCCACTCAGGTCGTTGTAATATGGGTGTATCTCTTTACCCTGACCTAGGGAAGGTTTTTGCGGCAGGATATTCTCCCTCCTCTCATTTCATAGCAGTGTGTGTTGTCGTGAAGGGCTTGGTGATGGATGAGAATAACACACAATGCTGTGGGACATTTCCTGCATGCAGAGAGCATGCCTACTACCCAGAGGGCATGGACACACAGCCACAAGGGCAGCACCAAATTCCAGCCCCTGGGAGGGCCAAGGGGAAATTTAAAGCTTTAAAGCTGTAAAGAGAGAAAATCCTCCCAATGGCTTGGGATGGCTCAGCCGGGAGGGTGATGAGGGGAGCTGCTCTGTCACTGACATGTTTATGAAAAATCCTTTCCTTAGGATCTTTCTCCTGAGAAGCTGAGAGGCCTCAGAAAGTTTACAGAAAATTTGTTTATTTTATAATTATAAATATATTAATATATTATAGCTATATAGAATATATTATATATTAATAAATTATATATCACATATTATATAAATATACCCGAATATAGTATATATTAATAATATATACTATATTAATATATTACATACTTTTAGTATATTATATTAATTACAATTATCTGCTGCTGTGGAATGCAACAGGTGCATCTGTGATTTGGGCTCATGTGGTTGTTTTTAATTAATGGCCATTCACAGTCAGCTGGCTCGGACTCTCTGGTCAGTCACAAGATTTTATTATCATTCCATTCCTTTCCTTGCTAGCCTTCCGATGAAATCCTTTCTTCTATTCTTTTGGTATAGTTTTAGTATATAATTTTCTTCTAATATAATATATATCATAAAATAATAAATCAGCCTTCTGAAACATGGAGTCAAGATTCTCATCTCTTCCCTCGTCCTGGGACCCCTGTGAGCACCACCACACTGCTCCTCATCAGCTGTAAATTTAGGATATTCCTTTGTGGCAGTTATATCCCTAAAGTACATAGGCAAATCCTACAAATTTAGGATTTCAGTTATATCCCTAAAGTGTACAGGTAAATCCTACAAATTTAGGATAAAAAATTAGCTGTAAATTTAGGATATTCCTTCGTGGCAGTTATATCCCTAAAGTGCACGGGTAAATCCTACAAATGCCTCACTCATTGCACAAATATCCTTAAAACACCCAAACCCCCATTTATTACAGGATAACTTCATTCCAGGAGAAATTTCACATTTATTGATGGAAACCACAAAGAGAAAGAAGACAGAGAAGACCAGCAGCGACTAAAAGAAAAAACAGATTTTTATCACCCAACAAGTTCTTATGTTCTATCCCATGCACTCACCAGTGAAAATTCAGAATATCCCAAGGTTAAGAGGAGGCACTTAAAGCCCTTCTCCCTCCTGTCACAAGAGCTCAGCTTTTCTTGCAGATAAATCAAAAGGACATAAACCCACAGGGGAGGTTCCCTCTCTCATCTTTTTTTCTTTTATTTATTTTTAATTCTGCCTTTCAAGTAGCTTTTGGTATTGTTTCTTGAAACATCCATTACCCTTCAGGTCTAAAAGTGATAAGAAAACTTTTCATCATCCTGATTTATCATTCATGGTTGAAGTTCCTCCAAAGGGAAAGAGTGGAAAATCAAAGAGGTCTTTTAAATAAATTAAATGCAGGTATGTATTTTGAAAGAAGATAAAAAGCATTCCTTGGGGAAATGCTGGAGTTGAGTATATTATTTTCTTTTTAAAATTCACTTTTTAAAAAATTTCATAGTGGTCTCTCATAGTTTATCTGTAAAGAAATTATGGAAATTTTTCTTAGCTTTCAAAGGAGACAAATTAGGAGCAGGTTGGTCTTTCCATCCAAATTGGATATTTTACCTATATCCCCTCTTTTGGCCAAAATTTCTCATGCAAATCAAGACAGATATGGCAATTCTGGGTAAGCTCCACCAATTATAATTACAATTATAGTGAGGTTGGAATCGGTGGTGGCTGCATGCACATATTTTCTAAGATTTACTAATTTTAGTAATTAGATATTCAGTAAAATTGCTGTCAGACTTTTTAATTAGATTCACGCCTCAGAAACCAAATTTCGTGAACAGGACAAATAGATTTAATAAAAAAATTGTGAATTAAAGCAATGTAAACCCAAATCTCTACATGCAAAGCCATTCTATGATTTTATGCAACAATTGATCTGCATCCAACTCTGTTTCTTCTAGAAGGTTCTCATCTAAGAAACAGAAACCAAAGATTCACTACAAACAACCCAAACTCACACATATTCTCAGACATTTTAAAATCTAATTTTAAGAAGCTCTGCTTAAAATTTGACTTTTTACAAAGTTCTCAGTCTTATTTAGACTGCCCATTTATGCACGAGGAGATAATTCTCATATTTTTGGAGGCACACACTTCATTATCCCATTTAAAAATGAAATTACAATTACTTTCTACCCGACGTCTGCCAGTCCGCTTTCTGCTTAGAAAATATCCTTCATGTTTGCTGTGTTTTGTTTCATTTTTCGACCTCCCAAAGCAGTTTATTTCCTAAACACAGGGTGCTCTGGGCTCTGATTGGCACCATTTGGCTGTTGTCACCCTGTGCATGTCAGTCCGTCCCTCTGCTCCCTGACACACCTTCCCTCCTTCCTCCTGTTGCCCGCACTGCACCACTCCAACACTGACCAGAAATGAGGAAAAACAGAAGGAAAGTAAAGATTTCCAGCTGCTGAGGAAAGTTGTGAGCGTCAAAGCTGAGGCACAGCCAGGTGGGGTTGGTATTTCTCCCAGGGAACGGGAGGTAAAACAAGAGGAAAAGTTGTGCCAGGAGAGGCTTAGGTTGGACATTAAGGAAAATTTCTGCACTGAAAAGGGTGTCAGGAAGTGGAAGGGCAATGGTGGAATCACCATCCCTGGGAGGGCTCAGAAATGTGTGGGGTTAGTGCAGGAGCTGGAAATGCTGGGTCATGGCTGGACTTGGGCTGAGAGGCTTTTTCCAGCCTAAACAATCCATCATTCTCTTTGCTGACTGTTGTCTGTCTCAATTTGTCCCCTCACCATTTTCACTTCTCATTTTCCAGCTTTGCAAAATGACCTTTTCATCCATTTTGTCAGAGGCCACAGCTATAAAATTGTCAAAGCAGTCCGAGAGCTGAGAAATCAGAGCAGCACATTACCCCACAGAGCTGCAGCCACAAATTCCTCCTGTGCCTGCAAAAGCCAAAACCTCCTTTCCACTCTGTTTATATTTGGTGAGCAGCATCTGAGCAGTTTCATCTCCACTGGTACCCCCTTCAGGCAAATAAATATGTGCATATACATGTATTTGCCTGTATTTATGCATTTATTCACACAGATCCATATTTTAATAGCATCATTTCCTGTTTTACATCACAACCACAATGCTAAGCTGCAGTTTAGTTGCTTTTCCACAATTTCCTGGGGTCACAGCACACTAAACGTGTCCTGGACAAAAGCTATTTTTCTCTCACCAGGGCACCATCCCCTGCTCTGTCCTTTCAACCCTTTCACTTCTCCAGATAACTACTAAAACTTCCAGCTTTATTACAGCTCCTGATGCTCTGTGAGCCTGTCTGTCTTCAAGGCTAAACCAGATGGAGATTTTTTATTTTTGTTCTTTTAGACATCACTTCTATCTGAAGGTGCTTAAAGTATACTGCCCCAAGGTGAGTGCAGAGCATATCCTGGACCCTTCAGGGTTTTTTCTCTCAAGGCTCAAGGTAGTTTTGCCCCACAGTAGAAATATAAGTGCAAGATTTCACTTTACTTTTGTACTGATAAGAAAAGTAGGAGAAAGAAATGTACTTTCCTCAAAGTAGGAGAAATAAATCTGAAACTTCTCAGCTGCTGGAACAAGGTACAGCCAGCACAGCTGAACAAACTGAGCATTGCTCTCAGGTGGTATTACCTCGTTTATTTTAATCATAAAATCCCAGAATGGTTTGGGTTGGAAGGACCTTGAAGATCATCTATTCCCACCCCAGCCATGGCAGGGACACCTTCCACTGTGCCAGGTGCTCCCAGCCCGGCCTTGGGCACTGCCAGGGATCCAGGGCAGCCACAGCTGCTCTGGGCACACTCTGCCACCATCACACAGAACAATTCCATCCATATCTCCACTTAAATTTCTCCTCTTTTGGTTAAACCCATTCCTCCTTTCCCCATAACAAGTTTCTGATGAAGAGTTTGTCCCTCTCAGCCCCTTCAAACCCTGAAAGGCTGCTCTGCAATTCCCCACAACCTCCTCTTCTCCAGGCAGGTAAAAAACACAAATTAATAAGTGGAGGTGGTCAGCAGAGCTAACTGCACAAACTCCTATGTGAAAGAAGCTCCACAAAAAACTGTGAGTGCTTGTGATGGCGTTCATAGGGGTTCTTGGATGAGGGAAGTGACGAGGATCTGGACTCTGTTTCAGAAGGCTGATGTATTATTTTATTATATATATTACATTAAAACTATACTAAAAGAATTGAAGAAAGGACTTCATCAGAAGACTAGCAAGGAATAGAAAGGAATGATAACAAAGCTTCTGTCTTGAACAGAGAGTCCAAGCCAGCTGACTGTGATTGGCCATTAATTAGAAACAACCACGTGAGCCCAATCCCAGATGCACCTGTTGCATTCCACAGCAGCAGATAACCATTGTTTGCATTTTGTTCCTGAGGCCTCTTGGCTTCTCAGGAGAAAAAATCCTAAGGAAAGGATTTTTCATAAAAGTTGTCTGCGACAAGTGCTGAATTGCCATGAACTGTGCTTTAAAAACAGCTTTAAGCACCCATTTACAAACAAATCTTTCAGTCACTCACTTGGAGTTGTTCTAAGAGTGATAATAGAGTGGCAGAGGACACGGCTTTGGGGCTGGGAGAGTGATGGGGAAGGAAATGGAAGAGCAGATCCTGTGTTATTACCCAAACTAAATGAGATCAGCAATGATAAACCCTGCCTTGGAGCAGAGAGGTGCCAGGGCAGAGAGAAGTGGGGAATGAGAGAAATGTGATTGGGGTCACCTCCACTTAACCTTTGCCAGGGAGGAAAACACAAGTGAAACAGAAAGCTGTTAAAAAGCAGCAGCAGATCAGGAGAGTGATTCCACTTGATAAAGCTGCCTAAAGGTCAATGCTCAGAGCCAAAATAAATCAAATGGGGGGAAAAGGTTTTCCAGTGAGCTCAGACACATCCAGATGTGACAGAAGGGGTTGCACTGGGTGTTTGTGCCGCCATCCCTCCAGAGCAGCAGATCTGATAATTCCCTGTCCTTTGGGCTTGGCAGGAGGAGAATGGGAATGGCTGGTGGAATTCCAGGGGCTTGGAAGGGATTTGCACCTGCACTGCACTACTGAGGTCTTCCCACCAATAATCACTATTAGACAACTCCATAATATTTCAAAAGAAATAAAAAATACACACTCATCCTAATTTCCTTCCAGAGCATAAGATTTTGCCAAGACTGGGGGGGTTTTGGTATCAATCTAGGACACCCAAAGAGTTTTCCCTGCCTTTAAAGAAAGGTGGATGAGTCAGAAAGTAAAGTCTCACCCAGCCTAACTGTTCCTGACATTACTAAATATAAGTACGTGGATAAACTTTATTTTAAAATTAGTCCTCATTCCAGGAGAGAAGGAACTCCTCTAGAAAGGATATTCATGTCCTAAGAAAAATAATCACTGTTCCTGACATTACTAAATATAAGTACATGGATAAACTTTATTTTAAAATTAGTCCTTATTCCCTGAGAGGAGGAACTCCTCTAGAAAGGATATTCATGTACTGAGAAAAATAATGACGACCAGTTTGAACAGAAGGATTATTGGAAGATTTAGTATTTTAGAAAATGGACATGGTAGAATTAAAAAAAAATAAATTGTGAGCATGGGCTTTAATCTGTCTCCATGGAAAAATTACTATCACAGTCAATAATATTAAAAAATCCAAAGTAAGTCCAGATTTCAATATGCCATTTAAAAATCCCCATGCAACTATCTCTGAATCCATCAGCTCCTCTCCAAAATCCCTGAGCAATCCTATCACCCAGAGCCACTGCACTGGGATATTGAGAAGTGAGTTCCAGGCAGATTCCTGGTTTTGTTTAACTGGATTGTGCCAAATTGTTTAGAGAAATTTGATAGCAATTCATTAAATGGGAGCAGCTTCATTTGGAGAGTGGGTTTTATAGCACAATATTGCATTGGACTGCAAAGATAGATTAGCTTGAAATTTGTTCTGTAATTAATTCCCTGGAGAGAAATCCATTTGCATGCAAAAAGAAGGGGACTTAATTAATGGCCAAATATATTTAAATTGATATATCAGCTCCTCACAGACAATTGGAGCTTCATTCCTTATTGAAAGCCAGCACAGCACTGAGGAGCTTTTGTACAATGGCAAAGGAAGAAAAGTGAGTAAAGACTGATCGTTTTGTTGGGATTCCAGTAATTCCCTGGATGTGGAATAATTGAGATTGATACTGATTAGAATGGAAATTGGATTGGATGGGGCTTGGAGCAACCTGGTCTAGTGAAAATTTCCCTGCCCATAAGAGGGGGTTGGATCAAGGTGATCTTTAAGATCCCTTGCAACCCAAACCATTCCATGATTTTCAGTAACAGCCTGGTGGGCATAAGTTAAAAATTAATACTAATTAATGTTAAAGACACAAAAGGTAAATTCAGGTGGGTGGAGTGGAATTGTTTACTACTGGAGCTCCTAAACACAAGGAATCAGCAATCCAGCCAGAGAATCTTCTCATCTCCCACTGCATTTTGTACAAACTCAAATTTGGGGATTCAGGGGTGCAAGGAATCAGCAATCCAGCCAGGGAATCTTCTCATCTCCCACTGCATTTTTACAAACTCAGATTTGGGGGTTCAGGGATGTCCTGAGAAAGCCAGAGATGGGAATGTCCCCTGGGAGACCCCACTAAAAGCTGGCATTCACAGAATGCCCAGGAATTGTAAAAAGTTTTAAGACTGACAAATGTGGGATTTGGGGGCATCAAAAAAATATGGAATCCTTTCCATTAATGGCATTCCAATCACACAGATACTTCCCTAAAATTGAGCTAAAATTCCTGACAGAGCCCAAGCGCACACAGCAGCTTCCAACCCATGGAAAAATTGGTGTGGAAAAAGCTTTTCCAGGCACAATCAGTGCTCGTGGCTGAGAAAATCCTGCATTTTATTCTCCTGGGTCAGCCTGGATCCTTTGGGAAACATTATTATTATTGAAATAAATGGAAAGGATCGCCTTGAAACCCACAAAATTTCTGTGGCCGTAATAAATCTCTGGCATCTGCTAAAATTCCTCTGGATAGCAGGAACCAGGGTGTGTTCCACCACTTCAGCCTAAATGGGTCCTAATATTTAAATATCTCCAAACCCTGCATGTTTTTCTTGGATATCTACAAATAAATACCACGAGGCCAGGTAGCAGAAAAGATAACACTGCCTCACACTTCCCCAAAAATTATCAGTGTGGGAAGTTGCTAACACATTTTTAATAAACATTTTTATTGCCTCTAAAAGTGCAATAAAATATCAACAATGGATGCCCAGGAGAGCAAACATCTGGGTTTGTTCCCTTTTTTAAAGAGCCAGTGATTAAAAAAGTGCATTTGAGTCATAAACACACAGAATTTCTATTTAGGGATATAGAAACACACAAGAATGAAGAGACTTCAATTCCTTGAAAAACTCAAATCAAATTATCAGGTTTCTTTTAGGGAGAACAACCACACAGATTCTGGCACTTTCACTAGTGGAAAGATTTAAAAAAAAATTTACAAATATAAAAATATGTAAATATATATATTTATAAAATATATATCTACAGCTCCTTGGACAATCAAAAATATTGATTTCATTCTAATATTCAGGAAGGAAATTCAGGAAGAAAAGCTGACAGTGAATCATGATAAAAATTTTCTGTGGAGGAATTTTTCATTGCTTTCATTCAGCAATGAAAACTGCTTAATTAGAAAACACAAAGTAAATATTCAGGCTAATTTTGCACAGTGCCACCCCTCAATCAATTTTCCATATAAATCCTATAGAATTTACATTATTATCACACACCACTATCTTGTGAGTGCTCTTGATGACGATATTGATGTTTATCACTGAACACCAGCAGATAAAAGAAGTTATATTTTGAAATTAAAGCAGAAAATTACTTGACATGGCCTCGATATTTCTACAATTGTTGGGAACCAGGCTTCAAACTACAACAAGCACATAACAAATCAAATTAGGGGAACAAATTCACTCAAAGCACTGAAGCAGAAAAGAAATAAGTTTGAAAATCACATTCCCTATGGCATCTCCCCTGTTCCTGATATTGTTGTGCTCCTACAAAAGCCTGAAAGTGTTCTCATGTCCAGTGGATGTTTCCTTCCCTGGAAGACACAATTTTGAGCAGGATGACACAAAAGGTGCTGCAGATTGTGTCAGGGAGGAGCTGTAGTGGTGAGAGGGGAGATTTTCAAATAAGCTCAACAAAAAGGAGCTGTAAGAGTTGGAAATTTTGGCCATAGGAGATCTCCCTGCTCTGATTTTTTTATTATTTCTAGGAATATTGTAGCCTGGTGGAATTAAAAAAGGAAAGAAACTTAAACAGCGTTGCAGCACATAGAATTATTTGTGAAGAATTCTAATAGCAGCTGATAAGACCTTTGAAACAAAAGCTTCTTCCTCTATTGTTACACAAATTTGGAAAGTAGGATTGGGGACGTTTGTCCACTTCTGTGTTTCCATGAGGATTCTCATTGAAATGTGGTGATAAACACCCTCAGAGCAGCTGGAAGGAGAGCCCAAACTCCAGTATTTATGAATATAGCACAGACCCCATGGACTGGCAGGAATGACCTCAGTGGAGGGATATTTTTAGGCCTGGAGCACCTTTGGAGACAGTGGAAACAGGCTGGGAGAGAGAGGTTGTCCAGCCTGGAAAAGAGATGAATCCAAGGATCCTTTGTGAGGCCTCCAGGACCTGAACAGGGCTTGTAAAAAAGAGAGACTTTCCCATGAGGAGATAGAGACGGGAAAGAGGAACATTTTTAAAATAATGAGGATTTAGGTTGGATATTTTGAAGGAATTCTTCCCTGTGAGAGTGATGAGGGGCTGGTATGGGATTCCCAGAGAAGCTGAGGCCACCCTGGATCCCTGGAAGTGTCCAAGGCCAGGCTGGACAGGGCTTGGAACAGCCTGGGACAGTGGGACCACAGCAGGGGGTTGGAATGAGTACAACTTCCAGAGTTCAATATTTCCCAGAGCTTCCCCTAAGTCTCCTTTTCCTTACCACAAGGCCGGAGGCATTCATCCACTCTGTCACTTGGAATGTCTCTCTTCAATAATTAACACAAATACTTAACTTTCAAAGATGTTTGCATGTCATTCCTTGTCACATGAATTGTAGAGTGAGGTGTTTGCAGGGGTGTGTTTGAAGGCTGCTGCTGAGCAGCTTCCAGCAGCTATAAATAAGAGATAGGAGCTTTCATATTTCATTAAATACAGGCAGGGATTGCAGCCCTGGCAAGGGAGGGTGCACAGGAGCTTCTCCTAAAGTCAATGCTCACTTTGAACAGGACTTGAAGCCAATTGGGCTGAGACAGCAGAGCCCAGGGCCTGTCCGGGCAGCCTCATCCACAGAGAGGGAGCACAGAGAAACATCCAGCTTGGAAAAGATCTCCCAGACTGAGTCCAAGTTGTGATTGATCCCCACTAGAGCACTGAGAGCCCTGTCCAGGGATGGGCACTCCAAACCTCCCTGGACAGTCTGTTCCAATGTTTATTCACCCTTTCCATGAGGAAATTCCTGCTGAGGCCCACCGTGAGCCTGCCCTGGCCCAGCCTGAGGCCATTCCCTCTCCTCCTGTCCCTGTTTCTTGGGATAAGATCCCAAATCCCCTCCTGTCAGGAGCTGTGCAGAGCCACAAGGGCCCCCCTGATCCCCCTTTTCTCCAGGCTGAGCCCCTTCCCAGCTCCCTCAGCCCCTCCTGGTGTCCCAAACCCTTCCCAGCTCCCTCAGCCCCTCCTGGTGCCCCAAACCCTTCCCAGCTCCCTCAGCCCCTCCTGGTGCTCCAGGCCGTTCCCCAGCTCCATTCTCTTCCCTGGACACCCTCTAACACATAATAACCACCTAAATTATAAAGTTCTTTTTTGTGCGTTAATATAAGCTGAAGGCCTTTGGTGACTTTGGAGTCAGAAGTAAACCCTGTGCTCTGCTACTGAACAAACCAACTTAAAACTAGATTAATGGCAGGCCAACAAATACTAATTTTACAAATACAAAGGGGCTGATTTTAATCTGTTCACATCAATGCACTTTGCATCTCCCTCCCCATCCTCCAAGGAGCCATTCCCTGCTTTACATCCCAGTAAACCCCTGCATTACACAAGGGCTGTAAAATTCAGTGCTGTGGGCTCTGTCCATCTTCCCTGCCGCCCAGACCTCCTGGGTGCCCACCTGGACGTGCCTGGCTCTGTAATTCCACATCCTCTCTGCTTCAGGGTGGCTTTTATTCACTTGGTACCTCTGGTGTTTACGAGCTGGCATTTGGCCACTCCTCGCACTTCCAGCTTGAGCTAAATGAGAAAAGTTTTGCAGCACTTTTAGCAGTTCCAGCTTGAGCTAAATGGGAAAAGTTTCCCTTTTACAGAGATTGCTGTGGGGTTTGATCTCTGGAAAATTTGAGTTTCCAGTCTCAGATGGAAAATGGTACCAGGATTCTGTAAAATCTAGAGACCCAACACATCTATAGTCTGTACCAGGGGCATGTCACAGCACAGCAGGGACATTTGGAAAGGACAAAGGGAATTTTTAGGGATGTTTGCATTGACATATCCACATCATTTCTCCAGCAGTGAACACACAGTGAGCTCAGGTGTGTAGAAACGTGAGGAGAAAATGCCTGCACTGAACACACCTGAGGACACTGGGAAGAGGGAGGTAGATACTCCAGGATGCTGTCCTTGCATCCATGGATACAGCACTCTCCAAAGGTCCTCCTGAGGACTTAAGTATTAGTTTTTATGTTTCAGATTCTGAGCTTCACATTAAGGAATGGTGAACTCTGTGCACAGAGCAGGGAGACAAAACAATTCCTGCTCCAGCTGGGCACCAAGGACAAATGACCCAAATCTCAGCCCAGGAGCACAAACCCCGTGGGCTGCAGAGAGAAAAACAAGCAGGGTGGGACTGCCTGGGCTAAAGCTGCAATGGGACAATGAACTGCAAGGTGCAAATGGAGCAGAGCTGATCCCAGGGACAGAGCCCGGCAGCGCTCGTGCATTTTGGGGCCATTTTGGTTCATCTTGGGTGCAGCCCTGGCTGGGCTCTGGTGCTGTCCAAGGTGGATCCATGGAGGAGATCCTTTGGATAAATCCCTGCTTCATTCTGGGACTCTGCCCAGCTCTAGGGCAGCTTTCTCAAGGCCTTTCTCCCATTCCTTCCCTCAGCTTCCAGTCATCACCTCAAATCGGGATCTGCTGCTGGATCGCCCAGACCTGGCCCCCACTGTCCCTTAAGAATCCCATCCCAATTCTCACATCCCTCTCCCACCTCCCAGAAAAGCTTTTTTGTCTCTTCTCATGAACTTTCTAACCAGCATTTGGTAACCTTGAATTAGAAAATGCCCAGAGCACGGAGCTGAGCTTTTCCTCCAGGCACATCTGCCCTGGAAATTGCAGAGTAAAAGAAGTGCAAAGCTGGAAAGATGCATTTATTCACCAGGGAAGTGTTTGAAGCCAAAAAGATCTGGATGCACGTTGGTTTGATATCACTAAATGACGAGGCAATTTTTAATATGAATTGTGAATCATCCTCGCATGGGCCTCCTGACTTAATTTCTCTTTTGTTTAAGCAGTGCTCATTTCAAGCAAGTGAGTCATGAGGTGAGGTCTGGCTTTGAGGCAGGAGAAAATTCCCCACTGCAACTCCTATCCTCAGGATCAAAGGGAAGGATCTGCTTTCCTGGTTAACTCGAGGCTGAACAGAATTTTTTTGTATGCAATTAAGTGGATGATAAATTGCTAGTGATCTGTGAAGAGGCAAAAGACAAAGGTCTATTATCATAATTGACAGTGGAAGAAACTAGTTTTGATTTCTGAGTCTTAGCTGCCCAAGCAAAGCTTGAAATGGAGGGGAAATGCCTCTTATTAATTGATGGACAGGGGAATTATCATTTATCTGCATGATTTACCTGCATCAGTGCCCTGTGCCTGGCTAGGCCATGCTCCACCTGTTTTACCCTAAAAAAAAACCCAACTAATTTTTCTCAATGCCTTCTATTTCCATCTTATACAGCCTAATAGAGGATCCACTGGAATGAAATGTAGCATCCAAGTGTGCAATTCTGCATGTTCTCATACAGAAAAGCAAAAACACTTCCATCAGTACAAGGTTGTACTTTACAGTTTTTAAAACAGAATGTGCAGCTATATGTTAAGAAAAGGAAACACAACTTCCTCTTTTGGCCAAAATATTAATATTAATATTATTATTAATAACTATTAATAAATATACAATTTAAAATAATATTATTTAATAGTAATAATTAAAATATCTAATATAATAAAATATAATAAATTATTAAAATAATAAAACAAATAATTCTAATTATTTCTTATTATAATAATGATAATAAATTATTAAAATAAATTATAAATAATAATTAAAAATAATAATATATAAATAATTATAAATAAATTATTTAAAAACCCAAATATTCCACAGCAGCTTGCGAAAAACTCAAAATAAAACCCGCTGCCTGAAAAAAAACCCCCAAATAAATAAATAAATAAATAAACCCCTGGCTAGCACAGAAAGCAGCTCTGAAAAGTGCATTTTCCACACACAGTCACACATCCACTCCCCAGCCCCTCCAGCTGCCAATTCTCAGGTCTTTGACTTCTTTCCCTGCTCTTAGGAGACAGCAGCCAGATGGCCAGAGCTGGATCTGGGAGGGGGGCTGGCGGTACCTGCTCCCCAGGCACACCACCCTGAGCTCCAGGCTGGCAGCAGATGCTGCTGTCACAGAGCTGGGGGCACAGCTAGCACAGATCGTGCAGGAGAGCACGGGATAACTGGGACAAGATGGTATTTTGTTGAAGAAAATTCAAAGGAACCTTGTTTTTCTTGTACTCCCCGGATAGCGCCATGAAACCAAACCCAGGCACGACAATATTTGGCTCACAAGGCAGAGCCAAAGGGGTATTAGGAATAGGAATTAAAGTTTTAGGGCAAGTTCCACAGGAAAAAAATATAAATAGGGCAGGACAATATTTTAAATTGACACAAGTAGCTCACACGTATCTGCTTCCAGCTGCTCTCCACTCTGGAATAACTCATGGCTTTAGGTTGGGCTTCATTTTCCCCTGCTGTGCAGGGGTGGGCTCTTCTCCCAGGCAAGTGACAGAATGAGAGGACAATTCCTTTAGTTTTACCTCCAATACTTCATTTTTGTAACATTTCCCATGCTATTCATGGAATCACAGAATGGTTTGGGTCGGAAGGGACATTCAAGATCATCTCATTCCATCCCCCTGCCATGGGCAGGGACACCTTCCACTGTCCCATCCCCATCCAAGCTGGATATTTACAGGAAAGATCCAAGCAGGTAGAAATTACTAAAGAAAATATAATAGGATTCAGAAATCCCTAAAGAAAAATTTTCTTCATAGATTTTCCTATTAAAAACCCCAAAACTTAAACCATACTTGAACCCAGACAAATTATTCTGGGAATATCATCTGATCCACACTTAATTATGAATCAATTAAGATTCACAAGGCTCACTCCTTCCTTTTGAAAGCTGTTTTCCAGAATTACCAGTATTTTCCATAGAAGGACATGAGAAAGAGCATAAGTAGAAATTCACCTGGTGAGTTATTCAAACAAAAAGGAAGTCACCAGACTGTGGTTACAACCTGCCAGGAAATGACAGGATTTGATAATAATAACAAATAATTAATAAAAATAATACATTTTACAATCTCTTCCCTCAGGGGCTGCACTCCCAGAGCCATTCCTACCCTTTCCCTCATGACACTCCCCTATCCAGATCAGAGGTAAATTCTCTTTTTTAGGGAATTCACCTGCAATTCCTGCAAAGAGGAATCCTTGAAGAAACAATTTAGGAGCTGATAACAGAACAGGAATGTGTTTGCCAAGACATTTCTCCTGCTAAAGGAGGCAGAATCCATCATAATTTCAGAGTCTCCACCAGCTCCATCCATCCCTGTTCCTGCTGAAAATCCCACTTTCCCCCAAGGTCTTTCATTACAGGTGGCAAAAGGGGTGGGTGGGGGTAAAAATGAGTTCCCAGCACCATCAGGGCTGGAAGTTCCCACTCTCCGTGGAAATTCATGGCTGCCCTACCCACAAGGAAGGAATTCAATGGCACAAACGTCCCTGAATTGGTACCAAAAAGCCCAGATTGGTTTATTTCTGCGCTTTTGCACACTTCAGTGGCATCAGTTGGACTGCCAGGCTCCCAGACCTCCTCCTGCCCACGTTCCTCACAGTCAGGTGCATGCTTTAAAGCTGAATATCTCATCTGAAGCTTTAAGAGCCAAGCCCTGCTCCAGATGTTAATGTTTTCCTTGGGAACACCCCCAGAATTTCGGAGCCATTTCATGGAGAAAGGGCTCTCTGCATCTGCACACCAGCCAGAGCAATTAGGGACACAGAGGCGCCGCCGTATTAAAATGAAAGATTGTAATTAAACAAATGGATTTCAGCCCTCAGGAAACTGAATTACCATGGAGACAGACAACAGGAACACAAACCTCCAGCAGCCCCTCTTGCAGATGGGCACTGGTATTTTATCAGTTGGTGCAAAATGCTTTGGAGGCTCTCAGCAGTGTTACTTTTGTTTCAATAATAACATTATCATGTAGGTTTGTCACCCCCAAATTTTTATTTCTCTGTCCATCGTTAATTTTTTAACCCTCCCCATCACTTTCCTTCTCTGATGCAACCCCAAACCTCTGCCCTCTCTCCAGCACCACCTCGATTTCTGCAGTTATGTAGTCATGTGTTGTGTGGTAGTTATTTGTAGTTAATTAACTTTGTAATAATGATGTTCTATTCTGATGTTCTGCTTTTCCTCTTGTCCCCACTGAAACCACAGCCACCAATACTGAGATTTTCCTTGAAAAGGCTTGGAAGAGCCCCCCTCAGCCTCCTCATCCTTTGGAATTATCCTCTGTGTGTGTTTGGAGTCAGCAACTCCATCATGCATCAGCACTGAACCAAAATACAGGAAAAAACCCTAAATTTGGGCTAAACATTACAACCTCTGCTAGGCAGTGACAACCAACTTTGGAGGAGCGCTTTGAGTCCATATACCCCCTTCTCTTGAGGAAAACCTGCTCAGATCACCTGACAACGTCATTACAAAGTTAATTAAGTACAAATATCCACCACACAACACATAACTACATAAATACTCCAAACCTGAACACTTGGGGCCGAACACTGACCTGCCAAACCCCTCAGCACAGCCACTCTTTCCACTCCAGCCTGTTGTCATGGGCTGATTAACTTTTCAAGGAGGTATTAATGGTCCAGCCTCTTGATTTTTCACTTTTCAGCTCTGTTGCCTTTCAGCCTTGTAAGCCTATTATTGGATTGCTTCAAAACCTATTTACCTCTGAAGCCTCAAAATCCCAGCTGTCAGGCAGGAAAAGACATTTAGCAATTAATTTAATCCTGGCCAAGACATCTGTCGAGGCAAAGGGCAGAATATAGAGATGTTTAATATTCCCATTCTAGCATTATCAGAAATACAAAATACAGGTTGCAACGCTGCTGAAGTTATCAGTCTAAATACATTTAGCATTTAATGAAGGCTGTGCCAGGCACAGCTTCCAAAGGTTCTCCTCCACTCTATTAAAACCAGGGCTTTTTCACCCAGAGGGAAATACCTTGTTTGATGCATTGGTGTACACAAGAGGCCACAGCCCAAACCTTCATTTTCTTGTGTTGTTTTTGCCAGTAACGCTCAGACTTGCAGTGCTCTTTGACAAAGAACCAAAATGCTGTGGCTTTACAGCATTTCCAGGCTCTGAAATAACTCACTTTCATCACTTCCCCAATTTTAAGCAATTCCAACAAACCCTAGCACTGGCAGCCATCAGAGCAAGAGGCAGGGCCACCTCTCTGGATTTTTTAGCATTGAACTGGACTTCCCCATCCATCCTTTGAAATTTCAAGGCTGGAAATTCACAGCAATTCCCTCGCAACTGTCCTGAAAGCATCATATCCCAGCTCTACACTTGGAATTCTTTGATTTCTGTCTGCTGTCCCAGCCCTGAAGCTGGTGAGCTCTGTCAGATCTGCTATTCCTGATCTCATGTTAAATACAAATATAAACACCATTAATCTGGACTTCCCTGCTCCAGACAGGACTGAGGCAGAGCAGGTGGTCCCTCCACGCTCCTGCCTGTCCTTTTCCAGCTCCAATGTGCATTTGACCATGCCCTGCACAAAACTCAGCTTGGGAAAGGAATTTGGAGAAAGCCTATTTCATTTCCCAGCCAGCACTGCAAGAATAACCCAGTGTTCCAGTGAGGAATCACAGCTTCCCTCTGATACACTTGGAGGGGCAAAGCAGAAATGAAATGTAGGGTCTGGCTTAAACCTGTATTAAATCTTTGGTCAGTGTTTGCTTTAAACAGCTTTTTGTGTTGTAAAAACTCTGTTATTACATAACTTATGTTTTATTTATATATATATATATATATATATATATATATATATATATATATATATATATATATATATATATATATATATAGGCGACTCGAAGCCATTACACACACACAGATATTTCCATGTAGGCACTTCACCCCTCTCAATTTCATCTCTATTTTATGGTTCTGTTTATAGCAAAACCAGAAGTCAATTCCATCCCAGTTCACTTTTTACATTAGAGATATGAGCTGGCCTTACAGTGGAATTAATCTGGATTTTTCACTAAAAATAAAGCCCTTCCCATTCCTACACTACCCAGGAAAGAAAAAAATCCTCACCTGCAAATCCACCAGATGCAGAGGAAAGAGAGATAAGGCACAAGTCTTAATTTTGATGAAAGATTCAGATTTTCTCTGCATTTCATAAACAGAAGGCCCTGGGAAATCCTAGCAGTGCTCCAGGTTAGGGAGGAGTGGAGCAGAGGGGAAAGTACAAGCTCAGACTGGGCTCTGAAAATATGAACATCAAAATCAAATTCTCTCACAGAAAGTGATGCTTCAAGGATGACAGAGAATCTTCAAAAGCCATCAAATTGCTCCACAAAATTACACCAAGCAAAGTCATTCTTTGTTCACTGTTCATTTTCCACACAGAAAATTCTCTCCCTGGCACCAAGAACAACAAATCTCAATTGTCCAGCCACAGCAGAGCTCAAAAACTGGAAGGGCAACAAACCCCCTGTGTTTGGTCAGAATGCACAGGCACAAGGATTTAAAAATCAATTTTAGAAAGGTTTTTAGTTCTGCATTTCCAGGTGTATTTGCTGTCAGGATAGGTTGGTATTCACAGTGCTCAGCCCTGACCCGGCTGGGAAAGGGAATATAATTTATTATAAGAAATCTAAGTGCAGCAATATGTAGAAAAGTGCAACATTTTCATCCTCACCCACTCTTTCTTCACTTGGATTTTCGCCCTGTACATTTTCCTGGCTGGCTCCACAGGTTCATGTTCCTTTTTTGCTGCAGGAGATGCAACACCCACAGGCTTCACTATTCCCACACTGCAAACCAGCAATACTTTCACAAATGACTCCATCTGGGAGATCATTTCTTATTTTGAAACCAATTCTGAAGCCAGAGTTGGAAAAAAATCTTGCGAGAGCAGATTCTGTCGAGGCATTTATTGGTGAAATTAAATAATGATACTCTGTTCATCTCACAGTGTTTTGATTAATTGTATACCTGGGTAATTGCATGTTTAGATGATTGATATCAATCATGATTGAAAAGATTAAAAGTGTTTTCCTGTCTCTATCAAACCTACAGAAAATACATTGCTACCAATGGAGCATTTCCACCCAAGCTTCTATTATCCATAATAGTGATTATTTTACCTCTTTCTGTCCTAAAAACAAAGCACACATATTTTATTTATAACTCTCTAAATTATTTCTACATCTTTAAAGGCAAAAAGGAGAATTTTGTTTCCCTGTGCCCTAACTGGTGATTCCGGCTCTGCTTTCCTGCCTCAAAAACTCACACAACTCATCCTGCTCTGTACATGGTCACTGTAAACTCCATTTTCTGTCTTATTTCACCCCAAAATTAATTGTAATCAACTCCTGATATGTCCCTGCCTGCACTTGGAACCTCAGAGGGATTCACAGCATCCATTCCCACACAAGGATCTTCCTGGGGGTGCTGGGATGCACAAACAAAAGACTCTGGATGATCTGAATTCTCCTCTCTTGGCTGGGATTTACACTGGTTCGGGGAGTGCTAAAAACCACCGGAATTTACAAGCCAAATTAGCATTCCTGTGATCGTGGTGTGCAGCAGCTTTAATGGACTGCCTGATTTTCCCAAAATGAGACCAATTATTTTCACAGGTATCTTTCATCACAATCTACCCAAGCTAATAAATCCCCACTTCCCAAGTAAACCAACCTTTCATTTACCACAGCTTCTGAAGGGTTCTCTATCTATTTTTATTTGAAACTATGATTTCTATTTTCAAGACCCATCATTTGTTTTAGGCGTTTTCCTTTCAGGCAATTATCGCAATTTGATCCTGGATGTAAAATGTTAACATTCAATAAGACCTCTCCTAAATGGGTAATTTATGCTGCTTTATTCAGTTTGTAAAACTGTACAGAAGCTGAGGAACAAGTCATTTATATAAAGTGGTAAAATTTAGGCTGCTGTTAGCAGTAGGTTATGGAGCAAATAAATCTTAAAAAAAACTTTAAAAAATTAAAAATTACATCTCTGGGATTCACAGAAATCAAGAGGCTGGATTAAAAAAAATACAGATGTCTTGTAATTCTCCAAGAAATTTCTAGTGAACAGGACTATGGATACAGCATAAAGTTCATTAAAAAGGATGGGAATTACTCTGCTGTCCCAATTTTCTGGAAAAATTAACAAAAACTGAGCTTCTGCTGGGATGTGGAAGTTTTTGTGGCTTGTTTCCTTCTGGCTTTCCAATTCTACCAAGAAATCCCCAGGGAGAAGGGGATAAACGTGACACCACAACGTCTCCATGCAGGAGAGGATCCTTCAACAAGGAATATTCTGATTTACCAGCACAGCCTCAAAATCCTCCAGCTCCAGTGTGCAGCTGGCAGGAACACAAATATTGCAGTTGTCACGTTTGGAAACATACCCGTGTTTTGGGAGAGTAAATTGGGCATAATTAGCATTAAAAATAACGTGAGGTGATGCTAACATCAGGCAATTATCCCTTTGAACAGCTGTTAAATAGTGTTAATTGGCTGCTATGGACTCCAGCTTCCCAGGTTTTCCAAACCAACGCTTCCATAAACACGCAGCAATTACCCAAAAACTGACACGGGGAGGAAGGGAAATGTCAAAAACTCTGCTTGGAACCAGGGGCTTGAATTAAGATTTCAGGCTGCAGCTGTAAAACTGATTTGGTTTTGCCAGCTGAGCCAAGGTAAGGGAGAAAAATAATAATACTGCTAATAGGGAAGCACGTCCCTATTACGCTAAAAAATCCTTGGAAAGCCTCGGGATGGCTGGCAGGTCCTTGTATCCCATAAATCTGTCATCACTGCTGACACATATTTGAGCAAAAAGTCACGAATACAAACAAAAATTGATTTGTTGAACACAGAGGCACCACAGATTGTTTAAGTTTCTGGAATAATGGCTAAAAATACCCCAAAAAACAGGAGGATCAAGACCAGAGGTTGGTACATCCTAGTTCAGATCATTCTCACGGAATTTCCTCCACTTCCTACCCCCAAACTTTCCCTTCACAGGTATTTATATACCAATACAAACCCTGAGTGTAGCCGAGTTTTTAAAATCAAATTTTACTGCATTAAGATTTTCCAGGTCTCTAAAAAACAACTAGAATTTGAATATTTTTATAGGACAAAGCAAGTGGAAAAGCAGGAAAAACTTCCAAAGAAAAAGAAAAGGAGCAAAAGGAGCTTGACTGTAAAAACCCATTTTTGTCTGGCTCATTTGAGGTAATTTCAGTACAATCAGCATTTCTGCTGCAACTCAGACACTTCCAGCAAATTAATCCTCCAAAGCCCATATGAAATAACATACAGAGAAATAATATCACTCCAATTAATAGCAAGGGGATTTTAAAAATAATTTCTATGTGGACTTTATGACTCTTTATAGCGGTCAGGTGTGGAACCCCATTCTTACAGGCAAAACCTCTTTTTAGTGCTACCAAAACCTGCATGGTGACCACAAAATCAAATACACAAAAATCTGAGGAGACTCTTGAATTTTAACCTGATATCCCAAGAAATTATAACATAAAAGAAAAAATAATTAAATCTACCTTCATAAACTTATTTTTCTTACTTTGTTTTTGCCTGAAACATTAAATATTAGCCAGAACAAGCTACAGGCCCAGAGGAAAGCTTCTGGCTCTGGGCTTGTGTCTTCAGTCGGATTGTGATGCCATTGGTGAATTGATTTTTTGATGAAGTTTTATTGTTCATGGAGTGACAAGACATGGGGAATGGCTTCCCACTACCAAAGGACAGGGATTGATGGGATATTGGGAAGAAATTCCCCCCTGTGAGGTGCCCAGAGAAGCTGTGGCTGCCCCGTCCTTGGAAGAGTCCAAGTGTCCAACTCCCTGATTTATTCCCCCTGAAATCCTCATCAGATTAAGGAATTAACCACCCAGACACGAGCTTTTCAGTTAAATTCTGCAAATTCTGTAAATTCTATTTACAAATGATTCCTCCATGATTTTTGCGGAGCCAGCGCCCCCTCACAAATATTTGCAGCAACTCTCCCAAATCCCTGCTCCTGTCAGGTCCTTACAGCCACTGGTGGCTTTGGGATTGCTTTCCCAGCAGCCAGAGCTGAATTTTAAGCAGGAATTAGTGGGAAAAGCCACAAACAAAGCCACAGCAATAAAGGCTTGTGTATATTCATTTTTCACCCGCGTGTCTCTGATTTATGACCAACCAAGGTGATTTAACCTAATACCAATTTTGCAAGGCACTATCAGACAATAAAGCTTTGCCATTTCACTCTGCCCTGATGTATAATCCAGTAACGATCACTGGAGACTTGAAATCACCTTTTCACCCAGCAATTTCAATAGAAGCCAGGAGATTTGCCTGTGACTGATGTCCCACACAGCAGGAATTCCTCATGAGGACACTCTTAATAGCCGGGTGAACATATTTTGTTGGAAATAAGCCTTCAGCCCCCTGACTGATTCAGTCGTGGTGCCATTTGAGTAAAGCACTTCGTTTCTCCCCCCTCCATTGACGGATTTCTTCTCACATTCTGCTTTCTCCCCTTGTCTCCAAAAAAGCTTTTCCATCACCACGAAATCTGCATGAACATCTTCACCTCTGCTGGCCATTTCTGCGACCCTTGCTGAAGGTTTCGTGCAGATGAATGACTCGTGCAAGGGAAATGTTTTATTCATGGTTTGAAAATGACCCAGATGAAACCTAAAATAATAATTCAGCCCTCTCTGTTTTTAAGGAGGAGGTTATAGCTTGGATTTAACTGGAAAGTTTTTAATAATTGCTGGTGACAAATCATTTGCTGGCTGGAACCTATTTATAACTTGCCTATAGATAGGGCTGGACTCAAATGCTCTTATTTTAATGGCCATTAAGGTGTAAGAAATGTCATTTTTGAGCTTTCTCCTGAAGTCTTCATTCTCCTTGAATCTATATGCACATAAAATCTACATGTACATAAGGCAGGGAAATGGATTAACAGTTCCTCTGCTGTAAAATCAGTGATTTCTCCTGGGAGGCACCCAAATATTTGAGTGACATCAGCCAGACTGGCCCAAGGAGGAATCTCCACAATGCCAACCACGGGAAGGACTTTAAGACACCCACAAAATTATTTTCTTTCCAGTCATTCCATTACCTTTACCAGCTTTTTATGTATAGCTGCCCTGTACAATGAAAACCCAATACCAGAACTAGAAAATAATGACAAAATATCAACAAGGAATCTCTTTTCCCTCTGTTAGCACCACATTCCAGAGCAAAGCTAAGCAGGAAAACCAAACTTCTTCCCACATTTTTAGTGGAGGAATTTACCTGGAGTTCCCAAAACTATCTTCCCTTTAAAGCAAATATTAACATCAATATTACTGGTCTTTTTGAGCCAGTGCTTTATTAGTCTCAAGAGATTCAGATTCTAAATTTAATCTAGGATTATTTGGGTTTTTTTAACCAAAACCACTCTTATTTAATAATTGTTTAGGTGTAAAAATCTCACGTGAGACACACAAGACTCAGACCACAGATAAGAAAAGCCCCCTCCTAAAACCATTTAATAAGAAAACATTTCTAACAAATGTATTGGCAAAATGGGACAAAATATGTCATTCACACTTCGCTTCTCTTTGGAAGGAAACAAAAATATTAAGACTTTTTTGATTGCTGCTCGCATTATGATAAAAAACTGCATTTTCTTACATTCCTGGTGATGAGGCAAAGAAGGAACTCCCTACCTATGGAAAAGCTGCTGGGATCACATCAAATTTGAGTTTCTGTTACCCTCACAGGCACTTCCACACTGAGGGAAGATGCTGGGCAGTTTCCATAATGCCCAATTATTGGACTATCAATAAAGTCACTCCTATACATTCACACATAAAAGACTAAGCTGATGTTCCAGCTTCTTCAGAGTAGCATAATTATCCCAAGATTGATTTCATTGTGACATCCAAAAAGCCCCCAGAAGTCCCACTATTTATAGCAGAGCATCCATTACCACCAGACACTGGGCCTATTTTCAGACTCATCTTTTATTGTGACTTCCCTTGGAGAAAAACAACAACCAAAAAAAAATAAATTAAAACGCACCACAGAAATGCAGCAAATAACTCAATCAGAGCAGCCTCACTGTAAATGATCTCTCCAGAAACATTTGCTACTCACTCATAAAAATATCCCTGCAATCAACAGCTCAGTATTTGTCAGAAGTCTGTAAACATTCCCATTCCAGTGTTTTTAGAGCTCCTGGTTGATGTGCTTCAGTTTGGATAAGCTACATTAAAAATCACGCTAAATCCTACTCACTAATGAAGTTTATTATGGGGGAAAAAAAAGGCTAAGAATTGAAGTAAAAATATAGCTGGGTGAGAAGGAAATTCCAATATAATATAAAAAAAAGTGACAGTAATTAGTGAAAGGGTAACAACTAAATCTTCTAAAACCTTCTAAACCCTAAAACACACTAAAAATCTTCTCAAGAATATCAATACCCAGAAATTCTTGAGCCATAGCTCAGTTTCTTTCATGCCATTAAGCAGTAACACTTGTTTTAGCTGACATTTAATTTTATTCAGGCAGTAGCAGCTCAGTTCCTCAGGTGCTAACAGCAGTTGGAAATATTTAAGATGTGAAGTTTATTCCAAGGTATTGAAGTCCTCTTTGTCTAAATTCAGGAAAATTGCCAAATTTACCACACCTTAAGGGACTGTGCCAAAGTCAAACAGCTTCATCCTGAAATTGCCACAAATTCATTTTGAGCTGCAAAAAAATTTCTGTTCTTGTGATCAGTGGTGGAGAACAGAGCTCCCAAACTGTTCCACTGAAGAGATGTTGGAATTTCAAAGGAATAAAAGAGCCAGCCAAACCCACAGGAGCCATCTCACATCCTTGAGCTCCCTCTCATCCCTTCCACATGAAACCCAGGGAAAATAGCACTTCCCAATTTATCCCCAAAGATCATGAAACCAACACGAAACCCAGGGAAAATAGCACTTCCCAATTTATCCCCAAAGATCAAGTGGGAAGATGAGTGGCAAGATTTTCTAGAGCACCCAGCTGATGTTCCAGGGTGGAAACGTCACTTGGATAAATCTGAACATGTGCTGCTCACCAGGGGAGGAAAAACGTCCCTCAAAATGCTTTTATGGGAGTTCAAGTGTGAGACAGCCCTTCCCTCTCAATATCCCACCTAATTTGATGGCAAATTGTCTTCAGAACCCAGTGATTATGGAGTAGTTAACTTTCACTGGCTTGGGTTTCTTAATGAAGTGAGAAATCTTTAAGCACAAGGTCCTTGGATCCCCGATGAGCCGTTCCGGATATTTCCGAGCTCATTCCATCACCTTGGCCATCTCCACAGAAACACGAACGGGGCAGCCCATCCCCATGGATCATCCTCCGTCACAGAGCCCTGCTTGGCTCCAAACCTGTTCCAGGGACAACTTTGAGTGTCAGAGCTCCCAACGAGCTCCAGAGCCTCAGGCAGGTTGGATAAATAAACAGCAATGCCAGAGCTGTGACAAAATCATTAAATGCCACCAGGACGTGGCTCTGCTCTTCCTGAACACCAGCACAAGCTGAGCTTTTTCTCTCCAGCTTTTCAGACCACACCTCTCCACCAGAGGGATTTTTAAACCTGTTTGTAAATTGTTTCTAAAGGTGTGTAATTTATAAAGTTCTGTCAATTGTTTCTTACTTTATTTTGTAAAGTTTTGTACATGAGGCCATCTCTGAATGTACAAAGCCACGTTTTTAAATTAAAAATGTTCAGGGTCCCAGTAAAATCTTACAGTCTTAAATTTTGCCTGACAAAGGTAAGGCTTGCTCCAGAGAAATGAAAAATTTTCAAGGACACCCCTGAAAAATCAATTAATTAGAAATTAGCAATTAAAATTAGTCATCCAAATGTTTGCCTTGTCACAATTCCATCAAGAGGGAAAACCCCCTGGATTTCAGCAAAGTGGTACCATTCCATTGAGATGCACAATAAAATTCCACTTTATCCCTACAAAAAGCTCATTTGAACATGGGTTTTATATTAGGGTTTGTCAGCACAGAGACACTGAGATATAAATCCAAATTAACTGGAAATATCAAGTTAAAGGGGATTAGTTAAAATTGCCTTAACAGCTATGAAGCCTCTCAGACATTCAGAATTAACAAAGCTTTATTTCAGTTTTGCTTAATTCATCTCTAAGGCCAATTTAAGACTTGAATTCTCAGCCTCTGGTTGTCTACAATTCAAAACTCAATTCAAATAACCCATTTGAAAAATCCACTTGGATTATTTTTCCAAGCTATGCCCACAAAACAAAGCCTAAGAAGCCCTGATAAATTCCTTGGAAGACTGCTAAATAGGAATCACTGCTCCTCATTTCAGGAGCAATCCCCTCAGTCTCACCATCACTGGAAAAATTCGTTATTCTAATTAGATTTAGCACTAAAATTCCATGGTAAAATACACCAAATGCCCTCTGACAGCTCTTATGTCTCCTCTACTGCTTCACAGGAACAGATAATTACCTTTTTTTAATGTAGAAATCATAGTTTCTGTGAATACAGCACTAATACCAGACTCAACTGCTGTAATTTCTGTTAATTAGATTTCCCTTGACCTAAATGATACCACAGCAGAAATCCATCTGTTCCTCTGCTCCAACACCACAAAATTCCCATTTTAGCCTTTTTACCTTTCTGAATATTTATTGACATCCAAGTGCCAGCCTGAGCTCCTCCCTTCAGCCCCAGTTTGGTGACCTTATGTGGCGACAGCTTTTTATCAGACAGATCTAAACTGATATCAAAAGTAAGGGGGAAGGAGAGATAAGGATGTTCCCTCTCCCTGTGTCCTTGGGGAGTCATCACCTGGAGCACTGAGCTGAATTTGGGCATCCCGATTTGTGAAAATACAGAGTGGATGGAGAAAAACCTGAGGACAGCCACCAAAACTGGGTAGAAATGAGTGGTGGCAGTGCTGGGTTAAGGGCTGGTCTCAGAGGGCTTTTCCAGCCTCAAGAGTTCTGTAATGCCAGGACTCTTGGCTCTAGAGAGCAGAGACATGAATGGAAACACCGGGGTGTCCAAAAAGGCAAAGAGCTGCAAAGATGGAGACCAAATAAAACACAACTCAAAAACCCAAATAAAAATTTAAAAATAAAATTTTTAAAAAAGAAAAAAAAAAAAAACACCAAAAGGAAGGTGACCTAAACCATCTCCTTTGCATCCTGTGGTTGAGAGAAGAATTTTGTACGGCTCAGTTTGGAAAACAAAGTCAAATTCTATTTTGCCACACAGAGATCCTGGACTTTACTTCCTTTTACACACCCAAATCTGAATTGCTGCTCCGAGCATTTAAATCTCCTTTCCCTCCAAGATTCTTCCTTGCCCAACATCCCTGGTGGGATTTCAGAGCCCTGTGGATGTGGCACGTGGGGACACTGGTGGGATTGGCAGTGCTGGGGAATGGTTCACCTCCAAAATCTTGGAGGGCATTTCCAATTTCAATGATTCCATGATTCAGAAATCAAGGAGAAGTTGCTGGTGGCCCAGCAAGGCCCTGAGACGACCCCAAGAGTTTCTCCCAGCCTGGAAGGAAGATCCCACCCTCCAGCATCTGCTGCCTTTCATTGCTGTGATTTCTCTTCTGCACATCTGGCAAATTCTTCATCCCCTGCCCAGATTTTTCCTTGGTTCTATTTGCCTTTTTTTTAAATTTTATTTTTTAGATGTATCATTTTGCAGTCATTCTTTGAATTTATGGAGAGCACCAGGGGCTCACATCTGTGTTCACAGAAGGCGCCCAATGAATTACAGCAGGAACTGCAGTTATTCTATGCAAATTCTCCAATAGATGCAAAATCTCAAATTTTTGACATCTTTCCCAAAAAACTGAATGTTCCACTAAAGGAAATGGGGATCATGTAGACCATTTTGGGGGGAATATGTATTCTACCCAGTCAAACAAGTTCTTCCCAGGTAAAATAATCTGGTTTTTTCTTCCCATTTAAAAGCCATACAAAGTCAAAGTGTACAGTGTGTTTGCACATCCCAGTTCTGGCTGCAGGAAAACCACCTTGTTCCTCCCTCAGAAAAGTCCCCTCCAGTAGTTTTACCCCATTTGATCACAAGAAAATTATTGACAAGTTCAAAACCTCCTGAAAACACACAAATCTTGTATTTCACCTGAACAGCAGTGTTAGAGAAAACGTGTATCAAACTTTCCTTAATATTTCCCAGAAACATGGAATCATTAAGGTTGGAAAAGGCCGCCAAGATTAAATGCAACCATTAAACCAGCACTGCTAAATTATGTCCAAAATCACTACATCCACACATTTTATTGGACACTTGCAGGGATGGTGACTCCACTCCAAGAAATATTCCCTAATATCCAATGTATCCAAGAAATACAAGAAAAACGCATTCCCTGGATAGGATTGGGTCTTTTTTACTTCACCGCTATCACAGAATTCCAGAAATATTTTGGTTGGAAAAGCCTGCCAGGACCATGAAGTCCAGCCTGTTCCCCATCCTCACCTTGTCCCCAGCCCAGAGCCCTCAGTGCCACCTCCAGGAATTCCTTGGACACTTCCAGGGATGGACACTCCAAAGCTCCCTGGGCAACCTCTTCCCATGTTTAACAACCCTTTCTATGGAGAAATTCCTCCTGAATACCATGACCTGGTCTAATGGAAGGTGTCCCTGTTGAAATGAGATGAATTTGGAGGTCCCATTTCAACCCAAATTATTCCACAACAATTCTATGAATTCTAGGATGAAATCTTACATAAAAATGTGTCATCAAAAAGTTACTTTGGCCTACAGAAACAAAATTTGAAGAAAAATAAATAAATTTGAAGTAAATAAATAAATTTCTGACTATTTTCCCACTCAATCCCATTTTTCCAGCTATGAAGCCCTCGTTCCACTGAACGTATTTCAGTCAGAGTTTGTTCTGTCCAAACAGCTCCAGAAGAAAACATCAATCCAACGTTCCCACCATCACACAGGGGGGATTTTGTTGGAGTTTTGATGAATCCAGGGAGGTTTGCTGGGAGGGAAGCAAACGCTTGCACACCACATCCAGCTGCACTTTGGGGGGATTTCAGGACTTTTCACGTACAAACACTGGTCTGGCTGACAAGGTGAGCATCAGCCACAGGCTGGACTCAGCTTTGGAGATCTTTTCCAACCTTTGTGCTCCCATGATAGAAATGAAACAAAGAAAGGCACAGATCAAAGACAAACATCTTCCCCTGGAAGAGCTGCAGATGAGCACAAGTTCCAATGAAATTCATGCTCCTCTTCCATCAACAGAAGCCTGCTTGACCACAACTCCTTCAGTTCTGAGTGACTGCCAAGACAATTCCCTGTGTCCTCATAAAACCCCATAAGGTGCAAGACTGACACATGACACCATCAATCTTCTGTTTAAAAAGTCCCCATAGCTCAGGGACTTGAAGCTCATTGTGTTTCCTTCACCAGCACAAAGCAAAACCCCATCTTCCATCTTAACATTCAAAATCTATTCCCGGCAAGAAAACAACTTATTAGTAAACAACCAACATTTCCCACAGTGAAAACAATTTATTTCCCACCGAGAAAACAACTTGTGAGCAGAAAGCAGACTGGAAAGGCAATCTGGGCTCTGCAGAGCTGCAGCTCATCAATAACCCCACTTCCAAAACAGGCATTATAACGACCCCTATTAGAGCGAGCATGGGATGGGGCCTTGCATCAAATGCCTGAAATTGCTGTGACTCCCATCCTGGCAGGAAAAACATTTTAAACCTCTTAATGCTCCGTGTGTAATCTTGACACACCTGGAAGTCTGGCTTTAGGAACTGGAGACTGAAGCCTGGCATGTTTACATCTCCCCGGGAAATGGAGCCATCAAGGACAAATAACAATTTCCATTTTTTATTCCACCAAGATTGCCTGAATAATAGAAAGGCTGCTCTCAGTGCATGATTAAAATTAAGGTGTGGAGCAAAGAGGCGTCCCGAGGTGTGTTATAAAAAGGAGAAATGAAAAGGAGAAAATTAAAGGTGTCGTGCTAACCCTGAGTTTACCTTTTGGTGGGGAAAAAAATGACTGAAACAAATCTTATAAAACAAATAAAAACATGAAAAAAAAAGGATCTAAGCAGGCATGGGTTTAAGTTAGACGTCTAGGATTCAATTGTAGAAACTCAAAATTGTTTTGAAATGAAAAAATTACTTAAATTGTCTTTTGCTCACACATCCACACCCTGCGTTGCCCCAGCTCCAAGGAGCTCCTGGTTCTCCTCCATCGAGGCAATCCATGCGTGTTCCCATGTTTGTGCACCACCATCAGGGATGTTTACAGAACCATTCATCATTTCATTCCACCCTGTCCAGACTCACTGAGCGTTCCTTGAAGCAAAACAGCTTCAAGAAAGATTTCAAACCAGAGGAATTAAACTTGCAATGCACTGGTACCTTTACTTAAAGTCATTCAAGAGAGTGGTTGTGATTCATCGAACACAGCATGTTTTCAAAACTCCAAGCCTGTTTTCTCCTACTTTTTTTATTTTTTAGGAGGAAGGAAAGGGCTCCTCTTCCACCCTTAATTTACATTTTGTAGGTCTTGTACCGCTGACTTTCTCATGTCCAACAACTGCAAAAGTGCTACCAACAAATTTGAATTATTTTCCATGGTTTTGTTTACTACCTTTCATAACCACATTAATCAGTGTTCCCTTCATTAGGCATCCCAGTCATCAGCAAACTAAATTAGGACCTCCAAATTTAATCCCAGAAATCCCACCACAGCACAGAAACCTTGGTAGCCCTTAATCAGGCAAAGGGAAACATTCATGTAATTCTCTGGATGTGGATCACATGCAATGACATGGAATCTTGGTTTTCAATGAGTTTTCAATGGTTTTCTTGGAAGCAGTTAATAAAAATAAATAAAATAATAAAATCAATACTGCCACTTTTTCCAAGTGCCTGGGGATGGACACCTTCCAACCCTGAATTCCCAGCTGGCACAGGGACAACCCAGCAATACAAGGCATTGTCTCCAGGGTCTGAGCAGACCCAGATCCCACAGCCCCACCATTCCCAGCCTGTTTGGCAGGAAAAAGCCAAAAAAGTCTCAGCACTAAAGCCAAGCTCCTTCCAGAGCCATACCAAGAGCTGGAAAGCTTTATTAGGCATCCCACTCATCAGCAAGCTAAATTAAGACCTCCAAATTCAATCCCAGAAATTCCATCACAGCACAGAAACCTTGGTATTCCTTAATCAGGGAAAGGGACAACATTTATGCAGTTCTCTGGATGTGGATCACATGGAATCCGTTTTCTGACGTGGAAGCAGTTAATAAAAATAAATAATAAAATCAATACTGCCACCATGGTCTGAGCAGACCCAGGTCCCTCAGCCCCACCATTCCCAGCCTGTTTGGCAGGGAAAAGCCAACAGAACATCTCATCACTAAAGCCAAGCTCGTTCCAGAGCCGTGCCAGGAGCTGGGCAGCTTTCAGGCAGGGATGAGGCGCTGGTGCTGCTCAGAGCTGTGATTTATTCTGGGCTGGCAGCTCCTGCTTGCCACCAACCTGTTCCCTTGATGGATGGGGCCTGGCAGCAGCGGCCAGGGGAGCTCTGGAGGTGACAGCAGCCCGGCCTCAGGGCACCAGTGGGTGATGAACCACAAGGACCTGAGCAGCCTCTGAGCACAGGGAGGGAGGCTGGCTGCAGGAGAGAGAAAGGAATCCAAGAAACAAACTGATTTTACCACAGAGAGCGAATCTATGGCAATTTCCCACTCTCCATCGCTTTCAGACTGATGTTGGGCAAGATCAGGAGGAGGCCTGCCGCAGGCATCTTTTATGAAAAATCCTTTCCTTAGGATTTTTCCTCCTGAGAAGCTGAGAGGCCTCAGGAACAAAATGCAAACAATGGTTATCTGCTGCTGTGGAATGCAACAGGTGCATCTGGGATTGGTCTCATGGGGTTGTTTCTAATTAATGGCCAATCACAGTCAGCTGGCTCGGACTGTCTGTCTGAGACAGAAGCTTTTGTTATCATTCCTTTCTATTCTTAGCTTAGCCAGCCTTCTGATGAGATCCTTTTCTTCTATTCTTTTAGTATAGTTTTAATGAAATATATACCATAAAATAATGAATCAAGCCTTCTGAAATATGGAATTGATATTCTCGTTTCTTCCCTCATCCAAGAACCCCTGTGAACACCCTCACAGAGGCCCTTTACAATTTCACCTTTTCCCCATTGCATTTTGTGTTGTGAGGCCGAGTTTTGTTCTGTGGAATCTCTCAGTGGGGCCTCGTGCAGACACAGCTGCCATTAGTGCCACAAGAAGCTCCTGTGCTCTGTTTGTGGAGAGCAGAGCAGCTCCCCTGGGACAGGGCTTCTTTCAAAGGAAAACCTCCCAGAACCATCCAGCAAAATTACTCTGAATTTTAAAGCCCTCCAGGCAATGATTATAGCCCTGCTGGTCCTTCAGAGGAGCACAAAGGGCTCCATTCTATAAAATAATATTAGTATTTGATGGCTGGCAGTGAGGCAAAGCGTTTGTGAACGAGAGGAGACCCAAGTTCCACTTCAAACAAGAGCAGGAGCAGGTGGCTCCTTGGCTGGGCTGTCTCTGGCTCGCTGGGCCAGAAATGTTTGTTTTGAACAGCCTGGAGCTCTCCATTTCCACCCACGCTGAGTGCCTGCGTGCTGAGGGCTTTCATCCCCACGGCAGGACCATTCCTGGGGCTGCTCCCAGCGCTGAGGCTCTCACTGTTGAGTGGAACACTTGACCCAGGCCAGCTTGGAGCAGCAGCAGCAGCGAAGGAGAGCTCTGCACTAAACTGAAAATCACCTTGCCAGCACTGCTTTGGCCACAGCTCAGCCCTTCCCTGCACTTCTCCCACTTGGATGGGGCAGGTTTCTCTTCCAGGGGTGGAAGAGTGGGCAGCAGAGGGATGGAGTGTTTATGACAGGGACGCAAGGTAAAATTCCTCTTTTTCCGCAGAGAACAAGCAAGCACAGCTCTCAGTGGCCCTGGAGAGGTGCTGACACCACCTCCTGGGTAAATCACAGCTTGGTCTGTTGTCATGAAAACATTTCCATACAGATAATTGTGGGTTTCAGTACTGAAAGCTGAAGGGGTGAGTTAAAATACATTCAGCATTAGAAACCAATTTCCCTCCACTATAAACTACACAATGCAGTGATGGGAAGAACTTTGCTTTTCCCTTCCCCTGAAAAAGAAAACAAATCATGTCCCAACCAATCCAGCACAACCATCTAATAAACTTGGCAGCAGCACTTACTTATCCTCCATTCCCATTGTCCCTGTGTTTTCCCTTCTGTCCCAGCACTACTGGAGCTTTTTTCCTCTACAGCACACAAACATCAATCTCTGTCCCAGCCAGAGTGGGAACTGTCATTTTGGCCAGTTGTGCTGCCACGGAGAACAGGCTTTGCTCTGTTTCATTAACCCAGAAGTTAAATTTTAAGGAGATTGCTGAGAGCAGAGTGATCAGGGCTGGGAGCAGCAGGAGGAGGTGCAGCAGCACCCCTGGAAGAGTCTGTCCCAGCAGGTGAGTGGTGAAACACTGGAAGAAAATGGTGAAACACTGGAAGAATTTGTGCTGGAGCCTTTTGGGAGAGCTACAGATGTGCGTTTGGACAGCTCTTGTGCAATTACAGCAGAGTTCACACACCCAGAGCACACCCAGGATCCAACCCCTGCTCCAAGCACTGCCCAGCAACAGCTGGAGGCAACTCCAGCCTCAAGGAGATCCCAGCCCTTCAATCAGGGACCCCAGGTGCTCACAGACAACAGGCAAGAGGAGCAGGTGATGTGGAAAAACTCTGAAATATGACACAAGCACATCTGAAAAGAAATGCAGAGATTTTGATGGCTGCTGGCCCTGACAAGCCTGGCAGGCAATCACCCTCTCCCCCAACCAAACCCAGCCAGTGTCCCCAAACTGGGCTGGGAAAGCAGGAGCTAAATGGAGCAGAGAGGATGGCCAGGGTTCAAATCCACTTGTGGAAAGGCAGAGGACAGGTTTGCAGGCAGGGAGACACGGGGAGAGATGTTCTGGGCTGTGTATTACAGCACAAATAGATTGCAAACAACTTCCTAATCTCGGCACGGTTCAGAATAAACCTGAGTTAATTAAAGCTGGCAGGACCTCTGAAGGAAATACAGCAGTCACCATCAACAAGTATTTGCTGCAGTCACACATACAGAAATCTTGTTTATTATTCTGCAAGTCTGCCTGCTGAAGCAGACCATGACAGTTCTGGCCAGTGACACAAAGCAGCGTCTGCTCACTGAGACAGATGCACTGAGCACTGAAACAATTGCCTGGAATGACACACTCCTGCTTTTCCCTCGTGGATCCCTCCCACCAGAGCCCAGTTAACCTGTTCTGCCCATGGATTTGGAGATCAAGCATTTATTAAAAAAATCCTGCCTATTGCTGTGCCTCAAAGTTGTTTAGCAGAGTGCATCTGATGCTTTGCAGGGGAGAGGAGGGAATATTTCCCCTATTTTCTTGCCATACACTGCTCAGAGCCAAGATTAAGTTAGTGTATTCCGTGTTCTGGATTATAAATCTGTCCTGGAAGTGGTTAACTATTATCCTTGAAATTGCTTCTTTTTAGGAATATTTTCCTTAGGAATTTGCACAGTGTAGTTACTGCACTACACATCAAGTTACACATATTTGTAGCTCCCAGTTCAGCATCATTTCTTCTCCAGCTCATTTTAACCCCTTTCATTACCCCCACACAGACACTGACCTAGGGAATCATGGAAAATCCTGAGTTGGGACCCACGAGGTTCAAACTCCAACTCCGGATCCTGCTCAGGACAGCTCCAAACCCACACCCCGTGCCTGAGAGTGTTGTGGAAATGAATCCTGGGACTTTTGTACACCCAGATCACAGCCAAAAACTTCCAAATCCATCATTCCAGAGCCCTTTCTATGTGGTGGGACTGAGGGGCAGAGGAAAATCAGGTCCTCCCTCTTCCCACACAGCACCCACAATTCTCCACCCACACAAGAGCATCGCTGTGGGGCAGAATAACGATCTATAAAATCTCTTAATCCTTCACTAGATGGTTGCAATGAGTTCTTGAGAGCTGTTTTCACACCAGCCTGGACAGAGAAACTCTTTACCCCGATTTAACCCATATATTTTTAGCTGAAAATGAAGAAACACCCTAAGAAACAAGGACAATTCAGTTCCCCGACAGCATATTTCAAAACTTCCCACCTGCTGCACACAGGCCAAGAACTTGACCATGTCCTCCTACCAGGCTCTTCTCTTAGGAAGCCACGACATGAAATATATTTGCTATTTTACTCAATGCTGTAATTGAATTATAAAACCCTGCCCATTTTCCTATTCAATAACAAGACAATTCACAGGTGATTTTTGAACTCTGAAAATCCCTGCGTACTTGGTTTAGCAGCAGTTCAGTTCCCAGAGGTGCCTTTCTCCTCATGGAAAAGGAAAAATATCTAACATTGCCAGGGAGGAAAGTGTTTTGAATGTGTGGACAACCAGTCAGCTGATGTAAAAATACCTTTTATTAACCTGGAGAATAATGAGAAGCAGGGTGAGATTCTGTGCTTTGTTGTTAGCCCCTGCCCATGCTTTCTGAGAAATGCTATTGATGTGCTTTAATTACTTTTTTTGTGTTAACCATGCACCACTGAAAGGACTGGGCTTGTTTATATGATCTCCAGCTCAAATATGAATGTAATTGACATTTCTCCTGATCAAAGGAAGCGAATTATTGCTGTGCTGAATTCAAAAGGAGCTTTCCTGTAACAACAATGCAGCTCCCCAAACTCTCATTACCATCATGTAATCAGGCCTTTACAGGAATGGCACCAAATGCACCTTTGCACACTCAGACATCCAAGGGATGGGAATTATCCATTTGCTTTTAGGCCATGCTGGTTTTGGGAAGCTGTGTGGGGTTTTTTGGACAAACCAGATTGCTCATTTAGGTGTTATCCTCAGCTATTGCAAACAGGGGAAGGGGTTTAAGAAATTGGGAATGTTTAGAGCTAGAAATTGTCCCTTAAATATCTTCCCCAGGCTGTACTGGAGAGAGCAAAAGGTGTCTTGAGTGTGAGCAGTGACAATAAGAGGAGGATTCTTCCCCAAGGAGAAGTTTATGGTGAGCCCACAGGGAATGAGGCACAAAGACAGAAAAAGGGACTGGAACCAAAAGTGTTCAGCACCTTGCCAGGCTTCAGATTCCAAATTCTGCATCAGTCTGGGATTGTTCTCAGGCAGCAGAGATGAAACCAGTGTCTCCATTGGAATAAACAGCTTTTTTGGGGTTTAAGTGAGATGAGAAGTGAAGAAACTTTTAACCACACTCGCAACAGCAAATTCACCAGGAATAAAGGATTGAGGCCTGTGCAACAAAACCAGCAATGAAATAGTGATAAAATCTAACTCCAGCTCACACAGCCAAGGTTCACAGAGCAGACTGGCTGCACTCCTGGACAGCAGCAATCATCATCACCCTCCCAGCACCTGGCTGGGAAAGGCAGCATTCCCTACATCACCAATCATTCCTTGGCATTTTCCATGCTCTTGCAGAGGATGACACTCCCTAAATGCGCCAGAGGAGTCTTGATGGGACTCTGAATCCCCCAGCACACACCTTCAAAGGGGTGTGGCTGCCTGTGATCACTTTGGTGAGGGCTACATCAAGCTGCTCAACCTTAACCCCTGCATTTTTATAATTTTAACCAAGCTCTGGCCCCTGCAGAGCAGGAAGGGGCCAAGGACAGGAAACTGTGCCTGGAACAAGGAGGGATGGACTCAGGAGCCCGTGCTGAGGGTCTGGAACCATCCATCCACATGAACAGAGCCAGCAGCAAGAGGACAGCGTGACAGGAGCTGACACCAGGGAGAAAACAAAGGGAACATCTTCAGAAATGAAAATAAAAGTTTATCTTGATGCAGGAGGAAGAAAAGGGACCAGTGAAGGGATGGAGAATTGATGGGGCTGTCAGTGCCAGAGACAGCAGCAGAGATCCAGCAGCTTCCAAGAGGACTGGAAGGGATAAGAGATAAAGGATGGGAGATGAAGCCCCAACAGCCTCGATGGCAGATAAGATGCTGGGCATTTGTTTGGAAAGGACGGGGTTTCAGAAATTCTGCTGAAGAAGAATTGACAAACTTAGGGCACAACAACAGAACAAAATCTCCAAGATAACTCCAAGGAGCTGAGCTAAGGAAGGACAGATTCTCTAAACTGAGTTAATCAGTATTTCTTCTTGATGGTTATGAAACCACAGAGTCACTGCAAAAATAATTTTAAAAAAATATTTCCTCTGAAGTTTAGGGCTTTCAAAGAGAAAAGTAACTTCCTGAGCTCCTTTGAAAATCCAGGGCTGAGCAGTGACATCCATTTGTTCTAGTTAAGGTATGCAAATATAGATGTGTTCATGCCCAAATGCAGAACCTTACAATGCCTGCTGCCTCCAATTAATAAATTAAACCCGTTCCTGCTGGAGCTCAGCCTGTCACAGACAGGGGCTGGCTCAAGAAGCCGCACAAGGAAATGAAATTTCAAAGCGTTGGTTCCTAATTCTGGAATAAATTCCGAGATAATGAAATAGCTACCATGCTGTCCCACTTGAAATTTAATTCCAGAGCAATTGAAATGCACAGTGCTGATTACTCTTGTCATTTTTGGGGAAAAGAAAAGCCCCAAACCCAGGGGGTTTCAACTCCAACAAAACTGAAAACTATATCTGTATCCCTACCAAGAGCAGAGGAAGGGAAATATCTTTAATAATACCAATTCTTGAGTTTCCAGACACAGCAGCTTTTTACATAAATACCCCAAAATAAAACTTGTAATGTTCCAAATCCAACAGACACAAAGGCTGGAGGCGCTGGAATGCACCGCAGGCACCAGCCCTGCATCAGCAGGAGCAGTTTCTGATACAGCCATCAAGCATCTGAGGCAGCTTTGAAACAGCATTCCTGTCTCCAGCTCCTCAAGCAGAAGCCTGAGGGTGTCTGTTTTTAGAAAACTGCACTTTCAAACTCCTTAAACATTTTAATGTACGGAAATCCACATCGCGAGCGGCTCCGAACCGCTCCTACCCCGAGGCTTGGAACAACATTTGACTGTGGGGAGGGGTGGGAGGAGAGCAAAAACCTCCTGTGCTGCAGAACTTTGCTGTGGGAGGCCCCAGAGCAGAGTGCTGTGGGCTGCAGGAGCTGTGGAGATCCCTTTGTCCATCACATCCACCTGGCTCCCACCTCATCCAGCTCCATGTCCAGCATCAACATCCCAACCAGGAACAGCCCTACACCTCCCTGGAAAATTTACTCCAGTGGTTAATAGTTCTTTCCTTCTCTTTTCCCCTTTCTCCTCCTCCTTCTTCTAACCACTCAGATTTTGCTCTGAACCAGGCTGCACCTGACTCAAATCCTTCCTGAGGAACAAACTTCATTTCCCACTCTGTTACTACACAGATAAACTTCTTGAGCCAACTCTTTAAATATTCGTATGTCCAGTTCCCAAAGTCTCTAATCATCCTGATATCCCTCCTCTGGCTCTCCTGCAGGTTTTGCTCTCTTGAACAGCAGAGGAGAAAAACGGGACACAGTGTCCTGGTATGGATAGGACAGGAGGAATGGCTTTGAACAGACACAGGAGAGGTTTGGGTGGGATTTTGGGAGGGAGTTGTTCCCTGTGAGGGTGGGGATGCCCTGGCACAGGTCCCCAGAGCAGTTGTGGCTGCCCCTGGATCCCTGGAATTGCCCAAGGCGAGGCTGGACAGGGCTTGGCACTCCTGTGGAAGGTGTCCCTGCCATGCTGGGATGGTGTTGAAGGCTCCCTCCATCCCAAACCATTCTGGGATCCTACACAGATGCTTTACATCGTCCTGCTGAAAGGTTCCCTACCAGGTCACTTTCCTGAAACTAACTGGGAATAGCAGTCCCTGCTCCTTTCCTTGCCTCTACAGTGAAGTTAATCCATTCCCAATCACTTCTCATCACTCTGTTCCTTTAAATCTTTAACCCTTGCAGTAGGAACAACCCCTCAAATCCTGCTCCTGTGCACCTCCACCATCCCCAGACCTGCAACTGGCCTAAACCAAAACAAAATCAACAGTACCTCACATCCATGATGGAAATAATAAAATAGAATTGAAAAGGGGAGGAAGGAAGAGTTTTATACTTTCTGGGAGATGCAATTCTTCCATCAAAGAAGTTTTACGGCAAAATTTTATGTGAAGCAGTGCCTACAGAACAGATATTTCCATGTGTTTTTCCACTGGAAAGTCCTTCCAGCCTGCTTGAATTCCTCCATCCATCCTGCATTTCCTTGGAGCCAGTGATAAGCAGAGCCATCTGTAAGGATCCTGTTTTTCCATTTCAGCTGAGAGCTGTCTGAAGGTCGCAGCATAAATTACATTTCCTACAACAAATTTTGATGGGTTGAATCAATAGCCATGATCAAGTGCCCCAGGCTGGCTCCCAACAAGGACAGATCCCCATTCCTGTCAGGAATTCCTGCTGTTCTTTAAATCATGGCTATCTCCATTATTCCTCTGTCAAAATAACCCTGGGCTTGGGACAGTACAACAAAACATATCCTGCAAAGGATGACATTCCTCTCCTAACTCACTTTAATGAATTCCCTCAGGATTTTGCCACAAAAGTGACAGCAAATAAAAATCTGTAGAGAAATTACCAAATTCAAATATATGTAAAAAAAGAGGAAGAAGAAATCATCACTCTGCTAGAGAATTATAGACTTAATTTGTTTAAATGTACAACTACATTCACAGTCCTGTGAAGGAATCCCAACACTCCATGAAGTGTTCTGGATGTTTTGAGGATTAAAAATATAGGGAACAAACCCACACAAATGTGGTTCCTCTAGGATGCACCACTTCAAATGTTCATATTTTTCCAAATAGTTTTGGGCTTTCATGGCTGTGGAAGGAGCATTTCAAGCTCTCCATCATCCACCTGGAGTGGGGTTTTAGTTTTTCACTTTCCAGGTCATTCCTGGTGGGAATCACTCAGTGTCAGGAGTTTGAAATCACATTTCTGGAGAGCAGCTCCCATTTACCACTGCCTGTGGGAAAAATGCTCCATGCACTGGCAGGTGACTGCTACAAATGACTCAAAATCCACTCATCCCCAAAAACCCAACCATTTATTGGAATGTGGGGGTAAACTCCCAAAAAAACCCAAAACCACCGAGATAAAAATTTCAAACCAACACAAATAACCCAAAAACCAAACCATCCACCCCCATCACCAAGGAATCCTTTCAAAAATACCTAAAATGAGTAAATCAAACTTTTTTCATTGGAAGTTTTGGCCAAGTTGTGTTCAGTCACACCACCACTGGTCAAGAAAGAGAGATTCCCTCTGGAGAAATGCCCTAAATTTTCCTCCTGTTTCTCCCTAACAACCTCCTCTTTCAATTAAGCACCTGACTTCAAGAATACAGAATATTTCTGCAAAAAAAACCCCACTTAATAAGTTGTTTGAGAACACATGTACAGCCCTGGATTTGATTGAAGTGTTTTCCTGAGTGTGTGTGCATCATCCCAAAACTGATCCCAAGAGCTCTGAATAATTAACCTGAAGCTGGACATGGGATTAAAGATGATGATTAAAGACCTGGCACTTCATTTATCAACAGGAGCTGCCTCCACAACTGCCTGCACATCCACATTTGCTCTCCAAAGGTTTCCTGGTGATCCCTGGCAGCCAAGGGATTCAGAATCTATTTGGAATTTATAGCACCACACCTTTCCTGGGAAGATAGGGACAACTCCAAGATGGGATTTTGTCACAACCATGGCTGTCCCATGCTCCAAAAAACTGAACAGCAAGGAAAGGGCAGATATTTTGAACCATAATTCAAATATTGGCCTGAGAGATTTAGAAGTCACACACATCACTGAAATACAATTCAAGGACAAAATCTCATTCTTTAAGTCATTAAAATATGTTGGATTTTTAGGATTAGGTCTTGAGGACCTCTTGTCTAACACTGGGACATGGGAAGATGAAAGTTTAGGCATAAAATCATTGATAATAGAGTGTTTCCCTCATATATCAATAATTTTATTCCAAGTGTAAATATATTTGGAAAAATAAGACCAAATCAGTCCCTTCCATCCCATCCAAGCCATCCCGGGATTCTGTGATGACCCTATGCAAACACAGAGTTTTCTGCAGTTTTTTGGCATTGCGTTGATCCCACAGATGAAAATCAAACAAGAAGAGAGCACTGCACAGGGTCTGGACCACAACAAAAGTAAACACCAGAAACCAGCAGGACCCACCCCAACCCCAGCTCTCCAAACCTCCCTCCCAGCCCTTCCTCAGCTGAAAACCAAATGCTTCAATCCTCAAGTGAAAAGAGCAGCTGGAAAGTCAAAGAATCAGCTGGGAGAGCATGGAATGAACTGCAAGAGGAGACAGAACAAAAGATTTCAGCACCGTGTTGGGTTAATACAGCTGAGTTTGGGAGATCTCGAGGCTCTGCAGCCAGGCAGGACTGAGAGAACTTTGATGAGCGGAGAGGGAAAGAGCCTGGAGTGCACATGTCAGATTAAAAACTGAAAATATATGTAAAAAAAAAATTAAAATATAAAAATTATTTTAAAATATGAAAAATACAAAACGAAAAAAAAATTTTAAAATTTAAAAACAAAAAAGGCAGGAAACAAAAAGGCGGGGAGAAAAAAAAGGCGGAAACAAAATGGCGGAAACAAAATGGCGGAAACAAAATGGCGGAAACAAAATGGCGGAAACAAATTAATGACAAAGAAATTTTTTAAAAGCATCTGGTCAAAAGCCATCTTAAAAGGAACTGTTTCTTTCCTGGAGATGTATGTGCATATTTCAAAGATGAACTGGAGTTAAATAATTTCATTCCCAGTTCCCAATACTTGATCACTGACCATTTATCCCCCCCAGCCAGCACTGGCACCAGAGCACTGGGCAAACATCCGTGCAAGGATCAGCTTGACCACCCTGCCCTCCAAACAATGACTCCAGAGTGAACTAAATTATCACTCACACAACAAAGTGACCTCTCCTAATTACACACGATCAGGGAAGCTCCACTGAAAACCCTCAGGGCTCCTTTTCTGCCTCTTGCTGCCACCCAGCCTCACCTTTCCCTCCCTTAATTCCCTTATCTGTAACACAGGGGTGAAACAAATCCCATTGCCTTGAGGTGCCTCCCTATGAGCTGCTGGATCAGAGCTGGCCACTGTGCTGAGGGTTATTGAATAAAACTTAACAGGCCCTAACCCACTGCTCCAGAATTATTGCAGCTCACCTTGGTTTTTAAAAGAAGCAATCCCAAATAAATCTCATCTCTACTTCTGGAACATGACATTTTCACCCTGGGCTTTTGGCTTTTTGGTTTTTTCTTTTGGTTTTATTCTTTTTGTTTGTTTGGGGTTTTTTTGGTGGTGTAGGGTTTTTTGGGGAGGTTTGTTTTGTTTTATTTTGGTTGGTTTGGGGTTTTTTTTGTTGTTTGTTTGATTTTTTTTTCGGGGTTTGGTTTCTTTGTTGTTTGAGGTTCTTTTGTTTCTTGGGGCTGTTTTGTTCTTGGGTTTTTTTGGGTTGGTTGGGGCTTTACTTTTTGTTTCTTGATGGGGTTTTTTTTGGGATTTTTTTTTGTTGGCTTTTTTGGAGTTTTTCTGGGTTTTTGGGTTTTTTTTTGGTTGGTTGCTTGGGTTTTTTTGTTTTTTTGCTCCCCACTGTGAAAGCTCTGTGGCAAATTCCACCCTTCCCTTCCTTCTTTTTTCCTGGAGTGGAATGTCACTTGTCTCTCAGCATTCAGACCAGGCTCTGTGTTCCAGAATTTGGAGTGATAAATGATTGTGCCTCACCCCCAGGAATTTCAGCTGTTTGTCTTTGGGGCTTACAGGGATGAGTGACTGAAGGAGAGAATACATTTTTCTTCCCAGCTTTGCATTGTATAAAAAAGATTCTGAGATAAAAGTGGCACTGATAGCAGCAATACTTCTCAATAAAAGAGCTGCTCACAGGAATTATACAGGAGATGATACAGCTCCAAATGAGGGTATAAATTATGTGTTAAACCCCAAGTTAAAATGATCACTCATTTCTTCCTTTTATTCCTCATTTTTCAATATAGTCATCATTTTTCAGGAAAAAAACAATTGTCTGAATTGCAGATCTAAAACAAAATCACTGCATGCTCTACCATCTCCTATTCCTCTCAGAGACAGCGATAGCAAAATGAAATATTTTCCAGTTGCAGGTATCCCCTTTTGTGGAGATAACTTCTCAGCCTTTACACCAAGGAACAATGAGTGCTCCAGGGATGAGCTCCCTGAATTTGGAATATGCATCCATCCAGAAGAGGAAAACAAAAAGTTTTATTTCTGTATTATTTACACCAGAATCATCTTTTGTGCTCTGTCCAAGATCATCTAGCACCAAAACCAAAACACACTGCTGTATTGATATGCAAATATCTCACAGGATAGACATGAAATAAGTTATGGTCAGAGTAAAGTATCCACACTGAAACCCACATGGGGTTTTTCCAACAATTCCCAAACGTAGGACAGATCAATAATTTAAAAACCATAAATTTTTATCTTTCAGCAGTGCTGCAGAAGAAAAGCCAAGGTATGTTCTGTGTATTGTGATGGGTGCACACAGGATCATTCCTGCTGGGATGCACAGCTCGTGGAGAACAGGTTGGGAATATGAAAGACATGAAATTAAAGTGTCTTTATTCCAGTTTTTATGTGTAATGACCAATAACAGCTCACCCCAGCACGGCACCATATTTATGCTCTCTTCCCACTGTATATATTGGGAAGGAAAGTCTGTGCATTTCCCACCAAATTAAAATCTTAATTAATATTCTTTTTCAGCATTTCCTTCTCCCCACATCCTCACAATAAGGGTTATGAACCTGGAATTAAGAGAGTACAGGGCCAATTTGAGCACATCAGAAGCTGAATTCCAGCCAAAAATCACCATTACCCCAGCAGTCAGACTCCCACTGTCCTGGCTATAAAACCCAGGATTAAACAAACACACCTGAGCTCACCTGAGAGGTTTCACAAGCAGGGGAAGCAGTGGCTCCGTGACCACATTAAATGTTAACATTTCAACATCAGCTGCAGTAGGTTAAAGCAATAAAGTGATGGATTGCAGCTGGAGCTTTCCAGTGCGCCCAGTTGAGCAGCAATTAGGAATTGCCAGGGGTATAATGAAGTCTCTCATTTAAGGAATATTCTCCTGGCCCTGCAGGTCAGCATTCCTGGAGCAGGAGCTGCTGTGCCAACACACACCTGATTATTTTTAATATTAAAAAACTTTACTGGATATTAATAGATCTTGATCCCTGTTTAGAATTAAGCGTTTAACTAAAAAGCAGGATTTCCTTAATGGTCCAAAAGGGGAGATCACTGGCAGAGAGAAAATACTCCAATGTATGAACATGAAGATGCACAATGACAGAAAAATGCCAAATTAAAGTAAGACCAATCCCTATTTTTACACCTTCTCAAAATGCAGCTCAAAAACTGCTCTGAAAGAGCTTTTATAATGATGAAAGCATGATGAAGTTGGAGAGGAAACAGGAATTTTTTCTAGGCTATACAGACCTCAGATGGACAGTCCACGTGCATGGAATGGATCAGGGGTTATGGATGAGGGAATGGTTTCCAACTGAAAGAATCTGAATTTAGGTTAGATATTAAGAGAAAATTTCCCTGTGAGGGAGGTGAAGCCCTGGCACAGGCTGGATATGATCCCTAAAGCCTCTCCCAACCCAAATCATCCCATGATAACAAGATTATCCCTTATTTCATCTAATGGCATGATGTCGCTTCAAACCTCCCACAATAAAACCCAGTCAGCATGTCTGAACATTGTTTTAATGTTATTCCCTTTAAAAACAACCCTGAAAGCTTATTAAAATTAATACTATTAATAGGAGTCTGACAGGGATAGAAAGAGTTGGATCTCAGCTTTTTCCTGCAGGAACTCTTTGCTTCTCTAAAATACATTGGAATTTGAAGATATTTATCCAGCACCCTCCTAAAAGAGTGAACTGGCTTTTTCTTGTCCCTCTACCCTCATACAAAAGCTGCATTCCCTCATTTTCTTGGGAATTCTGAACAACTAACTCTCTGAAAGGTAGCAACGCTTCAGAGGAGCGTCACATTTATACAAATAGGTTTGACTTCCTCTCCTTATGCCAAAAATCTGGATTTTATAGCATTCAGGGTAATCTGGGGCTTTGCTCGTTCCTTTGTTAACTCCAGAGCTGGGGTTTTCTCCCAAGGTTTGGTGATCAAACTCCCAAAGCCTGTCAGAAGTCCCACGGATACCGTGGATATATTTTTCAAAGGGTTTGCTGATGCAGCTGCCTACAACAGAGACAAGATCTGAGGCCTTTTTGGAGCTCTTAGTGGCATCTGCAGTCGAGGGCATCCCGCTGTTCCCGTGACAAGCGTGCACAGAAACAGCCCAAACTCCAAAGTTGCCTCCTGTCCCTTGATCCTGCCGTGATATTGGAGTTCAGGATTGTCACTGAGTTGCCTCAAGCATATCCAGCAGCAGGAAAATAGAAAATATCAATGGAATTGGGTCTCTATCAAAGATTTGCCTGAATCACCTCGGGGGGATCGCAGGCATTCGGCCAAACTGGGAGCTGTCACATTGCTTGGAATGACACAGCAACTCCTTCACCACCTTTCAGCTGAAGATATCACAAATATCCCCTCTCTGAGAAACAACAGCCCCTGGCACACGGACCAGTGCTCCTTTCATCACCCAATTTGCTCCTCCTGAAGGCAATTAGCCAAGATTTCCTCATTTGCCCACCACAGCATCCAAAAAAATGTCAGGGTCAGCCAGTGCAGCCATCACTTGCTCTCAGAGAGGTTTGAATCCAAAACACAAAAATGGTGTCAGTGAGGGTGGAACAATTCACCAAACACAGGTGGGGAGAGCGCTGTGGAGGAAATCTGTGATCAGTCCTCAAGAGATCAGGTTTAAACAGTGAGGTTTAAATCCCAGTTTGCTGAAATCCCCACTTCTCTGTGTTATCCCTGCATAACTGTATCATGTTTAGAATTAAAGAGGAGATAGAACAGGATATTGGATGTGGCAGAAGGGAATGGCTCCAAACTGGGAAAAAATCCCATGGCATGAGGGTGGGCAGGCGCTGGCACAGGGTGGGATTCCCAGAGCAGCTGGGGCTGCCCCTGCATCCCTGGCAGTGCCCAAGGCCAGGCTGGACACGGGGGCTGGAGCACCTGGGACAGTGGGAGGTGTCCCTGCCCATCCAGGGGTGGCACTGGATGAGCTTTCAGATCCCTTCCAACCCAAACAATTCCATAAAATGTAGAAATATCAGAGAAAGTATGAACCTGCCCTTGTAGAAACCAGCATAAGAAATCTTATTATTATTTTGATTTATCTGAGCACATGGAAAAAAAAAACCTAAACAAAAAAAACACTAAAAAAAAAACAAACACTAAACACTAAACAAAACACTAAACAAAACACTAAACAAAACACTAAACAAAACACTAAACAAAACACTAAACAAAACACTAAACAAAACACTAAACAAAACAGAAACCACTAAAAAAAAAAAACTCACTAAACCAAAAAAAAAACCCACTAAACCAAAAAAAAAACCCACTAAACCAAAAAAATACTAAACAAAAAAAAACACTAAACAAAAAAAAAACACTAAACAAAAAAAAAACACTAAACAAAAAAAAAAACACTAAACAAAAAAAAAAACACTAAACAAAAAAAAACTAAACAAAAAAAACACTAAACAAAAAAAACACTAAACAAAAAAAAAACACTAAACAAAAAAAAACACTAAACAAAAAAAAACACTAAACAAAAAAAAACACTAAACAAAAAAAAACACTAAACAAAAACTAAACAAAAAAAAACCATAATAAAAAAACCCACACTAAACAAAAAAAACCATACTAAACAAAAAAAAACCCACACTAAACACACAAAAATAAAACACAAAAAAATCAAAACAAAACCCAAAAAAACCCCCAAAAACCAGAGATTCCCTTGACATTTGAGCAGCAAGCAGCGCCCCCGGCAGGAGCGGTGCCAGACACCGTGAATTCCCTCAGCCCCTGTCCCTCGCTCTGTCCCCGCTCCGCAGGAATTCACCGGCGCAGGCGATCCCCACTCCCAGCGTGCCATCTAGTGATGGATGGGCGCCGCCGACTCCAGCCCTGCTCCCGGCTCGGCTCCCTCCTCTCTCGGCCCTCCCGAGCATCCCGGACAGGGTTTGGTGCCTGTCTCACATCCTGACCCCAGAAATAAAAGCTGCTCCCCAAGGATGTCCCCTCCAGGCAAAGCTGGCGGTAAAAATGGACGGCAAAGGCAGAAATGCGCGCAGAAAAATAAGCAACAAATCAAAAGTGAGCCATGCAGTGATTTTTTTTGGGAATTTAATGACAAAAGAGGCGCCAGGGGCCAGCACAGGTTTTGTGCTGTGCTCACAAGGTGCCACAGCCTGTGGTGGCACTCCTGAGGAAGGATGGGAGATGGAGGAGCACAGGGCTCCCAGAGGGTTTAAGAATTATGTGAACATATGCACAAAGGCATTTTAATTCCCTTAGGATTGACAGTTCCCTGGAATCATGCAGAGCAGCCAGCAATTTCCATTTCTTTGCAGAAAACTGCAATGGGAACAAATGTGATCGCAACCCATCCCAAACAAACCCTGCCAGCCTCAGGTTAGTCTGCAGCCTAAACTCTGTTTTATTCTTATTTACAAGCAAGGATTAGCACTTTCATATGGCTTGGGATAACATCCTGGATGAGTCTGAGGAGGAACTCTATATCAAACTGAATTTCCAGGCAATATCCCTTAAACCACATGGACCCAAACACCTCCAGCCCCAAATAGCAAACAGAAAATAATTTATTAAAGCCATAAAGTTTAAATAGCCTTCTAATGACAGCTTTCATTTGTGTTGTTATCAAGAGAAAATAAGGGATTTTTTTTTTTTTTTGTCTCGGAGCCATCTTTACACCTAAAGCATTCTGCATGTCTGCCATAGAAACAGCCTGTCCTTATTAATGGTGTCATAGTAACCAACACCCAGGCAGAAGCTTATTAATACCCTCATCTCCAGAGAGAACCACCAAAAATCCCAGAAAAGCCCAACCTTCCACACCAGTTAATTCCTAATTAACATTCCTGGAAACTGGGAGCACAGGGAACAAGTTTTAGTTGACTTCAAGCTGTCACAACTCCATTGCAGTGGCTGCATTTTGGAATTATTTTCCTTAAAAATACCAGAATTCTCTGCTTATCAGTATTATAGCACCAAGATTGCTCCAGAAATCCTCAGTGTCTGCTTTGCTGCCTGATATATTGTTCTCTGCCCTTTTAGTGGTGCCTGGGCACAGAAAACCAAGTCCTTGAACCATCCCAGTGCTGAGCAAACCTCTCCCATGAACACTCATGTCTACTAAAAGTTATTTCCCTCTTTTTCCAACAGATTTGAGACCAAGAAATGCAAATCCCATCATTTCACTGTACAAAAATCCCCATTAATTATTGTGCAGGCAGGGAGGTCAAGCCCTGGGGTGGAATTACCCAAAACAGGTTCACCCAAAGAGAACTGAGTCTCATGCTCACACATCACAAACAATTACAACCCAACCACCTCCTGCACCACCCAATCCAGTCCCAAAACCCATTAATCCACCAGTCCCAAAATCCATTAATCCACCAGTCCCAAAACACATTAATGCAGCAGGTTCTGGCTGAACACACAACACTTATTCTTTACTATTTTTAGCAGCATTGTCTGAATCTACTCCTCTGAACTTTACACCAAAGCCAGACATTCAACTTTTTTTTTTTTTTCCCCATGAAACAATAAATTGAATCTGACAAATTAATTATCAAAGGAAACTTCATTAGCCAGAGTACCTAATAAGCAGCTTCTATGAACAGATTTGGGATAAAACACAGTTAAAGCACAAATTCTGCTGGTTTTTAACACCTGAAAGGACATTTCCAAAGCTGAGGTTTCTACCAAGAATCTCTGTGACCCAAAAAGGGACAAATGCTCATTAACACAAATACAAAGAAGGACAAAAAGCCATGAAAAGTATTATTTTAACCATCATGAATGTGACAATCAAGAACACCTCCTTTTCCTACCTTCTCCAGGAGATGTGGCACTTGGGAACATGGTTGAGTTGAGGGCTCAGCAGTACCAGAATTGTTGGACTGGAATATTTTGGAGGTCTTTTCCAACCTAAGCAATTCTGAGAAAGCAAAACCCAAACTGCTCCTCCTCCCTCTTAAATCTAAGCCTAAACCCAAACCCACCCTAAGCCCAGCTGGGGCTGGACCCCTCCCTCTGGCCCTCACAGCCACACCAGGACTGGGTTATCCCATGATTGGCATCACCTCTGTCTTGCAGATTGGCACCATGCCCATGGCATTTTTGGGAACCTCACCAGTGCCAGTGATGCCTCAGGTATTGGCTTTTCTATTTTTCAGGTTCTGTGCTGCTTTATTGCGTGGGTCTGGGTTCACATTATGGGATGGTGAGCTGTGTGCACAGAGCAGGGAGACAAAACAATTCCTGCTCCAGCTGGGCACCAAGGACAAATGACCCAAATCTCAGCCCAGGAGCACAAACCCCGTGGGCTGGAGAGAGAAAAACAAGCAGGGTGGGACTGCCTGGGCTAAAGCTGCAATGGGACAATGAACTGCAAGGTGCAAATGGAGCAGAACTGATCCCAGGGACAGACCCCGGCAGCGCTCGTGCATTTTGGGGCCATTTTGGTTCATCTTGGGTGCAGCCCTGGCTGGGCTCTGGTGCTGCCCAAGGTGGATCCATGGAGGAGATGCTTTGGATAAATCCCTGCTTTATTCTGGGACTCTGCCCAGCCTCTGCTCCAGGGCAGCCTGCACAAGGCAGCACCAGGAGCCTCTCCTGCACCAACACCCCCCGATTCCTCCAGCAGCACCTTATCAGGATATTTTGTAAAATTGGGGTGAATCAGAACCTTTTGAGCCACTGAATCATTCTCACCTCAAAGCTTGGGTTCAGCTGCTGTAGACAGAAATGAGAAATTGTTTGTTGTCCAACCTCCAGATTCCCTGATCAATCTGCCAGTCCCCAGTGTATCAAACTTTTAGTGTGCTCTAAAAATGAAGAACTGGATGTGTGTCTGCATTTTAACGGGTGTTTGTCATCCCCTAGAGAACAATTATTTCAGTATTTGTCTGCTGACAGCAAAGCATTTCTTTAAACATGAACCCTCCAGAATTTAAAAGACTAGGCTGAAGATTTCTGGTTTATATCACACAATACTTTTGCTCAAAAAACTCCACTTTTCAATCCAAAGCCTGACCCAAAGTTCCCCTAAAGTTAGAGGCTGGCAGATATGAGGATGTTGACGTGCAAATTCGTTCCTCTAAGACTTGTCTCTAGCATTATTTTGCTATTTCAAAACTAAAAATTAGGTTTCCCCATGGAAAGCTCTGACAGGATCATGACTATCTGTCATTTAAAATGAAAATGTACTATTAGATTTTATTGTAGGAGAGATCAAGAACTCTCAAAAGAAAGAACAGATCATCTGTGTTTAATAAATCCCTGGGGAGGAGCTTCCCAGAGCAGTGTGGGTGCCTGATCCCCCCTAAATGTGGGATCCTTTTAAATCCTCATTGGACCCAAATTCCAGGCTAGACCTGAAAAGGTTTGTGGCTCAGCATGGTTATTAAAACACTGCATTGTTTCATAATTCTTATATACTTTGAATAATTTACTCAGAGACATTTTTTACTGCAATATTTTTGCAGCCTCTTCAGATGCTCCACTTACCCTTCATATGTTCATGTGCTTTTAAGCAAATTTCTCTATGAAACATTAATGTACCATCATGTAACCATAGTCTGGCCAGAATCAATTTTGATTTAATGTGATCACCATTTTTTATTTTTTTACCCCTTCAAGAGCCAATTTTTTTTATTTGACTTTTTGACTGCCAGGATATTTCCAAGCTGCTGAGATCCTGGGTGAAAAATCCCAGGTCAATAACACCACCAAAAACACATTCCCTGCTCCAGTTTTCCAGTAATTATCTCTATTTGAAGTGGTGAAAAATTCACTCTGCATCTTTTTCATTTTCTATCAGGTCTTCACCTGCTCTTTTTTTTTTTTTTTCTGTTTATTTGATCAAATATAATCTGGATGAGTTTTTTGTTTATTTGTCTTGCTCTTAATTTGCTAACTCAGGCTGAGTAGCAGCTTTAACCACTCCACTTTTAATTTTCTTGCTGTATCCTCCTGCCCACCCGAGCTGCTGGAATTTTAAGTGAAGAAATAACTTCCAGGCAGCCAACATCTCAGTCTTGCACAGAACTTTATTTTTCCTAATCACCTCTAATGTCTCATGGGCCATTACCTCTGCTGCTTTACACAACGGGCTCTGAGCAGGCAATTAGCTCGCGGTGAAACCTGCGGCAATTAGGAGCAGCAGCCATCTGCAGCCAGGTGGATTTTGGGGACAGCAGCACCCAAGTGGAGCTCAGCAGAATTTGGAACAGCATTTTTCCCCTTTCTCAGTGGAGATCTGAAATGTGGACGCTCTAATGAACGCCTTTATTTGGATGGGAGGAGTGAATTTTGCTCGGGGAATATTCTGGATGTTGGAAAGGAGAAAAGCTTTGAAATCACCAAGGTGGAGCACTCAGCTCTGGTGGAAGTGTCCTTGCCCTTGCAAGGGGCTGGAACTGTGTGAACTTTTAAGCTCTTTCCCAACCCAAACCATTCCACGATTCCCTGATGGAATTGTAAAAGCAAAGAGCCCCAAAATGCTGAGTTTGGGATGAGTCCACCAGGAGCAGAAATGGAGCAGAACAATTCTTCTCTGTGCAGGCTGCAAGGCTGGGATCTATAGAAGGGAATTTCACCAGATATTTCTAAAGCTTGGAGATTCCTTACTTTTCAAACAAAAGGAAAGCTGAACAAGAAAACCATGGGACAGAGCAGGCTGTGGAATATTTGGTGAACCATACCCAGTTCCAGTAATGGATCCCACTGAAGAAATCCACCTTGATAAAAATAACCTTTCAGTGGTTAGAAATAAATGCCAAAATATCTTTTTTTATTCCCTAAAATCTTTTTATTTTCTTTGCAGTTCAAACAACACAGGGAGGAGTTGGGCACAAAGGAAAAATCAAGCAAATAAAATTCGTCTCTCTCTGAGAAAAAGTCTTTCAAAGTATCGCCCTTGATTTTCTTCTAATTAAGCCTTAATTAGAATAGTCACTGTGACGACAAGAGAGTTATTCTTATTGCTACTTAAAATTGTGTATGACAATTTGATTTTCAACGGGGAAGAAGGGAAAGGTGGAGAATTCAGGCCAGGACAGCATTTCCAGCTGTACCTTCCCATCTTCAGGATGGAAGAGAGATGTGCTGGGTGTCTTTATTTGTTTAGAAAATGCCCCAAACTTGTGTGACCAAGGCTCTGAGCAGCCTGGCCCAACTCTGAAGTTAAATCTGACTTTGTTTCAGTCCTGGCTTGAGCAGGAGGTTTGGCCAGATGTTCTCCAGAGGCGCCATCAGCAGAAGATTTCTGAGCATCAAGGAGCAGTTACAGCACCAAGGCTTTAGCTGTTAATGGCTTTTGTTGATTTTATTGAGTTAAATCAGTGTTACTGTGATGGAATGAGATTGTTTAGCTGAATAAACTGAAACCCAGAGTTCAGGCTTCGTTCTCTTCCTTTCTTTGTTTCTGTTTTGATGCAGCCCCACCATCTTCAGAGGAGGGAACACCAGCAAGTCAAAGATTACCAGAGCCCTTACAATCCTTCCACAAAAGGACTACATCAAAATATTAACTGTGCCTGTGCCAAGGAAATGTTAATGAGTGAGATCTGGAAAGTTTATATTTAAATACATATAATTACAGCTTGCTGCTGACAAGAAATTGTGACCTTTCATCCTCTGAAACACTAAACTGAGATAAAAGCAGATATTCAGTCCTGCAAATACAATAGGACCTGGAGACCTGTGATTGCATCAACCTGCAATAAGTTGAATGCAGCTCTGCATTCCCTCAGTCAGTTCTGTATTCCTTCCTTCCAGATTAATGGATAGACATTAGTCAGAAATGTGCTGGGAAAACTGAAATTTCCTAATTCCATTGAAAAATCACTTCATTTCCACCGCAAAAATCTAAGCTCAAAATTGAAGAAGGAAAAAAAAAACCCTTAAAAGTTGAGCACAAAGAATAAATCTCTGTTTTCATTCATAGGCAGGACTGAAAAATGTGTTTGGGAAAAGAATTATTTAAATGCTCTAGATTACATTTGATTGGAGGGGAAAAATTCATTTCTTCCCCTGAAGGGAAAAAACTAATATGTTCCAAAGTGCAGTAAAAACAGAGCCATTCCGAGCTGTCATTTGCAATTAAAAAGAGAAAATATTTAATGGGAGCTGGTGAATACTTTGCAATGGCAAAATTGCTTTTAGCCCTTAGAAAATTTCCCCTTTATTAGAACCTCCAGTCTTTGTGTTGCATGTAATGAGGAATGTGTTGCATGGGAAATGAGGATGGACTGGACCAAGTGGAGTTTGAAGATGCTGGAATTTAGCAAGGAATGGATTTTACAGAGCAGCTGTGGCTCCCCTGGATCCCTGGCAGTGTCCAAGACCAGCTTGGATGGGGCTTGGAGCACCTGAGACGGTGGAAGGTGTCCCTGTCATGGTAGGGGGTGGTTATTTATCCAGATTATGGGACTTTTTCTAATTAAAATGTATAATTAATGATTTTTTAAAATTTCCACAGCTTCTACGTTTGTGTCCTCACAAGAGCCTCATGAACTTCAACTGAGCACAAAAGTGTAGGAGGAAAACAGAGCATGAAAAGTGGAAAAAATCTATGAAAATGTTTAAAATTTGAGTAAATCTAAATGAGGGATGAAAACCTGAGTGCATTTCACAACCTCTGTCCACCAGAATATGAACAAGTTCATCAGAAACATGAAACCAGGTGAAACAAATCCCACTCTGCCTGCAGGGCAGTGATGGATTTATGGGGATTTTTTTTCCCTAAAGAGGTGGCAAACATGGAAACCCACCAATATTTATTCACTTTTTAAATTTTTTCTCTCTTCTTTTCCATTTTGGTACCACCATAAATCTTCATCAGCCCCCTTTATTGAACTGCCCATGTCCTGATTAACAATCTAATGGTTCTGAGAGATGAAACTCATTAATTTTGATTATAGGCCCTTAAAGCAGGCACTAAGTCTTCCTTTAATTCTGATGGAATTGCCTTAATGAAGCAAAGGAGGCTGAAAACTGAGGCCAGCACAGTGCAAGCTGCCCATGCTCGGGGTGGTTGTAGTAACTCCTACTCCTGCTGCTACTCAGAGCAGTAACTCCTCACTCTGCTGCTCTTCAGAGCAGGAATTCTCCATTTCTGCTTCTTTCAGAGCAGGAATTCCTCATTTCTGCTGCTTTGCAGAGCTGGGTGCCCCTCAAGGATGGACAGATATTCCTGAAAATCCAAATTAACAGGAGGAGAAAAAAATACTAAAAAAAAAACAAACCCAAAAACCAAAGCAAAACAAAAAAACAACCAAACAAACAAAAAAGCCCAAAAAACAAACAAAAATGAAACTAACCAAACAAAACACAAGAAAACGCGATCCAAACCCAAAAAAACCCCACCAAAAAAACTCAAAACCAACCAACCAACCAACCAACCAAAAACAACCTCCAAAAAACCTGACCAAACCAAACCAAACCAAAAATTCCCAAAAGAAAACAAAAAAAACAGAATCAAAACCAGAAAGTGTATGGAAACTTAAGAACAATTTTATTGTCAGAAACTGAGCTGAGAAAAACATATTTACCATGGAGATGAGGCTCAGAGATGCAGATCCAGTGCCTGGAACTTGGCAGAACTCCCCTGTCCACTCTTGTGCATTCCCACACCACCACTTCCCTTCCTACACACAATAAAACAGGATTTTAATAAAATGTCAGGCCAGTAATAAAAGACCATTTTTATCTGACCTTTCAGGAGAAGGTAACTGAATTTGTAGTGAAATAAATCTGCAGGTTGAGTAGAGCTGGGTAAGAAATGGGTTTATTGTGGTGATATTTGGGATATTGTAGTGATATTGTAGTGTAGGGACATTTTTCCTCCCAAATTAGGATTAAGAGTAAAAATCTATCAATTTCTCATTAAATGATTATCAATAAACAGATTTACAGCATTTTGGCAAAATAATTTCTTCCCTTCTCTTCCAAACCGATTCAGTGTTGAGCTGCCTGAAGGAAAATCTAAAGTTTGAAAGAAATTAGACTTTGAAGGAAAATTACAAGTTTTCCTTTAAGACACATGAAAAGAATCCCAAGATAACTGAGGCAGGAAAAGCCCTCCAAGATCATGGAGTCCAATCCCCACCTTGTCCCCAGCCCAGAGCACTGAGAGACACATCCAGGCATTCCTGGGACACCTCCAGGGTTGGGAACTCCAAACCTCCCTGGGAGCCCCTTCCAAGGCCTGAGCATCCTTTCCATGGAGAAATTCCTGCTGATCTCCATCCTGAACCACTCCTGGAATTAAAAAGACCAAGGCTACTTTCTTCCCTCATGTTATTGATAAATAAGGAGCAGCCACAACTGTTGTGGTGAGACCAGGAACAGCCCAGGAGCTGGTCTGAACTTTTAATCCCCAATTCCACATTTTCCAGGAGTTGGTTTGAATTTTTAATCCCCAATTCCATGTTTTCCAAGAGCTGGTTTGAACTTTAAAACCAAAATTCCATGTTTTCCAAGAGCTGGTTTGAACTTTTAAACAAACTCAATTCCACATTTTCCAGGAGTTGAACTTTTAAACCCCAAGTCTATGTTTTCCAGGAGTTGGTTTGGACTTTTAAACAAACTCAATTCCACGTTTTCCAGGAGTAGCTCAGGAGCTGATCTGAACTTTTAAACCCCAATTCCACATTTTCCAGGAGCTGGTTTGAACTTTTAAACAAACTCAATTCCACGTTTTCCAGGAGCTGGTTTGAACTTTTAAACAAACTCAATTCCATGTTTTCCAGGAGCTGGTTTGAACTTTCAAACCACAAATCCATGTTTTCCAAGAGCTGGTTTGAACTTTTAAACCCCAATTCCACATTTTCCTGTTGGATGGGGGCACTCACACCCTGGATGCCAGCAGATCCATGGAGTGCAGCTCCTCCAACAGCTGACAGATGTGACAAGAGGGCTCCCAACACCGCACAAAAGCCACACGTGATCTGGCTCTGCCACTTTGGCCTTCCAGATCTACAGCCCCAAGCCAAGAAATGGGTAAAGGCCTCATTTGATCCTGAAATATTCCCCATTTTCATGGTAATTTGTGAGTCAGAGATTTGAAATGTTAACCGAGTCACAGTATTTATATAATTTCTAGATTGTGTGCAACACCAGCAGCAATTTGCGAGGTCACAATATGAGTCTTTTAAATATTCCTGATTCCAAAGCCTGTTTAAATCTTCTGCTTTGAAACTGTAATTAAAGCTTTCAGGGAAATCCTGTCTTACTCCCTTTTTGTTACCCAAGCCCTCCTCTCACTCCTCAGTTGCCTACACCAGATCCCACATAGGAACCTGAAATATGGATTTGTCTCCTACACCTGCCACGGAATATGGGCCTGGTAATTGAATTAAAGTTCTCCAAAATAAATTAATTTCACGTAGCAGATGGCCAGCATGGATTTCAGCTTGCTGTGTGGCAGCCAAATTGATTTAAATCAACTCGAGGAGAGGTAGGCTTTAATCAGGTCAGCTGACAGCTATTAGAGCAAACCTGATTGAAATTCAGAAATTTAGGGAAAATAAATCCACCACCAACCCAACATTCCCCTCCCACAGGGACTCAACAGATAAAACTTTTAAAACATTCAAATGATTCTGGTTTGGGTAATAAGATTTAGTAGAGCATGGCAGGCTTTTATTTTGCTGTTTAGTCTCCTCTGTGCCTTTTTAGTGGAAAAGGTGCCACATAAAACCAAGCACCACGGAACAAGGGAAGAGGGAAAAGGTCCAATTCTTGGCTGCCTTCAATCAATTTTTAAAACCGTTCAAACGAGACATGAAATACTACAAAGTCAAAATAGCTCAGTTTTATACTCAGCTCGCACGGCTGTAAATGAAAATAAAGCTGAAAGCAGAGAATTTGTGCAGCAAATATTTCCTTTTTTCCTGTCTTAACATTCCTTTTAACAATTCTTTCCAGAAAAAATCTCTTTGCTGTGCACAGAGATAAGATACAGGTGAGCTTGTTGTGCCCTCTGAGATGCCTCATTAGTGGTTTTTAATAATTATATTTCTCATGGCTCTGGAACAGCTGGGCCTTATCCTCCAGATAGGAATGAAGTCTCTGCTTTCTCTCTTATTTTGAGCATCTTGTATACAAAGCTGCTTCAGAAATTGATTTTCCAGCTTGTTGGCCAGCTCCAAACCCTTAATATTTATTTTCACCTCAAAATCCTGGTGAAAGCAACACTTCAGAAGTGTTTTGGGGAAATACATATCCAAGAAAGAGACTGACTAGGAAATAATGGAGTTTTTCAACCAAATGGGATATTTTAACACTTTCCATATTAAAAAAAGAACAGCTTGAGACTCAACTTCATGTCACCACCAGCAATTTCTCAATGTGGCATGGAAGGTGTGCGTGGCATGGATAAATACACCTAAAAATACCAGGAATCATTAAAAGCCACCAAGAACTGACAAGCTGATAGATCCAGCTGGACCAACCTTTCTAGCTGGTTAGTTCTAGTTCCAAACAAGACAGAAAACACCTACAGTGTTGCATTAATTTAGTGGCAGGACTGTTTTTAAAATTCATTTTTTACCTGCAGCCTTTGTTCCATAAATCACAGAATACCTCCAGCTGGAATGGACACGTGAGATGCTCAAGTTCCACTTCCATATATTGGTATGTAGAATATTCTGTATTTTTCCTGTAGGAAGTTGCTAGAAAATCAAGTGAGGTTGGAATGGATTCACTCATTAGTGCTGGAGGTGAATCTGCCACTTCTCTTGAGGCAGATTAGGCTAAAAAAAAAAAGTTGTTTACATTTGATTTGGCTCATTCTTGCATGCCCTTATTAAAAATACCTTCCTATGATCAGTTTCTGTTGCAGGCTGCCATCAAACCACACTTCCAAACCGCCCTGTCTAGACAGAAAAGAGCAGAAAAATATAAAATTGTGGGGTGTGGCATTGATCAGGAGGAGATTTTTCTCTTTTTATTTTATTATCAGCACAAAGCAAGGACCTGTGTGTGCTCCTCGTGCTCTCCAAGGTCACCTCACCTTGCTCTGCATGGGTTAACTTTGCCGGATTTGGATGAGCCACAAAATTTGGGATGCAAACAGAGGGCGAATCTGTGGCTGCAGGTGCTGGGGTCAGACTCTGCCCCAAAATCCCTGAGCATGGAGCATCCAAAACCCGCAAGGGCAGCACTTGGCAAACCTGATTTCCCCTACAAACTCACATTTAAAATATCAGTGGATTGTTGGAAACCCCAACACTTTCCCCTTCCATTCCTCAAATCTAGATTTGCCATTGTGTGCCCAGAGCTGGGACAGGGGAGAGAGAATCCAACACTCTTTTCTGTTTTATCTATTTGCCTCTCTTTCCCCATTTAGCTGCTCTTCCACTTGTGATTCACAACGTTCCAGCCACTTGGGAGTCAAAGGGAGCCGAAAACCGCGGCACAAAAAAAAACCCAACTTGCACAATCAAAGGCTTCGAGTGGGTCTTGATCATCAGATCACATTGAACTTCAGACTATTCATATGCAGAAAAGATTGCAAAATCCCAGCTTCAGATGGCTTTGCTTCATTAATGGCATGAGCAGCCACAATTATCAGGCTGTTGTTTCCAACAACGAGCTTAGAAATACAGGGAAACGGCCACAATATCTTGATTTATTGGGTTGGATCTTGGAAATGTCATCTCTGAGGCAACCTTTTTTTCCAGGCAGCTCAAAAAAAAACATCTGTTCTCAAGTTTTTGGGGGAGAAAAATAAAAGTCACACCAGAAAAATCGAGCTATTTTTGTACTGACATGAATGACAAATACATATCCAGAAAAATTCAGCAAGTGGGTTATTTTTATATTTCCTTAATTCAATAAGGCTGAATAAGGTGAATAGGAATAAAGTGAGCCAAGAGATTATTTGTTAGAATTGATATCTCTGTGTGAATGGGATTTCCAAGTCCTAGAAAGTCCAATTTCAGGTTGACAGTGCTGTAATAATGTGAAATTCCTTCTGGGATGTTTGCTGTGAACCATTCTCTGTCCTGGAATACAACAGGCAGCCACTTTTCCTGTCAAAGGTGCAAATTAAATCCAGAGATATCCATCCACAATGCATCATTTTCATGATGAGTTTACTCAGAAAAAGGTGCTGAAATCTGGCAGCAAATAAATCTGCTCAGACATTTTTGTGCTGAATATTCCATACGTGCCACCCCAAAATCACGGAATCACAGAATCAAGAAAAAACTTCTGAGGTCACCAAATCCAACCATTAACCTCAGTTTTTAATATCAAAACCTAAAAACTCTTAAAACAACCCCAAAACTCCAAGCAGTGGGGATCTCTGGTTCTGCACAGTTTCTTTGGCAGCTCCAGGAATTCTTTGATTTCCTGTTGATTCCGTTGCTTCCAGGGTGTTTTCGGTGTCGAGGATTTGCACACCTCTCCATATATAAATAAACCACTTATATAAAGAAACGAGGTTGGCAGGAGGGTATCAGCTGCTCTGGTCCGCCCAAAATGGTTGCTCATTTTTTCATGGATTTTATAAAAATCCTCAGCACTCATATTTTTTTCCTGGAAAGTTGTGATTCCCACAGATCCCCATGCAGGGAATCATCCTTCCTAATGGATATTTTTTGTGAGATCTTTCAGCTTCTTTACAAAGAGCACAGGAGGAATATTTTGTCCCAGCTCTGATTTTTCATGAATTTAATATTTCTATTGGAAGGGGAAAAACTGATTTTTCTCATTTTTACTTTTCAGGTACTGCTTGTAAATAAAAGAAAGATGATTTCAACTTATGAAATGGTTTAAAAATTAATTGTATCAAATACATAAAGTATCACAGGATGGATTTCCCTGTCACCAACACAAAAAGTTCCTCAAAGGGATTTCTCTGTCCCCACCAACCTAAAAAGTTCCTCAAATATTCTGCTTTGCCTATAAATCACAATCCCTGCATTTTACAAATATTTCTTTGCACAGAAATGATTTTTTATCTTTTAATCAAAGCAATTCCAAGGTAGAAGCAAGAAGAAATCTCACCTTTGCATTGTGTTGGGAATTCATGAAATTAACTCTTCTTCTCCTTTAATTTCATTTTCTCTGGCTGGAAAAAACATGAAAGTTAAGAGGAAAGATTCTTGCACCCCAAAATCCTTTTAGAAATCCTTAAAAATACACAAATAGACCAAGAAACTAAAGAAATCAATGTGATTTGGTGGTCTAGAAATTATCAATTACAGGCAAAATTTAGTCAAGTAGAAACAAAAGCAAGCAGGAGGATATCATTGCCCAAACTTAATTGCTTAAATTCCTTAAATTTCTGGTGTGAAAGGAAGCTAATTAGATATTGATTTAAATAAATGCAGCCTCCTGGTGGCTAAGCACTGGTTATTAAGGGTTCTTGTATAAATTAAAGGCAACAAGGAAAAAAAAACCCAAATATTTTTGTAGCCCTTGTTCTAAGAAAGGCTAAAATCAAAGTCTCATTCAGCCAGAAGTTACATTATTTGGAAACCTGCTCCTGTTATTGCACCGAGACCCTCATGGAATTCAGAGGGAAAGAACTGGCTGAAAACATGGAGCCAGGGGTTGTAAACATCCAGGCTGGAATGTAATTATCAGTTACAGGGTTTCATAGCATCAAATCCACCAAATTTAAGAATTTACACTTCCCTGAAATGGTGGCAACAAAATTCAAGAGTGCTGAAAGTAAGCCAATATCATTCTATGGTCTAGGCAATGTGTTAATTTTTAAACCTGATTATACTCACATTTCACTTTAGAAGAACAATTGGATTTTCTCCTGGTGGATTTTTCCAGAATCAGACATTCCAGGGCCATCAGAAATATTGTGAACATTTCTCCTGTGCCACAGATTGGGATTTTATTTCTTGGTGCCTTCATCTAACCCAATAACTCGTGCTGAAATTAGATCAGGCATTTTAGGAAGGGATTCAATCTTATTTTAAGGCTCCTCATATCTGATGCTGCATGAACCACATCCATTAATAATCTGTTCCACTGCTTAATTACCCTTGTTAAGAATACAATTAAGAAATTGTCTGCTTTTCATTTGACCTTTTTCTGTGTTCAATTCTCCTTCCAGTTCTATCAAAATTTTCTGATCATGTTTCTCTCAGATTCTCTCATAAATAGCCCTGCTCATACATAAATCTATTTAAAACACAAGCTCTCCTCTTCCTTGTCTAGAGTAAAAGTGGCTTGTGTAGACTAAAAAAAATCTAAAAGCAAGAACAGAAAGAACAAAGAAACATAAAACAAATTCTTTTTAAAAGCGGGTGATTTATTAAAAAGAAACTGAGTGGCTCATCTTGCACCATGGCTATTTTTAGACAAAAGTTCAGCATTTAAGGTTCAAATCCAAGGTGTTTGCTGATGCCCAGAATTTACTGTGGCAGCTCAAGTGCTAAATCCATCATCCCTTGGATATGATGCTCTCCATGGAAATATGGGGAGGAATGAAAGGGGTTGGAACAGGGGAAGGGCCTGGAGCACCAGGAGGGGCTGAGGGAGCTGGGAAGGGCCTGGAGCACCAGGAGGGGCTGAGGGAGCTGGGAAGGGTTTGGGGCACCAGGAGGGGCTGAGGGAGCTGGGAAGGGTTTGGGGCACCAGGAGGGGCTGAGGGAGCTGGGAAGGGTTTGGGGCACCAGGAGGGGCTGAGGGAGCTGGGAAGGGGCTCAGCCTGGAGAAAAGGGGGATCAGGGGGGCCCTTGTGGCTCTGCACAGCTCCTGACAGGAGGGGATTTGGGATCTTATCCCAGGGAACAGGGACAGGAGCAGAGGGAACGGCCTCAGGCTGGGCCAGGGCAGGCTCAGGGTGGGCCTCAGCAGGAATTTCCCCATGGAAAGGGTGAATAAACATTGGAACAGACTGCCCAGGGAGGTTTGGAGTGCCCATCCCTGGAGTTGTCCAAGGAATTCCTGGATGTGGCACTCAGAGCTCTGGGCTGGGGACAAGGTGGGAATCAGGCACTTGATGACCTTGGAGGCTTTTCCAACCTCATTGGAATTCCACTCCTCAGTGCTTCTGGGATCCTCTGATCCCACAGGAGCCTGTGGGGTCACCCACAGCTCTCTGGGATCCTTCCAGCTGCCCTTGAAGCCAAGAGCAGAGCCTGAAGAATCGCTGCTGATCCAGGGATTCCTCAGGCAGGGCTCCCGTGGCATCATTTGGGATTATTGACCCCTCCCCACACTCGCATTCACACAAACACCCCAAAGCCTTGCTGGCAGCACACAGGTGACAGCCAGAGCACACTTTTTTGGGTGTGTTTGTGTCCCCCTGACTCCCACGCAGAGTTTCCATGGGAAAACTGCAGAATGCCTCCACGTGGGAATTTTTAGTGCAGCTCCCAAACCTATCATCTCCCCAAAAAATGTCCTTTCATAGCCCTGTCAATCAGTGTATAATTAGCTGGATTTACATGCAGAACAGATGGGAATTCTGGAAATGTAGCTTTTGCTAAATGCATGTGAGGAGTTAAAAAGAAAAAAAAAAAAGAACCATGACTTAGGGATTTAATATATTTGTATTCCTAATGTGAGGTTGAATTAAATACAGTTCTATAAATATAGCCAGTAAAATGTGCAGCAAAAATGCCAGGAATTATTAATTACAAACAGCAACAACAAAGTTCTCTGGTATTTAGAGGAGAAAGTAAGAAAATACCACATTTCATGGTGAAAAATAAACGCCAGGTTCATGCAGATGACTTCAGATGTCCTTTTTAAGGAGAATTTCCCAAGTTTTACGGACATGAAATTCTGTCATTTTGGGCTAAGAATTTCCCTACTCCCTTCATGATGCCACCACAATTCACCAACACTCAGCTATTTAATATTTCTGAATGACTGTATAGAATATATGGATAATTTTACTCTTATCCACCAAAATATCACATTTCACAGCTATTTACTCTTTTCCTTTTTTTCCTGTGTCGTTCTTTAAATGTATTTTCTCCCTGTTGAAGTCCTGGGTCAGACTGAGTCTCCTGATAAATTAAGGAGATAAAAGAACACAAAAATGTGACTTTTTCCCCTTCTCCCTGCACACTACACCGCTTTTTGACAGCTCAGTTTAGAACAGGAAGAGAAAATAGAATGCCAAATTAAAAAGGAATAAAATGAATAAAAATCTCTGGTTAAAAAGGGGACCAATATTCACAATTTGGGGAAAAAAACATCTTTTCTGTCCCTGTGAAACTAAAATTACTCACAAACTTACCTGGAATTGCTAAAATAGGGCAGACAGTTACAACAGGAGCTGCTGGCAATGAGATTTTTGCTCAGCCACTGTCCTCAAGGGTTGAGACTCTCAGATAAGGAGCTGAAATTCAGGTTCCCTAGTAAGTAAAAAAGTGTGGCATGAACTGGACCAAGAATTGTGCAGATTTTCTTGCCCTGTGCAGAAACTCTGCATCACAAAGCACTTTAAAACACATAAAATTGAGGTTTTCTTTAAGAACAGTGCCAATTCCTGGGCATTATATTTTGTATTTTATTATTTCAGTGGATATCCACCTCCCTCCCAACCAGCTATGGTGGGAGCACCAAAATCAGGCCCTTTTTATCAAAATTACCATCATAAAAAACGGTTGTAATACGATTAGTGCCAGAATTAGATTCATTATGTTCAAGAAGGAAATGAAGGGCAAAGAATCCAGGTTTGTTTGCCATGGGTATTGGAATAAACACAATAAAGTGCCCAAAAATAATGCACTGAAGTGCTAGAACATCACACTGATGAGTGCTCAGTTTTTCCTCCTTGGGGCACAAAGCATAAATTAATTATACCTTGGAAGGCAGCTTGGCTGCAGGAGCTGGGGAGATGAGGGGAAATAGATGGAAAAGACTTTCTTGGCTGTTGGGAATATCCAAGGATGACAGAGGGATTATTTTTACTTCCAATATAAACAAGTAGCCCAGAGTTAAAATAAAAAAAAAAAAACCCAAAAGATAATTAAGACAAATTATCAGGAAAAGTGGACCTCCTGGCTAATCACATCTAATGATTTGTTCTTCTGGGCATATTTCTCAGGTTTTTCCCCTCAGAAAGGCATCAAGCCCCATCAGCCTAATTGTGAAAAATAGTTAGGCTCAGATTTTAACACGTTTAGGTAATTCCTAAAGATAGAGAGCAGGATATATTTCCTTCCAAGCAATATCTTGTTGAAATAAATTGGATCAGATCTGTAGAACATAACCATGAACTTATCTGGGGAGTTGAACACAAGGGAATGTGAAGGACACAGGAACTTTTCAAGTCAATAACGTTGCCAAAGCCTGCGTATCACAAAACTTCAGGTACTGCCACGACAGGCAGAATGGAGAGATAATATTCAATAAATAGAGGGAGAGAAAAAGCATCTGTCAATTGGAAACAACCAAACATGCAATGTTAAACTCCTGAGTCTATTTTCAGAAATGACAGAAATTCCTGCTTTAAGCCTGAACTTTTGATTTATCACTTTAGACAAGAGCTGAAGTTTTATCTCAGGGAATCACGGAATCCCAGAAGGGTTTGGGTGAAGGGATCTTAAATCCCATCCCATCCCACTCCTGCCATGGCAGGGACACCTCCCACTGTCCCAGGTGCTCCCAGCCCAATTTCCAACCTGGCCTTGGACAATTCCAGGGATCCAGGGGCAGCAATCTGGGAATCCCATCCCAGCCCCTTCCCACCCTCGCAGGGAACAATTCCCAATTCCCAATATCCCATCCAGCCCTGCCCCTGGCCATGGGAAGCCATTCCCTGTGTCCTGTCTCTCCATCCCTTGTATGAATTCCATGTTTAAGGTGATGTTTCTACTCACAGGGATCACCTTCAGAATAAAACTCAAGTTCCATTTCTGCCCAAACTCAGCTGTGGTTTCCTACATGGAAAAATGAGATTAGCAGGTAAATCCTGGTCAGAAAGCAAAGTCTGTATTCCATAAATAGAGACCCTCATCAAATTCAATTGTATTTATATTTCTTTGAATTACCAAAACTCAACAATGTGAGCTTTCAATAACAGCTGAGAGATTAATCTTTGTAACATGTTAAATAATAACTTTCAAATGAATCTAGCATTTGTTTTCCTGAAGAGATGGTAGCAGTATGAGGCTTAAGACTTTGATTCAAAAAATTATCATATCTTTATTGAGACTGAGGGAAAAAAATTAAACTTTCTGTATGAATTACTCTGTACATATTTAATTTGTCTAAGTCAACAGGCTTTCCTCTACTTGTTCACATTTTTTTGTATTTAAACAGACCAAAGCAAAGAAAAAAACCCCTATCCAAAATGAGCAGAAATGTTATTTTGTGTCTAATGAAAAATATGGGATTATGAGGGAAATGCACTTGTGAAATGTAATTAAAGTTTACACCACTCATCCCCAGAATTCAGGTACCTATTTAAAATGGAATATTTATGTCTGCATTACAGGGAGTTATTGTATCTGTAAGGACAAATGTTAATTATGGAGGCATTACCAAGACAGGCACAGAATTATTATCATGACTTGCTCGGGGTTCTCTCCACTCTTGAATTCTGGAGAGGAATTGCAGTGAGAGTGGAACAACAAGGTGGAGATGAACAAATGTTCTTCACGTCCTGGCAAAGCTTTGCTGAGGTGCTGGAGAAGCCTGGGAGGAAACATCCAATTCCAGAATTCCACCCACAGCACCTGGTGCTGCCCTGAGGGGGTTCAGGAGGAGCCCTCGTGTCTGTCACATCCTCACACACCTTTCCTGTCCCTCTCCAGGGAGGCTGTGACAGCTTGTCAGGGTGGGATGCCCTCAGAGCTGCAGCAGATCAGGACATCTCAGGGCTATCAGAGAGCACTGGAGATTGAGCATTGACAGAGATCCAGCCTGGCACATCCCATATTGCACAGCCAGCTCTGGCCAGGCCAGACAACAAGGCAGAAACACTGGCAATGATCTACCCTTGGAGTTCAACAAACAGCCAGCTCCGTGCAGTCAGCAGAAAAACCAGCTCCGTTCTTCCCCTCCAACTTGTTAACCCAGCTTCGGATTGAAAATCAATGTCAGCATCATGCCCTTTGGCTTCTGATGGCTAAAAGTTGGCTTCTGAGGGTTAAAGGTTGGCTTCTGATAGTTAGAAGTTGTTTTCTGATGGTTAAAAGTTGCGTTCAAGTTGAACCCAACAGAACCCATGTCTCCTGTCTATTTTTCCAGGAACAGAACATATTTCTCTGTTCTTTCCACCCTCCAACTTGTTAAGCCAGCTTCAGATTGAAAATCAACATCAGCATGGTGTCCTTTGGCTTCTGATGGCCAAATAATTGGCTTCTGATAATTAAAAGTTGTTTTCTGATGGTTAAAACTTGTCTTCAAGCTGTACCAAACAGAACTCATGTCTCCTGTCTGTTTTTCCAGGAACAGAATGTGTATCCAGTTCTGCTGGGGGTCAGGCATGCTGACAGCAGCTGAACACTCTTAAAAACAGTGTTTTACTGTAATTATGCTCATTTGTACCACAGAGAGATGCAGGTTTTTTGTTAGCACTAAGTTTTGTTTATAAAAATTGCCTTTTCACTCACCAGGTAAAATGACACTATATAAATGACGTATGTGCTCATGAAACCAGATTTAAAAAACCACAGCATGGCAGAAGAGTAGAAAAGAAATAATAAAGAATGTTTTGCTATAAACACTCATTTTTTACATGGAATATTTACCCATCCCAACCCACACAGAGAGTGCTTTGCACAGCTCAGGTCTGAACATTGGAGGATCAGCACCAAGAATTATTTTAGCTCGGAGCACACCTCCAAAATGAAGAGCTCCTTTTAATGTGTCAGCTTTTATTTTTGTTAATGTTGTCTGGAAACACCTTTAACTAAATGGCTGAGCATGGAAAATTAAAAGTTCTCCAGATGCAGAAGGTTTATGGGTCTTCACCTGAAGCCTGCAACAGCTGGGGAAAGGCAGAGGCACGTCTGGCCTGGGCTCCTCAATGGATGTGGAGATTTTCTGTTGGTATTGGACCAAGCCCAGCAGGTACAGTGCTGCAAAGAGTTCCCTACTCTTCTTTAAAAATGAAAAGGGGAAGAAAAGTGCCAAAATATTCCTATCATAGTTCTCTGGACATGCCCAGCATAGCAAGTGGAGATCTCAGTTATATTTGGCACGTGCCATCATCTACCAAGGAAAACTCTGATTTTTGTCCATGCCCTTCTTTTAGCTTTATGAACCCCTACCCACACAGATACCCAGAGAGGTTCCAGACCTGCAGGTGTTCCTGCACAATCAGACATTTAATCCTTTCAAACAGGACCCAGAGTTTGAAAGAATCATTCCTGCTTCATTTTGGGTTCTGTGCATGCTGGAGTCCTCCGAAGAGGCTCAGTAATTCCCGAGGAGGTGGGGAGGAGATGGGAGGCCGTGGTTCTCATGGGAAACCTTCAGGCTATCAAAGTGCTCCGTGAAATCACCAGGGATGAAATCCATATTTCCCCACTGAGTTAAACACGACCTGACAATGCCAATGAACTTTCAGAGAACTGACAGACAAATTACAGCGTGCGTGTGCTAAGCCACGTCGAAACCTTCATTCCTAAAAGCCATCCTGTCAGGAGCTGTAAACACTGATAACACCCAGGATCCTCTTCCTCCCTCCCGTGGCACGTCCTTCCTGCACACAGACTGCTTCCAGACCCTGCAGATGATTCGGTTAATTGCTAATTAAAGTCATTCTGACCTGGAAGAAAGTGAGGAACACCGAGGTGTTTCTGGCCACAGTCAGGAAAGGTTTGTTGTTTGTCTCTGAAGATCTCCACCAAGAATCTGTCCCTTCCCACACTGTCCTAAATTATTCCTCCACATATTCTATGTTTGAGGATTTGGTTTGTGGAGTTCTCTGCATTTATTTATTTATTGCTTTTTATTCCCTGACAGTTATGAGGAAACAAAGGCAGCCCACAATCTGTGTGTTCATACACACATCAGGAGGAATTTCTCCATGGAACAAAAACGGTGGTCAGGCATTGGAATGGGCTTCCCAAGGAGGTTTGGAGTCCTCACCTCTGGAGATGTCCATGGAAAGCCTGGATGTGGCACTCAGGGCTCTGGACTGCTGACAAGGTGGGGATCAGTCACAGGCTGGACTCAGAGGGGTTTTCCAAGCTGAACAATTCCAGGATTCTGGATAGAGGACACTGGGAGAGGATGCATGATCACAACAGGATTAGGCTGGATCCCTCTTAAGCTGAAGCTGCCGGGCTGGGTTTTGCTAAAACCTTCCACACCTGTAACCACAGTCCAACATTCTCCCTGAGGGGAGAAAAAGTGAGGAGAAATGTTGGTGACCGATCTCCAAAACACCTTTTAAGATCTGTATCACCCCTTTTCCTGCCAATATTCATCCTCCCTGCCCAGATCCTGTCCCTATTTGCCATCCTATCATTGCCCATTTCACCTCCTGCTGAAACACCTCATACTCAAGTGGGAGCACTTCAATTTGGAATTCCCAGCCCTCAGCCAGCTCCAAGACAATTCACTTCAGCCAATGCTGCAAAATGAACATGAAATTGCAAAATGAACAATATTTGCCCTCGTGTTTTTTATTTATTCCTACTTCAAACCAGTTCTGTGCAGATCAGATTCTGCAATCATTACAATCCTGCAATGTCCCAGGATGTTTTATTCACATGCCAAGCTCCTGTCAGACCAAATCAGACAATTCCAAGGAAAAAATGTCCTTTTGGGGGAACAAAGAGCAGGGAACTGGGCTCATAGTACCTCATGCAATGTTTGTCCTGGCTGGCTGACACAGCATTTGGCTGGGAAGCATCAGAAATGGGTTTGGATTTTTGGAAAAAGTTTCATAGATTCATTGTTTCTCCAGGAAAGTGAGAAATCTTGCTGGGAAAAATGACAATCACCCAAAGTGAACAAGGAAAATGTGATGATTTTCTGCAAGAAAAAAAAAAAAGAGATTTATTTTCAGATCAAATTTTATGCTGTTGTTGCTGTACTTTTGGTGGTGAGAAAGCTTTATTTAGTCACCAACCCAATTTCCAGGGTGTTTCAAACAAGAGCTCTGGTTTGGCTGTCCCCCTTGCCTTTCCCCTCCTTTCACCATATGCTGATCTGACATTCCAATCCATCACAGAGCAAGGCTGTCAGATCCTCCCTCTGGAGTTCTTACTAAACACTCCTGCAAACAACCACACAGCTCTATCGATCTTACAGCAAATAATTAAAAAAAAAATTTAAAAAAGCAATTGCAGCCAATCCAACAAGATTTCAGGGGAGACCTTGCAAGCTTTGCTCTTTAATGTTCCAGTAACCTGGGTTATTAACAGCACTGATATATTGAGGTCAGCTCAAATTTGGGCCTGACAGAGGAATCAAACATCTGCAGAGAAAACATTGTGCTTGAGGTGGGAATGAATGGGTGCAATTCCATGGCCTGTGTTCTGCAGGAGATCACACAAGATGATCATAGTGCTGCCATCTGGCCTTGAAAATCTATGAATCTGCACTGAAATTCTCACTTGAACTTAGCTGACCTCTCTCCGAGCCCATCTGTAGGTTGAATATTCCCATTAAAATGCAAGCCAGGCACACTTCACCAGCCTCAATCAGCTCCATTTGATGGAGCCACTGATGCTGGATTTTGGCAATGAAAAACCCAAGAAAACACGAGAAAAAATAAAAAAACCCCAAGCATTTCTACCTATAAATGCAAACAGCAGAAAAATTATAAACTAACACCCCCTACAGCCACCAGAACATTTTAGGGACTGCCACCATGAGGAACTGCTGGCACTGAATTCTGAACAACCCTGGATAATCCAGTGCTGATGTTTGCATGGGAAATACCCCAGGAATTAACTTGGCTGAGGTGGTAGAGGAAGGCTTGCACAGAAAGTGGTTGGGACCACAGCAAGCAAAGGAACGGCAATCACACAGGTTTGAAGTGAGAAAAGTGTAAAGGAACACACAAGGGTAAAAATCTTCTGCTTCAAGTTGCAAAGATTTCTCTTTTTTTGGTAAGAATTGTTCACCCAAGGCCCGGCTTGAAATCAGGAATTAAAAATCCAGCAGAATGGGGTTTTTAAAGAGTTGGAGCAGCAGAGTGAGGTGGAAATCCTCCTCCAAAGCTGGGCAGCTTCCTGGTGTAGGCTCTCCTCTCCTGGGGCCAACCAGACTTCCAAAAACTTCTCCTGTGTTTCACTCTTAATAACCCTGATATCAACTAACTACCCTGAAAAAATTTTGGAACAAATATGTTTGGTGGTTCTACAGGAACAGTGGGAGCCTGATCCTCAGTTTATTGCTACATTGCATTTAGATATAACCAAAAGTGAAGGGAAGGAAAAAAGGGAAAACCAGGGTATCAGCAGGAACTTTTATTCCTGGGTTTGCTGGGGGGGAGGTTGCTTTTTAGTTTATTTGGTTTTTATAAATATATATTTTTGATCCAATGTTCTTCACTCAGCTGGATTTTGGTCCCAATGAAAGCATTTTGTGTAGGATCAAATGTGGGCTATTTCCAGCAAGTTACTCGGGGAAATATATTCAAAAAGAGACTGGATCCTGCTGATGGAAAACAAAAACAAACAAAGAGACAGGCCAGGAAGGAGATGTGAAGAGAAGGAAGTAATGAAAGGAGCATTTGGGGCCCTGCTATTATTACACTGTGTCCATCCCCTTCTCCCTCACTCCCAGCACTGTGGGGTTTAATTGTCCCCTGAAGAAACAGTTCTGTGGAGAAACCCACAGGGAGCAAAGGCTCTGTCAGGGACAACCAAATTAATTTCTCTGTTGGAAGCATGATTGTGACTTCAAACCCCAGAACAATGTATTTTTAGCAGTTTGGACCATCTTTCTTTACAGCAACTCTTGTCCTTTATCCTTCGGAGGCTGAGCCCTGGTAGCAAACACCAATTTAGGGACACTTCAGCCGTGAGGATTGGGAGGTCTGGCTGCAACATTGCCTCAGCTTTGTCAAATGAGGATAAATCCCATTAGAATGCTTTGGAGGTGGCCTAAGCAGCATGAAAAAGGAAGGGATTTCTGCTCATTCAAACCATGCCATCCCACTGTGCAAGGGGATAACGAGGCAGATTTTGCAGCAATAAGGCCCACTGAGGCCTGTTAGAGGCTGTGATGTGGCTGCCACCTCCAGAAAATCCTTAACCAGCAGATTATTGGAGAGGATATGCAGAGGAATCCTCTCTCAGAGTTGGTAAATTCTGGCCCTGGACATCTGCTCGTGGCCACTGCCAGGGGAGGGACACGATGGCAGATGGTCTCAGGGCTGTCCCCCACTCTGTCCTGAGTGCTGCCACCGGGCCTGAGAGCTCTCACTAAGCAAAAAGCTTAGAAAAACACAAAATCCCCCCCAGTATTGTATATTAATATGTGTTCAGCAAAAAGAAAACCCTCTGAGAACTCCCTCCTCTCACAGCTGAATACAGAAAAGCAGCAAAGAGGCAGAGGAGGCCTCATGTCTTTGGCCTCCGTTCTCCAGCCTCACTGTCCCATATCAAGGATGTTCCTCTTAGATCAGGCAAACTTGCTCTTTTTCCAAAAAAATCCCTCATAAACCCTCACAAAGGGCAAGGCCTGGCTCAGCCCTATGGGCAAGGGTCCCATCCCAAACTTTCCTGGGTTACACAGCAGCTGAGCTCCCCAGGGGTGTTAGAGATCCCTTTCCCATGAAATCAAAAGCTCTCAGACTGGTAAATGTCCAAATATTCTCTGGCAGAAAATACCAGGAAGAGATGTGAAGTATCCTTAGTGATACTTCCATCAGAAAAGAGCAGAAACCACCTTTCTTGTCAGAAGGAATACCTGCACCTCTACAGGATTCTTTCCCAAAAGATCCTTTCCCAAAAATATTAGTGAGAAAACACAGCAAGGCAAGTCCAGCTGCCTGGCATCTGAATCTATTTTCTTCTTAGTTCTATATATTTCTTAATTATGAAAATGTTCTCCTTTGTACTGGATACATGGGACTAATTAACATTTTCAACAGCATTTTAGATGCATCACACTGATTCCCAAAAGACCCTACATTTGTACCACACATTTTTCAAAAGCTGTTTTGTGCATGTTCTGTTTATTCTACTTTAAATTGTATTCTTAAAAAAAAAAAAAAAGATATAAAATCCCTCACAATAATGAGGGGAAAACTAATCCTTCACGCCCTCAGCTTTTGCTGAATTGTCCAGTGCAATTTGTGAAGTCAGAGAATAAAGTTTGGCTTTGCCTGTCACCCCCATGTCTAAAAAAGCTCTTATGTTTAAAACAATATCAGCGACTTCAGGGCACTCAGAAAATCACAATTCCTGACAAAAGTTTCTGTTTGGTTGGCACAAACCTATTAACTGTGCTGAAAAGAGTGACAGTAATTGCAACTGGCTAAGGGTTGATAAGAAAACTCGGGCTGCTAATTTGAAAGAAAATTTACAGACTGGCAAAGCCGTGTCAGACAAGGGAAGCAAAGATAGCTGCACTTGGTGGGTTTTAATTCAAGGCAAAAAAGAGGAATGAATTCATAATATTTGTATTCTAACAAGAGACTTTTTCAAAGTGATAACTTTATCACCTTTTGTATCTCAGTCCATCAAAGTCTGCTCACAGAAAAATGACCTTTGCCACAGACCAAACCTGACCCTTCCTGCTCAGTTATAAAATAAACATAAATACAGGACAGCAGATCTGACCTAGTAACACTGGCAGAGATTTTGTGCTGCAGGCCCTGAAGCCGTGGCTCATAAAAGAATTGAGGTTTGTGATTCAAGAGAGAGAACTGAACTCTGCAAACAGAAAATCAAACTCTCCTCCTTGGCCTCAGGGTGTTCAAGCAGGAGAAGGCACCAAGTGCCCCCTCCCACCAGGGCTGGCAGAGCTTCACTGCCCAAATTAACCAAAAATAAATAAAATCTCAAGTCTATAAAGCTGCAATTTCCTTCAGGTGAGGTTTTGGATCACGCTGGAATGGGATGTCCTTCCTCAGCATCTCCATGTCCACACAGTCTCCCCCATCATCACCATCCCATCCCTTTTCTCTTGTGCCCTTCTCCTGCAGCTCACAAACTTCCTGAGGCCAGGGAAGGCTCCATGTGGACTCCCCTGGTTTGTAGAATTGAATTAAAGCATCTGTGGCTCCTCTGTAATGGGATTATCAGTGTTCTTTTATCTGAGTTTCAAAGCAGCTCAGCAGTGACCTTTCCTCGAGTGTTTCCCTCTGATTCTTTCTGATCTGCATTTTTTTTTTTTTTTTGTTGTTAGAGAATGAACTAAAAGATACAGCAGAAACCCCTGGATGTGGCAGGGCTTTCTGGATCCCTGAAAGTGTCCAAAGCCAGGTGGAACACAGGGACAGTGGAAAGTGTCCCTGCCCATGGCAGGGGTGGCACTGGATGAGCTTTAAACTCCCTCCCAACCCAAACAATTCTGGGATTCTAATCCCTGTAGGTGACCACAGCACAGGAGAGCTGCAGCTCCTATAAAATCTTCTGGAAATTTCTGGGAGTTATCTCTCCCATGAATATGAAACACAGCCTCTGCTTATCCTTGACCAGACACAACTCTGCATTTTAATGCTCCCGGAGCGTTCGGTGGCTCGCGGAGAAGAGCACTTTTGTAATAAGGTTTGATAAAACATCACCCTTGGGAGAGCTCGTACATAAACACCTCCAAAGAGTTATGCAAGCCCAGCATGCAGCTCTCATGACAACACATCCATCCAGCATCAACCTAGGGCTTAAAAAGGTTCCACCTCTGCATAGCAATGAGCTTTTCCTCAGAGTAATCCTCGCTCTCAACTAGGAAAGCAAAGGGAAGCACAGAAGGGTCCCTCCCTCTCCTAAACCTTGATGAAATTATTGTTTTTGGGATGGGGATTAAAGCCAAGAGTTCTGCCAGCAATAGCAAACACGTTGTTTGCACAACAATCACCTCCCCCAAAAGCCAGCTCGGTGTCATCTCAGATTTTTGTGATGCCAGCTGACAGCCAGGGTTTCTAAGGAAACACCGATATTGGGGGAGCTGCAAGGAGAGAAAGAAAAGGACAGAACCTAAAAATAAGTGTCACACGCCTCTTCCAGACATGAGAACCACCTGATAAAGAAATTGTAAACATCTTGGGACGGTAACATTTCTAAGACACCCACAAGGCTCCACCCAAGCAGGATCATCTTGCACCAAACAATAGTTTGCTCAGAGGGAGTTCTGCTTTTGAAATCACCTTCTTTTAAATGTATTTAAATATGCTGACTGCATTATTTCTGAAATTATCTAGAATAAATGGGATCATTTTCATTTTGTGCCACTGCAGCCCCCATTAGGACTCAAAGTTTTAAGTGGAGCATGAATAGGAATTTCCTGATTTTGAGTACCGATGGTTTTCATGCTGGAAGTATAAGCTGATTTTCTTTAATTAAACTGGAATAGGTTTGGGGAGCAAAACTAATACCCCTCTCCTGGAGCACTGACAGGCCATGCTGGAATCCGACATCCAGAACACTCCAAATGCACTAAAAATTCCCAAAGAAATGACATTGCAGCACAGCAAGTTAAACACTTTTTAGGTCAAGCTGTGGAAGCAAAATATCCTCAGAATATTTTTGGAATGGCCAAACCCTCCAATTTTTCAAAATGTCATTGTTTGTCCAATTAACCCAAGAAATCTTCTCTCAGAGGGGGATGATCAGAGAGATTTCTTCATCTCTGCTGAAATGAGAGCTGTGCTCTGAAAAGGGGCTCCAGCCGGGTCTGTAACAGCACCAAAGACAAATTCCTGCTGAAATAACTTTGACACAAAGCTCACTAGAAGCACTTAAGTATTTCACCATCCCTCCCAATTATGTGGGCAACCACAACCAGTGCACAGCCACGAGATGATTTCACTGAATGTGACTACTGGGCTTTAGGCTATGGATAAATATTCAAGGTTTTACTCCCAGACAGTCACTAATGAACTCCATGTACACATCAGGAGAGAAATATTTGTAGAACTGAAGTCAGAATCTTTCAGTGAGTTTTTAGAAAGAGCAGCCAGACAGTTTTTTTGGGGTATAACTTTGATGTTTTGTGCTGTTGGTGTTTAGAATGAGATGCAGAGGACATTGGTCTTTAACCCTTCACTCTGAGCACCATTATTTACCCTGAAAACTCTCTCTGCATCAGGGTTCCAATAATTCTTGTGCTGGTATTTCAGGTTTCCCAGAGCAGCTGTGGCTGCCCCTGGGTCCCTGGCAGTGTTCACGGCCAGGCTGGACAGGGTTTGGAGTAACCTGGGACAAGGGAAGGTGTCCCTGCCATGGCAGGGGTGGAATGGGATGAAGTTTAAGGTCCCTTCCAACCCAAACAATTCTGGGATTCTGTGAAATCAGAGGGGAACAGCCTGTGGAATCATCAAATGTTATTCTCAGAGGAGTACAGGGATCTACCCCTAGGAGAGAAGCAAATCTGAGCTGCTGTAGGCAGGAGATCGGTGGCTCCTTTTCCCAGCCTGCCTGGCTGCCTTTCTGACTTTATCCAGGCTCTTCCAGCAGGCTGGAAGAGTGTTCTAACATGTGGAAACTCATTTGGAAGTGCTCCCATGGATCGTGTGCAATGAAAGGACTCATCTGCTGTCTGAGGCAGGTTAAAGCTTTACAAATCCGAGCAGACATTACCTTGGCTCCCCCTGCTCCTGTCTGGAACAGCTCCAGCTGGAGCCCAGAGATGGGTTTCAATTAGCAGCACGCACTCAGCTGAAATGGAAAGCAGGATAAAAAAGCCCCCCTTGCTTTTTGTCTCTCTCCTTACAGCCAGAACCACACAAATTGATTTGTGCCGTTCCTGAATTTGGTCTTTTCCAGGTTTGATTCATGATGATAAAGCAGCAGAAAATAAATCTTCATGGCTGATTTAGCAAGTGGGCAGGACAGCCCCCAGCCTGACTAACCACCCTGAACTTTGAAATGCTGGATCTCCATCACCATTGCCCTCCTTCCTGAGGCTGCAGCAGGGGAGAATCTCCAGTCCATTCCAAAGGTTGAGGAGATGGAGTGGTTTCCATCTGAGATGTGATTATGGTGGATTAAACTCTTCATTTCTGTGACAAAGTCTTGATAAGGGCAGGAAACCACTCTGAGGAAGTTTAGAAATGCCTGCAATTGCTTAGGGATTCTTGGGGAATAAAAAGGGGAGGAGAAAACATGAGAGGATGAAAAAGAGGAAAATTTTCGCTCGTGTTATGAAGCACTCACCAGATTTCCAGACCTTTTCCAGGACACTCCTTCCAGGGGCACTTTGGGACCTTGGACAGCAAACAGGAGAAGTTCCCCAACAGTTCATGCCCATTCCTCTTGGTTCCAGGAGCATCTTAAGCTTCTCATGGTGCTCCTCACTTGATAGAATCATTAACTCTAAGATCATCACTTCCAATCATTAATCATGAGACTCTTCATTAGGAACCCAGGATTCCTTTAAAATTAAAATACAGTAGACCAATAAATATGAGACCTTGTCCTAATTTCTAAATAACCAAATTTTTGTGATTGATGTACATATTTCACTTTTAATTCTAAATAGTGGGAAAAATCTTTAGAATGGTAACTGGGAAATTTTAGAATTAGAATTCACATTCTCTTCTCCCTTCTCATTTTCCTGGTAAATTTTTTGCATATCTCTTGGTCTCTAAAATTCCCTTCTATGTTTCTCCACACAAAATAAGAAATATGACTCCTTTTATCTCTGAGCACATTTCCCAGTGGAGCAGTTTCAGCCCCAGCCTCAGCTCGCTGGCCACAGTGCCTGCAAATTGATTTATTCATCATAATGGTCAAACTTTGTCATCCAAATGCTGGGAAACGCCGTAATTCAATCTTTGCATGTCCTTTAACTTTCTTTTATCTCTCTGGCTGCTTTAACAACTGCTAAAATGTTCAAGGCAAGCTTTTATGTATTTATGAAGCAGCCAAAAGCAAGGCGAGAGATTAGAAGGAAGCTGGATGTGTTACTTAAAGCAGCAAATATGAAAAACAATATTTTGATTTGAGTTTTGAAGATTAACAGTGAAGCAGCAACAGAATCCCTCAAAATATCACTAAAAAAACCCTTTGGTTAAACCCATGGTCCAACTAAAGGCTATAAAACCAAAATTGTTTATTTCTCTTTTTTTCTCTAATAAGTTGAATTTAGGTTTTTTGTCCTTATACAAATGTATTTGTGCATAGATGTAACAAATACATAAATTTCCTGCCCATCTGTTCTGCAGATTTCCAAATGCACAGGGACAGACATCCCTGACCTGTACATGCTCAACAAAATCCCTCTTTTTAACTGTAAAATGTTGCTAAGCATTTGTTCATGTTTTATGGAACACACCAACTTGTCTTGCACTTTTTTCTATTCCCAGCTCTCCTCACTTATATTTATTTAATGTTCTGCTCTCCACTTGTGGCTTCGCTTCTTCCACTGAAAATCATATTCAGCAAAACCTGCTTCTCTTGAAGCTTAGTCATTATTTCCTGAATTTTAGTATCATTAATCAACTTCTCCACTTTGATTCTGACTTTTAGACCTCGAGTTTTAACCTGTCATTCCCCTGCCTTATAGGGGTGACAATATCTGGGTTTATGGGGATTTTTTTGTTGTTCTGTTGTCATGGAAAAACATCTTTTTACTGAGATTTAAGGAGGGAATGGATTTGGTATTGTTGGCTTGAATAAAATAGAAATTCCTATTTCTGTTTTAATTTAGTATAGTTTTACTGTCTGAACCAGCTATTGGAATATCTATATTTTCCACACACAAGTAATTATATTATAATTTAATATGCAGACTTTACTAAGCAAGATCCATTCCCAAAGGATCCAAGTGTAATTTCTCTTGTTTATTTCCTTCTGAAAAATATCAAATTACCAAAAGACCATCTGGATTGATTCTGGGGTTTCATTATTTAATTATGCTTTAGTTACAGGGATAGAGGTTTCAGAAGCACTTCAGGACAAATTATATTTCATAAATTATTTCCCTGAATAGAGACTTTTGGTCTGGGTTTGAGACAGGGCCTAACTTAAGGGTATAAGCTCAGTTTTGATTCATTCAGTAGCACATCAGTGAGAGGAATATTAGAGCAGCCTTAAAGCATCTGAGTGTTCAGGGCAGAGATGTTTATTAGGGATTTCATAGCCCATCCTTCAAACCAGACCTTAACCAAATTCCCCAAGCTGACAGAAATAATAAAGTTCCAGGGATTCGTACTGAAACACTTTAATATCTAAAGATGAGCCTAGCTCTCCTTTCTAAGATCATTTCAGTAAATTAGTATTGAGTTATACAACCTAATGAGGGAAATTAATTTCCTTAAATTACCTTCCGTGAGTGAAAACAGGCATAAGGAATATAATCAGATAATTATTTTTTTTGCAGAGGAAAGAACCACAGCGAACGGAACAAACTGGGATGTCTGGGATGAAAAGCACTTCATTTTCCTTCCAAAACAATTTTACATAATAATTCTATTTTTATCCTCCCAATGACTTCCATCCAATCTCTCTTCACTTCAAAATATCTGATGATTGCTTTTTAGCAATAAGATAAAGATAAAGCTTTTTAATTTCTTAGGTATCAACTGCATACAACCAACAATAAATCTAAATATTACCTGTTTATGGTTTCTTCCAGGATCTTTGAATTTCCTCAGAAATATTTCTTCGGATAGGAACTTTCGATATAAATAAAGTGGGACAGATTTTACTCCTCCTGTATTATTAACAACTCTTCCAAAAGTGCAGTTTTCTGGTTTTATTTTAGGAGGCATCTCCAAATCCAGGCTTAAGCATTAATATTAACAGCCAGAATATGACCCCATTGCATTCAATTCCTGAAGCATGCTTCTGTGAATTCATGAAAAGAGATTTTATGGTTTTGAGAGAAAAGAGACAGTTTGAAATTAAAAAAAAAAATTATTAAAAAAAGCAACACGATGACAACAACAACCCCCCAAAATGCAAATAAAGCAACCCCAAAATGGAGCGGAATGTCTTTCCCATTGGACAAATCTGTCCTGACAGCTTCCTTCCTGACAAAGAATGGGAAGTGCTGCAGGATGGATGCCATGCTGGGCATCCCTCCATGGAGATGGATCAGCTCAGCTCCTCTGGACTCTGCCCCAAAGGACATCCCAGATTTCTGGGGTCACCATGGAATCACCTTCCATAGACTGAGATCTCATCCAGCCTGGGACGGGGCAGCCACAGCTCCTCTGGGCACCCTGTGCCAGGCTCCCACCACCCTCACAGGGAAGAATTCCCTCCCAATATCCCATCTGAACCTTGTCTCTGTCGGCATGAGGCCATCCCTGTGTCCTGGCATTCCAGACTCTGTAAATCTCCTGCAGCAGGTCGCACAGAGCTCCTGGAAGGGGGCAGAGGGCCACAGCTCCCAGCACTCCTGGAAGGACACGGCAGTCCTGTGTCATGGACGTATTTTATGAAAAAACCTTTTGCTAGGATCTTTTCTTCTGAGAAGCTGAGAGGCCTCAGGAACAAAATGTAAACAATGGTTATCTGCTGCTGTGGAATGCAACGGGTGCATCTCGGATTGGTCTCGTGTGGTTGTTTCTAATTAATGGCCAATCACAGTCAGCTGGCTCGGACTCTGGTCAGTCACAAGATTTTATTATCATTCCATTCTTTTCCTTGCTAGCCTTCTGATAAAGTCCTTTGTTCTTTTCTTTTAGTATAGTTTTAATATATAATTTTCTTTTTATATAATATATATCATAAAATAATAAATCAGCCTTCTGAAACATGGAGTCAAGGTTCTTATCTCTCGCCTCGTCCTGGGACCCCTGTGAACACCACCACAGTCCTGGAGCCTCTCTCCATGGGTTTCAGCAGCTCAGCAAAGACCTCCGGCAGTGCAATCCCTGCTCCGTGCTGGGGAAGCCTGCCAGCTGTGTTTCCAGGCCAATTATTGCTTCCACAAAGCGCTCTAAATCTGTCAGCAAGCACAAGTGTGAAGTGCAGAGTAAAAACACCGTGAGGATTGCGAGCCACTTGTTACCAGAGGAGTTTCTTCTTGCAGAGGGAGCGCTGAGAGTTGGCTTCCCAACAGCAGCACCGCTGCCAAACTCAGGTGTTAAATGCTATTAACACACACCAATATGGTTGTACTCTTTTTTTTTAATTGGAAAATAGATGTTTATTCTCTGACACATCTGTGGGATGAACGCTTTGCAAGCTACCCTGGGAAACCCAGGAAGGTTCCAAGGATTTCTCCCTGGGAGTATGAGGAAAGGGAGATAATGCATTTTATCTACAGGAGTTACAGTGGATGTGGATGCATTTTCATAAAATAAAAGTAAATTAATGAAAGAGTTGCAATGATTTTCCCAAATGCACAAATCCCCGCATCTTCTCACACCTTTGACATTATTGCTGGGTATGGAATTATGGAATTATTTAGGCTGAAAAAGTCCTCCAGGATCGTGGAGTCCAACCTGTGACTGATCCCAGAGCACTGAGTGCCACATCCAGGCATTCCTTGGACACCCCAGGGATGGAGACTTCAACCCCCCTTCCAATGCCTGACCACCCTTTCCATGAATAAATTCTTCCTGATCTCCAGCCTGAACCTGCCCTGGCACAGCCTGGGGCCATCTTCTCTCATCTTGCCAACACTGAGATGTTTTGCTGAAAGGTGGGAAACTTCTTCATCGGGATTCTTCACGTGAGGAATCTCCTATGTCAAAGCTTCTCATCCAAGGGGATTTCTTCTCCTCAGACCTGTGATTAAAGGCTGTGTGGTGTCACCTCAGTCCCCCAGAGCTGCTCAACCACTGCAGGTGCTTTGGCTGGGCTGGGCTCCTCAGGAGAGATTGATTTCCATCTGAAGCTTCCAGGTTTAACTCTCCTACAAAACCAGCCCTGACCCAGGCTGAAAGCTCCCACAGGCTGTCAATATTCTCAATATTCCCCACGTTTTGGCTCCAGGCTCAGTCTCAGGGCTGGGTGCTCACCCCCAGTGGCTGGAGAGCTGCAATTGGTAAAGATTTGCTTGGAGATCCTTCAGGAACCTCCCGTTTCATGAGCTGCAACTTGGGAAGATGTTGTGTGGGAAAAGGAGACAAGATTTTATAATCAGCTGAAAAAAAAGACAGGATTGATGGTGACTGTCAAGCTAATTATGGAATGAATCATGTCTGGCTCTGCAGTTATTAGTCAAAGTAATTCATTATTTGCTTAAAAATAACATTAAAATTTAACCAATAAAACCATTTATTGATGGCTGGTCTGACTTTTTTTTTTTCCTTTCCCTTGTCTAAATGTCATCCTGGTTAAGAAAACGTGAAAGAAAAAGTCATTAAATCATCTTAGTCATAAAAAATCCATCTTTCATCATTCAAATAAATAGAAAAGTGAGACATTATCTGACAGAGATTTAGGCTTATCAGTTATGCAATGAAATATTTGAGGCTTTCTGCAAGGGACTCAATTAAATATAACATTATTTTTACTAAAATATTGTCATTATTTAAAGGTAAATAACATAAATAAAGGTAAATAAATATCTGGAAATGTGAACTCTCTCCATGTATTTTCCATACCTCAGCCTTCTCCCCATCACAGTAACGATTTCTACCCAGACAAAAGTTCCTGCATTTTTTCCCTGTTGAGCTGCCTTGGTTGTTTGGTAATTTCTGCCTTTCCTGAAGAAGTGAGCAGGATTCCAGGGCACCTGGCATGGGATACAGGAGGGTGACCCCATCTGCACACCCAATCCCCCAAAACTTGCACCTATTGCTTCGTCTCACCTTGGCTTCTCCCCAGCAAATCTGCCAGGAGTCCTGGACAAAATATCTGGAGTAGGGTGGAGAAAATAACCGGAAAACAATGGGAAAGGCAATCAGAAAGTTTGGCACTCCTTCCAACCTGGATCCATCGGGATTTGTGGTGCAGTATTGATTATGGCAGTGTCCTGAAACACAAGGTTAGGAAGAGATACAGATTTTTTTTTTTCTCCAAAGTTAAACTGGGAAAATAAACCAGAAGAGAAGGAAAAGGAGGAAAAAAACCCAGGCAGGTGCATGGTAGCTCAAAAGATTTCAGTTGCAGGGCTGGAGGTCAGTGTGGTTGGATGGATTTTGGCTCCATTTTCACTCATCTGTCCGACGCCTTTACTCAGGAACGAGTAGAGCGTTCGATTGCTCCTCACAAAATAAATAAACTCTGCCTCCAAATGAGTTAAATGGCTCGAAAACTGAGCTCCTCAGATTTTATTAGGGCTTGAAGAGCTCCAGGTGTTCCTAAGCCAAAATCAATGGGAAGATTAGCTGCAGGAGTCTGCCAGGAGATTAGGGACAAGGCGGGCATCGAACGGGGGCTGATGGATCCAGAGCCTGAGCGCAGTCCCTCGGGATGGGAATGAGCTGCACAGGAGCTCCTTCCCACCTTCCACCCAGCTGGGATTCCACACTGAGCCCCACCAACCACCCACGGCACAGGGCTGGAATGACATGAGCTGTAAGTTCCCTTCAAACCCAAATTTTTCTATTATTCAGTAAGAGAAATTCATTAATCTAAAGCTTTTGCATTAGAGATCCCTTTGTCACACTCCAGATCATTAAAACCTGACAAATTTCCTAAGAACTTCACAAAATCTTATCACAATTCCCAGAATGGTTTGGGTTTGAAGGAGTTAAAGCCCACCCAGTTCCACCCCTGCCATGGGACCTTCCACAGACCAGGCTGCTCCAAGCCCTGTCCAACCTGGCCTCGAACACTTTCAGCAATATTTCCAAAAATATAATTCCTGACAAAATCCATTGAGGAATACCTTTGCCAAGGCTGCATTTTCACTCTTGCTGTAGCTTTGGGCACGAGCAAACCTGCAGCCTCTGCACCTCTGTCTCCCTAAGGGGATTTCTGTGCACCTCCATTGAAATGCTTCTACAATTCCCACAAGAAATTCAATTACAATTCCCACGGATGGCAGAAGTTACAGCCTGCCATTCCATTTGATTTAATATTGATATTTTTCCTTCACTTGCGTGTCAGTCAATGCCCCACATTAGGATGCAAAACTCCCTGAGCATTTTTAGCAATGTAACAGCTTTTTGATGTATTTTTCAGCACGTTACAAGTCTCGCATTTTCAGATGAAATTGAATTTTTGCCTGTTTTTAATGATCTCATTAATGGCTTGTCAGGTATCTGTGTTTCCAGCAGCAGTTTTGCACCTCTCCATTCCCATCATGCCAGACATTTCCTGTTGATATTGTTTTGTGAAGGCTAATGAGGCTTCACCTCGGAGCAGGAACGATGTGGTTCCACACAAACTGAGAAGAGGTTGAGCTGACAGATATGGATGCAGCAGGAAGATGCTGAAAATGGTAATTTGTAAATGTGTCTGAACTTGTGAGAGGAGCTAAAGCTTCTGTGCTGGCTTTTCCCTCCCTTTTAGTATAGTATGTAGTATATATATTTAGTATAGGTCACCTCAGCTGTATCCCCGCTGTCCTGGACCTTCACCTCTCCAGCAGAGATTAAATTCAAGTATTCATACAGCAACAATCAAACTCAAGGAATTAAAAACATCATTTTAAATCCAGTTCCATGTGAAAATGAATCTTTAAAACTTAATATAAGTTTTGACTTAATATAAAGAAAAACGTCAATCTGTTTTTTCTCCTCATGATTAGACACATTTAAAATAAAATATAAGAAATTCATTAATCATTCCTTCATACTCATAAAGCATTTATCTGCTTGTTAAATGTAACAGAACTTCACCTTTGTTTTATCTTTGCCAGGAGCTACTTCACACAATGAATTTCTAAGATGATTTAAAAAAAACTTTGCATTAGATAAAAGGAAATAAGTAGAGAAACCAACTTACTGTCAGTGAAATCAGTTTGTGTTTACAGTAACCATCAACATTACTGTAAAGAATTCTAGGTAAAGATTTCAAGTTAAATTCCAGAGATGGCACAGCCAGACATGTGTAAGGTTTCTGGATGAGTATCCTTGCATTATCCATAGGTTATTTCACGAACATCCTCGTGTTCAGTCTAAGATCAGACTATAATTTAATCATGATTCAAAGATAAAATATTTGAAAAAACCTCAAACTTCTTCTTACAACGATGGACTCCAGAAAAAAAAGCATTTTGGAGCTGCCTCATCCGTGGGCACTCACAGCATCCCTGCTTTTATCAAACATCTGAGATGTGGAATTTTGTGACAAGAACCCTCCACTGTAGGGGTGTAAAAGTGAAGCATCTCCACAGCAATAATCCAAGGAAGGATTTCTGTTCACCCATCGAGGATCTGAGAACTCCCCAAATTAACCCCACAAAGCAATGTTCCCTGTCAGGGCTCTGCTTTGTTTTCAGCGTTTAAAACAATGTCCCAAGGTTTTGTTTGAATGATTCACACTTCCAAAGGGAGCAGCTCTGCCCCTGTGTCTCCCCCAGAATTCCACAAACATCAAAGGCAAGGTGGCTTTGTTCAGAATGGAAGTGTTTTCACAGGGTTAAAGAGGGATAACAAACTCCTCGTGTGCTGATCCTCCCCAAAGATTTCATCCACTCTGAAGATAACAAACACTTTAAAAAGGAAGGAATAACAGGATGGAAAAGGAACATTCAGCACCGTTCTTCAACGGCTTCTCCAAAACATGATGGTGCCCATATCTCCATAGATCCACATGGAGGGTTCAAACATCCCAATCCTAAAAATTGGAGCCTGACATGGCTCCTTCTCCAACACAGCTCCATCCTTCATGAAGCTCCATCCCTGTCCCAGCCCCATCCCTGTCCCAGCTCCATCCTTGTCCCATCTTTGTCCCTGCCCCATCCCCGTCCCATCCCTGTCACAGGTCCATGGTTGTCACTGCTCCATCCCTGTCACAACCCCATTCCTGTCCCATCCCTGTCACAGCCCCATCCCCGTCCCTGTCCCATCCCAGCTGTCTGAGGGTTATTTCCCCCCTCCAAGGCCCTCTCCCTGCTGCAGTGCCCTACTTTCCTCTTCTGCTTTGCTAAAGTTTAGATAAAAAACCCACCCAGCCACAACCCCCAAGTGCCTCAACAACAAACCCCTGAACAAAGCAGCGAGTGACTACTTTTTAACACGGGATTGAATGTTCTTAAGCAGTTCTGGAAAATAAATAAGACTCAAATCCTGTAATTCATTCTTCTATATCTGAGGCAATACAATGTGCATTTTTTGTATGTTGGCTTTTTGCTTCCAATAGCTTTGTAATAGTCTTATCCAAAAGATGAACTGCAAATGATTTTTCTTTTTTTCCTTCGGTTTTTGGGTTTTTTTTTTGGCATAAGGTTCTTTTCTCTCTTGGAAACAAAGATTTAAAGAACAGAGATTTTGTTTTAAGATCTACAGCAAACAGGCCTTAGGTTTGATTATTTACATTTGAATATTAGAAGACTTTAAATAATCTGCCTGTGAAAGACAAATAAATTAAGTCTTCAGAACTGAGAGAACAGAGTTTTAATCGTGTTTTCTGAGAGGAAAAGGATAAACTGTAAAATGTAGGTTATTACTGCTCTCTGAAATATCATTGCTGTTGCAGAGTGAGAAGATAGAATGATCTGAAAACTGTTCAGGCACTTAAAAAAAAAGGAAAAAATATTTAAAGTACCAGAGACCCCAAAGGTTTGTAATAAACACAGCATGCTCTGGGGAGGAAGGATGATATAATTGTTGGGATGAGGCCCATAATTATAGGGCATGGCCATAACGGACAACAGAGGGAGTAAAACCAGTTTAACACTGTTAAACTGTTTTAAACAGTGTTAAACTGGTGTTCCACTGTTAAAACCAGTTTATTTGCATTGGATTATAGTGGTTTAATATACACATATATACTGGGTTTATACATTGTCCTAAACTAGTAGGAAACTGCAGACCAAAAAACAGTTCATCCTTTGAATCCAAAATTCAATCCTGGCTATCCAGGCAGTTGGTTTAGCTCAGTGGTTATGGATATTGCTCTAATTCCCACATCCCACATGGAGAACTTCGCCACTTTTAGTGGCTGTGCATCAGCGTAGGACGAAAATCCACCCACAAAACCAGGCAGTGGGAGCAGTTCCAGTCACAGGACATCTGGATCATCTCTGCATAACAACATTTCCCACTGTCTTAGTGCTGGCCAGCTGCACAGAGGGGCTTTTGGGCCTGTCAGTGCTCCAGGATTCACTCCTGCTCTCCCCTCTCACTCCTGTGCTCCGGCAGCCTGGCTGGGATTTAATGGCAGCTCTGACTGCAGCACCAGAAAACCCAATTATGCAAAATGAAGCTGCTGATAACGGGGCCATTCCTCCATGGGAAGCCTCGATTTTATGGACTGGAAATGGAGATGGAGGAATGTTAAAATCTTATTTACAGAGCAGATCCCTCCCTGGGCAGTTAGAGCAGCAGAGTCTTCCAAGAGTGGCTGCAAACTGATTATCCCAACAGTTGTCCAAGGATTTATTAATTATTTCAATCAAGGAGTCCAATATTCTGTCAGAATAACTTTTTGCTGTTGCATTGGGATGTCTTAAATCTTGACCATCGTGGCTCTGCTTTAAAAATATTCTTTTCTCTTGAAATAACTGACAAAACTATTTGTGGCTAGAATTGCCTGAGATATCCAAGATTTCCATGCACTCAAAAGTTCAAAATTAGTTATCTGCTATCCCTACTTAACAAAATCTCCCTGAGTTTGTTAATAAGGAAAGATTTCAGGACAAAGTATCCAAAAATCCAAACACTTGTAATGCTGTCAGTCGTGACCACAAAAGGAGACGTAAAAACTTGACAAATCCTACCTCAGAGGAATCCATCATGTTCCAGCAGAAACAATACCCAGCGATCAGAAAAGTTGTTTGACATTATTCCGTGAAGAAAAGGACATTTGTAAAGGGATTCATGAGAATTAGAACCAAAATCTGAAAAACAAATAGGATTTGATGATGAAGCTCCCATACAGAAGTTACGAAACGCTCCCCCAGCTTAAATCTGTTAGAATGCATTATATAAGGACGTATAAAATCAGCTATAATCTGTATAAATACAGTGCCTGCAGCTTTGTTCATGGAGGAGGGACACGAGGAATTACATCTCTTCCTAGGGAAGTTCCCCAGCCAGGAATTTGCCTGCAAAATTGAAGACAAAATACGTGATAGGAGTACAGAAAGCAAGAAAATAAAGGCCAGAAGGATGATGGAGTGCTCAGAGTGCCTCAGCACCCTGGCTCCTATTTTACATGTAAATATGGTAGCAAAACCAGATTTTAGGAGTTTGGGGAGAAGTTAAAAAAGTAGATTTGCACATGAGCAAAGATGACTGATTTATTGACTGAGTATTTTTCAGCTGCACACGGGAGCTGTTGTCCCAGTGTGATCCTGGCAGGAGCCAGGCCTGGAAGAATAAATGACAAAAATAAGATTTCAGAGATGTACCAGCTGTTAACAGCACTAGAAACAAATCAACCTATAGCTGAAAAATTTAAAATAGAAAACCTGGCTGAGAAATTCATAGGACTAAATTCCATGCTCCATAAAACAGACTGGGAAAGGCATTATCAGCTGGTTTTCCAGCGGGTAAGATAGTCCTTATCACAAAAGATGTGATATGGACAAGACTTATGTGTAGAAGCAGATATCAGAAACCTGCCATGGAAACAGCAAGTGAAGCCTGAATACCAGAAAAGTTTTATTAATGTCTCTTTTTTACTGTTCCTCCATCTTTGCATTCAATTTCTGAATTAAAACATTTTGATTTCTGCCAGCACTGACACCATGCTGAACTTCACTTGCAAGAAATCTCTGTGGCTCGAACGTGTCCCAACATCCTTTTAGCTCATTCCCACTTTCCCTGGAAACTCCAGGAATTGTTCCACTGATTCCCAGAGAACTCAGGCCAGGAATTGTTCCATTGGTTCTGAGAGCACTCAGATCAGCCCCAACACCCTTTTAGCACATTCCCACTTTCCCTGGAAACTCCAGGAATTGTTCCATTGGTTCTGAGAGCACTCAGATCAGCCCCAACATCCTTTTAGCACATTCCCACTTTCCCAGGAATTGTTCCATTGATTCCCAGAGCACTCAGATCAAGCTCCAAGGGACTGGGAGATAAATGTGTTACACATTCCAGAGCCAATCCTCAAAAAGAAGCTGAAGGAAGACAAATGCCTTCACAGCCACGGTTTGCACAGTGCCAATAAAAAATGGGGATGAGAAGGGATTTCGACTCCAGACAATCTATCCTTAAAAAAAAAAAAAAAAAAAATCTCAGGGAAAATGCTGCATTCTTCTTAATGGCATGTGTGGAAGAGGTTTTACAGTGACTTCTGTGAGCCAGAGAGAAGTTTGATAAGAGAATCCATGTTTAATATGAGGATCCATGTTTACCCCTGAAAGAATTTTTCTACCAAGGTTGTTGACAATTGGTTCTACCAATTCTACTCCTGAAAAGAATTTTTCTACCAAGGTTATTGACACAGAAGCTGAGCAAGAAAGAAGGATAAATAAGAGAAACCTGCAACTGCCTGCTCCAATGAGCAATTCCTTTGTTTGTCTCTCGTGACCAATGAGTGAAGTGTTGACTGAAGAGTTTTGTAAGAATGAATAAAAAGCATGTGTGCTATAATAAAAACAGTTTGAAGCCTTCTGAAAATGGAGTGTGTTGCTTTGTATTGTCTCCATCTCAGCTAGGACAGGTGTGGACACTTCTTCCACTCAAGGAAATGTGTGTGGATCAGGGAGGTTGTGGTTGTCCCATCCTTGGAAGTGTCCAAGGCCAGCAACCTGGAGAAACCTGGTCTGTGGAAGGTGTCCCCACCCATGGCAGGGATGGGTTTTAATCTCCCTTCCAACCCAGACCACTCTGGAATTCTATTTTTCTCAAGGCTTTTTCATCAAGGTTTTGCTGCTGATCCAATCAGGCAGCACAAGGTGACTCAGAGCTGGCAGGTCACAAAGAAGTAGCAGAGCACAAAAAGCAAGTGCATATTTCAAATTAGTTCTGGTCAATAGAAGGACTTAAAGATTTACCCAAGACAATTGTCAGATAATTTCAAATAATGGGGGTATCTGAGAAAACTGGTCCCTGCTGGTGGATGTTCTCTGAAATCACATTGATCCAATGACTTATAAATTATTTATTCAGCTGTGCCCTTAACCTGAAATGTGGGAATTATTGATTTTGCTTCATATATCATATCATGGAATCCAAATAAAGGGAAAAATACCATGAAAAGTGGCAGGGAAACAGCCTTTCAGCCTGTGTTTATCTGTCCTGTAACAGAGAAAGGTGGGGAGTTTTCAAGAGCAAATTTAGGGAGTGATTCTGACTTTGGTGGCATCTGCAAAACACCATAAAGAGGATTTTTCTGTAGACTTTGAATAGCAGAAAAATACTTTTTGTTTCAGATTGAAAATAAAAATATTTGACTAATTTCAAACAGAACCACTGTTCTTAAACTAAAATTTCAATATCCAAGGAGAGCAATGAAGGGTTTGTGTCACTGGATTAACAGGCATGGTCTAGGAAAAAGCAATCAAACTTTAAAGAGAATTTCTGAGGAAAAGCTGAAAATATTTGTTTGTTTTTAGCACTGGCTTCCACAGAGAACAGTAGAAAAGGACAGCAAGAAACAACAATACCATAAGTTACAGTCCAAAAAAAAATTATTATGAATTCCTTCTCATTAATATATAATTACAAAGAAAACACCGTGGAGTGGTGGACACCAGCTTGGTGAGGGGGTACAGAATGAGCTTTAAGCCCTTAGAACAAAACCAGAGATTTCCCATGGGCCTTCTGGTCCATCAACCCTTCCCTGCTCATCCCTATCCAGATTTTTCAAGTCTTCCTAGGATGGGAAGCTCACAAGGCTCTAAAGTTGTGTCATTAAAAAACCAAAAAATTAAAAAAAAGAAATCTGATTTAAAAACTGTATTCCCATGTCCCACAAAGGAAATTACTCACTTTTAAATATGATGGTTTTAAATATTATATTTTAAATAAAGTACTCACTAGTTAGGTGACTTCTTTTGACTGCTGTGAGAATCACAAAATCTGTGAGAAACACTTGGATTGTTTATTTTTCATGTCTTCATGCAGCAAAATTTGGGAATCACCACTCCAAAAGTGTCTCCAGCTGCTGGAAAATACAGGAAACAGATATTATGGAAAAGCATTATTCAATATTTTGGGGTTTTTTGGTCAAATATTTTCATTGTGTTGTAAATTAATACGTTTATTAATTCAAATAAACCCTCAAAGTCCTGAAAGCAGGACTCAGCTTTGAGGACACCTTGCCAAAATTTTATAAATTCCTCTCAAATTTATTAAAAGATAGTTCACAACCTAAAATATAATACAGGGCTTAAAAATAAATCATTTGGGGGTGCATGGGGATGTCACATCTATGGAATGGAACATCTCTTCCTACAGGGAATTTCAATGAACTATGGAGGAAGAATTGAGTGTTTTATTCTCTGTCCCCTTTGCTGCTCTGGAGTAAAATCCATCCCGTGAGGGCCAAAAATAAAAAAAAAAAACAAAAAAAAACCCAGAAAAAAAATCAATATATATATTTCTTCTCTCAAATCACAGTTGGCAAATGACATCCACATTTTTTTGGGAGAAATTGCTTTAGCACAAATCATCTCTATCAAATGAGATTTCAAATATCTTGTGTTTCCAAGGTTTTCATGGCTGCTTATATAATACAGTTACTCTATAGGAAGAGTCATCTCTGTCCTGGATTTGTTGACATTATCTTAGCATCACATTTCATTTTTGGGAGATATTTTGGCTGCATGTGCTTGGCTGGTGCACTCTGGGGACTTCTGGCATTGGGTTTGCCATGGAAACACCATTGGGCAAATTTTCCAAAGAGAGGCACCAAGATAATTCCATTTTCCACAGCTGATCCTGGACAGCAGGACAGGAGGAATTTGAACTGATCCCACTGTGGAAGGGCCACACCAGGAAACCACTGGGAAAACGCTGATTATTTCACCTGCTGAGTGGAATTGCCTCACAGAGAACTTTGGGTGCTGCCAGGGACACCCAGGGAGTGCCAGGGTGACAGGGCAGGGAGGCAGCACAGCCTGAGCTCACAGACAATGGGATCACGCAGGATTGGATGGATAATTTAACCTCAGGTCTTGTTTGGAATGCATTGTCCTGCTGTGTGACATCATTTCCAGCAGGGCTGGGAGCACAGAGCCTTTTATAGGGTTACATCTCAAACACAATTCTTTTTCTTCTGCTAAGTGGGCAGGAAGGCACTGCCCAGGACAATCAAACTTCAAAATGTTTTTGGCAATGGATAAAATTTGATTGTTGATTTTTGGGACCTCCACCTGCAGAGCTGCCCCAGCACAGGAGGGACCTGGAGCTGCTGGAGGAGCCCAGAGGAGGCTCCAGGATGAGCAGAGGGATGGAGCAGCTCTGCTGGGAGGAAAGGCTGGGAGAGCTGGGGGTGCTCACCTGGAGAAGCTTTGGGCTGAGCTCAGAGTGGCCTGGAGGAGCTGCAGGAAAGATGGAGAGAGACAATTTCCAGGGGATGGAGGGACAGGACACAGGGAATGGCTCCAACTGCCAGAGGGTAGGAATGGATGGGATATTGGGAATTGGGAATTGTTCCCTGGGAGGGTGGGGAGGCCCTGGAATAGAATTCCCAGAGCAGCTGTGGCTGCCCCTGGATCCCTGGCAGTGCCCAAGGCCAGGCTGGACACTGGGGCTGGGACAGTGGGAAGGTGTCCCTGCCATGGCTGGGGTGGAATGTGATTACTTTAAGGTCCCCTCCCACCCAATCCATTCTGGGATTCTACGCAGAAAACCACGAACTTTGCAGTTTCAGTCCCACTCCAGAGTTTGTGGATCCCCCTGGGCTCTGCCAGAGTTTTTCACTTTTCCCTCAAAGACCTGAATTATCCAAGTGCCAGCTGAAAGATCCATAACCGTGTTCTGTTGGACAAAGCAGCAGGAGAGGCATTGAAATTTCAAATTTTAATATTTTACCATTTATTTTCTTTTTGCGAAGAAATGAAATTTCACAGAACTGCAAATTAATGGAATTTTGTCTGCCAAAAGACAGCAGGATTTGATTTTTTTTTCCTCCGAATTGTCAGAAATATAAAAGAAAGCCTTTTTCTCCTAAAACAGGAATTATCACTGAGTAGAAATAAACACATTTTACAATTTATGATGCACCAGTGTTCAAGCTTCTGAATCAAAACATTGCTGTTTGGAGCTGTGCTTTCCTTCACCTCCTTTTAAATCTCTTTTGTAGCACAAATTCCTTTCTTTTCTCTCTTACAGGTGGAACAGGGGCTGATAGCAAAAAATTAATCTATTCAACAGCAGCAGAATTTGTCAAAGCTTGATCTATGGCTCACTGCCTCCAAAAAACAGCTTTTCATAGAAAGTTGATGTGTTTTTTTCATTACTGAGGCAGCTCTCTATTTCACACCAGCGTTCCAACACGTGCTATTGATCCGTATATTGGAACAATTCTTACAGTTCAGGCTGGCCTGTGGGTTTATCAAACATTTACTGGCATTTTCTCCAAGGTCAAGGCCATGCACGTGCCTGGATAAAGCCAGTGAAACACAGGGGCCATTGTATGGTTCTATATTATTTAAAAATGAGAAATACTTGAATCACAAAAAATACGGATTTAGAGAGCAAATTGATTCATTTAAACCACATTTTGTTTGGGTTTGTTTGGCAATGAATCTGGACTTAAATTCAGATGTAGGGTTTGAAGACCAAATAAATCTGAAATATCTCATTGACTTCAGGCTGGCTACCCTGGATCCAGCCACACAACTGAGAGGAGAAGAATTGTGTTCCCCAGCTGAAGACAATTTCACCCAGTGAAAGGCTCAAGGGTCTCAATTTTGAACAAATTGACACCAAATCTGATGGGAGCTCTGGGAACCAAAACTCCTCCCTGAAGGGCAGAGAATCACAGAAGCACAGAAGGTTTGGGCTGGAAGGGACCTTAAAATCATCCAATTCCACCTCCCGCCATGGCAGGGACAATTTCCACGGTCCCAAAATGCTCCAATCCCTGGCCTTGGGCATTCCAGGGGTCCAGGGGCAGCCACAGCTGCTCTGGGCACCTCCCCACTCCCGCAAAGTGAAATTTCTCCCCAATATCCAATCACAACCTCCCCTCTTTTATCTTAAGGCCATTTCCCCTTGTCCCATCACCCTCTGGAGCACCTTCTGTGTCCTCTCCTGTGAGTTCTGGATGTTCCTGGGCTCATTTCTGGTGATCTCATTCCCTGCTGAGCATTCCAGTCCTTTCCTGGGCCGTGCAGTCAGTCCATAAATCTGCTGTGGTTTTATTGACAGCACCTGCAAAGCAGGAACACTGAGATTGTTCAAAGCCACCCCATCCTGAATATGGAATGATTTTCGCAGGGAAAAAACCTCCTCAGGATTTCACAGAGCAGCCTGGCAGTGGTTCCTTGTTCCTGTAAACAATTCTTGAGGTATGTGAAGAGCTGCAAATGGCTCTGCTGAGAATCGATGCCTCTCAGGTATAAAGGGAGGCATTGTCACAGGATAATATCTCTGCTTTTCCCCTGCTTTTTTCAATACTGGCAAAACAAACGCTCGGCTTGAAAATAATTCTCACAATATTTTGGATTGCCACTTGCTCGACAAATGTGAGCAAGTCAAAATGAGAGGGGGGATTTGTCATGGCAGGACCAGCTCCAGAACTAAACACGAGCCACGTCCTTCCCAGTGCTTTGTGTGCTGGGCAATCTGCTCCTGAGCTGGGGAAAATTGCCAGTGTGGGGATGTCCCAGGTGCCACGCTGGGTTTAAACATTCAGGTTGGAAACAATGACAGAATCCTGCTAAGTGAGAAAACCCCTCAGCTTGGGAAGGATGTTGAGATGCTGGAGCATGTCCAGAGGGGACAACGTGGCTGGAGAGGGAACACAAACCCTGTGAGGAAGCCCTGAGGGAGCTGGGGGTGCTCAGCCTGGAGGAAAGGACACTCAGGGGTGCCCCCATCACTCTGCAGCTCCTGAAAGGTGCCTGTGCTCAGCTGGGGCTGGGCTCTGTCTGCAGCAGCACTGACACAGCCAGAGCACACAGCCTCGAGCTGTGCCAAGGGAAACACAGGCTGGACAGCAGGGAAAAGGTTTTTCCAGAAAGTGATAAAGTTCTGGAATGGCTGCCCAGGGAGGTGGTGGAGTCCCCATCCCTGGGTGTGTTTAACAAAGCCGGGATGTGGCACTGGGGGCCAGGGTTTGATTGAGTGTTGGGGCTGGGTTGGACTCGATGGTCTTGGAGGTCTCTCCCAACTCAGTGATTCTGAGAATTCTGTGAAGACATCTTGTGATGTTTATGGAACTTCAGAGGGATCAATATCCCAAAGCTTTGTTACAGGACTGGGTTTCCTGTAATGACCCAAAGTCCCTCTCACCAATTCCCAGGCAGTGTGGAGCCTGCTGTCCCTTTGGCATGGCCCTTCCAGAGGGAATTTACAGGCTCTGCTTCTTCCACTGCCTTTTTTCCCCAAAATTTATGTTTAATTTGGGTCAATCAGTTTCCTTGTCCTGTAACCCCTTCCAAAAGGGAACAGATTACTTCAAAATCAAAGTGCAATCTAAGAGTTCAGTCTGGTGCACTAAATGGCATTTCCCATAAAGAAAGTTGATGGCCTTTCATGATCAATAAATTAATTGGGAAAACAAACAAAAAAAGCCAAGGGAAATGGATGCTGGTCTCAGAGTTTTGAAGATTTAACCATGAGGGGTAAAGGAACCAAAGCAGGAACCGTAATAATGTAGAAAATAGGAATTATATTGCTGTAAGAAGTCTCAGATATTAAAATATTTTTGAGTTGTTCTTTAGTGCAAAAGCAACTTAAAAAAATGCTTAACCAAATTCTGCACAGGGTCATTCTTTAAAATGGTTTAAAAATGTTATTAAAATAGACAAACCCAGGCACAAAAGAATGTCTGTAATTTTAGCAGATGATTACTAACTGCACTAATTAAGTAGCTTTAATTGACTCAATCCAAGTCAAGAGACAATTCAGGTGAATATTGCTGCAAGACTCAGCAATCATCATTTCCACAAAGTAACTTTTAAATGAGTTATCCTGCAGCTTTTATTGCTCCCAGTCCATGATTTACAGATCCCCAGGGCCATGGATCACTGCTGAGGCACTGGAGGCAATCAGGAAAAGTTTGGTCACTGCTCCTACACCTTCCCTGGAAACTTTGGAGGGTCCCAAGATTGTGGAAGATAAAGAAAATAAATGGGAACAGAGGGAATATATTTTCTGTTTTATTACTTCATTAAGCTTTCTAAACTTTTGAGCACTTTTAAAATATCAAACCATATCTTCCAGCTTTCCCCTGAAGAATTCCTTTTTTTTTTCCCTGCCCTTCTTAATTAAGAGATGGAATATTAAAAATTCATTTAAAGGCACAAGACCAAAATATTTTCATTTTTGCAACCATTGCTTCTAAAAATTAATTTAGATATCTTGCAATGTCACCTAATCTGATTACTGAAAGTGGGCAGCCTAAAGTCATGGAATGGATGGGATTGGAAGGGACATTAAGGATCACCCAGTGCCACTCCTGCTGTGTGAAGGGACAAATTCCAGTGTCCCAGGCTGCTCCAAACCCTGTCCAGACTGGCCTTGGACACTTCCAGGGATCCAGGGGCAGCCACAGCTGCTCTGGGAATTCAATCCTCACCAGGAGGAATTTCTTCCCAATATCCCATCAATCCCTCTGGCAGTGGGAAGCCATTCCCCACGTGTCCATGAACAATAAAACTCCCTCAAAAAATCAAATAACCAACAGCATCCCCACCAAACTGTGGATGAGTGGAGACACAATCCTAGAACAGGAAGCATCAAGGTCTCATTTTCTGCTGTCTCATGGTCCAGTGGGATTCCTTGGGATACTGGGAAGGAATTCCTGGCTGGGAGGGTGGGGAGGTGCCCAGAGCAGCTGTGGCTGCCCCTGGATCCCTGGCAGTGCCCAAGGCCAGGCTGGATTGGGATTGGAGCACCTGGGATACTGGAAGGTGTCCCTGCCATGGCAGGGGTGGAATTTGATAAGCTTTAATGTCCCTCCCAACCCAAACCAGTCTGGGATTCTGGGATTCATCCCCACCACACCTTAATTTACATCTGAGGCCTGACAAGAACAATTAGTCCCTCTACTTGCCATGAAATCCCCGCATGGATTTGCAGCCTGGTGTTTTATTGTTGTTCCTTCCCTCCGACCTGAATGCACTCAGCATTCCTGGCAGCCAGCAGCATAAACCTCTCACTCTTTTATTTGCACTCCCCAGCTCTCTTATTTATCTTTCTTTTCAGAAATTTCAGGCTCAGAAGTTTAACAGAGCATTATAAAGTTCCCTTCCCAGGTCACCATTGAAAGGACCATGTTTTCTCATTTATAGCCAGTGTTTTACAAGGGATCAAAACCTCCAAATTGAGAAGATAAAGATCTTACCTAAAGACATAGAAAAAGCTTTGCACTAAAGGAACAACTTTAAGGCTATTTTACCTCAAACAAATGAAAAATCTGGACTAAAAGTGCACATATGGAAAAGTAGCTCAGTTATTTCTGAATCTTTGAACTGTAACTGTGACCACCTCGGAAATTGTTTAAACATATTTATTTCTGGTGCAGTCTTCTCTAGAAGATAGAAAAACTAAACTTTTGCTATAATTTGTTCTCACTTACTTTTTAAATTCTTTTCTTTTTTTCCTGAAGATATCCCAGAAAAATGTTTGTGGCCAACATTCTGTAGTAGGTTTAATTCATCCTCTTCTAAATAAATAAAATGAGGGAATAAATTAATCTGAAATCTGCTTGTCCATCCCTGAAGAATGTTCTTCTGTTCAGCCCCACAATGTTCTTTGTCCTCAACTTTCTCTGTGGGGGAAAACAAAAACATGAAATTAAACTCACCATTTTTAACATAAAGACCTGCATCCCATTTGGTTTTTCCTTTAAATATGGTGGTAAAATTCATAAGGGACAAGACTGACAGTGCTGACACCACATTCTCCTTTTTATTTACTGGTTCTGGGAAGGGAAAGTCACAGTTTTAGTCAGCTGGGAGCTTGGCAGGGCAGTTTCTGGTTGGAAAATCAACACATAAATAAGTAAATAAATCGAAGCTCTGTCCAGATTTGAAATCCAGCTGTCGGGGTGATGTTTTAGCGCCACACCTGTGAAGTTTTACAACCTTTCCCTTTTTTAAACCTGATTTCTCCCCGTTCAGCCCAGGTGAGTGAGCACAGAGCAGCGGGTGATGCTTTTCTCAGCACGAGGAGCTGCACAGAAAAGAGAGGAAAAAACCCCCAAAACCACAGGGAACAACTGCAACACAAAACTGAACCAAAGCTGAGCCAGCCAGGAAAAGCACTGAAACAACGAGAATGTATAACAACTGCAAGGAGGAGTAAAGAGGGATAAATAAACACAGGTAGCACAACGCCAGAGTTTCAGAGTTCTAATGAGAGCAGTCATTGAAAATTGATTTTCCCCTCTGTGCTGCTTTTGATGTGAATTCCAGCCATTTGTTCCCTCTGTCGTTTATGGAAGGAAATCTTTATATTTGAGGAGAAGGTCAGTGCCTTTGCTTGGAGGGGTGGGCTCTGCAGTGGGGTGGGTTTGGCATGTTAGGGATGGTGACAAACCCAAAAGTCTTGGGCTGATGCACAGTTTGAAAGGTGCCAAGAGCAGCTGGAGGCTGGAAAAGGCTCCAAAAAATGTGGAATAATGCTCGTGGGAAGGGAAACCCAGCAAAGAGACAACATTGTGCTACCTGTATTTATTTATCCCTCTTTACCTGTGGGAAAAAGCATCTCCCTTTGCCTTAAAAATTAAGATGTTATATGGCCCCATCGTGCATTTTCCAGCTCTTTCTACCAGATATTCTTGGGGAATTATTAAAACTGCTTCATGCCTGAAAAAATAGGATTTAAAATCAGAAAGAACTGACAGAACCTCCCTCCCTTCATCGCCAGAGACTTAGGCTGGGGTTGCAGCAACACATCCAACACTGGCCCTCACACCACTCACCCCAAACACTCATTCCCAGCCAGGAATAAAGATTTGCAGAGTTCCAAAAAAATCACATTTCCCCTTCCCCTGAGCACACCCCAGACCACCAGAGCAGAGGGTTGGACATGCCTCCTTCAGCAGCCAGCTGCACAGGAGTCCCTCTGGCTCAAGAGCATGAACAATATCAATGAACTGGGCTGCTCAGCATGAATACCATCAATAACTGGGGCTGCTCAGCACGGCCCTGTGGCAGCTCACACGCTGCTGGGGTCAATAACAAAGATTTCCTCTAATAGGGCTGGGCTAGGGCAGGAGCACAGAGCCAGAGCACAGGATTCACACCAGCAGAGCCCTCTCAGCAGCTGTAAAGCAACAAAATGCAGAACGGGTCTGTTTTCCCAAGGGAAGCGAAAGGAATGCAGAAATGTTAATTCAAGGATGCGAAAAATGCTGATTATTGTTATTTTATGGTTGGCCTTGACTCATTCTCTCAAATCAGCACCAGTTCTCTTTACCATCCACATGTCCACACACACCTGTACTCAGAAATCCATATTTATGAGCTTTTTGGGTTCTGCCCCACAGACCAAAATTATTCCTCTCCAATAACCAGAGTACAAAGAAGGAAACAGGATTTTGCCAAGGCACAGCAATTCTGGCCCGCTGCTCTTTGCTGCTTTTCAGCTGGATGCCACTTCAGATTAGCAACTTCTGCCCAAAGTGCAACACAAGCCCAACAGACCAATTCCTGTACTTTTCTTCATAATTCTCCATGCACTGACGCTGGATAAATAAGACAGGTAATGTTCTAATACAGTTACGGTGACACAAATCAGGATAAATTAATCTGTCTTCCTCACCAGCAATCAAATCACATTCTGAGCTGCAATAAACCTTTAGGGTAAATACTTGAAGACTGGAGGATGAGTTAAGGGTGTAAAATTGGGCTAAGTAATGAGTAAATAGGTGCATAAACTGCATATAAATGTTTGATGAATGAGCTGAAGAAGGGGAAAATTATGTAGGGTAACGAAAGGGAGCACAGCTTAAAGGGAAATATCTCTCTGACAGTGACATATTAGATTGTAAAATTAGGTTATAATATCAGATTGTCTCTCAAAGGAAGAAAGAAAAACATTATCATTCAGATAACTGAAGATATGATGGGAGAAAATACCCCAAAAGCTCAAACATGCAGCAAATATCCCATGATGTGAGGGGACAATCTGAAATATAAATGGTGGCAGAGTCCTTTCTCTTGTTTCCCAGTTTTCCTGCCATGAACACCAAGGGGATGATACAAATAGATGAGACATCTCCATTTAAAATATGTCATTTATACAACAATCTATATATTCACATTGTATAAATAACTCTGTGCAGAGGAGAGGCTCCTCAAGCCAAGCTTATTGAGATTCCAGGAACACCAGACCTTGTTCTCCTCACAGGAACAAGAATATTTCGAGGCCAATTTGCATTTCATGGCCAGGGGCATCATTTGCAGGTGACTGAACAATCAATTAAAACAGCTTGAGTAGGTTTTTCTGCACATTTTTTTTTTTTTCATAGAACCAGGTCATTGCTGCTTGTTCACATGGTTTGGGGCATTTCAGACATTATTAACACCAAGTTCTCCTCAAGATTGCTGGTGCTGATGTATGAATTTAGATTTTATTTTCCCCAAGCTGGTGAGGAACTGAACCCACCCCTTCCACCAGCCCCAGACATCGATCAGCCTCAGCAGGGTTATGGATCTGTGCTGCTGCAACTGCTCTTAACTTCACTAATTAACATTTATAATTTCAGTGCAGACCACAAAGCCATCACAAAAAACACCAGTGGTGACTCCATAGACTTGGCTTTGGATAAAATAAAAACCAAGTCTTTGAGGGTGGGAAAAAAGTGAGAAAAAAACCTTTGTGGTTTGTCCAGAAAGGGCAGGGATGTCCCAAATCCTGGAAATATTCAAGGCCAGGTGGGATGGGGCTTGGGGCAGCCTGGGCTGGTGGAAAGTCACCCTGCCCAAGGAGGGAATGGAATGGGATGGGCTTTAACATTCCCTTCAACCCAAACCACTCCAGGATTCTGAGGCAGTGAACAAAATGCATTTGGAAGTCTGAATGGATTTTGGTATAACCCTGTTTGCCTGGTTCAGAAGCAATCAGCTCTTGGTCCATGTGTTTTTTATAAAAATTTTCACAATTTCTCTCAGTTTTGTGTTTTGATCAAGTCCAGCCTCATTCCAGGAACATTGTCAACATTCAGAATTTTGTCATGTAGACAATCTGCTTTATTGATTTGAATTTAATAATTTAATTGAATTTAATAAATAAAGCCTCGTCCTTGCATTTACAAAATATAAACATTTAAAGCCCCATTATTTAATGATGTCATCTATTGCTCTGGTAAAGCAATCAAGGCAATCGTTGCCCACTCAGATATGTAAGGAATGTCCAAAACTACTCCTTTTACAGTTCATGAGGGAAAAAAATGCTGGGACTGAGAACATTTTTGCAAATCAAACATCTCAGTTAAAAATGTCACTCTGTATCAACTGATACATTTTATTCTGGATCTGACAGGTTTAAGTAAGATTTGTATGTCTGTTGAGTCATGTTTGAAACCCAAATCAATTTGGAAGCAGCAAAAAATCCAATTGCTGTCCTTTGCAGAATGTCAGAGTATCACCCTGCTGCAACCGTGCTGCCAAGAAAAATAAGGGAGAAAAGGTAAAGAAATGGAAATTGCCAATGGTCCATAGATTTTTTTTTTTTTTTTTTTTTACATGACAGGATAAGTAAGAATGGCTTCAAGCCAAAAGAGAGCAGGGTTGGATGGGATGTTAGGAAGAAATTGTTCCCTGTGAGGATGGGCAGGGACTGGCACAAGGTGCCCATCCATGGAAATGTCCAAGGCCAGCTTGGATGGGGCTTGGAGCAGCCTGGAGGGTGGCAGTTGCCCCTGCCCATGGCAGGGGGTGGTTATTTATTCAAATTATGGGGGTTTCTTCTGATTAAAATGCATAACTAATGATTTTTAAAATTTCTACAGCTTCTACGTTTGCGTTCTCGCAACAGCCTCACGAACTTCAACTGAGCACACAAATCTAGGAGAAAACAGGGCATGAAAGGGGGAACAAAATCTATAAAAGTATTTAAAATTTGAGTAAATCTAAATGAGGGCTGAAAACCTGAATGCATTTCACAACCTCTGTTCACCAGAATATGAACGAGTTCATCAGACACGTGAAACCAGGTGAAAGAAATCCTGGCAGGGGGTTGGAATGAGACCTTTAATACCCCTTCCAACCCAAACCATTCCATGAGCTGAATTTTTAAATCAAAAGAGGGACTATTTGGCATGTTTCTCCAGATCTATTATGTTATTTATAAAGATTCCAAGTGCTGCTGCTTCCCTGTGTGCTATGAAGTCCCCTCAGGGGCCCAGCTCAAGGAAAACCTCACCCCTCCAAAACGAAGGAAGGAAAGGAAGGAAAGGAAGGAAAGGAAGGAAAGGAAGGAAAGGAAGGAAAGGAAGGAAAGGAAGGAAAGGAAAGAATCTTCAGAGGTGGTTTTAATTTTCATTTTCTATAATTAATTTTCTGTGTGTGCACTTTACCCACACAGCCAATTTGTCATTGAAGGGGATAATTTACTCTCCTCTCCACAGGCTTCTGAGCAGCCAAATAAAAGGCTGGGGCTATTGCAGAGCATGCAGTCCTGATGAGAAAGCAGAAAAACCAGCGCCGCTGCAAACCCTCCCCTCACCCCGAGCCCTTTCTTCCAGCTGAGCTCCAAAAGAACTTCCCATCAAAGCCAGGAGAAAACCAGACACAATTTGAAAGCTTCACCTGACCTCTTGTTTCCACAGGGTTGTGCCTCGGACCTCTGGGTCCCCCCAGCTGCCTTTGTTCCCCTCTGAAGTTCCCGGGCAGGCAGCTCCCTCCCGCTCTGCTGGGACACCAGCGGCTCCCTGACCTTCCCTTCAAACAGAAACACACAAAAGGGAAAGGATGAAACCAGCTGGAGCAAGAGGAGCACTGGGAGCAGGCAGGGAACGTGTCGGAGCTCCAGCAGCACTCCCTGGTTTGGAGCATTTTAAGCCCGGCCCTGCAGAGGAGGCTCAGGCCTTGCTTGCACAAATAATAAGATTTTTATTAACTCATCTACAAAATATTTGTGCTTGGAATTGAACCAGAAGCAGGGATGTAAAATATCCCCCTGTACCTGGGGAAAACTGTGTCCTGAGGAAGCCTTGGGGCCGTCCAGCCTTCAGTGCACTGAGTCCTTGCTGCGCCTTAGAAGGGATTTTGGATCCTCAGGAGGGTAAACTGAGGTAAAACCATTCCGGGACAGAGAGAAAAGCAACCAAAATCACACATCAGGGTCTGCTAACAAGGTTTGGGTGTCTAAATAAGGAGGGAAACGACCTTGAAAAGACAGATTTGTTACAAGTGCTACAAATCCAGGAGGAGAATTTTCATATCTATTCAGTGTTACTACAGCAGCCAGATGACAAATTTTTGAGCTGTTCTTTAAAAGACAAAGCTTGGAAAAAAGGGCAAAATTTAAGTATCAACTACGATATTAAAAGTGAGGTAATTTTTGACATGGAAGCATCTCAGAAAATACAGGAAAAATAAAAGTGCTATGAATAAAACTCTCAATAATATTTAAGCATAATAAGAGGGTTAGTGAGTGGTTGTGGGGATACAGACATTGCTGCATCTCCTAAAATGAATCCATTTTAAGAGCGCAGGCTTCTGGAGATGTTCAAAATTCACATTTTGCATCTCACTCCTTGCTAATGTTCAAATCTGAGCATAATAACCCAGCTCCCAGTGCTGTGTTCTCCTGCTGCTGCCTTTTCATTTTACAGCCCCAGTTAAGCACCATTTCTTGGAGCTGAACGGAGCTCGATGCCTCCTCTGCAGAGATTCTTTTCACAGCAATAATCCACATTTTTCATTTGCAACATCAGCCCATTGCTGATGGGGGAATATAACCAAAAAAACAGCATTTGTGAGGGGGAATTTTAGTTTTCCATCAATTTGTTTGCTTTGAATTTCTCAGACAGTTGTCAGGAGAGAAGATTGCTGAGGGGGAACAGGTTTTTCCTGTCGTGTAGGGGTTTTGAACGGGATTACTTTGAGTTCTGCAATTTTCACCCCATCCTTTGAATCATCACAGCCATAATTCGATGTCCAGAGCCACTTTGGTTTATTTTTACCCCCTATGACTTGAATTGGAGGTAGTACCAAGTTCAGGTTGGATGGTGCCAGAAGAACAAACATTGGCATCATGAGAAGGGTGAAAGGTTCTTTTAAACCAACAGGAGCCTTGTTTTGAGCTAATATTAGGACTTAAAACTAAATCTTCTCCTTTCAGGGCTTTTATTGAAAAGTAAGAGACCGTTCAGGGAGAAAAAGAGCCCAAGATCAACCAAATAAACTCATCAGAGGGAGAAGTTATTGAGGTTGTGGAGCATGGAAATGTTCAGTGAAAGTTTTCCAAGCTCCTTGAGCACTGACCTTGGAAATCCCACAGAACCATCTGCTCCTGGAATCTGGGTAATCTCAGGATCAGGGAATATGAATTTCCTAAGGGCTGGATTCTTGGGGGAAGCAGAGCCAGCAGAACCAACAAAATTTCCCAGCCTGGAAATCTCTGGAGTTATCAGCACGGATAGTGAGGGGAGGCTTTATGATGTGCAGGGCAGAGCTGATTACAAAACTCACTTGAAATGGATGATAAAACAGGGAGAGACGGAGCTTGGCTGGCACTCAAAATTTAAATAGAGCATAAAAAGCTGTTACTTTATTATTTCACGAGGAACTAAAGGAAAGTAATCAAGAATACTTGTATACAACTTATTGTATTAAAAAAAAAAGAGAGGGGCTGTAATTCAGATTTTGGAATCCAGCAGCTTTATGAACTAAAGCAGCAATAAATTGAAAAATAACAAAATGAAATAAAATTTAGGAAGCTATTTAAGGACAATTTGAATTAAACGGCGTATTAGTGAGCATTTGAGTGAATCTATGTATTTTTATATCACTCCAGCTCTTGGTTGGGTATAAACAGCGGGATAAAACAGGAAAGTTAAACTCCTGGAAATCACAATTACTGAATTTTATAATGGCAATTTATATTTACAGTGTTCACTGCTCAAAGCTGAAATTGTGGCAGCTCTGTCTCTTTGAAACCTGCTTACTACAAAACACATTACCTGAAGGTTTCAGGAAAACTCAGTCTCCCATAAACAAACAAATCCCACATGGATGGCCCCAAGGCTTCCCCAGGACACAGAGTTTTCCCCAGATACAGGGGGATGTTTTACATCCCTGCTTCTGGTTCAATTCCAACAGAAATATTTTGTAGAGGAGTTATTTGTGATTTCACAGAACGGATGGGCTGGAATCTCAAGGTTCCTGGACCTTTAATCCAGCTGGGCACCAAGGACAAATGACCCAAATCTCAGCCCAGGAGCACAAACCCTGTGGGCTGGAGAGAGAAAAACAAGCAGGGTGGGAGTGCCTGGGCTAAAGCTGGAATGGGACAATGAACTGCAAGGTGCAAATGGAGCAGAGGGAGAGGGAATTTCGGTGAACACCATGTCAGCAACACCAGGATTGTGAGTTCTCAAAAGAAACAGGTCATAGAATCATAACATTAAATTAAAATAAAGTTAGAAAATATCTCCAAGATCAAGTCCAACCTTTGACCGATCACCACCCTGCCCTAAATCAGACTGAAACGCTGCAACCTCTGGAACTTTTCCAGGGATGGGGACTTCCAAAGCTTAACCACTCTTCCAATGCAAAAAAATATTCCTAATATCCAGCCTGAACTTCCCCTGACACAACGTGAGGCCGTTTCCCATTGTCCAGTCACTGGTTTACTGGGAGAAGAGGCTAAGCCCTGCCTTGGAATGTTGCAGAAGTTTTACAGAATACAATCAATTTTTTTTTAATTAGTGAAAAAATTATGAAGTTTACCTTAAGCATCAGGGTTTTCTCTTCCATGAGAATAAAAAGATGGATCAGAGCGGTTATTGATCTAAAATTGAAAAATACCTTTAAGCAAAAGCTGTGTGAGCATCTGACCTCAGGTCAAAACATACAAACTTTACAAAAGCAGCACCTCAAAGGAAGGAGGGCATTGATGCCTTGTGCAGGCTGCCCTGGAGCAGAGGCTGGGCAGAGTCCCAGAATAAAGCAGGGATTTATCCAAAGCATCTCCTCCATGGATCCACCTTGGGCAGCACCAGAGCCCAGCCAGGGCTGCACCCAAGATGAACCAAAATGGCCCCAAAATGCACGAGCGCTGCCGGGGTCTGTCCCTGGGATCAGCTCTGCTCCATTTGCACCTTGCAGTTCATTGTCCCATTGCAGCTTTAGCCCAGGCAGTCCCACCCTGCTTGTTTTTCTCTCTCCAGCCCACGGGGTTTGTGCTCCTGGGCTGAGATTTGGCTCATTTGTCCTTGGTGCCCAGCTGGAGCAGGAATTGTTTTGTCTCCCTGCTCTGTGCACACAGCTCACCATCCCTTGATATGAAGCTCAGAATAATACACTAAAGCAGCACAGAACCTGAAAAATATAAAAGCTCAAACCTGAGGCATCAGTACCACCAGTGCACTGCCTCACTCCCATGTTTTACCAGGAAAGCTTCCCAGAGATAAACAGGCAGGAGGAGAGGGAGGGATTAGGATGTCTTGCACCTCTGGCAGCCACTTCAGTCAGGCAGGGAAGGTGTGAGACATCAAAGCGAGCTCTCCTCTGATGGTGGTGGTGGCAGCCCACACCTCGTTTGACATCTGTAATTAGTGTCTGGAGGTGCCAGGGAGTGAGGACTCTCAGCTGCAGCCTTTGTCAGAGACAACAAAGAGCTGCAGAGATGCTTCTGTTTAGCCTTGATGTACTTTGGGCTTTCAAAGCAAACACAAGTGTTAAATACAGAGCTATGAATAGGCTGGGGGAAGGGGAGGCCAAGCAGCGCTAAGGCTGGAGCCAAAGGGCTGCAAGAAAGACTGAGAATTTTCTTTTGTGCTTTGATTTCTTCCCCCTCTGTCTCTCAGTGCTTATTAACCTGTTCCTGCCTCAGAGCAGCCACATCTCCACGGTTCTGGTGGCTTCCCACCGCCATCATCTGCCTGGGACAGCTCTGCTCCTTCCCAAAGTGGCTCGGGTGAAGGCTGGGGGCCTTTCCTACATCTCCCTTTTCCAGAGGATCAGTGCTGATCCCTCCCAGCCTGCTCAGGACCTGTCTCTGTGGGTTTGGCAGCTGCCAGACCCCTGAGTGACACTGAGAGGACCAAGCAGAAGTGCCCAAAACACTTCTGCCTTTTGCATCACATCATGGAACTTGCTGAAACTGCAGTGACAGCAGATGTTTGTCACACACAACCAAAAAATGAACCCTGCAAAACCCACAGAGAAGCCAACAGTTGTCAGATGGGTTTCTCTCCCATTCCTCAGCCAGAGAGTGCCTCAGAGCAACTCAAGGGCCACCAGGAGCATCAGCCTGCTCTTTTCTCCAGCCATCTTATGTTTCATACACAGATTTATCCTGTCTGAAGATTGAGAAGTAAAAATTTACGCAAAGCTTCCTCAATTTGTTGTTTCCACAGAAAGATTCTTCCCTGTGAGCGTTAAAGGTGTGTCATTCTCTACTTTTGAGCTGCAAGAAAATAGAAATGGGAGGAGAGAGGGGGAAAATGAAATAAGGAGAACAAAAATTTAGGATGGATATCAGGAAGAACTTCTATTTTGTAACAGACAGATAAAATAAGCTTCAAAATAACAAATTGGTCAAAACACTAGAAATAAACTACAGAGAACAGCTCCTGCCCTGGCAGGAGATGAACTTGTTTAGCAAGCTCATCTCCTGGACAAGAGCAGCTTTTATCCATCTCCAACCTTAGACTGCACCAACAGAAGGAGAAGAGGGTATGGATAGCAAAGGAAATATCTTTTGGGAATTCAGGCTCACCACTGGCTCTCTGTCCTCAGGGACGTGGTTATGAAATGAAAAGCATCTCCTGGAGCTGCCATGATGGCAAAATGAAAGAGAAATTCCTGTTTGGGAGATAATGTTTGTGAGAGATGGGGAGACAAGAACAGAGGGAAGTCAGATTTTCGCAGCTAGAAATGGCTCTGCTGTGTCTGGGCCAGCAGGAACCTGGGACAAGCAAGAAATCTTTGCTGAAGGATTAATTGGTACCTTTCAGCAGCACAGGGCTCTCATCAGTGGGAAGCCTGAAAAAAGAGATTTTTGAAGGGTAGCTTCACCCTCATGATATCCCAGTGCCTTCAGAGAGGGATTTGGGGCTTCTTAAAAGAGAAGGATCCTCCCTAAATGCCACCGTACCCATTTATCCACTTCTGTTGAAGGGTTGTCATTAGAATATGGGGATATTTATTTTATACAGAAAATCAAAACGAGACTTCTAAGAGCTTACCTGGGAAAAAAAAAATGGAGCTCAGTTTTTCTGGAGGGGAAAAGCAGTGTTAGAGTGCATCCTAAAATATGCTGGTGTTTGGGGAAATGCAGGAAATTGCTGAGGAGATGTTCTGAACATCTTTGGGGTGTTCTGCTTTCCCTCTCTTTCTCAGAATTAGGAATTAGTTTGTACTCCCTGGGGAAAGATCTTAGTCGCGGACGACACGAATTTTCCCAGATTTCCAATAAAGTCTCACAACACCAACGCCTCTGCAACAGCAGCCAGGTCTCCTCACTGTGTCAGCACAATTCTCCATGTCTGTGTTCCTGGGGAAACAGATCCTGAAGAGGCAGAACAGCAGGAACAACCTTTCCTGCAAAATGGAAAACCAAGAAAAATATTGCTTTCCTTCACAACCCCCCAGTTTTAAGGAACAGAGCTCCCACAGAGGTGGTGCAGACAACAGGAGCTTCAAAGGTAATTTCCCAGAGCCAGAAAGCTCAAAGTTAAAGAACTCACCAGAGAGGAAATGTATTTTTAGCACTTTACAGATGGATCGTTTCATTTAGAATATCCCCTCCTGAAACGTCGCCGAGGTTTCTCCTAAGAAGTGAAGTCACTTGGGCATCCAGGGAATTTCACATCAATAAAACAAGTCATGCCTCTCCTGCAACTTTTATGACTACAACCAGCTCCTTTCCCCTTTCTCCTTTATTCCTTTCTGCTCCTCCAGCCACCTCAGCTCTGGAATTGCTTAAGGAAGGAAGAAAAAAAGAGATGATTATTGAGGTGTGAGCTGCACAAACTGCCCTTCCTTCTCCTGCTCCCCCAGTATTCCTGCTGCTGGGATCTCCACTCCTCAGAATATTCTTTGGATGGAATCTAAGGGTCAAGTGTGTCAAAATTCCAGAGTTCTAACCAAAAGAGGGTGTGACGGTGCTCAGAGGGGTCTGAGGATGAGGGAAGAGACGAGGATCTGACTCCATGTTTCAGAAGGCTGATTTATTATTTTATGATATATATTATAGTAAAACTATACTAAAAGAAGAGAAGAAAGGATTTCATCAGAAGGCTGGCTAAGAATAGAAAAGGAATGATAACAAAGGCTTGTGACTGACCAGAGACTCCGAGCCAGCTGTCTGTGATTGGCCATTAATCAGAAACAACCCCATGAGCCCAATCCCAGATGCACCTGTTGCATTCCACAGCAGCAGATAACCATTGTTTACATTTTGTTCCTGAGGCCTCTCAGATTCTGAGGAGGGAAAATCCTAAGGAAAGGATTTTTCATAAAATATCATGGCTACAAGAGGGCAGGGTTGGATGGGATATTGGGAAGGAATTCCTGGCTGGGAGGGTGGGGAGGGCTGGGATGGGATTCCCAGAGCAGCTGGGGCTGCCCCTGGATCCCTGGCAGTGCCCAAGGCCAGGCTGGACACTGGGGCTGGAGCACCTGGGGCAGTGGGAGGTGTCCCTGCCCATGGCAGGGGTGGCACTGGGTGGTTTCAATGTCCCTTCCAACCCAAACCATTCCATGGCCTTGCTGAGACCTCGTGTGCTGTGCTGGATCCATCAGATCCCATCTCACCCTTTCCCATTTGAGCCCCTCAATCCCCTTTCCCCACACATTCCTGCTGGAATGGAGGACAGGATAAAAGGCACGGAGCTGATGTGTGGTCTGGGGACTCCTGCCAAGAGCTGGGCCCTGCTCCAGGAGCACAAACCCAACCCACAGCCCCACCTGGGCAGGGTCACCTCACAGGGACAGCAGAGCTGCACAGAGCCCCAGCCTGCAGGTGATTTATTTGGTTTTAGAGCCCCTTATGCAGATCCAGAATGGATTTTTAAGCCCAGAATTCAATACCTCCAACACTCAGTTTCCTGCTTCCCAGCCCCACAAGGATCAGATGTGCAGCTCATACTCCAGGAGCTCATTCTGTGACCCAGTTTGATGAGTTTTACACATCCCCAAAATGAACCAAAGCCTGAAAACCGATGGCTTTTCCCATCCTGTTGCCTGTGAAGCTGAACTTCTCCATTAACATAATCCCAAATGAAAATCCTATATTTTAAGGTGATATACATTTATATAAATAGAGAAATATTAAAAGCCAATTTGTTCAGCACGTTGAAATCCTGCTTTTAGCAGTCAGAGGTAATCAGTTTGTCATTCCACAGAAAGCCAATGTGCCTGGAATGAAGGAGCTATTCCATTCCTTTCCTTTCCCATATAAAAAACATTCTGGGATCATGCATGAGGGCTCCTGGTACAAGTGATGGGATTCTTCCAAGCATTACATGGCACTTCAAGAAGCATTAAACTCTTACCCTCCCATTTTTAGTTCTTACATGTTTCATCAAAATCCTGATTTAAAGCGAAGCAGTGAACAACAGGGTTCTAACAAAAGAAAGTTTTCAAAAATAGGCGGTGAAAAACCCAAAGTAGAAAATATGAACCACAAAAAGTGTGAAATATTGATTGTGTTTTAAAAATATGGAGCAAATGAGGCAGTAATTTACAATTAAATACCACATTTAGCATGCTGGGTGTTCAGAATACAATTCAATAATATAATTCATTAATAACTCAATAATATAATAACCAATATCCTAGGGAAATTAATGTTAATATTTAGCCTGTTTATTAATGGCTAAAAATGAAGCTGCTATAAATTTGCACCAGGGTAGTCAGTAATGATGCATTGCTCTTATTACTTCCCATTTAAAAATTCATTTTTTTGTGCATTGTACCTGAAGTTCCCCGAGGTACAGTTTTGTCCTCAAATGTATGGATAGAAATTTCTGGCAAAATAAACCAAACTAAACAAATAACCAAGGAAAGCCACCAATCATTGCTGTGTTCTGAATTCACACTCTGCACTGATTTGTTTCAGGAAGAAATTATTTCCAGAGCTGTTCATCATTTCCATGTGAGTCAATTATTCAAAATAATTCTCTTTCTGCTCCCACCTCCCAGAGCCTCACTGGGCCCATACTGGGGATGAAATTCCCAAAAAGTCCTTTGGAAAGCATTTCATTAAAGGGTTTAAATTTCTGTTGCTGTTTTATATCCTCACAACTGTCCAAAAGAGATTTTATTCATGGCTGGAATCTGTCCAGGGCTGTTTTACCTCACAGAAAGGGAATCATTAAGGTTGGAAAAGCCCTCTGAGATCTTCAAGTGAACCAGAATTGCCAAGGCCACCCCTAACCCACATAAATTTTAAATCCCTCCAGGGATGGGGACTCCATCCCTGCCCTGGCCTTGAGAATTTTTCCTGAACAAATTCCTGCAGGAATTTTCCCCTGAAATTTCAATCTAAACCTCTCCACGTGGGAATCTTTGCTTCCACAGCTTGTGGCAGCTGTGATATTTGTGGAGTTTGGTGTGGAATCTGTGTTTTGGTCTGAGAGGAGCAACTGTTGGGTTTTGCAGTCATTTCCCAGCCCTGTTTCTCCGTGTGGATGTTTCACATCCCGTTCCCTGCAGCTCTCCCTGCCCACTCCCATCCAACTGCAAACACACTGACTCATCCAGCCCAGCCCTGAGAGAAATCCTATAAGAGATCCCACTGATGGAAAGGCTGTAACTGGGAGAAAATTCACACCCAAAAGGACTTTTCTGACCACGGAATACAAATTATTTGAAAGTACAATTATACTCTCATTTATACTGAAATTATTCCTGAGGCAAACAAAGTTTTCCTAGTCTAGTTTTTGTCAGTTTGAGAGTTTAAGGGCTGTTTTGAGGGGGCAGGGAGGGATAATGTGGATTTAGTTTTTCTACACCTGATGTTTTCATCTTTGCCATTCTAATTTTTATTCTAATTTCCCCCTAAATTTTGGAGGTGAGTTGTTGTCTTAAATTCCTTAAGGGTGCAGTGGGAATTAAAAGCACAGATGCAGAACTGAGGGAAATATTCTATGGCGCCAGCAAGGGGTCCACTGCAAGTTTCAATATATCCTTTGTGTCCATTCAATAAATGGGAATTTCAGGAATACCTCCTCTTTGAACCAAGCAGGCTGATCACCTCTCCTCCCACTACTTTTCTGCATCAATTTAGGGACTGCCACAAACAATTTGGCATTAAAAAATAGTTTGAATTTTACACTCCGGGTGTTTTGGAAGAGAAAGGATCCAAGTGCTCATCCCCTGAGTTATCCCTGCTTTGAGTTTGCTCCAGATCACCCCCTGCCCTTCTGCTGAGACATGTGAAAATCAGGCACGAGGCTGCCCTGCCACATTTCCTCCAGCTCCTGGGAGTTGAAACCTTTCCTATGGTGCTGCTGGTTTACATTTTGTGCAGCTGTAAATTCACTCCTTAGGCAGGAACTGGAATTGAACCTGAAAGCAGAATTTTTGGCCTCCAGACTGATTCATTCCATCAAAACATAAAAACCACGGGCTGCAGCTAACAGGGGAAACACCTGTACCACCAAAATGAGAAGTTTTCCACAATATGAGATTTTGGGTGTGAAATGCTCGAAGTGAAGCAAATCCTAAATTGAATTTAGTACAGAGACATTAAGTTCAACAGAAGCTGCCAACAAGAGCACTTTTTCTGTTATTATGTCGTGTCCTGAAATTACATGAAATGAATAAATGCAAGGATATCAAGAACTACAATTGAAAAGATAATATCTCCTGAAAGCCTGGCTTATTTTGCTTGATCCAAAGTGAAATTTAAAGGGCTGATTGTAAAGATAAACACAACTAATTATTTCAGCCAGTAGGAATGAAGCTCTTACCTTTGCTTTCAATCCAAGCTTCTTCCTGCCCCAATCCTCTCCCCTCGAGTTTTTTCTTCCCAAGTCAAGATGAAAGAGGTTTTCATGGATATCCTGTTATTCCCAGGCCTCGTGGTGTCAGAACTGAGCAGAACAAAGGAATATGGAATAAAGGAACACAAAATTTGGGGAAGGTTGGGACAACACATGCAGGGAAGAGAAAGCTGCCAAAGAATTTTTTTAGGTGTATGTGGAGGTCACAGCAACCTCAAAATATAAACCAACAAAGAGAAAAGGAAACCAAAGGACCTTGTTTGGTACATGGCAGCTCTTGATTTGTCACAGCACAATTTCTCGCCTCTTTCTGAGAAATGGCTCCAAAGAGAGAAAAAATACCTGCAATAACTGTCCTGAAAGGAAAAATTTACTTGTTTTAACACGAGTTTCTCAGAGTTCTGAACCATTGGCCTCAGTCAGACCACAATCACTGACCTGCAAGTGACTCCCTTGCCTTGGCCATGGCACCTTGTGTTGCAGTAAGGTAGAAAAATTATAAAGAAGAAAAATATAAAATTATAAAATTAGGCCTGCTCTGGCTGGGCTGTCATTTCTTCTAAGCCAAGGCAGCCCTCTGCAATTCCCATGTGGAAGCAATCCTGTGTGAGCAGTTCATTAACACAATCTATTCCTGGGGAAAAACAACCAGCACCTGGATAAACTGTTTGTACACCCTTAGGAAAATGAAAACTCTCTCTCACAGACAACTTTCAGCACATACACGCCGGGGTTTGAGTGACCAATAAATACAGAGCAACAACTTGTTACTGACCAATGAAGGGATTGGCAAGAGAGCTCCTGACCCATGGGAGTCACACACAGGGCTGGAAAACTGGATAAAAATGTGAATAAAGAATGGGCTTTTTCCACCCTGAGGAAAATGGAGTCTGTGTGATTTATTCCCATAACCCTGAGCTCACCCTGCGGGTGCAGCAGCCTCACCTCCCTGCCAGTGCCACCCTCAGAAGGCCATGTCCACTCTCTCCTTTACCAACAGTGCTGCATTTGGTATTTCCGCAAGCACTTGGGCTGAACCCCCCATTTCCCACAAGTTTCTGCAGCAGAAATTCTGATTTATTCCCATGAGCCTGTTCAAATTCTACTTTCATGGCCTCTGTTGAAATAAACCCCTCAGATTATTCCACAGCAACAGCCTCACCCTTCCATCCCTCACCTCCCCTCTGCACAGAGGGGAGCTGTTAGAATCCAACCTTTACATTTTTATTGCCACAAACACTTTTTCCTTTTCTGAGCGTGTCATTCCAGCCCTCCCAGCTCCCTGCAATATCCACCTTTTTCAATAAGGGATACAATAATTCCTACAGGGCATGGCTCCTGTACAAATAACCAAGCACAGCCTCAGAGATAACGATGTTTTCCTCCTGCCATTTCCCACCTGGGGTGAAGGTGGGCATGTAAACCAGATGTTTTGGGCAAAAAAAGCAAATTCCTAAACTCATGACCCAGAAAAAGCCTCTTGTGGGTGTCTCAGGAGCTGGAGGGACATCCTGCATGATTTATAGCAGCAGGCACAGAACAAAAACCAGAACATTAGACAAGAAAACAGGGTACTGCTCATTGAATATTATTATTATTTATTAATATCTATGCAAGATTCACAAGTGTTTCTCCTTCTACTCAAAATATTACCTCTAACTGTTCTATTTTTTTTTTTTTTTTAATTCAGACGTGCTTTAAAATTCAGTTTGGTTTTGGGAATCGAGGAGGGGAGAAGGCAAACAGATAAACAGGGATTTTTAATGTGTTATTTATTCAAATACACGGGGCTGAGCAATAGATCTGCTGTTCCCAGATAATGCCTGACTCTTGCTGTAAGAATGGATGGGAAATGCTGGGAAATGCTTGTTTATCCCTCTCTTATCTGCAAGTCAGATCAAAGCATCAGCTGTTTAAAGGAGTTGACTTCACCAAAGGAATGAGCTCTGGTGTTCCTGAGCCCTGCCAAAATAAAGGGATTCTGATATGGAAGTAAAATTTCAGTGCAAGGAAAAACACTGACTGTTAAAGGATTGGGGTAATCTCTTCCAGCATGCCCTGGGATCAGAATGGAAAATATTAAAATCCCCTCAGTCCTCCCTTTCCCATAGAGCAAAGTGGAGAAGCATCACTGTCCGGGACAGCAAGGCCAGCACAAGTCCTGGGGGCTCTGATTTGTGCTTGGCCAAAATAATTATTTTATTTTCCTTTCCTTTTTTTTTTTTTCCAGCACAATTCTGTCTCTTGTTTAGGCCTCTTAGAGAATTTGGTTCTGTTTTTTCAGGACGTTTTAAAGAATGGAAGAGATCCAGCCCTGCACAGTCTAGCAAATATTCCAAAAATTCTGCCCCCTATTCTCTGAATTCTGATTTTATCCAAATGGGGCAGGGAGCAGCTTCCCAATAATCAAACCACACCAAACCTGGAGGCTTTAAGCTCTGTTTTCCACCCTTCAGAGAAGATGAAGCGTTTGCTCACTTCTGTGGCTCCAGAAAAGGGATTATGAACTTTCTACAAACATCTTTTATCAGCTGAGTCCTGGCAGCTCCAACAGCACAGGTTATTTAGGAGCATCTGACAGCAACAATGTGGGACAATTAAATTCAGCTTTTTGTCAGGTGTGTTCCTTCGCCATGGACAGGAGGAATGACTGACACATGAAAGGGTCAAAACGCTTCTTTTTACACAGCTAAATATTTGCCTTCACCCTTTTTGCTCCTCTTCCTCAGCCTGCTGATGTCCCAGATGTGGGTGATGGGCCCCCAGAGCCCCTGGTTTCCTGTCATGTTTGAGGGTTACAGGAATACAATGAGTAACGCACATTCTAAAGGAGGATTTCAAAGACAATGTGCACGGAGCTGGAAAATCCAGAGGAGAGCTTTCTGCTTTCCTCTGCTTCTTGCTGTGTTGTGCCTGACTGTATTTATAGCAATTTCCAAGAGTTTATGAAGCCAGAGAGCACAAAACCAAACAAATTGCATTCAGGGCATCAGTTTTCATCATTGCCAAGCCCCCTGAAAGCCCAGACAGATTTGTTCCCGAGTTCAGGAGCATCACACTCTGCTAAATATAACTCAGTGAGTTGATTTAGCTGGGAGGAGACACCACAATGAAATCTCTTCCACAATTTTACATCCATCCCGAAACACAGGATGTCTTTGAATGGAAACTCAGAGATTCAGTGGAATAAATCAGATTAATCTCTTTGGAAAGGCAGCTCAAGAGCAAAGCCTCTCAGTTTTTTATATCGTGGATATCTTACAGATTGGATGGGCAAGTGAAATTCAACTTGTCATTATTTCATTGTTTATATTGAGTTTTTAAATCCTCCAAGGGGATAAAAGACTTGGATTTGCTCCATTACACAATAGTAACCCTCTGAATCCATCCCCACACTCAGAACCTTTCAGGTGGAGTCATATTCCCAAGGGATCTGCTGGGATACAGGACAGTACCACCCAAATTTTTAATGTATTGATTGAAAATCCTTGGAATTTGATTGGCAAAAAATAGGAGACAAGAAGACAAGAAGAACAGAACCAGTGGCAGAAGTTTCAGTGCATATCCATTTCCTTCCCCTTATTCTAAAATCAACTGGTTGTGCAAAAAGAATTAAAGCCACCAAGAGAAAACTGCACATAACAATCAAGTTTTTATAACAGCTGCTCCCTAAGGAAAAATACCAGGGATGTGTAAAACGACCTAAAATTTCACCAAAATTAAAGAATATTCACTCAACCCAGTCAAAATTACAACAAAATGTTCTGAACAAGAGCTGTCACCGAGAAACAAATCATACCCAGGGTATGAAATGTAGCTTTTCCTGATGCTGACAGATAAACTTTGGGGTTTGAAACACTTCTAGTCTACATTTATAAAGAGCACAGTGGCATTTTCCACATTTGCTTTACCAAGTCTCTAGGGAGGGTTCAGGATGAAGAATAAAAACTTTGAGAAGAGACTGAAAATAGCAGCTGAAGGCTCTGTCACATCTCAGAAAAAGCATTTTCCACTTCGAGTTTAAACCCGATTTCTTTCAAGGGTTGATCTTAAACAGCGACGTTCAACCCCAACCACTCCAAGAAGTGGCTTTGGAAAAAGCCAATTTTTAAATGCAGCGTGAGAAACGACAGCTCTGAAAGAGCAGAAAACACCCAGACACGAGCCAGGACTTATTGATTGCTAAGTCTGGAAGCCAGGTAAGCAAAACCACACAGAATTGTCCACAAGAGCTGTTAGGGAGCCCTCAGAAATCATGGAATCTCCTTTTCCATCATTGCCAGCTCTCCAGAGGAGCAATCCCACCACAGGATCCATTCCCATCCCTGGATTGAAGAGCAGGAATAGATGGAACAAGTCAAGAAACCTGATCTCTTTGAGTTCTCATCAAAATAAACATTTTTTTTTAAGAAAGATATGATAAATTGGGTAAAAAATACCCACCCCTGCATCAGATATAACCATGGGACTTCATGGAGGAGCTTGATCCAATGGGGATGGAACAGCTCAAGAAACATGATCTCTTTGCTCTCTCATCAAAATAAATATATTTTTTAAAGAAAGATATGATAAATTGGGTAAAAAAACCCAAATGGATGAGACCAGAAAATGAGGAGAAATTTCTTTCCTGACTCTTTGTGATCCCAAGAAGAATAAAACCCACCCTTGCTCCAAGATTCAAGGGTGGGTTTTAAACAGTGGAATTCCAAATCTGTTTCCAGAAAATCTGGGAAATCTCCCACAAGGGCGTCCTTGAATCAATTCTGCTTTTGCTGATTCCTAAAATATGGAACACAACAAATAGAAGAAACTTGCCTTCTTTGTACCACAGACACCACTAAAATCAATTTTTCAGTTATTCTAGATTTCAACAGCTCCTCTCGAATTCCCAAATAATAATTGAGGTATTATTTCCATCCTCTAATTTAAAGCCACTCAAACCTTTGTTTGTTTTTTCCAAGCAGCCCTAAAATAGGCAAAAAATCCTTGTTTGGTTTTGTACCCAGCACTGTCAAATGATTTTTTCCTTTCCAAATCCATTAACTCTTTGCTAACCTCAATAATCCTGCCTGTTTTAACTTCTTATCCTACCATTTCATGTAATTCCTGTAGATCAAGCCAACAACTTTTCCTGTTCAGTCAAAAAAAAAAAAAAAAAAAGAATTTATAAAATCTGCTTCTTATTATTTTTGCCCCTGAATAATTTTATAAAACCTGCGTCTTTTTACTCTGAAATCTTAAAAAATCTCCCTCTTTTTGCTTTTAAATCTCATAAAATCTGCTCTTTTTTGTTGCTATTGTTTAGCCCTTCCCTTGACTCATTAAAAACCCATTTCAACCCAGTCGCCCTGGAACAAAACTGGAGGCTGAGAAACCTTCACCACGCAGAAAAATGATCTCTTCATCCCAAACTTGTTCTGTCTTTCAGCAGTTTTGGAATCAATAATGTTCTTTAACCACCTCTGACACTTTGCAGTGCTCAACTGAAACCTTGGCTGAAAACAACGAATAAATGAGGCAGAACAAAAAGAAAAACAGATTTTCAAGTGTTCCAAGCACGCTTTTGCTGCAGAAAAACCACTGAAAAAACATGGATTTTGTTTTTTATAATCAACCCAAATGGATATTTAAGGAGAGTTGGATCACATATTAATATTTTTCTGTGAGTAATTTGAAATAAATGGCTTTTAAGATGAAAAATATGAAATAGTGCTTGCATTTACTTGGTTGTGGTGGTGATTTTCATCTTTAATTCCTTTCTTTTGTTTTGGGTCTTTTTATGTATTCCAACATTTATCTTTTTTAACCTTTCCTTCATTATTGTCAATGAAAAAGACATTAATTACCTGTCCAGGTTAAGGTTTAATTGATTTAAATGTGGCTCTACCTCAGTTCTCTGTGACTGACACCACATTCCTCATGAATATCCCATATTTACCTGGAGCTGGCTTGAAAACTTGGAGCTGAAAATGAAAAAGTACAGGGAAAATTATTGTACCAAGATTGTAATCCTGATCTGGTGAATAGAGCAGATTGTCTGCTCAGAATTAATAATAATGAGAATAATTAGAGCAATTACAGTAGAATAATAATGAAAAATATGAAAAAGTATTAATAAATTTTAATATAGTAATTGTAACAATAAAAATAATAATTTAAAAGACAACAGCATTGGGTCCAAATAAAATCCACCAGCATTTTTTTTTTTTTACAGATCTTGATTTGTGCCACTCACCAAATTAATCCCATTTTCCCTGGTCTCTTGGGGTACTTCCCAAGGCTGGAGCATCAAAACCTGTAGGAAAAACTGGAACACTTTAAAACCAGCCAAAAAGTGTCATTTAGGATGTAAGAGTCCCTATAATTTATTCAGCCATGGAAAGTACCCATAAAATAAACATGAAATGGAGGAGAAGACAATTTTCCTGCTATTCCTCCATGGATTTTTGTGGCTTTTTCAACTTTCAGTGTTTTAAAAGAGGCATTTTTCCATCTCAGAGTAGCCAGAAGTTTACATAAATCCCTTCTGTTTGCTCCTTCTTCCTCAGTTGCTTTAAGGCTAAGACTGAGCTTAATTATCTCTCGAAGCACAGGTCAGAGTTTGGGGTGAAAACTCTGAAATATCCTATAAAAACTTAGATGCTGTGGTTAGAAAGTACTTGTGAAATTAGGATTTTCACTGAGAACCTTTTCCTCCGAACCAGCAGATGCTGAAAGTCCTCGAGAGCAGAATTTGATGAAGAAAATCTGTTTAATTGGAAATCTTGCAAAACAAGCATCACTTCCCAGGCCACAGATATTGCCAAAAGCTTCAGAGGTAAAATAAAAAACCAGGCTTGGAGGCAAACAAAACTCTCTATATTTTTTTACTTAATAGTTGTAAGTTTTTTACCACATTCCTCACACAGAGGGAAGTGAAATTACTTTCCAGAAGAGAGAAAGGAGTTTACAGCACAATAAAATCAGATTAAAAAAGCTAAACTAGCAATAGCAGCTGCAAAAAGAAGTTTAACACAGGCACACAGGCTCACAAATCCAAGCTGGACAGACAAGGCAAAAGCTTCCAGGAATTTTATGGGGGAGTTAGCACAGAATATTATGGGGTGAGTTCAGCACTTCCATGCACAGATCCAGCCCTGTAAATCTTGCTTTAATAGAATGATATTTATTTGAGTAGGCCCACATTGGAACCCTGGTTACTGAGAATTTTGGATTTCTGTGCTGCCAGGCACTGACTCCCAAGAGAACACTGCATTGACCTGAGGCCGTGGAGAAGGATCCCAAAATGGAATGATGGAACTGGGATTGTGGGTGTGGAGTTTGGATAGAAATGTGTGATATCACAGGGGGGAAACTCAGAGTTTAAGGGTTTAGAATGCAGTAATAGATATAAAGCAAGATGGAGGTTTTAGGGTGGAGGCTGGTCCTTCTTCTTCACCTTCTCCTAGTCCTCCTTCTCCACGGGTTTGGGTGGTTTTGCGTAATTGGATTAAAAAGTCCCCATTGTGGGCCATGGGTGGTTGGTTATTGGGTTAAAAGTAAACATAAGTTAGGTTTCATTTCTTAATTGGACAGTTTATCCTTAAAAGGCCTTGCAGAGAGAGAGAGAGAGACAGGGCTCCATTTTTACCCTGTTAAGGTCAAATACTACAGAACTCACAACTTCTGAGTCTGTATCATAGATAAAAACTAATAAACATCTGAGTCCCAACATTTAATCCCAACCTTGACAAAAAGAAGCAAAGACTCCACAGGCCCAAACTTTCATCCATTCCCTGAACATCAGCACACACAGCACTTGCGCAGATGTTAAGGCTAAATTCCCATCTCACCTGGAGTGATGCATAAACTTTTTTAATGGGAGAGCAGCAGCCAGGCTTTCCTGCTTGTGGAAAAGGAGGAGAGGAAGAGCTGTTGAGATAAAGCAAATTCCATGAGATAAAATTCCATCAATTGAGGCAGGCAGGGCTGAGCTGGTGACTGACACACACAAGGTGTGCAGGTTATCCCAATCTCAGCACCAGAATGTGCTAAAATATCGAGCAGGGAGTTGCTATCTGGTGGAATATGATAAAGTTGATGAAACTTGGAAATTGGGAGATAATCAGAAAGGAATAGCAAGTGCTGGTATCTGAGCTGGGGGTGGGCTTGCTGATAAAGTAGGAAATATCTGGATATCAAACTCAGCATCAGAGGCCTCATAGAGCAACTCAATGTTTTATCAGGAGTGTGGAAGGCACCATGTGGGAAAGATCCAGCATGGATCCAGGCCCTGAGTAACCAGGGGAGTACCGGGAATTACTGGGAAGTCACGCAGCAGAAATTCATGTGACAATTATACTCAAAGAAAACTTTCTCATCCTGCTGCACCATCCTCATTGCCCTCTGGGTAGGATTTCCCCTGCACTCTAGAAAATCCCTCAGGACAGCTCTGTTGCTCTGTTGAGGGTCTCTCCCCTCACAGTCACAACCCTGCCTGCAGATCACATCAATCACAATCACGTTGTTTTTTAGTGCAATCCCACAGTTTTTAGTGCAATTCCCAACATCATGAGTCCCAAACTATGAATTTCTGCAGGTGAGGGAGATCACTGGTGCAGAGGAGCTGATTCCCAGCTCTTTTCCAGCTCCCTGCTCTGCTGCTCCAATTAGCAGACACGTCCACGCCTCATTTCAGCCTTCATGCTTTGCTTGTTCTTTAAGAGATCCTAAAGCATATGCTCAGCTGCACATTATGGGTTGGAACGAGAGCTGGAGGCATTCCAAACTCCAGGCCTGACCAAGTTGTCTGGGGGAAAGAGGCACTGCATGTGAAGCTGCAAAGATAATTAAGTCGAGTGTCAAGTGGAGTAGTTCCTTCCCCCAGAGCTGAAGCTCAGCCAGGATCTGCTGTGAGAGGACACTGGAACCTCCCTGAAAGCAAGGAGAGAAATGGGATCAACTCCAACAGGGGAAAATTGTCTCAGGAATTGCTGGGATTTGCACTGGTGGTGTCAGAGGAACGCACAAGCCCATGGATGTGGGGTTAAATCGTTCTGATCTTCTCAGAAATGAGAAATGTTTCTCTTGGATTCCAAATTGTATCACTGTTAATGCCAGAGCTGTGTAAAACTGCCCAGACTATTCCCATTTCACAGCTCTCAGGCACAGGGTGGGATTTTTGGGGTGTCCTGTGCAGGGCCAGAACTTGGGCAGGATGATCCTCCCTTCCCACTCAGGATATTCAGTAGTTTGTGATTCTTACTAATGGAGTAGCTGCTCGTATGTGCAGGATTACTCCGTGGATACTCACAGCCACTACCAACTCATTAATCAGAAATATTTTACAGAATGAAAGTCAGCTATTGTTTTCTATTGTCTTTCAGGCATTCAGTTATCAATTCCCTTGCTGCAGCCAACCACCAACAAATTGTTTGGGTTTTCCTTTTCTTTTTTGGATTGTGATCCTCAAGCCTGCCCTAAGAGGCCAATTAGCTGTTTGTAATTAATGACTGGTTGCTGCTTGTCAGAGCAGTGCCCCTTGTCCTGAGAGGAGCACCTGGGTGCTCCCAGTGCTCTGCAGACACTTCCCTGCTCATTTTGATGCCTTTCAGAACCTGGCAGAGACACTGATACCATTTTCTGTCCTGGTAAAATTAGAATTCACGGTCCAGTTGTCAAAGGACAAAATGGGAATCTGTGCAAAGACCTGTCACTGTGGGAATTCCCTGTGACTGGCACAGATGACAAGTGTTAATTAATGTTTTTTTTCTGAAGGGACTGTCATGAATGAACCCTTTTCCTGTCAGCTGTGAAAGAAAACCCTTTTCACTCCTGACAGGGCATTCAGAGACTTCAGCTCCTTCTTGGGCTCCTGGAGTTCTCAAGCTACATCTTCAAAGAGAAATTATATATGAAATTAAAAAAAAAATAAGAGCAATTCAGTGTCTCTCTGTGAGAGATATTGGCAGGGAAGCAGAATTGCCATGACCAGTCCAATGGGATGTGTGAGAGTTGCAAGGATTAAGGACATTGCAATTACAAAGACGTGCAGATTCCACCTAAAAGGGTCTGATCCCAACTGTCCAGCTGATTCCAAAGTCCAGCAGAACCTGTTCAGCACCCTCTTAACAAGTAAAAACCTCCAAAAATGCAAAAAGGCTGCTTGAAACATTGGTATTAAATATGAAGAGGAAAACTGACTCTGCACCCTGTGCATGGGACAGCTGAATTTACACACCTTCAATCCCTGCAGGGCCAAAATTCCAGCAGCAGGGAATTCAGGGCCTAGAAAAGATGCATCCATGTAAAAATTAGGGATAAATGCTATGGAAAAGGGCTTGCACACTCTCTAATGTTGGAAGTGGACAATACAAAATTCATGAGGAAAATTGGCAGAGAAGCCTTAAACTCACTGAAGACAAGAAGCTACAAAAACAAGAAGATGCTGTCTTAACAAGATGCCCTTAAATAAAAGGATTTGTCATGGTAATAAAAAGTATCAGCAAAAATAGATTCAGCTTCAAACTGCAGCCAAAAGGAGCAATTCTTCCCCAGCAAAATGAGATCAATGCAGGCTTGGAAGTAAAGACACACACAATGAGTCTAAATGGCAAAGAGAACAACAAAATGAAGGAAAACAAGGAGATTAGCTCAGGAAAACAATAGGCAAGAAAATAAAACCAGATATAACAACTCTCTTGGGGAAAAGAATATAAAATAATAGAAAATCCAAACAAAGGGAAGAGCCTGACCAAGTACAAACAAATGACAATGGATGCAAGAAAAATATAATTACAAAAAGGCACTCAAAATGTTGAAACACTACAGATTCAAATAACCACCCAGTCAATACCACTCCAAGAGAAGATGTGATTTTGCAGGAATAAATACAAGAACAGAGCATGCCCCTCTCTAACAATAGAAAAGTTACCCAGTTCCTGCGTCCTTTCCCAAACTTTCTAAGGAGATTTGAATGCTTTGCTTCCCAGACATCATCATCTGCTCTGGGTTCCCATCAATACCATTACTCACAAGGCTTTTGTGTTTTCCCCAGCATTTTGTGAGTCAGCCAAGACAGGCCAGGGATAATTGACAGGAGTCACTCAGAAGGAACATTCCAGACCCAAAGCAGAGCAGGGAGGTGAGTGCAGACGTTCTGTTCTACCCCTTGAAATGACATCACAACAAGACTGACTTTGTGTTTAAGAACAGGTCATTGCTTTTTGTCTGAAACAACTGGGACAGTTGGTTTCTGATGGGAAAGGCTGAGTTAAATCCAGTATGTATTGAAATCAACAGGAAAAAAAATGGCAAGTAGTATTTTTGTGTTGATTTCAGACATGGGAATCCTTTTTCAACAGAAATCCCAACAGAAATGAGGTTTTTGTGTGGTATTAATTGTTGTAAACAGCCAAATAAGAAGCTGAGTTCCAACATAAGCTTGAGAAAATATTTATCCCTTGCCCTGACCAAAAATACAGCTCATGAATTAGTGTAGGTGACAAAAATCAATTCATACTTTGCACCAATCCTTATTTCTTCAGCAAAACCAGATTTTTTTTCTCAATGCTAGATCTGAAATATTTTCATAGAATTGTAAAATCACAGAATTGGTAATTTTGGACAAGATCTTTAAGACATTTAAGCCCAACCACCAGCCCACCATCATAGTGGCCACCACTAAACCATGCCTTCAAGTGTCACATCTCCTGTTTTTGGGATATATCCAGGGATGGTGACTCCACCATTCCTTGGGCAGCCTGAGCCAATGTTTTACAGCCCTTTCCACACAGAATTTTTGCCTAGATTTCCAAGATTTTGCCCACATGGAGCCATCCATGGAAGTGGCTGCTAGCTACAAAGCCTGGCAGAGGATGAGCCCTTTGTTCCTCTCTGCAGCCACCTCAGCTCCTTCCACTCTTTGTGCAAATATTGGGGTTTTCTGGATATTCCTACTGCTGGCTCCAAAGGCTAAAAGTCCCTGGCCACCACCACAGGGAAAAATTCCTTCCTCATATTTTATCCAAACCTACCCTCTGCCAATTTGAAGCAATTCCCTCTTTCCCTGTCACTACCTGCTTGTCCAAAGTCTCTCTCCATTTGCAGGAGCTAAACTGAGGTTTAATAAATTGAGGTTCAATAGATTGAGATTTAATAAATAATTAATTTATTAATTACCAATTTGGTGATTAATTCATTAATCACCAACCCCAAAAAAAGAATTCTCAGAGCAGGTGAAAACCTCTCTTGACTCTCTGCATAGTTTTGAATTTTGACTTATTTGGGAGAGAAAAGGGACATAGGTTAGGGAAGAGATGGTGAACCCATTATTCATTTTCTGACCTTTGGATGGTGGAAAAATCCTCCTGGGAATGGGGCTCTGAGGGACACCCCAACTGCCTCATGCTTTGTTTTAACTGTTAATCCTTGCTTACAGTACACACTTATGGCTACTAGGCCAGTTTTTTTGGTGTGTTTGGCATGTTTTAATAAGTTTTTTTCTCCAAAGTGGGTATTATTTAAAGATACTCACAGGGCACAGGTTTTGCTGACATCCAACAAGTCCATCTCTTTAAAATTCAGGAGTTATTTACTCCTCACTCACAGTTCTCTCTTCCCCCTTTGCAAAAGACATAAAAAACACACTGTAAACTCCCCATTCTTTCTGGTTATTGATCGAGTGGGTTCTGTGGGGAGTAGATGCAGATCCCACATGTGCAGTCCACTGGGATTGTCTCTTTTCTGTTACGTGGTTAAAAATAAACCAATTTTTCAAAGACCAATGCTTCTGAAAGTGGTTTAGGCCATAAAAAGAAACGTGCACTTATCAGAACTAACATCAGGAAAGAGATAGGGAGGAGCTGGGTTATCTTTGGAGTGATAACAGAATGGGAGAGCAGTAGCTGCTGAATTTCCAAACTGCATCAGGCATTCTCCATGCACTGGAAAAGCCTCAGGCACTTCTAAATATGCTGGGTTTATTCTGTCCCATGATGGTCTCAGAGGCTGAGCTAAAATTAGCTTTTTCTTGCCTTTTTTTATTTTTTCCAGTTTAGTTGTTCAGGATCTTTCTCAGGTGTGGTGAGGACAGGTTTGCAGTAACTGGGTATTCCAGGGTTTGAGCCTCCAGCAGTTCCATGGGAGCTTCTCCTGGTCCAGGCAATTCTCTCTTACAGGGGGAGAGAATATCTGTCTTGGCAAACAGCCCTGGTTTAATGGTTATCACTGCCATAACCTCAATTCTCTCCTCACCTACTCTGCAGTTCCCCAGAATCCATCCTAAGAGCCAAACCCCTCTTTGGCAGTAACAATTCTGTTTTTGGCACCCAGTTCCTTGCATTGCCCCAAACTGCAGCTCCCAACGACAGCAATTCCAAGTGTCTCCATTCCCAAACCCTTTTAAAGGCTGCCCAAAACAAGGAAATGAAAAACCTGCTGGTTGACCTAATTGGGTATTGCCAGGTTGTGCCTCTGCTCCACCTCCCATGACCCATTAAGCTACAGGGCGTCATCTCCTGTTAATTAATAGGCTCAATTAGAGTATTTTGAGCTGGGCCTCCTTTAACTGTGTTACAACCCAGCAAAACCCACAGACAGCCCCAAACAAATGAAATGGTGAAAAATTATGGTGAAATGGGGATCAACAATTTAACCTCCTCTATAACCTATTCTTGTTTATGGGGGTCTGCTTCTCACCCTGGGATTTCCTTCCACAAAAAACGAGCGCGGAACTGCTCGGTCAACACATTCCTTACTTCCCACAGCACCAATTCCTCATTAAATTACAAAGCAAGGAAACAGCCAGCCAGAAACTGGAAATACAAACAGCAGAATAAATCCTAGAAGACTATATTGACAATATAACAAACTATATTGAAGATTTGCTTTGATGTGTCTTCATTTTGATGACCACGAGGGCTAAGTTGAGGCCTACCTTAATTTAGCTGTTATTGACGGCACTGAGACAACCTTAAAAAAAAAAACACCCACCCAAAAACCAGCTCCTTAAGCAGAGCTTTCACTTTCAGAGAGGTTTTGGGTACTCTTCTCTCTGCAGGCACACTCCTTTCCCTGGTGCTCCCTTTCCTTCAATCCAAAGCTGGAGAGCTGTTGAGCCAGGCCTAAGAACAAGCTGCAATTAAACCCTGAGGATGCTCTACCCAAACACAATCCCTCAGGACAAAAGGAGGCTGCCACATTCCAGGGACAGCGCTCTCAGGGGAAATTACACCTCAGTGAATCAGTGCAAGAGCAGGTGCTCACTCTTTGCCATGGAAACAGGTGAGGGGACACATTACAGAAGGAATTGTTTCAGTGGAGAGGCTTCAAGAGCAGCAGCCTGATTGGGAGACTGAAGGTGAGAAAAGTGGCATGTTTTGAATTAGTCCCAGGCAGAAGATGCCACCCCCCTGAGTAGCTCTTGTGTGAAGCACCCACAGATGCTCAGGCCACACCATTGTTTGCAGAAATCACAGTGTGAAGTCATTTACTGAAACAAAACCGTGTGGTGAGGAATGGAGCAGTGAGCAGCCTGATCCCAGCAGTTTTTATCCTTGGCTTCCCCCTGCCATCCCCACAGGAGCTTCACAGGCAGAAGAACCACCCCTGAGATCAGAAGTGTTCAACAAACCTTCAGATGCTCGTGCTCCATCCCACCATGGTGTTATTGAGAGCTTTGATGGGTTTGATCCCTGCATCCACAGCCATCAATCCCACTGACTGATGGCCATGCACACCACACCTGGAGAAGGGAATCAGAAGGAAAGAGCATCCCTGGAATAATTCAATCTGCATAAAACGCCTTTCCTGCAACTGCACTATTCCCACTTGTCATTAATTACGACATTTCCAGCAATTTCTTAATTGATTTGAAGGAGGGAGTCGTGCGTTTGGGGTTCTCAATCAATTCTTCTCCTCTCGGTACATTTAACTGCTGCAGAGTTTTCCACAGCTATTTTGTTCTTCACAGCTCCTTGAAAAACCCCTCAGCCTCCAATTTATTTCCAGTCATTAAAGCAAAATCTTTCAAATGGACAATATGATTTATAAAGTGGGAGAGATACTTTTATGCACTGCTTTATGAATTCTAAGCCTTCAATATTTGTTACAGCTCTTTATTCATTTGGTCTGAAAAGCCCAGAAAAAAAAAAGCTCACCGCTGAATGAAGAGAGAAACGATTCTCAGCTTTCAAACAATGAGCACATCAAATTAAAAAATCATTTATTTTAGTGCCTGCTCCATTGCAACAGCACACAATTGTGGATCCTTCAGCTGGCACATGGATATTCCATGGCCTTAAGGGAAAACCTAGAAGTGAGAGACTCTGGCAGAGCCCAGAGGGATCCACAAACTCTGGAGTGGGACTGAAACTGCAAAGTTCATGCTTTTCTTCCTGGAATCGTAAATGGTTTGGGGTGGAGGTGTCCTTAAAGATCCCTTTTTTCCCAGCACCCTGCCCATGGGCAGGGACACCTTCCACTATCCCAGGCTGCTCCAGCCCCAATGTCCAACCTGGCTTGGGCAGTGCCAGGGATCCAGGGGCAGCCACAGCTGCTCTGGGCACCTTGTGCCAGGGCCTGCCCACCCTCATATCCAGGAATTTTTTCCTCATATTTTATCCAATCCTACTCTCTGCCAGTTTGAAGCCATTCCCTCTTTTCCTGCCATTACCTGCTCTTGTCCAAAGTCTCTCTCCATCTTTCTTGTAGCTCCCTTCAGGCCACAACTAGCTCATCTTCTCCTCTCCAGGCTGGACAATCCCAATTCTCCAGCAGAGAGGATTTCCCCACAGCAGAGCTGTTCCATCCCTCTGCTCACCCTGCTGCCTCCTCTGGACTCGCTCCCACAAGTCCATGACTCTGGGGTCAAGGTATTCCAACATCTCCAAAACGCTGAACCACATCCAGCCTCTCTGGGAAAGGGAGCACAGTTTGTGCTGCTCTGGTGCACAAACCCATCTCTTCACAGCCCCAAATACCCCAACCACATCCATATTTCTCCAGAGAGCTGGAACAATTTGTTCAGCTGTCCCAGACTAAGGCTCTTCATCCTCCCCTCCTCCTGTGTGACACTGCTGCTGTGTGAGCCTCATGCTCAGTCCAGGAGGATCTTTGCCATTCATCCTGGATCCTGTTCCTGCCCTTTCATTTCCCACATAACTCTCACTCATCCCTTTTCATCCAGCCATGCCTTTTCCAGTGTTTTCTGTCTCAGCTGTTTTAATCTAATCTTTCCTGCTGGCTCAGGATGGCTCTGCTTTCAGCCCTCATTTATCACATAACCCCATGGCAGCTTTACCTGATTTCTGGGAAGTATTAAAATTTTCTCTTTATTGTTTTAAAAATCTATTATGAACCTCTTGACTCCACTGCATTGTGCAAAGAAAAATAATTATAAAAATACCCACTCTCTTTAATACCAATAATTTGTCATCTACTGAGAATTTTTTTCTAGGTATAATAGTAGTTTAACTCATTAACTTTATGCTAAGTACAGCAATTTTGCTGTCTCCTACCCAAATATTTCTAATATTAATGATACAGCTTAGATAAAGTGATTTAAGTAGTTGTACATACAGTGTGCTTATGCAACGATAATTAATTACCTCCAAGATTGAACTCCAATCTTTCACTTCCAATTATGCTTTCATATTTCTGATGATCAGCCTGCAAGAGCTCTTCTTCAATTCCATAATCCAGTTTGACATTAAACCACAACTGACTGGGAGGGAGGAGGAAAGAGTCGTGTGCCTGTGATGCCTATTGGGGCTACCTAAAACCAGAGGGCAGACAAAATTAAGGCAATAAAAAGCAGTTCTGTTGATTGAAGCCCTCCAGGGCAGACCAAGCCCCCCAGGGCCTACACCCAAACTGCCCCACGGCTCACGGCTTTCACACTTTTATAACTTTGGGCCATTTGCACTTTGGGGGTTCACCCTCCAATTCCAGCTCCAGGTAATGAAGACATTGAGCCCCAGTTTGCTGCCCCAACTCACTTTTGTTTCCATCTCTGGGCCCTGAGGCAGTGAGGTGTCCCTGATTGCCAGGCCTGGAGAGGAATTGTTGTGTCTGCCCCAAATGGGACAGCAGCAGCTGGCACTGGGTGTGGAGCTCAGAGTTACACACTAAAGAACTGCAGGGCTACAGAGAGATGGAAATAGAAAAGCTCAAACCCTAAAGCATCAGTGGGAACAGGAGGCCAGAGCAGCAGGGATGTGATGTGGGAATAGGTGAGGAGGCTCTGCCTCCACAGGGGTGCCAGGAGAAAAAATCTCCTTGTGTTTGTACAAGCTGGAATTGGATAATCAACCCAACATGGAGATGGACCAAAACTTGTAAAAGTGTGAGAACTCGTGACCAGGAGTCCATCTTGGCTTCATCTTGGTGTTGTGCATGGCCAGGCTCTTGTGCTTCCCAAGGTGTATCCTTTGAGGTATTTTAATAAATCCCTGCTTTATTCCTTTAACACTGCCCAGCCTCTGTTCCAGGCACCCTCTCCAGGCATCGCTCCTTGGAGTGTGCAGCTGGGAAAGCCCCAGGAGAGCTCGTGGGGAGGTTGAGTACAGCACAAACCTTCTCCACAGCCCACAACTCCAGGGCTTCAAGCTTTTGACTCCACAAGTTAATACCTATAAAGTTCTACATTATAACCCATCCCTGGAAGTGTCCAAGGCCAGGCTTGGAGCAACCAGGGGGAGTGAAATGGGCTGGGCTTTAAAATCTTTGCCAAGTCAAACCATTCTGATTATAAAAAAATAAGAAACAAAGCCTGCTTGTCTCTTAAAATAAGAAACACACCTGCAAAGTGTGATTCAAACACAGCTAAAACTAGGACTGGAACTGAAAACTGGTCAGGAACTTGTGCAGCTTTTCCTTCTTTACTTGAACTGTGAGAGCCTCCCTTGCAAAGATGAGCCTGGAGCTGTTTGCTCACACGAGGAAGGTGTTCAGGCCACCAAGAGAGAAGCACCTGGACATGATCATCTCTACCTCAGTCAGGAAAAGCTGCTCTGACTTCTTTGCAAAATCTTTATGGCCATATCATAGCAACAAGAAAAAAAGGCTCCAAAGTTCTTGACAACTCATTCTCCTGAAAAAAAAAAAAAAAGGTTTTTTTCAATTTTATTAACACATTGTGCCTAAATTCCATGAAATTGTCTTAAATACACACAAAATGAAAACTTTCAGGAGAAAATCGCCACAGACTACAACTCCAAGCAGTGTTGTCTCCAATAACTCTCCCACACATTCCCAACAGCTGAAACAAACCAGGACAACTGCACAATATTCAGAAGTTATTCCAAACTTGACTCAGTGGATTCTTTTTAAAACAATCCATTTTGCAAATGAATTAAAATTTTAAAAGCCCTAATAACTGCAGATGATGAGCACTAATCTTGGTCCTCAGCATCCGTGGAAGCCTTTCCCTCCTGCCTGAGCACCACATGTTCAGAATAGATCAAATTTTTCCATCTTTTATTTGCACAGGTAGGGATTATTCAGTTTATTCAAGCCAATTATCTCAGCGTGATTCATCATCATGATGCTCCAAAATAAAAGCAATCATGTTAGATTGGTGCAATTAAAAAGGTATTTTTATTTTTGGAGGAAAAAAAAAATTACCTGTTGAACTGGGAACTTTTCTCCAAAGAACATCAGGGTACTTGTTGAACTTGTGTGAAACATTTTTTCCTCTCCCTCTCAAATGCAGAGCTCTGAGCTTTCCCTTGGTTAAATATCTGCAAAAATAAAGCTCAGTTTTGTAGACTGAGCTAAAATAAAATGTTATTGGCCTTTTTTAATCACTAGAAATCTCCTGTTTTCCAGGAGCAGCAAGCAGAGCTCACACACAGCACTGCAGGGAAGGCACTGAAGGAATCAGGGACCCAGGAACCACTCCAGGGAAGGACAAGGGAAAAGCTTTCATTCCAGGAGGTTTTTCTCTCAGTCATGCACTTCCATCTGCTAATTAAATATCATTTAATTGACATTCCCAGCTTCTCTGGGCAACCTGTTCCACTGTTTGAGCACCCTCTGTAAAGAATTCCTTCCTAGCATTTAATCTGCCTCTCTTCATTTTCAAATCCTGTCTGTACCAAAAGTCCTTTTTACAAGCATCCTGAAGGTACTGAAAGGATTCAAATCTTGCACAAATAACAAAGATTTAACTGATTACTGCCAATCCCTGATCAGAGTAGAAATAATGATAAAGGAAGCACAGAAATTAGGGATAGCAAGTTTTAGAGCTTACAGTCATTGCAGTTCACCTCATCTTTGTTCTTAGGGATGGGAAAGGGATTCTGTAGATATAAAATCATTTATAATCTAACCCAGCTACCTGACCAGAAGTTAAAGGGCATTCTCCAAACCCTTTTTAAACATCAACAGGCTGGGGGTCTCCATTGTCTTTCTGGGCAGCTGATCTGGGTTAAGATTTCTCAGTAAAGGTCTCAGTTTAAATTTTCTTAGTAAAGAAACGCTTCCTGCTGCCCATTGTAAACCTTCAGAAGAGTTCTGAACCATTCCCACCTGTCTATCACTGGATCCCAGGGGGAAAAGTTCAGTTTAGGTGCTTTTGTGCACATATAAATACATGCACATGTGTCAGTAGCTCTGCATTCCTCACAGAAAAACCTTTGCAAGTGCAAAAGTCACAGAGAGGGCCAGAAACCTGGAGATTGTAAACAGAAGAAGAAACTTCATTGCTTCAGTCCCCTTTGATTTGCAGGGAAAGCAATTTGTGGAGGCAGTGGGCAGAAGGAAATGCAGAGAGGAGCTTGCCCAAACTGAAACAGCAGCCTCTGACTGCAGAGCAGCACAAAAACCCAGCAAATCCGGCAAATTCCCTGCGTGGCAAACACCCTTCTGCACAGACAATGGGCTTCAAACAGGAATTGGTGTTCTGCTCATAACTAAACTAGGCTGTGGCTGAAACAGCAGCTGCATCATCTGGAAATACCTGAAATGTTCGGATATTTTTAAAAGTGTCTCTCCACATTTGATGGTGGCAGAATCTGAAGCTCATTATCGTCCCCACAACTGATTCTCCCTGTTTGTCGTCTGTAAAAGTCCTGTGCTCTGGCAGGGCTGCAGGAACTTTGAGAATAGATAAAAACCTGGATTTTTCAGGCTGCTGGAATGTGACAAAGCAGCTCCAGCAATGTCCTATTTGCAAGGCTATAGGGGCAGACTGAGAGGGTCTGGGGTTTGGGGTGGAATTATCCTAAAACTATCTGGAGCCCCAACCTCAAATCCTCATCCTGACACTGAGGTCAAAATGTAGCTCAATGGTTCTGGAGGCATTTGCCTGGCTGCCAACTCCATAAAATTATAAAACTTTCCATGGGGTGGGCTCTTTTTCCCATATTCCTCCTTGGAATGTGTGCAGATTCCTCCCTTTGGTTTGGGGGATGCTCATCAAGGGTATCCTCGAGGTCCAGTCCTGAATCTGGGTGAATTCCTTCAGTCCCTAAGAATTGTTTCCTTTTGCTAACTTTAATATAATTAGTTTAATATCATGAACTATCCTATCTTATACTATAATCATGATTTTTGCTTTTATAGCCTTCCATCAACCTCTAATAATTGTTTCTTTTTGCTAAGCAATATCATTGCATTAATATTATTATTAACGATAATTAATTGACCTTGCTTTAATATTATTTTTAACTAAAGCAATATCATTGCTTCAATATTATTCATGATAATTAATTAATATTGCTTTAAAATTATTATTTTTAACTACAGCAATACCATTGCTTTAGTATTAATATTAAATATAATTAACATTGTTTTAATATTATTTTTAACTACAGCAATACCATTGCTTAACATTATTTGATATAGCACTATCCAATCTTATCCTATAATAACAATATTTTAACTTTTATACCCTTCCATCAACCTCCAATAATTGTTTCTTTTTGCTAAGGAATATGATTGCTTTAACATTAATATTGACTATAATTAATGTTGTTTTAAAATTTTATTTTTAACTAAAGAAATATAATTGCTTTACTATTAATATATTATATATATTTCTATTTATTAGTGACAGAATTAACAATTATAAATTACCTTCAAAAGTTTTAACAAGGTTCCAGAAATCGCTTCTTTGTGACTTTAGCACAGGAAGGACAGGGATAACTTCCCAATTTTTCAGTGGCTGCAAAGATGGTTTGCAGTAATTATTGACTGCCTTAATTGATTATTTATTGATTGGTTCCTTCTGGCAGTGGTGAAAAGACCAATATCCCGGCTCCAATCATCCCAAATCACAGGAATTTGTCTGGATCCCAGAAATTTTCTCAGGAGATTTCCCTGACCCTGCCTTTCCACCCCCTGTTCCAGGAGAATTCCATTTCAAACCCTGCTTTTAATTGCCTGGATCTCATTTGAAATCAATCCCTGCACTTCCCCCTTCCGTGTTTCTAATATTGTTGCCAAAGGATCGGGACAATTTCAAATAATTATCTTTTAATTAAGGCTGATTTTCAGTGGAAGTCAAGCACAGCCATTTAGCAACTTCCCCATCAGTCCCCAAATAAGTTCCCTGTGATTATCTGGAGCCTCAAAAGCAGCAAGAACCAGGCACTGGTGTCACCTCTGGTGAGTTCTTCACAAAAAGAGTGAAAAATCTCATTTCTGACTCACTGAAATGAGGAAACTCAGGACAGGCAGCAAAATAAATAAATAAATAAATGCAAGGATGTAAAAAACCATATCCTGAATTATCGAAGCGCTCTTGCACCCAGAAGGAAGAAGATTCCTGTTGCTCCTGGCCCAAAATTGCCTGTAATCCTTAATTTTTGCAGCAGCAGTGGGGTTTTGAGGGATGTGGCATGATTCCTGAAGGGAATACCCCGGGAAGCAGCGTGCCAAGGTTTGTGCTGGGCACAAAGACAGAGCACGTGGCATTTAATGCAAGCAAATGAAACTGCTCTTCCTGGAGACACCCTACTGCAGCCACCCCAAGAATTCCCCATGGATTTGCACCTGGCTTGAATATTTACATTTTAAATTTCAGCCAGGGACATAGCAATGATGGGTTCCAGGTAAAATTTTCACTAATTCAGAATATTTCACTAATTCAGAGTTTCTGTTCCCAACCTTTGGAATCTCAATGTGTCCATCTTCCACATGTGGTCACTTGTCCCCTTTCCCATCATCACTGGGGTTTCTATTGTTTTTTTCAATCTCAGTTCCACATGTTTGAATTACTAATTATAATATTATTTGTTAGTTAATAAATATTAAATATTTATATATAAATATCCAGGCAATTTCTGCCTGAATCCAGAAGGGTTTCCAGGTTTCACCTCCAGAAACACTTGAAATTATTCTGAAACTCTTCCTGCAGTCCTTGCCAATAGAGGAAATGATCCAAAAATCAACGGTTTTGGCTTCTAACACAAGAATTCAAACAACTCCATGGACTATAATTCACTCTTCCCTTCAGACCTATGAACACCCAGCGCATTGGTGGAAATTTAAATTAGGATTTTCCTTTTAGCTCATCCTTGATGCAACAAGCAAAGTTTCACCTTCCAATTTGCAGAGAATTCGGGGTTAATTATTTCAAATTAGAGATAAATTCATATTACAACATTCCTTTCAACTCATCTTTGATTTAACAAGATAAGTTCCGTTTCCAATTTGTGGAGAAGTTGCCTTTAAGTATCTTAAATTAGAGACAAATTGTTTTACCTTCCCCTATTTTATCCTGTGGTTTTTGTGGTTGGAATGAGGGATTTATTTCCATACTTCAGCTTAAAAGAGAGACATTACAAACCACGGGCTCGGAATCAGTGTCAAAATGTTTCAGCTATTTTTATGCTAAACATCATCGCTATGGAAACGCCACAGTTAAATTTAATGTGAATTTTCAGGGATTTTTCTTGCAGTACTGAACAGCAGTAGAGTCCAGGCTGGGTTTAAAGGGGGGGAAAAAAAATAGGATTTTAGGTGCCTGCGCTGAATTAGAAAATATTTAACCAAAATCATTTTTATTGTTATCATTGTGGTTTTAACCGCACCCAGACAAGTCACTCCCATCACACCAGTAAAAATTATGGCAAAATGGACAAAACACACTGAAATTCCCTTAAAATTAAAACATCAGCCAGGTCCTGCTTTTTACGGAAAAACAATTGATTTTTTTTTTGCCCCTTATTTTGATAGAATAATTTGAATTTCAAGGGTTTGTTCTCGGGCTTTCTATTATGTTTTTTGCAGCAACAGTGGGGTTTTGAGGGATGAAAAACAGGAAAGAGGTGAGCTCAGCACCTCTGGCCCATCCTGGGGGAATTTCTATTTTTCCAGGATAATCAGAATTTTCCCTGCCCTGATTGTGGATCACTGGGAATATTCTACAGGGCCAGTCGGCACCTGTGTCAGGACTGAGAGCAAATCAAATCAGGGAGCTCCAGATTAGGAAGATCTGCCCAGTTTTTTCCTGCCAGGGTCAAAATTCCAGAGTGACAGCAAAAGTGTCATAATAGGGTGCCCAAGTATCAACCATGTGGGTCAGGGGAATGAAATAAAGTTTTACAAAATAAATTAAAATTAAAAATTAAATTAAAAGAAATTTGAAATTTTAAAAATATTAACTATTATATATTATATATTTATGTATAAATAATTTGTTATTAAAATAACAAGTTTTAAAATAAATCCAATAAAATGAAATATAAAATAGAATGAAATAAAATAAAAATATAAATTAAGAAAATAAAATAAAAATCTAAAAAAAAAATATAAAAGTAGAAAATAAAAAAAATAGAAAATGGAAAATAAAAAAATTCAAAAATAAATAGTAAAAAAAATAAGTAAAAAAAATAAGTAAAAAAAATAAGTAAAAAAAATAAGTAAAAAAAATAAGTAAAAAAAATAAGTTAAATAAAATAAGTTAAATAAAATAAGTTAAATAAAATAAGTTAAATAAAATAAGTTAAATAAAATAAGTTAAATAAAATAAGTTAAATAAAATAAGTTAAATAAAATAAGTTAAATAAAATAAGTTAAATAAAATAAGTTAAATAAAATAAGTTAAATAAAATAAGTTAAATAAAATAAGTTAAATAAAATAAGTTAAATAAAATAAGTTAAATAAAATAAGTTAAATAAAATAAGTTAAATAAAATAAGTTAAATAAAATAAGTTAAATATTGTAAAGATACTGTATGGGCCATCACATTTTACACCCTGAGACAAAGCAAACAGCTCCATATAGACAAAGTTCTCACATGATTTTTACTGTCTCAAGCAACAGTAAATTCCACAAAAAATCCTGTGCTTTGCTAATAAATCACATTTGTAGAAAGAACCTAAAAATCCCCATTGCCCACCTGAAAACTTTCTGTTCTGATGATTCTTGTCACTCAATAAACAACATTTTAATCAAGGATCAGCAATCCTGACAAAACCAAAGCACATTTTAAACCAGAATAAAAACTCATCCCAAAAGCTGCACCTCTGCAGAGCAAGCCTGGAGACAAGAAGGGGGAAAAGCAGAATTTGGGTAACATTTAATGGAATTTTTCCCTGTTCTCACGTGGGGTGTCCCAGTAGCAGCTCCCAGGACGGGAGTGCTTTGATGGGAAGCATCCATCAAGTTAATTACTGAAATTATTTCCTCGCTCCCCAGGAGTGCTGCAGGCAGCCCCAGGTGAGGGTGAGCAAGCATCACCTTCAGCTGCAGGGCCAAAATACCAGAATTTTCTTGAAAAACCCAGAGCTGGCTGATATTTTAATTTTAAGAGCATTTCAATGTGTTTTGTACATTTTGGCACAATTTTTACGTGATAGTCGTGGCTTGTCTGGGTCTGGGCAATTAAAAGCACAGAGATAAAATTGGTTATGGTTAAGATATTTCCTAAGTTGGTGCAGACACCTAAAATCCTGATTTTTTCCCCACTAATCCCCCTGGATGAAAGAGCATTTGGAACATCTGGAAACCCTTCTGGATCCAGGCAGAAATTGCAGGGAAATCTTCATTAATTGAGGAAAAGAGACCTCAGAGCCCTTTCCAGTACCTAAAATGGATTCCAGGAGAGCTGGAGAGGGATTTGGGACAAGGACATGGAGGGACAGGACACAGGGAATGTGTCAAGGGGAGAGCACTGAGCATTTCCTCCCTTAAATTCAGAATTCTTTACATTTGCTGTTGTTACAAGATAAAAAACAACCAACAAACAGGTGGAAAACCACTCCAGCTTCCTGAAATCTTGTACTCACATCAACTACACACTCTGGCAAATATTTTATGCAGTTTAGGGGCTCGGCTGGTGGGGGAAAAAAGCAGCTCTGCTCCCTCCAGGACCATTCTTTGGAGATGTTATTTTTAAAATCTCTGTTCCTACTCACCTAAGACAACACCTACACCCCCAGCTCATGCCTGGTGACACGAGATTATCACATTTTCATACAAGGCTCCTCATGTTTCATTTATAGGAGCTGTGCTTCCTGCTGGTTTTTGCATTCTTGGAGCTCAGCTCCAGCTGATCCTTTTGTCTTTTTTCTGAATTCGCTAGTGAAGGTCAAAGCAAACCCAATATTCCTTCCACAAACCCAGTTTTGGAATGGGCTGAGCCCAGTTTCCCTCAAAACTGGGGAATGAAGGATTCCCCAATTGGAATTGAGGATCAAGTGGGAGGTGGGAATCAGCTCCCCTCCCTAATTCCCCAGCCCTTCCACTCTTTTCCTTTCCTTGGAAAAGGAAAATATGATTTTTCCAGGCTCAAGGGCAAAGCTGAGGTGCCACATGATGAAACCTTCCCCATAAACTGCAGCCTGCCTGGGTGTGCCATAAAACTCCTCATCTTGCCTTGATTTCATTGCTTTTTTCCCCACAAAAATTGCTTTTTTTCCCCCATCCATGGCAGTATTTGGAGTATAAATTCAATATTAAAGATCTTGATGATTTTTTCAGAGGGAAAAATTTCCTCCCTGCTTATGTTGTCTCTCACAGCTGAGAAAGTTGGTGAGGTGAAGGATCAAAGTAGTTAAGATTCCAAAACTTCCCTCCAAGTGCTGCTTTCAGTTTGCAGCCTGTGGATACAAAGGCTCACGGGGAAAAGAGAGGGAAAGGAGCCCCTTGGGCACTGCCAGGGACCCAGGGGCAGCCACAGCAAACCTGGGAATCCCAAAATCCCACCCCAATCTCCCCTTTCCCTGTGTTCTGTCCCTCCGTTCCTTGTCCCCAGTCCCTCTCCTGGAGCCTCTTCAGGCCCTGCAAGGGCTCTGAGCTCTCCTTGCCTCCATCACATTTCCATTCTTGAACATTTTCCTGCATTTTCTGCCTGGATCCAGAAGGGTTTCCAGATGTCCCAAAGCTCTCTCCTCCTGGAGACCATCCCCAGGTTGTGCTGCCCATGCCCCCTGAGACAAAAATTCTCCAAGAACTCCAAGAAAGTTCTTGGATAAATTCTATGACAAACCATTACCTGAAAATGAAAGGAAATGTATTTCCTTTTCCTCTTATATAAAATATAACTTGAGGGACAAAGATTCAGCTATTTAGCTTGGGCAATCCTAAAAAGGATTCCCTTCACGCCACATTTCCAGGCCTCCTGTATTTTGTGCGCCTTAAAAGGTTTTAATATCATTGAAAATAAGAAAGTTTTTGCCAAGTTCTTTGCACAAAATACTCCAGAGTTTAGAAAAACCTTTGCCCTTTCAAGTGTTTTTCTTTCAATTTTCATTCTTTTTTAGCATCTGGACAGGATAAATAATTTCTAAGCATCCCAAGATGTTCATATAGCAAAAGAAAAGGGGTTTTGGGGTTTTTTCTCTCTCTTTTTTAACCCAGGTGTTCTCAAGAGAGCATTTGTACAAACTGGTGTTAGACACGGTGCCGTAGGAGGCCTGGAAGAAAGTTTCTATTTGGAAATGCACTTTGCATATCAGCAATGAATAAAACATTGCCCTTTGTGTGCACATTATATCATGGAGCATGACTAATCCGGGGATACATTCTGCCTTCTCTCAATTCCAAAAAAAAAAAAATCAGCAGATTAGCTGGAGTTGCCATTAATAAAAGCTAGATTGTCACCTTAAGACTCAGTTTAAAATGAAATAAAACCACAGGGGCTGCTGAAGGCTGTTCCTGTTGGATGCCCAGCCTGTCAGGATTAATATTTCTGTAAAGCTGAGGCCTTCATTCTACCTGATTTTTTTTCTTTTTTTTTTTTTTTCCATTATCATTTATCATTATCCTCATTGGTAAGCAAAGGAAAAAGTCATTCAGACCTTCCTGAAGACTTTTTAAAAACTCCTTAAATAATGATAATAATGCTTAACTTAAAAAGGATCATTTTTAATGGGTATGGGATTGGAGCTTTCTTCTCTTTTTGGAAAGTTTAAGGCCAGGTTGGCTGGAGCTTTGGATGATCTGGGATAGTTGAAATTGTCCCTGCCCAGGGCAGGAGGTGGAACGAGGTGAATTTAAGATCCCCCCCAACCCAAACCTGTGATTCCATGAATCAGACACAGTTTTTGCTTTAGCACCTTCAAAGATTGAGAATTGCATAAAAATCAGTTTGCAAAGCCCTGAGAAGGAGCAAGAATTTCCAGAAGTCCCCCTCAGGGTCTAGGGAATGACAGAACAGGCTGGAGGAGCAGCACCACGTCCTGTGTGAGCAACAAATGAAAAACCAGAGAAAACTCTGCTCTCCCAGCAGCTACCAGTGCAAACACTGCAGTTTAGTTGCCAAGCAACCCACTCATCCTCCAAAATTCCTGTTCAAGTAGCAATAAAATCACTTGTTCAAAGGGACTGCAAAACAAAAGCAAGTTGTGGCTCTGCCGCCCTGATTTGCTCGGCAAAGCAAAGGAAAAGGAGAATCTCAGCCCCATCCAAGGTTTATCTGACACAAATGGAAAGCACATTATGAAATTCCAGGTGCCAAAGACATGAGTTCCTCATCACACAAGCAAGAAGTGCAGGGCTGCAGGGATTAATGCTCCAAAACCTGCTTTGGAAAGGGGGAAAGCTCCCAGTGCAGCCCTGAGGAGGGCCCAGCTCTGCTCCGGCAGACCAGGCCCTGCTGAGGAACTCCTGAACTGTGGGGCAGAAATTCCAGCAAATTCTGGCAAAGTGATCACAGCTGAGTGATTACAAACATCCAGATGTGTTTTTGATCACAGAATGGGAAGGAACATTAAAAACCACCCAAGGCCAGCCTTGCTACAGCAGGGACGCTTCCACCATCCCAGGGAGCTCCAAACCCCAGTGTCCAACCTGGCCTTGGGCACTTCAGGGATCCAGGGGCAGGAATTCCATCCCAGCCTGGAATTCCTCCCCAAATCCCATCCAAGCCCTAATTTCTGTTAATCTGAAGCCATTCCCTGTGTCCTGTCCCTCCATCCCCTGTCGATTGTCTCTCTTCACCTCCTCAGCTCCCTCAGGCACTCCAAGAAAAGAAATTTCTCTTTTCCAGGCTTGGAGCACCCTGGGATAGTGAGAGGTGTCCCTGCCCATGGCAGGGGGAGGAATGGGATGGTTTTTAATGTCCCTTCCAGCCCAAACCATTCCATGCAATTAATTAACCCTCCTCAAAGTTTTAATGAGCATTTTTTTCCACAGGAAAATTTCAGTTGTTGCTATTTCTGTCCGTGTCTGTGACCCTCCCAACTCATCCTCGTGTGATGGAATTCACAGATGGAAAATAAATTTGGCATTAACCTGCATTTGCTGGGTGGCAGAAGTTCTCTCTGGTGCTCCCCACCACCATTTGCTGAGAGCAAGGATCATCAAGGATGTCCAAAATCCCAAATGTCTCCAGCACAACGTTTGGAACCATATGGCAAAATCACATTTCTTGTCAGCTCCTTGCTCCACATATCTGACAATTATCTCTGGAAAACATGGAGCAGAGCATATGTTAGACAAAGAAATATGGAATAAATAATAATAATAAATAACAATCCCACATTATAGACATTTCAAGAAAGCCATGAAGAAAACAGACCAAGAATTTTGCCACAAAACACAAAAAAAGGAAAATAAGGTTCCCTCCATAACTCCATGGGATGTCAGCAAAACATTCTTGGTTGTTCTGTTTATTTGTTCTGATTGGTGCAGATTCAGAACTTTTAAAAAAAGACTTAATAAAGGTTTGGATGCAACCTGTCCATAGCAAAAATAAGATTTTGACGAAATAAATAAATCTTTATCCAATGCTACATTAAGGACAAACAAACAGCAAAACCTAATAGAACCAAATAATGCAAAAATCAATGGAAATTTGGTGCCTGGTTGAAAAATCTGCTTTTTTTCATATATAAAAAGGTCAGTTAATATTTCCCAGCATTTCACAAACACATGAAGGGCTGAAAACAGAGAATGGGGAATCACATTCCTGCCTTGGGGATGTTTTCAGGGGCACTTGAGAAATACCAAGAATTGTGCTTTGATTTTCACCATTTGCACCTCTCTGTGGCATCAATTTCAGAATTGAACTATGCACACACAGGAATTATTTAAACCCTGGGACAGGGAAAACCAAACATGCACAGCAGTTACTCAAACCCTGGGATAGGGATTAAAAAGGCCCAAAATGACAGGTTTAAAAAAAAAACCCCAAAAAAAATCATCAACCCAACTTATCACAGCACTGAAATTCTCTAAGTCATTCTTCAAAATTTAAAAGCAGATTAAAGAAATTCTTCAATTAAATCTCCTTTAATTTGGGATAAAATTCCTCAGTCTGCTGGAGCAGTTTGGAGCCTTTTAGGCCCAGATCCTCACTTGGCCAGGATTGTAGCCAGAGAAGGAAAATTATCCCTAGAAATTCTCCAGGAAAACAAACAATTCCAGTGCTCTTTTTGCTGTCTGGATCCTTCATTCCTCGTGATCTAATCAAATGTTTATCCTGACATCACCTGGTAAAAATTGAACTTAAGCAAGGTTTAAACCAATTTAAATGTCAATTCCTTTGATTTAGCAGAGGGAGCAGATGCATAAGAAAGCAGAATTACCACAGCCCCTCCACCTCAGAGCCACATTTAAAGCTAAAAATACCATTTTATTTTTGTGTTGAGATGAGAAAAAAAATAGGAAAAAAGAAAAAATTAAAACAAAATTAAATTTAATAAAAAGAAAATTAAGCTCTTAATTTTTTGTTAAGAGCAGAGACAAAGCTCAGGTCTTCTTTGCCATCCAAAGGAGGTCCAGCCCTTCCTGGGGATCCCATCTGGATATTTGGGTTATTTGCTGACCTACCTGAAGCATCAGCTCTGTAGCAAAGGGATTTCTGGTTGCCAGGGCTCAGGAAAGGCATTCAAATACAATAAAATGAAAATGAATTCACAGGTAAAATAAGGAAAAGCCGAAGATAGGTCAGGAAATGAGTATGGGAAAAAATGTTAATATGCATCCTGTGCCGTGGTGAGGCTGAATTATATTTTGTGTATAAATAGAAACAATAATAAATCTTTGTTTAGATTACCACTACTTTCAAAATCACCTGATTTATTCTAAAATAAAACATGGGGGAAAAAATCCAATCAAAGAGTTTTTGAGCTACAAGTTCCCTGTTTTCCCATCAAACTCTTCGTGGAATTGGATGTCTCTGAGAAATATAAATGGGGCAGTTAAGAATTGTTAATTATTTTTGTTAAGAATTATCTCGGGTCTGTATCTGCTCCCAGTGATCCAGGGGAGATTTATCCACAGGAGGGATTGGAGTTTAGGTGAGGAACAGGGAGAGGAGGGACATGAGAAAAAAAGAGGAATAGAAATATTAACTAAGGGAAATAATACAAATATTAAGTAAGAGCAGGGACATTTTCCACTATTGCAAAGCTCCAGCCAACCTGGTCTTAAACTTTCCAAAAAGAAAAGAAAGGTCTAACCCCATACCCATTAAAAATGATACTTTTTTAGCTAAGCATTATTGTTGTTATTATTATTTAAGGAGTTTTTAAAAAGTCTTCAAGAAGGTCTGAATGATTTTTTTCTTTGCTTACCAATGAGGATAATGGGAAATGAGAATGGAAAAAAATTAAAATTCAGGTAGAATGAAGGCCTCAGGTTTACAGAAATGTTAACCCTGATGGGCTGGGCAGCCAACATGAACAGCCTGATGGAGCAATATAAATATTTAGTAAAGGAAAATATAAATATTAAGTAAGGGAATGGAAATTCTTGATTTAAATTAATAAACTGGGATTTATTACAGCTTCTCCAGCACCTGCAGCTCAACTTCCACCAGCCCAAGGAATTCCCAATCCCATAAAGAGCCCAAGGGACCTGGCCAGCCCCAGCTGGCTCCACTCAGAGCAAACACCTGGACAGAGCCAGGGATTTGCAGGAATGAATCCTCTAAAGGGCTCAGAATATCCAGCACTGTCAACAGGAGGGGAAAGCAAGAAGTTTTCCTTCTCCCTCAGGTGTTTCCTGGGACAAACCCTCTGCAAGCCATAAAATATGCCCAAGGCAAAGAGAGGAACAAAACCTGGCTCTTCAAGAATCGAGACCAGTGTGAAATCTCATTCCAGAAATTATTTCATACCTGGACTCACAAATAAAATAACACAATTATTGGAATATCCCAACTTGACCCCAGAAAACTGGGATATTCCAATAATTCCAAGTTGGGATATTCCAAAAGTGTCCCAGCACTTTACTGGGACATGGGAACAAGTTGTGAGGTTTAAATCAAAATTATGTAAGAAACAATAGAATTCACATAAAATAAGAGATAATTTGTCCATTTAAAAATAGGAATAAGAGCAATTTTAGCACGTCACTGACCTAAATCTTTTCAGAGAAAGTTCAGGATGTGAAAGGAAAATGAAGATTTACAACCTCGCTCCTATCTCTGGTTGTCATTCCAGGGTTGAGTTGGAGTTAAAAGCTGTGGTCATGTTTAGGACCCCTTTTCCAGGGATGTCAGGAATGTTTATTCCCAGGGAAAAGGAAAGGGGGATTGAGGCAGGAGGCACCGAGTAGGATTTTTGGGAGCTGGACCGAAAGCGAGGGAGGAGAAAAACTCATCTGTGAGGCAGAAGTGCCACCTTGTGATTGAACACTGCAGTCCAGGAGGGGCTGGGGACACAATATTTGAATTATCTCTCCCTCCCAAAACATCTTCAACCTCTGGGAAAAAAGTATTTTAAGGAATCAGTTGAAAATCTATGAATTTTCACGAGTGGGTGCCACAAGCTCAAAAATCAAACAAAAATCCCATAAATGTTTCTGGCCCTCAGGATTTCTGTGTTTAATCCAACTTCTAAATGAGAATTAAATTTCCTACTTCAGTGTCCTATAATTAATCAAATAGTTATTATCAGATATAAAAAATTTACATCTTCCAGAAAAGTACATTCCTTAAACAATTTCTGTGATTATCCACAAATATCACATGGGAAGGAATATTGCACTTCCAAATGAGAATGTTAAGAGGATATTGATATAAAATATAAGATTATAGCCAAATATAAAGCCAAAAAATTAAAGTCAAATATAAAATTAAAGATTATATTCCTTGCACAGATTATGAGAGATTTTACTAAAAGTTAGGAAAGTTCTCTCTGTGTACTGGAAATTTTCTTTTCACATGCAGGTCATGAAATCCCCAAAATGCATTAAATTATTGTGAGATCTTGAAAAATATCTCATAAAAACGATATTTTTACTAAAGATTTTCATGAGAATATGGTCAGCACATCTGGATTTCTCATTTTTTGTAGACACATCAAGTCAACCATTCCTGTTGCCCAATTTCAAGTATATTTCAAATATATTCAAATATCGCTCTCTGGACGTGATCAATCTACACAAAAATAATCATAACATGGCAAGGGATGGGGATTAAGATAAACAGTAAAAAAATGTGATGAAAGAAAAATTATTGAAAATTATGTTCCTAATTTTAATGCCTTTTTTCTTACCCATCCAAGAAATATTCACCTGTTAAGATTTTTATAATAAGATAATAGAGTAAATTTAGGGTGATAGGAGAACACTTAGTATGAAATAATAAATGTACCAAGAGGCCACCATTCAACAAAGGAGAAGTAAAAAAATGGGTTAAAAATACAAGGTAAATTTACTAAAATTACATTATTTTAATAAATTTGCCCATTCAACCCACCTGGACCTTCTGCTTGGTGAATACAGGATTTGGTTTGATTTATCTCAGTAAAAAGAGAAATTTTTGGTGAAAAGTCCTTATTTAGGGTCATGAAACCTTGACCAACCTTTTGGTGAATAAATTTTCCCTAATTTTCAGCACAAAACCTCCCCTGGTACAACTTGAGGCTCTTTCCTCTCATCCTGTCCCTTGTTGCTGAGGAAAAAAGATCCAAAGAGACTCAAAGTCAACTTTTCCCAAAGGAAGAACCAACACGACCTCAGTGGTGAAACTTGGTGGCAAATCACGTGGGTGCTTTAAAAAGTAAAATATTGAAGGTTATTTCTATCAAATAAAGTCATTGCTAATTTGATCCCTCAGCTCTGTGGAATCCAAATTACAGACCTGTCCCAGCCCAGGAAAATTCAAAGTAATGCAATTATCCTTTTAGACTATATAAAGCCTCCCATCACCATGGCATCCAGATTTATCCTTTCTTAAATAGACACCTTCACCTCAGATGTGCATCAGAGAGAAACTTCTGCACTTGACTTTCTCAAAATTGCTCCCTGGAAATATTTATGAAAGTTCACGTGTGGCTGGGTAGGTCTTACTGGCACCTTCATTTTTAAAGGATTGAAAACCCCCAAATTAACAACCCCCAAAGGAATTTTACCTGGTTTTGAGGGCTTTTAGAAGCAGAAGAAGCAGGAATTTTAGAAGCAGGAATTACATGGCCAAATCTACTTCAAAAGTGATGAAATCTTCGATTATGTCCAATCTAAAAGTCCCCTGGCAAAATTTCCTCCCATCCAGTCACTTTTACCTGGGAGAAGGGGTCAGGCCCCACCTGGGTACAACCTCCTTTTGGGAACTGTAGAGAGTAAATATCAGTAGAAATATATTGAAAACGGTCACACAGCCTTCTGTGGCCAAGGAGATGTTATTTGAGTTCCAAAATCAACGGATTATATATTTATATATTTATAAATATTCTATATTTCTAAATATAGAATACTTTATACATATACATTAATATATATAATGTAATTTAAATATAATTTTAATAAACTTTAATAAAATTTATAAATATATCAATTTGGTGTCCATTATCAGCACCATTCTCTAAATGATGCTAACAGCTTAAGCCACTTTTATGAGAATATAAACAAACCAATCACACAACAAATTTCCAACTCAGCAATGGACATGTGGACATTTTGGAATAGAATATGGAATGGAATATGTGGACTTTTTTTTTCAGGGATTCAGGACAATAATAAAGACATATTTTGATATTTGAAAACAATAAAAACATAGAATGGCTTGGGATTGGAAGAGATCTTAAAGATCACCAAATTCCAACCCATTCCATGGGCAGAGACACCTTCCACTATCCCAGGGTGCTCCAAGCTACATCCAGCCTGGCCTTGGATGGAAAAAATATTGTTTTAATTCAACAAAGACATCCTGAAGTACAAAAAGTTCATTTAAGTATCAAACATTATACAATTAACCAAGGTACAGACAGAAAAATATTAGTCTTTTCCTTATCCCACACATCCACAATAATTTTCCTTAATCCCTGGACTAAACTGGGTTTTAATGCAGATATTCAGGTGCTGCTGGTAAGAACAATAACCAACAAAAACATTTCCATGTGGTATTCAGAGCTAAACAGTTGAGGGTCAAAAAATACTGAGAATGAAGACAACAATTGTCCCGAAGATCCAACTGGAAACGTGATTCCCAAAAAATCCAGAGGTGGCAGTTTGCTCTTGCTGATAAGAGTGGAGCACGAGGCTGGAAAAACTCTACAGTGCAAAAGCCTCATAACAACGAGAGGTTTTTGGCAGAGGATGAGAAGCCTCTTCCCCCATCCTGGAAAAAAATTTAATAAGCAAAACATTCCCAAAAATATCCTCCTGTGAGTTGTGCCTGGTCTGGATTGCTGAGTGCAGCTGCAGCACTGTGAGGTTCAATTTTGAGAAGAAAAATAACAAAACACTTGACAAACACTGGCAATTTTCATTTTTATACCTGTGAAAGTTTAGGCCACCTCAGAACTCCGTGGTTAAAAGGCACAAATGAGCTGCTAATTTAATTTGGGATCCAGACAGCCCCAGAACCACAGCTCCTCTCAGGCTGGGTTTAAGGATAAATCAGCAACTCTTCCTAACCTTCAGTATTTATTTGCAAAGCTTGCTGGAGTGTAAAATGGATAAAGATGAAGCTCCCATAAAACTTGTGAGTTGAAGAAAGGAAGAATCAGGAAAATAATTGGCCATAAATATGCCATATGGATTTTTTCCTCTTTTCTGGAAGATTTTTATGGGCTTGGATGAGCTCTCGACAGATAAAATTGAGAAATATTCCCCTCACACTTACTTGAGGGGGGAAAAAATAAAAATCAACCCAAAAAAAATTGTTTAAGGAGTAAATAGAAGCAATCCCCAAAAGCCATAACAGCAGAAGGATTGCTTAACAACCTCCATGGATTTTAGATCTTTCCACATCACTTTGCCAGGCAGCACAATTCCCAGCCCTGCTGGGATTTCAGGATGCATCTCCTCAGTGGTTCAGAGGAAATTGGGGGGGCAGGAGAGGTTTGGATACCCAGTTTTCCTGTGGAGGGGAGGCACAGCTGGAGGAATCCCTGCTCCTCATGATCCCCAGCTCCTCATCTGCTGCACCCAAAGGGAATTTAAATAAATTAAAACGACCTCGGTGGTGAAAATTGGTGGCAAATCATGTGGGTGCATTAAAAAGTAAAATATTGAAGGTTATTTCTATCAAATAACCTAATTTGATCCATCAGCTCTGTGGAAACCAAATTACAGACCTGTCCAAGCCCAGTAAAATTCGATGTAATGCAATTATGTTTTGATTTAAACAGTTTAAAATCCTAATTTCAAGGAAATATAATTTTTAATTCAACCTAACCCTGCTGATTTGAGTGATCCTAGGTTTAAACCTAAGAAATCCTCATCAATCAAACATCTGGGAAGGTGAAGAATTTCCACACAGGATCTGTCCCAAATCCTCTGTCAGCACCACAGAGGAGATGCTGGGTGCTGGATGAGTTTGGGAATGGCAGCATGAAGAAATTCCCAAAATCTTGCAGCCTGGTGCAATATCCAATAAGGAAACACATCATAAACCCAGCATCATGCTTAATTAGCAGGCAGATTAATCCATAATTGTTTCATCCAATTAGGTCATTGTAAATAGAAAAGACAAAAGTTAAATTTCTGCAATTACTAGAAATTATTAGAAAAAAAATGGTAAATTTCTGCAAGTCAAAGAGTAAAGGCAAAAATTCTTGCAGGATTTCCAGTCCCCCAAAAAGATGCTAAAAATCTCTGATTTTCAATTAACAATCTTACAGGAATCCAATCCAAGGTCCAAGACCTTGGGAGAGATGTTTGCTCCTGGTTTTCACTGAGACTGATTAAATAATCCTCTCAAAAATAAACCAAAATGGGGATATAATAAAAATTATAATAATAATAATAATAATAAAGCTGGGATATTTGGATTTCCATCATTTGAATGCAGCAGTTACCACTTCAGCAGGTCCAATATTAAACTCCAATATTAAATAAATAGGAGGGAAATTCCCGCCCAGATTTATCCCCATCCCAGTCATCTTTGAACGGCAAACTGGGGAAACTGGTGGGGATTTAAACTCTGGAGGATCATGGAATTACAGAATGGATTGGGTTGGAGGCACCTTAAAGCTCTTCTCATCCCAACTGCTCAACATTTCCTTGTCAATCCATAAAAATCCCTGCAAGAGTGGCCAGGAAAACGTTGGGATATCAGAGTTTCCACTGAAAAGAGGGAAAATAGAATTAAAAATCAGCAACAGCTAAAAATATCTGTCAGATTATTTCATTTCATTGAGGTTTTTGCATTTTTAATGGTAAATTAAATATTTTCACCCTCTAAAGTTGTTGTTCCCTTTATTCCAACATGAGGGGGTTTTTTTTTTCTGCTTTTCCTACTTTGATTGTCTTTTTTGGCTCAGAAAATTAAATTTCATGGAGTTGGTCCTTATAGATTGAATGCTTTGTGCTAAACAAATGGTTCTAGTATTTGCTGGTGCTTTCAATAAATTAGAATTTGATGCTCAAGCCAATATTGAGCTGACACAAATTAGATTTACCAAGCAAATTTTTCCCCCAAATATCATCTTATCGAACAAGGGCTGTATTTTGCACCTGTCAGAAAATGTTTATTGCTTTATTTCATTAGCATGGCCTGTCAAGCTTTAATTTTAAATTGCCTGGTAAAACAGAAAAGACATTTTGCTAAGAGAGAACTCACTTTTCACAGTAAGAAACATCAGTTAATATGGAATGAAGCATCACTGGGTCTTCAGGGTAAATTTTTTATTTTTTAGCCACTTGGACCACAATTTTCCCCAATTATTTAAGTGGTTAAAATCCAAGTGGAGGCAGGTTTGTGTAACAGAACTTGTCAAGCCTAAATCATCATAATAAAAATAATAATTATTATCACCTATTTTAAACCAAATGGATTTTTCAGTTCTTGCTCTGTTGGAAATATTTTCCTTCAGAATCTGGGGGTTTGCTGATATAAAGGGAAGATCAAAAATGGGAACAAATGGGAACAAATTTGTAGAAGCTGCTGCTACAGAAGATTTTTCATTTTAATGGATGAACTAAAATCCCTTTAAAATAAATCAAAAGTAAAAAAATTTTCACAACATACCTGCAGAAGTCATCATGTCCAAGAGGGAACACAGATTTTCACAGTGCTCAAGAATCCTGCTTTTGGGAAGGACACTCAAACTTCTCATTCCTGCTGCCTGAAATTCACTTTTTCCATGATTTTTGGTGTCTTCTGCAAAGACCAGAGTAAAAGGATTATTCAGGAGGGAGCATCCCACCAGGTCAGGAGCCTCCTGGGACCTTTGCCACCTGTAGGGCACTTTTGGCACCAAGGCCACCACCAACACCTACACAGGCTTTGAGCTGAGCCTAAAGTATCCCCATAACACCCCAAGGGGCTGAAAACTTGATTTGATTTTCAGCATTTTTGGTCAAAAGCCCCATGTGTGCCCTAGAAGGGAAATGCAGCTCTCCATGACGGCATCATCAACTTTGGGAATCCAAAAATAAACTTTGGGTTTCAGCAACAAAAATACCTGAAATTATCTGTGTATTTTACACCTCAAGGTCTCATTTCTGTGAATTGTTGACCACTAAAAAACAAAATCTACCCTCCACAAATTTTACGTGATGAAAACACCACCAAAAGCCATCGTTAACTCCTGAGGTTTTGATTTCACCCACAGCACCGCACCAGGCGAGTTTGACTTCTTGCTGCTAATTTTAATTTCTGCCTGTTTGCATTTCTTTAAAGCCCAGCCAGATCTGCCTCAGACACGGCATTCTCCAGGCTGCCATTCATTCCCTGCTCCTAAAGCTAATTGGCAGCACTTTTTGGAAGAGAAATGCTCCTCAGAAACACCCTTCAGATATTTGTTCTTCAGAGCTCATCACCAGCTTTATACTCATCAAGTACCAGAGATTTGGGTATAAATTAAATGAAATTGCAGCCCTTAAAGGCTGCTTAGGCCACACAGAGCTCACATGCAAAAATCAAATCATATCATGCTCTTCCTGTGTTTTCCAGCCTTAAAAATCCAAAATCTGGTTTAAATTTTTAGGGGAGAGGGGAAAAGGATAAAAATACTCCTCAAGCTGAGGAAATATGGCCAAATTCCTCCTCCAAGATATTTGACTTCCTTATTATTTCTCTTAAAATTCATCCACACGCAAACACCAATGCCCAAAAATCAGGACCCCCTCAGCCCCATTGTATTATTATGTAAAATGTTTAATGTAAAATTTATTATGAAAATAAGCTGTGTTTTGGATCCTGCACATCCCAATGTGCAAAAACCTGTTCTCAAAACGTACATTGCTGTTACTAACATTCGGAAAGATTAATCAACCAACCAGCAAACAGTGGTGTTCATATTTGAGTAATTAAGGCAAATAATTTCTTTCTACTCCTAAATCCTTAAGAACCTCCATATTCCAGGCTGTGCCACCCTGCTGCCATCCACATATTGGTTTTTTTTTTTTTGCTAAACCCAAGACTTTCATTAGATCTGCATGCAGGGAGGCCGGGCGGGAAAGAAAAGGATATTTACAAGGAGCACAAGCATTTTATCATTTTTCTGATCCCAATTTTTATATTAAATTCTAAAGCTGGGCTTGCCCTGCCAGGTGAGCTGGAGCGTTTTGCTGTGGCAGCGTTGGAGGCGATAAGAGAACCCTGGGGTTTAATCTGGATCTGATCCCCATCCCTCTCCTGGCAGCGTCCAGGCTGATAAGGACTGATAGGAAAAGGAGGTTTCAGCAGGATCTCCTGGCTGTTGACTGCGTTTGCTCCCACCTTTCATCAAATTCCCATCAAATTCCCGTTAGCGCCGTCAAACCGCGACCGTGTGAGGCGGGAGACACCACCTCCTCACCGAGTGCCACCACTTATCCCAACACCTGTGACATGGAGCCAACTTTACCTGCAGGAACAACACCCTCCTAAATCTGTCACTTCACTGTGGATACACCCGTGGCCAAGTGGCCAATGACGGAGTGGGGAACCAACAGGAAAAACAGAAGTGGTTCCCTCCAGAGGGAGCAGAAGATTTGCTGCTGGCCCCTTCCAGCACTCCTCAGAGCTATGGGGAGGGGAGATTGCTTAATTTAATGTTCAAACAAATTATCCCATTGGAAAGGGCTCCCTGTGCTCGGGTAAGACTTTCCCAGAAATTTAATTCCCTAATTTCATCAGGTGGCGCCTCGGCCGCCGCCGTTTTCGGGGACGGATTTGGAGGGCACCTCGTTTGAGGGCAATTTGAGAGAAGCAGAGCTGACACCGTGTCAATCTCTTGCCAGGCTGAGTGGCATCTCCCAGGAAAACAATTGAATTTAGGGATGCAGCCTGCTTGTTTTAATCTCCTCTCTCTCACCAGGCTAAAATGCTCTTTTACATAAGCAGCAAATACATTCAATATTTGATGATGTGCAACCGAAAATTTGTCCTTCCCCAAGGAAAATAACTCCAGGCTTTTTCAAAAATGAGGACTGGGAGCTCAACCATTTTCTCCCAAATGAAAGGTCATACCAGACACTGCTATCCTAAATTTGATTTATCTCCTTGATTTTATAAAAAACCCTTAACTTACAAAACCTTTTGGGGTAGGACACAGATTTGAACAGAGAGAGAAAATCCCTCACTTTTGGGTGAGGAAGGAAGGATGGTCTGTGCCATGTTCTTTCCTGATGAGCTTTGTAAATTGTGGAGTCAGTGCTTCAGGAAACTTTCAGAGTAGAAATTAACTCCTAAAATTAGTTGGATATATATAAAAAAAATTAAATCTTTATACAGCTGCAAGGACTGACTGAAAGAACAAAGAGTCCCACTACTTTATATATATTATGCCTATATATATAGATATATAGATAGATATAGATAAATATATATGAATGTGACTAACAGAAATAATCCAGGCCTATGGGAAGGATATATAGGAACATCCAATTTCCAAATTTCCTGATGTCCAAATAGCTTAAGTATATTTATTTAACATCAAAGTTGTGATGCATAATCACAGCTGAATATCTACGAAACAAAACCTACTTGAATTCATTCATTAACTTTGGAAAAACATTAAATAAATTTCCCTTTTCTAGGCTGAGCTGTTATATAAGGACTACAGCCTGACCTGACTAAAATAAATTACTCATCCAGCAGGAAATGTCTGTCCATGCCATGAAACCCCTGGATTTTGCTCTCTGTGAAGACCCTGGGCTGAGCAGCCTGTGATGTTAAATGTTCAGACAGACTGATGGGACAGTTTGTGGCTCATCATTTCCCTGTCAGGGGACATGTTCAAGCGCAGGTGTGGAGACAAGTGACACTTGGAACTCCCAGCAGAGAAGCCACACCACGTCCTTGAAGAGTCAGACAAGAAATCCGAGGTGTCACCAGTTCGCTGCTTCTAGAAGGAATATCTAGTTTAAACAAAAATATCCCCATGGCTCCTGCAAAATTCCTGGAGAAGTTGTGATTATCTCCAGAAAAAAATGAAATATTCCCTTGCAGAAGGTGCATTTGGGTAGTTTCAGGAGGCTGAGGGTGGCACTGAGGAGGCTTCCAAGGTGATTTTCAGGTGTTGGACACTTGGACACTGATACAAATGCGTGGAGGAGAAAGGCAAAAATCAGTGAAAAGCAGCCCCTACCTACATTTTTCCACACAGCAGCTTTGAGCTGGGTTTGGAAAGTTGGTAAAAGTAATTTTTTACTTGTTTTTCTCTCCCTTTTTAAGCAGCAAGGAGGCCAGGCCCATTTAAATTCTGCTTCTGGCTTGTAGCGTGTCTGAACACAGAGAGGTCATGGCTTGATGCTGCTACTTTGATGATGGAAGAGAATTTTATATTTCGCTCCTCCAGGTTTTCCTCCATCTTCTGCCTCTGCAAGTCGATGAGTTGATATTTCTAAGTGCACAAACACATGATTAGCATCATTTTCTGTTCTCAGAGGCCTTTGATGCACCAAAAGTAAGGAGTTTTGTACAAAGTTCAGCACCCAGGATCCTGCCTGACAAAACCTTCACGCCTAGCTCAGTCACACAGAGGGCTCACAGGAGCAAGGAGTGGCTGGAGAGGGTCGTCAAAGGTCCTTGTTCACTTCTTCCACCTCCTTGGAAAATAAGTTTTCCAGCCCCTGGGGAGTTCTACAGAAGAAGTTTAACTTCAGCCAAGCATTTAACTGAAGGTTGGATTTCAGGCCCTCTAATTTCAGGTTCATCTGACAAGGAGTTGTGTTACCAGCCTGAAAAGGTTAAGAGAGAGCTTCTCAGACTTCCAGCTCCTTCCCTCCTGCTTCTGACCCCCCTTATTGTTAATATTATCTTGTCATATTTAGGAACTGTGACTCAGCCTTCCCAGAATGAAGCAGCGTCCCTGAGGCTGCTCAGGAGCCACGTGGTTTGTGTCCTAAACCCAAAAATCTTCACAGAAAATAAGCGGATTCTACTCAAAAAGGACCCTGAGCTTTCATTCCAGCTCTGAGGGTGCAGAACTCCAGCGAAGCCTCCCCTGGGTGTGCCATCCACCCCTCGGAGGAGCAGCGAGCCCCTGGTGCTGTCAGGTGTCCTTGGAAGAGGCAGGGATGACCTTTGCCGAGTGCTGGAGCAGAGCCAGGCCGAGCTGGTGGCACAGAGTGACAGGGGACAAGCAGCAGGGCTGGGACAGAAGGGACAAGGCTCCTCCATCTGCTCCAGCTCGCGCTGTGCTGCTGGAAATGGATGAGGGGAGAGGAGATATTAATGCCAGGAGCCCTGGGAGACGGGGTGCATCCCAAATCCCCACACCACAGCGCACATCACACATTGTTTCCAGCACTGTAATTATCTGATAAAGCTGTTAAGCAGCCCCCTGAGGTGCCGTGAAGAATTCACACTTCCCACCAAAGCATGGCCAGATATTAGTCAGCAACTGGATGCTACTTTGGTGGGGGAAAAAATCATATCAGGAGAGTAATTTCCTTTTTTTTCTGAGAAACTTAAGGTTTGTGATGGGAGGATGAGCTGGCTGCACTCAGCTCTGCATGAGAAATACAAAACTTTTCTTAGCACAGAGAGGACCAAACATTTAATATGTGCACAATGGGGTCTCACATCTGCCTCCACCCCACACTGAAACACTATTAAGTGAAAGATAACCAGACTTCTATGGATTGACTCCAAAAGTGAATCTAGAGTTCAAGGCCGGGCTGGATGGGGCTTGGAGCGACCTGGGATGGTGGGAGGTGTCCCTGCCCATGAAGGGGTGGCACTGGATGGGCTTTAAGATCCCTTCCAACCCAAATCATTCCATGATTCTATGATTAAAGAAGCCCGGGTGTAGACATAAGACCTCAAACCTCAATTGCTTTGTCTGTTAAAATGGGAAATTAATAATGAGACAAAAGAAAAATTGCAATTACAGCTACTTCAGATGGGAGCAAAGCCTCCCTAGAAAATAAGCCAGCACCACTTTGAGAAAATTCCTATCTGAGGGAGTTTCCAGGCACCATCCAGGCACTGCTCATGGAGGATGCTGTCAATGGCCGGGTGCTGCAGCACCTTCCTGACCTGCTTTGTCCAAGCAGCAGCACAGCTCCAGGCAGAGCTTCCCTGGGGCTACTGCCTGGGAAAACAGGGATGGACTGGTCCAAACCTGGATCTGGAACAGTTCCCAGGTGAGGGATGGGTGGCTGGGCCAAATTTCTCCCTATGAACCTCAAGAATTTGAAATTTTTGACCCAGGAAAATCAAATATTAAAAAAATCATTTTCACTGAGCCAAAGATTCCCAATTCTTGAGGTCAGAGTCAGCACAGAAAATCTGAAATTCTCAGCACCCAGGTTGCACATCTGCCCCTGTGCCCACCTCTCCTGTGATGATGATGATGCTGCTCCAGAAGGTGCTGGGAGCTCACTCATGGATCTGCACTGGGATCACTGCTGTGTGCCAGGGAAACACCCACAGGTGAGCCCTTCCCAAAACTGCTCAGCAGCACAGCTGGAGCCCCAGAGGGAAACACCCCCAGCTCAGTTCTGCTTTATCATCTTCCATTTTTAAAGTGCCAATATTGACACAGCCACAAAGGCCCATCTCCCTCCTCACCTTCAGCAGGCAGCAAACACAGGGGGTGACTTTGAGCCTTGTTTACCAGGGAGACCAATTTCAATTCTCCTCTCCACTCGTCTTTTATCTCAGTTTCTTACCTCGTATCCATATTTACCCTCTGCTCGGCACGACAGAGATGTGTTAATGTATAATTAATGTGCATTAAGCTGCTCTGCAGGGGCCTTACAACCCACACTGACCCCAAGGAGCCTTGCTCCCCTATTTCCAACACCCCCATTGGAATAATAAATCTGGGGTTGATCTTCCTTTCTTATTTTTCTTTCTTTTTTTTTTTTTTTTTTTTTTGGGGGGGGGGGGGGGGCCAGTTTTGATCATTCCAGCAGTCTCTGGTTGTTTTAAAGTGGTGCCTGCACCCAAACACTGTTTTGGCCCCAGCAGAGTAACTGCAGCGTGCTGCAAAAACAGAGCTGCAAAGCAGCACTAAAACATTCTGAGCTATAACATTTACACTTGTATTTTATCATTTCACATATGGAGACATCACCTAATTGTCAATAGACTCACAACAATTCTCATCAAGGGCCTCACCCATAGCTCCTCAGAGTCAGTGAGACCATTCTATTGCCTCCAAATGGCTTTGGATCGCCCCCAAAAGGAAAAAAAAACACACCAAGATAAATTGCAAATTGTCTCATTAACTCCTCCAAATGTCTTTTGAACCATTTCCAGAAAAATAAATGAAGGGGAAAAAAAAAAGTAGTCAAGCACTCCAAGAACACGACTGGAGTAAAAGGAGAAATAAAAATAAAAATGCAGCGCCAAGAGTAGTTTCAAAGTTGTACGAGAGAAAATATAATCACATATTGCAACTGACTCCTAAAAGGCAGGGAGAGCAAACCCTGCCACGAGGCTGCCCCTCGACCCTTTCTGTCTCATCCCTCGCTGCTGTTGTGGGCAGGATCCAGGGAGTCGTTATCAGGAATAACCGCACTTCTCCCATCTGCACCCGCTCCCAGCTGAGCAGGGAAATAAAACAGGAGAAACCCACCAAAACCCCACACAAGTGACAAAACGCTTCCATCAACAGATGTGAGCTCTCATTCAAACTGCCATTTTTCTGTCCCTAGAAGTCTTTGTTTTACATGGAGCATGTGGACTCACAAAGTTTTCTTTTACTCAAGTACATAAAAAAATTTCTTGCAAGCCAAACATAACAACAAGAATAAAAATCCATATTAAGTTCCCAATTCCAAAAGTTTTCAGATGGAAGGAGCCTAAAAAAATAAAAAGGAGTAAATGTGGCGCTGGGTGCCATGGTTTAGCTGAGGTGTTGGGGCTGGGTTGGACTTATGATCTTGAAGGTCTCTTCCAACACAGTGACTCTGTGAGTTCTCTGTAAGAATCCTACCTTGAGCTTAGAAATTCATCATCTGGGGTGCAGCAAATGCTCTGGGTATCTGTGATTTTCACTTTTTCATATGCCTAGAATTGGTTAATTTGAACGTGCCTCAAAGCAAAATTATTAATGCCACTGTCCTGAATATTTCCTGTTCAGTGCTGAAATAAAATGCTCTGCTGGGTGGTGATTATGAATCCTGATTGCCCTGGTAATTCCAATATCTGCTTCCCTTAATTTCCAACTCTCCCACCAAACAAAGCCCAGGACGAGGGAGAAGATTCATTAGCATTACTAAATTAAAATTATCCCAGCAATCCACAGTAGCATCCTGCTGGATTTCCCATCAAACCAAGCTTTGTTCTCCAGCTTCTCCCTGTTTGAGGAACAGATTGTGCCAACCCCACGCCGTGGCTCACCAGAAGGGGAGTTCAGAGAGAGGATCAGTCTTCATTTGTGACTACAGCGGTTCTGATAGAAAATTGAGCTTTGTGGTTTTGAGAGGGGAGAATTCTCATAAACACAGCAAAAACAACCCAACTGTTCTTAGTTTTTTATATTATAAAAAGCCTGTGATGTTAAAAATATTGCAGAACAAAAGCGTGGAATAGGAAATGCAGCTGTTTACAAAATACAGAGCAATTTCTGATTGCTTGTACTCCATCAAAAAACAAGATATTGTGATGAAAAATACCTCAGCTTAATCACACATCCTGAGGTGATATCCCTGCATTTTCTGCTGTGTCAGGGTGAATAATTCAATTCCATCCAGATAAGATTTGCAATACAGTTTGAATTTCTCGGTGCATTATTCCCTTCTCTCCACAATACATTAGAGCCCAAAAATAGACATTTACCACAGAGGGCCAAAAAAAGCAGAAGAATTCACACCAAGCTGACCAATTTTGGAAACTAAGCCAAGATATTTGTTATTTTCACCTCTTCAAAAATTTATTCCAGCATCTGTCACCCACAAAAATACACATCCAAGTTTCACTCCACAAAAGCAATAAATAAAGGGAGAATTTTTACATGATAATTAATTCATGCCACAAAAACACCCAAAAATATTCAGGAGGTTCTGGCGTTTCCTTCTCTTCCTGAAGAATTGGAGACTTGACCTGATGCATTTCCAAAGGGCAGGCTTAGCTCTCACTCCAAGATTCCTGACCAATTCCATTTCCTCCTCCAAGAATTTAGGAAAAAATCCCAATTTCAAAAATTATCCTAGAGAAGGATTTCAGCCATTAGAAAACATAATTATTTCTTTTTTTTTTAAACCCTGTTCCTTGCATGGAGCTTGGCCACAGGCTGGAATTTATAAATTAAATGTTCATCACCACCATAACTGCACAACAATAATAATTATTTCTCTTTCCCCTGAGGTGCAGCCAGCTGTCCTGAGGATGGGACACAGAGCAAAACCACAGCATCATTTAGAAAACTTGGAAAAAAATCTCCAAGACCATCAAATCCAACCATTCCCATCACTGCCAAGGCCACCACTGCCCCATGTCCAAAGTGCCACATTCCGGTGGCTTTTAGATCCCTCCAGGAATGGGAGCACTGTCAGCTCTTTATCTTCTTTTTCTGCCTGGGTCAGGATTGAAAGTGCTCAAGACAGTATTTCATTTTCAGAGTGAAATGTTTATGATTTCTTATCTATGTCACAGTCTTACAGGTTGTCAGTTCTACAGCACTTCACTCTCACAAACAAAGAATGGAGCCCCATCTCTCTCTGCAAGGCCTTTTAAGGATAAACTGTCCAATTAAGAAATGACACCGAAATTATTTTTACTTTTAACCCAATAACCAACGACCCATGTCCCACAATGGGGACTTTTTAATCCAATTACACAAAACCACCCAAACCCAGGGAGAAGAAGGTGGAGGAGAAGGGGGAGTCTCCACCCTAAAACCTCCATTTTTCTTTATATATATTGCTATATTCTAAACCCCTGAACTCTAAGTTTTCCACCCTGTGATATCACACACTTCTATCCAAACTCCACACCCACAATCCCAGTTCCATCATTCCATTTTGGGATCCTTCTCCACAACCTCAGGTCAATGCAGTGTTCTCCTGGGGGTCAATGCCTGTCAGCACAGAAATCCAAAATTCTCAGTGATCAGGGTTCCACCAGAACACCATTTCCCTGGGCAGCTGGGCCAGTGTTTGCACCACTTTTGGTGAGGAAATCTCACATAAAATTCATCCCTCTGCCACACATTGAGGCCACGCTTGGCACCTCAGCAGCCTTTCCAAACCAAGTGGTTTGTGTGTTTTCCTCTTCTGTGTAAAAGCAGAAAAGCCCAGAAATGCAGGAAATATAAATGGCCAAATAAAAAAAGGAAACCTATTCAGAGTCTGCACTGAACCACACTCCAGGGAACTTGTAACTGCTTCTCAGGAGAGCTGGGTAAAATATCTGTATGGAGCACGTCAGGAGGAATTACCAGCACTTATTTATGGCTATGTCACCCAATCCTAACATTTATCCACTTTATGTCACAGCTTCACTTTTAATTTGATCATCCTCCCGATTTTCTCCACATCCCAAAGGCCCCGGGGGCTCTTTAAAAATAACACATTTATCGAGCCCAATTCACAGGGAAACACCCCAGATAAATCCAGGCCAGCAGTAAATAACCCTTGGCTTCTTCCCTCAGATGCTACAACTGCATTTATCCCACTCCCAAAAGTCCCAGGCTGCCTGTCCATTATCTCCATTTTCCACTCCTCAGCCCCAGTGGCTGCATTCCCTTCTAATGGGCTTTATTTTTGCACTCTTTTTGCACTAAAATGGCTCAATTCTACGGCAGGATAATTTGTGCTTCAGCAGGATCCCAGAGAACATCAGTTTAAATTAAAAATAAAAATAATAAAATCAGTTTTGCCAGTGACAAAGAACAGATGTTCTTCAAAATTTTATCAAAGATTACTCCTGTTTTGAGCAGCTGAGAGAAGTTTTAACAAATTATTCCTGACATCAAATACCTTGTCAGCACAGGCAATCCAAAAACATGTTTGAGACACCGAGGTAAGGATAAAGATTTGCAAAGTACTCGATCCTCAATTCTCCTCCTTCCTCACACAACAGGATGTGGATTTGGAGGGATTTTTATAGCAGGGAAAAATAAAATTAAAAATAAAAATATCAAAAAAGACCAAAAATCTGGCGCCAGCTTATTAAATATTCAACCAGTCTGGCCCAGCTGCATGTGTCTAACTCAGTCTGGCAAGTTTGCTACTCTCTGAAGAGAGATTTATTTTTGCATTAAACATGCATTCAAAAAATTAAGTTCAAGAGTTTGACAGGCGAGTTTGGGGAGTTTAGCAGGGGATTTATTGGCCTGAAGTTGTTGCCACACGACTTCCATGGAATTTTCTCACCCATCCTCTCCAGAGGGATTTTTCCACACCTGACCTGCAGTCCCTGGGAACAGAGGCTCTCTTTAGATCAAGGCTTTTCCCTTTTTTTGCAACAAATCTGCCATTGGATTAAAGATATTTTAAGGGAAAAAAAAAGAGAAAATTGTATTTTAATGGATTCATTTCCTTCAACAAGACATGTAAAAATAGTTACCTTGAGCATTAAGTGACTAAAAGCAGCTGCCATCATTTCATTTGCTTTTAGAACCTTCCTCCACAAATGATGTCACATAAAACCTGGTTGCACTGAAACTTCTCAGAGAGCTGGGTGATGTTCCTGGGACAGGGCTGGCTCCCCACATTCCCAAACCCTTGTTTTCTTTGATTTCAAAGTGCAGCAGAGGTCCTACAATCTCATCACAAAAACCATATTAACTGAGTGAGAATAATAGGAAAAGAATGTTTGAATGAAAAATGGTGTTCAGCTGGGATCTTTTTCCTTGGCTGTATTAAGGGACTTGGATTTTTTTGTAGGTTTTTTTTTTCCCATTTTTATTTTAAATTGAGGATGAGGAGAACTTTGGAATTTCTTGTGTGAGAGTCAATAGATTTAGGCTCAAGTTTAACAAGAATTAAGTGTTAATTTGGTAGTGGAGACAAAGACCCACTGAAGCCCAACCTTGATGAAGGAAGATATTGGTGACCAGGGAGGATCAGGGCCCTCAGGGCAGTGGGAATTGATGATTTTTAGCCACCAAAAATCATCAATTTCCACCTCACCAAATTCTGAACCTAAGGTGGAAGGAAATAAAACATCCCTCCGAGACAGAAGTGTGTTATGCCCTGCTCTGCACATCTCCTGCAGCCCAAAACTGAGAATAATCCAGCTGGAATTAAGTGTTCCTTGGAGCAAAATTCTGCTTTGCTGAGGTGATCATGGATTAATTTGGGTGGGAAAAGCCCTCCACAATCACCAAGTCCAAACACCAACCCCTGTCCCCAAGTGCCACATCCTGGTGGCTTTTCCATCCCTCCAGGGATGGGGATTCCACCACTGCAGCTGTGCCAGGGATGGACAAGTGTTGGTGTAAGGTAGAAAATTGATTTAAAATTATAAAAAATTTATGATAAAAAATTATTTAAAAAAAAAAATCAGGAAATCAAGCCTGGAATCACTGTCTGGCCTTGTCAAGGCAGCCCTCTGCAATTCCCATGTGGAAGCAATCCTGTGTGAGCAGTTCATTAACACAACAATCCATTCCTGGGGAAAAACAACCAGCACCTGGATAAACTGTTTGTACGCCCTGAGAAAAATGAAAACTCTCTCTCACAGACAACTTTTCAGCAGGTATATACCAGGGTTTGGGTGACCAATAAATCCAGAATAACAACTTGTTACTGACCAATAAAGGGATTGGCAAGACAGCTCCTGACCAATGGGAGTCACACACAGCTCTGTAAAACTGGATAAAAGGAGTTATGTGAATAAAGAATGGGCATTTTCTCCAATATGAAGAAAATGGAGTCCTGTGTGATTTATTCCAATAGACAACAGGAATTTTTCCTTCAATCCAACCTCATCTGGTGCAACCTGAGGCTGCTTCCTCTCCTCAGGTGCTTCCACATGCTCAGGATCAAGGTGGAAACTGTGGCTCCTCTACTTGACTCAGAGTCCAGCCCCCAAATCATTGCAGGAACATCTCCAAGCCCCCATTCCCAGCAAAGGCTGCAGCTGCTGCCTCCTCTGGAATCCCCATTCCAGCAATAATGGATCACTGAATTGCAGAGGCAGCAGAAGAGGACAATTTGTTACCGCCACCCTGATTCTTTAGTTCAGATCATCCTGGCAGGTCTCACCAGCCACTGTTGGATGTTCCACAGGGCCACACAAACCCCACAATCATTTCCAACAGCATTTTTCTCCCTTCTTGCTTTTCTGTGCATAATTGCCAGGTATAAAATACAGCTCATCTTGAGCCAGCAAACCCCAGCGCAGGGCTGCAGCTCCATTTATTTCTTCTATAAATAGCATTTCATAGAGTGCTCACCGTGGAATTTATACCACTTTAGCAATAAAATGAAAGTGGTGTTTTGGAAACAGCATAAAAATGCATTTTTAATCATGAAACCTTGTAAACCTTGCCTAGAATAGTGTTAGAGACGACTTTTCCTTGCAAAAACATTGGAGGGATAAATGCTGACCAAGTCATGGGGCAGATGTTGGAATGATTGGGATTCAGAGAGTGGCTCCAGACACATTGAGCTGTCTCAGCATTTCGGGGTTGAAGTTAAAATTACAAAGCAATGAATTTTGAATGTGATTATTCCAGAGATGTTTCTGGACACTGCTGGAGAAAAAGATTTGGGTCCAGTACAGGAGGCTGATGAATGTAATTCCAGGATTTGGGATGAGGAAATCTGTGCATTTGAAAGGTGGAGATGGCCTGGTAGAACCTGTCTTGGCCAAAAATCATCAATTTCCTCTGTCCTGAGGGTCCTGATCCTCCCTGGTCACCAACAGCTTCTTTCATCAAGGTTGGGCTTCAGTGGGTCTTTGATTCCATTACAAAATTAACACTTAATTATTTTTAAACTTGAGCCTAAATCTATTGGCACTAACACAAGAAATTCCAAAGTTCTGGCAGGCAAAGAGAAAGAAAGCATCAGGATAAAATCAATAAGAAAGTAAAGCAAAAAAAGGAAGAGTAGAAACCCAGACACATCAACCTCTTCCTATTTATCCATGGAAAAAAATAATTCCTTGTCCTAAAGCCTATTTACTGCCTATTTCCCACAATTTTCAGGAATCAACAGAATAATGGGAAGCTGGTTTTCTTCTTTTCCTAACAAGTGAAATAACACCCAAGGAAAGGACTGAAATGGTGATTAAAACCAAATTAGTGGGGAATATCACAGGGACAAAAGGAAAACAGGATGTGATCCTTGGCTTCCAGAGTGCATCGAAACTCAAATTCATTGTCTTCATGGGAAGACTGAACAAACATGATATTAAATTAAATTCTGAACACCAATGAACCCCTTTGGCCCAGACACTTTCACTTAATGGATGTATTTTTTTAGGGGGGAAAAAAAACCCCTGAAACGCAAGAAATTCCCATGAGGGAAATTTGCAGCTCTTTCCTTTGGAAAGGCAGAAAATCCAGCAGGAAGGGTCAGTGAGGGATTATCTCCATGCAGGGTTGGGCTCCAGGGGAGCACTGCAGGACAGATATCCCAAATCCAGAATTCCCACCAACTCTGCAATAATTCCTGAGCACTGGAGGCTGGCCTGGCTCAAAAAAGGCTGCTATAAATGGTTCCATGGCTAATTCAATGGAAGGGCTTTGGGACAGAAGCAAGGGAATTAAGATCCAGGAGGAGGAGCCATTCCTTGAACTTCCTCAGGGAAGTTCATAATAAATAAATAACTCCATGGCTAATTCAATGGCTTTGGGGCAGAAGCGAGGCAATGATGATCCAAAAGGAGGAGCCATTCCTTGAACTTCCTCAGGGAAGTTCATAATAAATAAATAATTCCATGGCTAATTCAATGGCTTTGGGGCAGAAGCGAGGCAATGATGATCCAAAAGGAGGAGCCATTCCTTGAACTTCCTCAGGGCGCCAGACGCAGGAGGTGCTGATCCCCCACAAAATCCAAAGGGCAATGCATATTTTCAAGGAAAATCCACTGCAAGCACCAAGGGAAGGCTGGCACTGAGTCAGGGAGCTGTGCCTGGAGCACAAGAACCAGGAGGAGGCTCATGGAGGCCGCTGAAGCCGAAGGAATCAGACATGGCCTGGGGAAGGCGACGGGGACAGCAAATATTCCAGCTATAAATACCCTGCCTGCCTCTGGCAGCGACCTGGGCCACGCAGGGATAAACAGGACAAACATGGGAAGGCTTCTGGAGCTCCCTCCGTGCCACTGACCACATTGCAGACAGACAGAGCCACCACACACACAGGAGGAGCAGCCACTGTGGGCTTCCCATGGGCTGGGTGGGAATGTCAACGCTCCATGGATCCCAAATTAATGGAGGGATTGAACTGTCCTAAAAACACCACCCCAGTGCTGCAGCAGTAAGGGGGAAGGTGTTGGTCTGTACGAGAATTCTGGGTTTGGATGAGATTAAAATCCTTTTTTCTCTTACCCACAGGAGGAAAAGCACAAGTGAGAGTCCATCAGCATTTCCCTTGCACTTTCAATCATGATTCACCTCCCTTTTTGTTAACAATTGGAGCTGTACTTTAAAATATGCTGCATTTTGCTCAAACACTGGAATTCCCTGACTTTTCAGGAAGGGCCAACAGCAGATCTGCACACCTTGAAAAAGTGAGGGAAACCACTTGTGCAAAACTGGGCAGAGCAAAGGAGCACACACCTGAGAGCCAAGGAACACACACCTGAGAGCCACATCTCTGAAATCACCAAAAACTCCTCCCAGATGAAATTTATAAATCAATGAAAAATTCCTTCAGTATCACCACGAGGACTAGCAGGAGTTTGGTGAATTATTTACTCAGGGAGCAGGAGACAAGGGAGAGCTTGCAGCAACATCAATACTTGACACATTAGTGAGTCTTTCACTTCTGCTTTATCAGCCTGCTCATGTGCTCTCAAGTTTGCTGACCCATATTCTGGGCCTCACTGAAAAGAGCAGCCTTGAAGAGATGTGACAATCTTGTCCATGTAGAAGCAAATCTGGGAAACTGAGATCTCCTTTTAACAAATCTCTTCTGCAACCACCACGGAGGTGCCTCAAAGAACAGCTGGGATTTCATTCTGGCTCTTCCATGACACAAAGCTGTTCACTCATTGTGGGTATTAGCCCCAGATGAATGCATGTTTCCAGAAATTATTAGAGTTTTGACATTGCTTACACTCTAATTTTTTAATTTATCAATGTTTCATTAGTTTTCAGACAGAGAATGTCACACCTCTGATCTCTTAACAAAGGTTGGTGAAAAGCTGAAGGAGCCAAACTCATCCCTGCTCTCCCAGCAAGGCAAGAAACAAAGGAAATAAATCAAACATCTCCCCTCCTCTCCATTCTGCAGCACAGGAGAGAAGAGGCCACACCAGAGCTTCCATGAAATCAGAAAAAGCTGAAAATGTACAATTTTTCCACTGTTTTCCTCTCCCAGCAAGAATTTAGAAGTTCAGAAGGACTAAACACTGAAAATGGGAATGCTCCCGTGGATAACCAACAACCTCAGGATATTTTTCTTCATATCTTTAAATATGGACAGCACCTCCTTGCTTCAAAGGGACAAAAACCTCATTTCACAAAATTTGATGGTTTTATTTGAATTTTTCATGTATATAGAGAGACAAATGAAAATCTGATTTTGGAGACAGGAAGAGAAAAAAAATCCTGCATTTTCCTTGAGTCTTTGTCACTGTTTCCTGATTAAACAACTGTCAGGCCCAGCAGGGTTGAACAGTGACCACATCCCTGGTTCAGAGGGAAAAACCCCACAAAAAAAGGCTTGGAAGGAGGTTTTTGGCCCATGGATATTTCCTGGAGTAGTTACAGAAAGGAGCCTGCTTGAGCATCTCAGGTCACCAGCAGACAATTGAGGCACAGATGTAGAAAGAACATCGAGCTTTGGGGGATAATCAGATTTATTTTTTTCAATAAGTAGAGCGTATTATTTTCAAGTGGTTAACTGAGAATAACTCTTGCAGAAGTACAATATAACAGTAATTATTCCAAAATCAATGGCACAAAAGGGTTCATTTCAAATCACGTTATGATTGCTGGATTAAAGTAGTTATTATATAATAGGATAGCAATTACTCCACCTTAATAATTTCTGGGTTTCTGAGGGTGAAAGTGATAATACGAGCTACAGCAGGTGTCAAATTTTAGATGTTGTGGAATGAATATTCCAAAGGCTGGAAAGAAACAAACAGATTAGCATATAAAAACCACAGGCATGGAAAAGAGCTAAAAATACCCAACTGCTTCACCCCTCTCCCCCTGAGCAGACACCCAGAGGCTGCTCCCTCCTGACAAAGGGCTCTGAGCATGCAGCCACAATCACAAGGAGGCTGAAGGTTCTCATCATCCTCCTCTGGAGGAGCTTCATGGTTCCTGGGGGGATCAAATTTATGCTCCAAGCGGACAGGTGGGACAGTGTGAGCTCCCAGATCTGAGGGGGACACTAAAGACACAGCCCACGCCTCCAGCACAGCTGGGTTTGCTCTGCTTTGGGGTTTGAAATCTCTGGGTTTGCTCTGCTTTGGGGTTTACATCCCTCCAGCACAGCTGGGTTTGCTCTGCTTTGGGGTTTGAAATCTCTGGGCTTGCTCTGCTTTGGGGCTTTACATCCAATCCCTCCAGCACAGCTGGGTTTGCTCTGCTTTGGGGTTTAAATCCCTGGGTTTGCTCTGGTTTGGGGTTTTACATCAAATCCCTCCAGCACAGCTGGGTTTGCTCTGGTTTGGGATTTAAATCCCTCCAGCACGGCTGAGTTTGCTCTGGTTTGGGGTTTTACATCCAATCCCTTCAGCACAGCTGGGTTTGCTCTGGTTTGGGGTTTTACATCCCTCCAGCACAGCTGGATTTGCTCTGGTTTGGGATTTAAATCCCTTCAGCACAGCTGGGTTTGCTCTGATTTGGGGTTTGAAATCTCTGGGTTTGCTCTGGTTTGGGGTTTAAATCCCTTCAGCACAGCTGGGTTTGCTCTGGTTTGGGGTTTTACATCCAATCCCTTCAGCACAGCTGGGTTGGCTCTGATTTGGGGTTTGAAATCTCTGGGTTTGCTCTGGTTTGGGGTTTCACATCCAATCCCTTCAGCACAGCTGGGTTTGCTCTGCTTTGGGGTTTTACATCCAATCCCTTCAGCACAGCTGGGTTTGCTCTGGTTTGGGGTTTTACATCCCTCCAGCACAGCTGGATTTGCTCTGGTTTGGGATTTAAATCCCTTCAGCACAGCTGGGTTTGCTCTGATTTGGGGTTTGAAATCTCTGGGTTTGCTCTGGTTTGGGGTTTAAATCCCTTCAGCACAGCTGGGTTTGCTCTGGTTTGGGGTTTTACATCCAATCCCTTCAGCACAGCTGGGTTGGCTCTGATTTGGGGTTTGAAATCTCTGGGTTGGCTCTGGTTTGGGGTTTCACATCCAATCCCTTCAGCACAGCTGGGTTTGCTCTGGTTTGGGCCTGCTCTTGTTTGGGCTTTTGTCAGCTCATTTAAGGCTCCAACCCATGGAATCTCCCTCCCTGGGGATATCCCACAGCCCTCAATTCCACAATCCTGCCTGATTAGGGAGGTGGCACCAGGGCATCACTGTGGGCCCTTCCAACCTGAACCTTTCTGGGTTTTGCTGTAAAAGCACCCCCAAACACAAGGTTATTCCTGGGTTCTTGCTCCTCAGACACATTTTTATTCCTGGGTTCTTGCTCTTACCTCACTTCTTTTTAATCCCAAGCTCCTTTTTTTTTTTTTTTTTAATACCAGGTACAAACTGCTTTTTAATCACATTATGAGAGCAGCACTCTTTCAGATGCCCCCTTAAATCCCACTTGTAAAACTTGGAAAGTCTTCCCCCCTTCACCCCTCTTGACAAGCTTTTCCAACTCCTCTCTGTTCTGTGGCAGCTTTTCCCTTAATCCCAGTTCCTAACAGAAATCTGTGCTTATAAACACAAAAAATGTTTGTTTCTTTTTTTTTTTTTTTTTTTTTAACAGATTCAAGACCCCTGAAAGAAGAACTGGGTTGATTTTTTTTCCCTATTTCCCTTAGAGGAAAGATCCCATCTGTGCCTCAGGGCACCATCAGCTCCCAACAGCTGCAGCACCAAGGTAGAACTAAATACACAACTGCCTGATTAGTCCTGAAAATCGAGTTCTCTTGGTATTACAAACTAAATGGCAAGTCCAAATGAAGTCCACCTAATTCCTAAAGAACAAATATTTGAGCCCTGTCAAGGAATGCAAAGTCCCTTTGGCAAGGGAAGCAGGTACTGAGGTTCAGTGCAGGTAAATGTGCAGAGTTTAATACAGTTACAGCAAGGAAAAAGGAAAGTCTCTTAAAAAAGGTGAGTTTGTATCGATTGTAAATTCACTAAATGTGGTTCAACAAGGGAGTTTTTACCCAGCCCTGTCAAAATAGGGAAATACAGAGGAAAAGCAGCCCTGGAAGCACAATCAGGCACATGCACACAGAGGGGTTTGAGTAACCAATTAACACAGGTAACAACTTGTTATTAACCATAAAGCGATTGGCAAGAAAGCTCCTGACCAGTTGGCGTCATAGATATCTTTTATGGAAAATCCTTTCCTTAGAACTTTTCCTCCTGAGAAGCTCAGAGGCCTCAGGAACAAAATGCAAACAATGGTTATCTGCTGCTGTGGGATGCAACAGGTGCATCTGGGATTGGTCTCATGTGGTTGTTTCTAATTAATGGCCAAGCACAGACAGCTGGCTTGGACTGATAACAAAGGTTTGTGGCTCAGCTCTCTTTCTTTCTTTTCTATACTTAGCCAGCCTTCTGATGAAACCTTTTCTTCTATTCTTTTAGTATAGTTTTAATGTAAAATATATCATAAAATAATAAATCAGCCTTCTGAAACATGAAGTCAAATCCTCATCTCTTCCCTCATCCTGGGACCCCTGTGAGCACCATCACAGTTGGAGTCACACACAGCTGTGTAAAACTGGATAAAAAGGAGTTATGTGAATAAAGAAGGGGCTTTTCCACCATGAAGAAAATGGAGTGTGTGTGATTTACTCCAACAGACCCCCTTGCAGGGCAGCAAAACCCATCCCAAGCCTGTGATTAATTTGTGATCCAGTGTGAGACTGCACAATCCCAGAGCTGCTCCTATGCTGAGGAGCTGGGATGATCCCAGCAATGCCCAGGAGCACCAAATCCCACCCCAAAGCCAAATCCCACCCCAAAGCTCTCCCCGAGCTCTCCAGGCTCAGGAAAAGCTGCCCTGTCCCTCCCAGCACAGCAAAAAGCTCTGTGCTAAAAAGGGCTCTCAGTGCTTTCAGCAGGGAGATTAAACATTAAAGCAGACAGCGATGGTACAAAATATTAATGCAGCATAAATAAGCCCCTTATTATCACAAAAGCATATTAACCATTCACCTCAGCAAAATTCCTCTCTCATCTCTCTGCCTGCCTCCATCACAGCAGCTGCTCTGGCTGATACAGGCCAAGTCCTCCCAACTTCATGTGGAATTTCCTCGTGCTAAAACACTGGAAACATGGCACAGGAATCTCCAAATAAAACACTGAAAACACGACACAGAAATCTCCAAATAAAACACTGAAAACACAGCACAAATCTCCAAAGAAATCTGCAAAGTACTACACAAAGCTGGCAAGTAAAGTGTATTTCAGATTATTTCCCCCAGCCTAAACTGAGGTAAAACAGCTGCATAAACAAAAGGGGAAGCCAGAAGGACTTCCAGATAAATATTTCGCCATTACCACTCACAGAGAAAACATCACAACACATCCAGTCACGGGACAGCTTGAGGAAATATATTAAAGATGGCATTGGAAATATATAAAGATGGTATCTACTGAAATGGGTTCTTAGGGCAAGAGATTTTAGCAGGTTACTCCCAAAAAATAAATCCCAAAGATCAATGGCAGCAAGATGCCACAAATTGCCAGTGGCTTTTGAAACATTTAGCCAAGAGCCTTAAATAAGTCCTCAAAAATTCAAAATAGAGAGTGACACTACACCATTTTTCCCCTGCTCCTACACTGTTTATAATTAACAAATTCTTCATTTGTGGGGACAGGAGGCTGATTCTCCAGCAGCTGACAAGCCAAGGGAGCTCAGTCCGTCTCTGAGCAAACACTTCATGTCTGCCCCATCTCCTCCTCTTCAGAGGAACCTCCATTTATCAGGGATTCTCCTAGGGCAGAGATGATTTCTGTGATGCCACCAGATGCTCCAGCCCCACTGAAACCAGGAAGAGCAAACGTTTCCCCATGGATGCTGTGATGTTCAGCCAGGAGAACTCCCAAGCTGAACTTCTGCTTTGAAGCCTCCAAAGCTAAAAGGCTACTCCACCAGGACTTGAGGAGCCCCATTTCCCAATTTTGGGGACCTAAAGGAAGGAAATTGTATTGGGAAGGAGTTGATTCTTCCAATTTTCACTGCATGTGCAGTGCCTGCAAGCTCCCAGCTAGGGAAAAAGTGCAGAAGAAAAATAAAAGCAGTGGTTTTGCTAAAAGAATCCAGCAAGGGACTGCTCTGCACCTTCCTATGTCCCCATGGGGCTTTTTCCATATCCTGGTCATGGTTTTTTCCCCTCATTTTCCTTTCATTGCCTCATAACAAAGCTGAGAGAGAAGAACACTGCACTTGCAGGTAACGCCTTTTATCACCAGGCCACTGCTCCACCTCCAGTCCCTTCCTACAGCTCTCTCCAACCCAGGAAAGGCAAAATTTGGTGGGAACCACAAAAGGGAAACCTCCTTCCTGCAGCAGAGGAGAAAGCAGCCCCAGCTCCTGTCTGAGAGCTCACACAGAGACCCAGGAGGCTCCAGCATCTCCGGGCACAGATTGTGGGAACGCTGAGAGCCACTGGAATCACTGAATTTAGCAGCCACCAGACAGAAACATCCCACAGTGGGGGGATACATCTTCAAGCTCTCAATCTTCTTCTCAGAGAAACATTTTTCCAGAAAAAAATCACCAAACAACCCAAACAAAAACAAATAAGCAAGCAAAACCCCCCAAAAACCAACCAAACAAAAAAACCTAAAAAAAAACCCAACCAAACAAAACCACAAAAAATAAACAAATAAAAAAATCTCACAAAAGCCAATCCAACCTTACCTTGAAAGCAGCAATTGTCCCACTCCCAGGAACAGGCCAGCAGGAGTCTCCAATTCTCCAGTATCCATTAACCCATGGATTACCGGGCTTCCACACCCCAATAAATAACTCTGCTCCATCTTTCCCCCCTCCCTCCCTTCCTTCCCTGCTAAATTCCCTTCCCACAGCCCCTCCTCCCCGAGGGGCAGCAGCTGCTCCTGGTCTGCAGCACAGAACCCACAGGTGGGAGGGATAATGAGGGAATTCCTGCAGATTTTGGGAATCCCAGGCCCCCACCTTGCACCCCCAGCCCTCCTGGCCCTCTGCAGGGAGAGTTTTGGGATAGAAACATGGATCTAAGTGAGGTGACAGGGAATTCCATGGGATCTCAGGAGGGTGAGCAGGGGCTGTGTCCTGTTCTGGGTTCCCACAGGAGGGACATGGCCCTGGTGGAGGAACCACCAGTGTTCCAGCAATGTTCCAATGTTCCACTAGATAATGGTTTAAAAATTGTCTGTTTGTACTCCTGGTTTTCCTCTGTCTCTGAGTTTTGCTGTATTACACAATGGCTTGAAAATTCCATTATTTCCTTTCCCTCTCTTGCCCCAAACCCCTGATATTTGCGCTATTGATCCACACTTGTGCTCAGCCTCACACCCAACACCTTTCCCTCAGTGCAAAACCTCTCTCATTTACTGAGGTCTCCAGCTTCAAACCATGGCCAAGCACATCCCAGAGAGCTGATTCCTCAAATAACCATTGCAGGGGGAAAAAATGAATTAATTCCCTTCACAAAGCCCTACATGCAGGGCATGTTGAGTCTTTTGAAGGATCCATGACCTGAATTGGCTGCAAATTCCAAAGGTCTCGGGGGCACTGGAAATGCTGATTCCTCTCCCAGAGCAGCAGTGGCTATTGCTAAATTTGGGTCTGAATTTGGAGGGGTTTTCATCTCTCCTCAGCTTCTTCTTTTTCAGATCCTGCCTTTTTTTTCATTGTCATGCAGGGAAGTCAAACTCCTGTGCTGTGAAATTGCAAACTGTTTCCATGGAGATGATTAATATGTTCATAAGTCCCCAATAATTCATTCACTGCGGGACCACTGAGGGTGAAATGTTGGCTGGCAAAAGAAGATGCCTTTAAAAGCTGATTTTATTTTTTTCCCTTTTGTAATAAACCGAATAAAGAAACAAAACAATTAAATAAGTGCAATGCGAGCAACATGAATATTTTCAATTATTGTGCCTCATCCCAACAATTTTAACTTTTGTAAAAGTAATGGAATATCTTGTCATCAAACCTTTCAATAATTAAAAGGTGAAGGGATGATAATTAAGGCATGTAGATGGTGGATTATTGTTATTTCCATAATTCCATCCCGTGAGAGGCACTCTGGGGCAGCTGGCTGACAATAATTCCCCTTCAGGAATCATCTCCTGCTTGTGGAACTGCTCAGCTCCAAGGGAACTCATGGCAAACTCTGATTTTTGATGGACACTGGATTGAGCCTTTCCAAAAAGTTTAATGGGAACTGGAGCAGCTATCAGTCCTTTGGAACAGCCCTATTTTTAAATAAGTCAGAGTTTTACTTAGACTCAAACAAAAATAGAGATACAAAATTAATATCATTGGGTTTCCACTTCATTTGACCTCAAATTAGCAACAAAACTGTTAATAGAGGAAAAAATAAAGAGTGGTCATACTAGAACAGTCATTAAAGAGGAAAGTAAAAATACCTGAGAGTTTTCACACATTTTGCCTTTTTTATTGCTTCTCCTCATTAATGAATCATTTTCTACTAAAGCTGTGATGCTAAAATTCAGCCAAACATCCTGGGATGTGAGAGACAAGCAGAGCTTCTCCACTTACTTAATATAGACCTCTCAGCTGATGGCAGAGCTGGAAAAACTCACTTCAAAGCACACGGGCAGAGATGAAGGGCTGCATGTGGAAGATGGAAATGCTTATCCTGGTCCAGACCCTCCAAAGAAGCAGAAGCAATTAATTTTAATTAGATTAATTAAAAGTTATTTGAAATTTCGCACTGCACTTTTGACACCCCGGTTCCCGGTTACCTGGTTTGACCCCAGGAGATCTCAGGGGTTGGGGCAAAACTCAGGACTGAAGTGGCAAAAAATGAAAATGTTTGTTTCCTCATTTTGGAGGTGGCAAAAAGCATCACAGGGTGACCTCACAGATCCATTTTACAAGCTGGGTCTGCACAAAAATCCTGTGGTGCCTGTCTCAGTTTGAAAAGCCAGGTGTCTGCCAAGGAAGGTGGAAGCCTCTCCAGAAATGCAAAATGTAAATCCCATCTCTCTGGATTATTGTAATTTTGAAATTAAGGGGCTCTCAGGCAAAGATATGGGAATAGGAATAACAGTTTTTTATTAGGGAAAAAAATAAAATTAAAATTAAAAAGCAATAATACAAAAAAAGACTGCCAGAGTCAGAGCAGTCCCTGCCCCCTGTGTGTCAGGGTGGTGTCCCAGCCCCATCCCGTGGGGGCTCAGCCCTCCTGCAGTGCCAGCTGTGGCTCTGCTGCAGCAGGGATCCTGCACAAGGGGGGAGTTTTCCTCTGCAGCTCCAGGGCTGCTGCAGATGGGCCTGGGCTCCCTCTGGCCATGCAGGGCAGCACAAAGCTGCTCCTCTGGGAGTGCAGGGAGCACAAAGCTGCTCCTCTGGGAGTGCAGGCAGCACAAAGCTGCTCCTCTGGGAGTGCAGGGCAGCACAAAGCTGCTCCTCTGGGAGTGCAGGGCAGCACAAAGCTGCTCCTCTGGCAGTGCAGGGCAGCACAAAGCTGCTCCTCTGGCAGTGCAGGGCAGCACAAAGCTGCTCCCCTGGGAGTGCAGGGCAGCACAAAGCTGCTCCTGTGGGAGTGCAGGGCAGCACAAAGCTGCTCCTCTGGCAGTGCAGGGCAGCACAAAGCTGCTCCTCTGGCAATGCAGTGGCCAATGGCTGCTGTGCTGTCCCAAAGCTCAGATTGTACCCAGGTAGGAATGCTTGGCTCCTCCCCTGGGCGGAGCATCTCCCCATGGGATGATGCAATTTGATCAGCCATGCAGGGCAAATCCCATTCCCTGCCAGAAGAAAGGGATGGAACCAACACCTCGGGTCCTCTGGATCCAAATCCATCCTGTTTTCTGCAAGTCTGGGAGACTTTGAGAAAGATCTGGTTGTAAAAGAGCTGGGAGAAATTTCTGTGAGAAATTTTGGTATTATCCGGGAGAAATATGGTGAGCAGCTGAAGTTGTGTTTTTATTTTATAATACAAAATTCTGGAATTCTGAGGGGTGGCTGGCAAAGCTACACAAACTCTGCCATTCAAATTCTACAGGAATAAACTCCTGCAGAAACTCCCAAACAACATTGACACGGCTCCACAGAGCTGCAGCAATGCAGGATTTCCCTCCTATTGGAGTAAATGGAGATTTTTTTACAAAAATAAAATCACTCTGGAGTTGCAGTGCCCTTCCTCTAACAGAGCACATATAAATACATTGCCAGTGTAAGGGGAATGCAATCAAATTGAAATATATTCCTGTTTGACACTTTCATCTGCTTTCTCCTGTTTATTTCCACTGGAAAAGGACTTTTCACAAGGGCACACAGTTGTAGGATGAGGGGGAAGGGCTTTAAGATGAAGCAGGGTAGATTTAAATTAAATATTAGGAAAAAAATGTTCCCTGGGAGAGTGGGAAAGGACTGGAATGGAATTCCCAGGGCTGCCCCTGAATCTCTGGCAGTGCCCAAGGCAGGCTGGATACGGCTTGGAGCAACCTGGGATACTGGGAGGTGTCCCTGCCATGGCAGGGGTGGAATTGGATGAGCTTTAAGGCCCTTCCATTCTATGACTCAATGATCCCATCAAACCACTGATTCCATGGAATTTCCAGCCCCACAGTTAAAGAGAGTTCACACTTGGCAACTTCTCTCTAGCCCTTGTAGCAGATTTCTCTATTTCCAAATCTGTTTTCATGTTCCTGCACAGCATTGGCAGCCCCAGCACGGAGCTGCCTGTTCACACAGAGGTTTTGGGAATAATGGGTGGGGAGAGGGATAAATTCAGTGCTGCCCCAAAGTCAGCCAGGGCAGCAGCTGCTCTGGCTCCAGCCCTGATCCTGCTGCAGTGGAGCAGGGCCAGGGAGACTCCAGCTCTGCCCACGGGCTCTCATCCATGAGGTTTGGATGGGAGCTCCTGGCTCGTGGGTGAAAGGCAAATCCAAGCTCCAGCTGCAGTTAAATGCTGTGCTGGGTGATGTAGCTGCTGTGCCAGGAGCAGGGAGCAGCCTCCAAAAACCCAGGAGCTCCAAAACCCAGCTCAGATGGGGCTGCACCTGGGCCAGGCTCGTTTGGGAGCATCCCATCGACTGCATGGACAGGGAATGGGGCCCTCTGCAAGCACAGGCTTCCAAAGTCCAAGGGACATCTATTAAACAGCCTGGATTTCTCTCTTTTTAAAGGCTTTTGATTTCTTTCTTCTCTAATCCTTCAAATTTCTCTCTTTTTAAAGGGGTTTAATTTCTCTCTTCTCTAATCCTTCAAATTTCTCCTCTTTAAGGCTTTTAATTTCTCTTCTTTAAGGCTTCAAATTTCTCTCTCCATTGAGGCTTTTCATTTCTCCACCTAGAACCGGACCTCAGCTGAGCCTGTCAAATTTAAATTTTCCTGACTAAAAAATGTTGGGAATCCACCCTTTATCCTGGGATCACATTCCCAAAACCTCCCATTTGGGTGTGATAAGGACACCCAAATTACAACTATTATTATTAAGGATACTCCCAATTAACCAGCACTTTTTAAGCAACATTAAAGGTGTTCATTAAAATCCTTAATTCCCAGAAGTTCCTGATCTCCATCCCTCACTGACAGGGCTGAGCTATGGCACAAACCACAAATGGAAATCCAATTCCTGGCCCTGCTCAGCTGAGCTCGGATCATGAAACCACCTCAATGGCACAGAATTAACAGCAATAAATGCAATTTCTGCTGGGCATTGTTTCCAGGTTCAGGCCTGGGTTATCCACTGGGTGAGGAAAATCTGCAGGACTCCTGAAATAGGCTCTAGCAGCTCAGTGAGGAGAGAAGGCTTTGGAAAACCCAGTTTGGATTGATCCTTAATTTTACAGCTTTGTGTTCTTCTCAATGAGCTGGGTTGTTTTGTAACTCAAAGTCTTCATTCTCTCAGCTTCAAATGACTTCTTTAAATGTAATTTTAATTGGGCAGGTTGTCTTAAGATCTCCTCTTCTGCCTAAATGTGATTTTTGTTGCTAATTCTTTTTTTTTTCTTTTGGCCTGGTTTTGCAGCTTTTTTCTTGCCTATATTAAACAGCAGCAGCAAACAAACTCAGCTTTAATAGCATGTAAAATTTGGCTTTAATCAAGAGAGACAAGGATGCTGTTGAACCCTTCCAGAAAAAAAAAAAGAAGGGCTGAATTCCCTCCTTAAGTTTCTCAGCAAAACTTAATCAAACCCATGAGGGAAAACCAACAAAAAGTTTCATAGTATTAAAAGAAAGATTCACAAATTCCAGGTAATTTTCCACCTCTTCTCCAGCCCAGTTTCATTTAGGTAGATGGGATTTGCAGGGCCTCCTGCAAAATAAAATACTTGAAGCAATTTTTTATGACAAGATGAAATTCATCCTTAGTGGTACCTCAGCACTTCCTGAGCTGTGGAGAAGTTGTCACTCACAAAGAGAATTTCAGGTCTAATTACCTCCATTTTCCAAGAGGAAAATGTGTCCTTACAAGCATAAAGTGAGCAGCAAATACATTTATTGTAACAAATCACCCAATAACGCCGCCAGCACAAGGAGATTGGGTGCTGGGATGACATGATATCATTTCAAAGAGAAAATACAATTCTTATCAAGCACCCAGCAGCTTTTAAAACAGATTTACTGATGGGGACAAGCTGTGTGTAAAACAAGGAGCTCGTAGTTGGCTGCTCCTTCCATATTTTATTTATAGACTCCCCAATTTGCCAGTTAACCACACAATCTGTCTTGGAAATGTTTAATAAAACTGCTGCTCTCTCCTAGTTCATCCTGCTGGCTGAAATTCCTTGAATTGTTGCAACCAAAATTGGACACTTGGTGATTTATGGGGGTAATGACTGCTCGCTGCTCCCCTCAAACGGGCTGGGAAAATAATTGTTATTCATTTTTATGCTTTCATTTATTTTTCCTCTCTTCAAGCACTGTCTCCTAATGTGTCTTAAAAATATGAAATTTTAGGAATGGAAGGAGTTACAGTCTTGTGTCCAAGGGCTGATATTGAAATGTTCTTGGTGGTCACAGTTTCCAGGGGGAGAAAAGGAAATTAAGGATCTGGATCCTGGGCATGATGGAATTATCCTCTCTGATGGTTTTTAAAAGCCTAAATGAGGCTGCACCAAAAAAAAATCACTTTTTTTTTATCAATGTTTGTCTTTAATGCAGCAGTTCACACTCTCCTTTGTACTGATAAGCAAGGGAATGAAGGCACCATCACTGGCAGCTCTTCCTGGATCTCCAGGAGTCATTAAAATCCCACATTTAATCCTTTGATTAAATTAAATCAAAGGAAAAGATTGACCCTCCTATTGTAAAATAAGCAACCAAAGGCAGGGAGAGGACTGTGATTAGCAGGGTTTCTATTTGTGCTCCCACCCCTAAAACTTTATAGGCCAATCCTACACGTGGTTATTTGTTCCCAAAAAATTCCCAGCCACTACATTGATCTGCAAAATGTGGATGAGTTTCCTGCATCAAATTCCTGTGTAAATTTTCAGGGGAAAAGGGGCCTGTCAAAATCTTGGAATTAATTTTAATTTTATTCCCCTAGAAATCTTTACAGAAGAGTTGGCTTGACACAAGATCAGGAGTTGGAAGAGAAAGTAAAATAGAATATGAGGGCCTGAACTGGGTCTCAGAGACCCTAAGCCAGAGAAAACAGGGAAAACCATCCCCACAAATCTTCTGGGTGTGATTCATGATCATTTTGAAGGCTTTATTCATGCTGGCAAAACCACATTTTGTAGAGAGTTACATATTGGATTCCTCGTCAGAGTAAGCTACCAAATATTCTGTGCCTGGGATTCCTAAAAAGAACCTTAAATATTGATAAAGAACGTCAATATCTGAGAGTATGAGAAGATTTCAAATTTGGTTTGATGGGTTTGGCATTTGAACTTACCTCCTTCCTGCATGGTGCATTTGCTTTTTGGAAAATGCCTCCCAAAGATCCAATTTGCACTGGTACTGTTAATAATGGGAACTGCAGTGATGGACAAGAGGCAAGGATTTAATTTCATCACTATATAAAATATATAAAATATAAATTTGAGACGGTAAACATTCTTGGAGAAAACTGAGCTTGGGGTATTCAAAATATTTTGATTCCAAGTAGCAAAAAATGCTGTAGTGGAGGAAAAGAAAGGGAGAGAGAGGGAAAAAGGAGCTCAAAAAAATAAAAGAGACTCTTTAAACACCAAAGTATTTTTAAAAAAATCAAATCCAAACTGAGTCAATTAGTGCCATCCATGCCATTCATATTAATTAAAAATCGCTTATCACCAGATTATATTGCTTGTTTGCACCATCCTTACTTCATTAGCGCTAATTGGAAGTAATTACGACTGATATGTGAACTATTTAATTAAAAGATTTATCTGCTCCTATTGTCATGTTTCTGGAGCATCTGCAGTGCTGACAGGACTCCAGTTCCACCTCTGGATCTTCTGGGAGCCTCCCCAGGCTTTCCTGTCTGTTTTCATCCTGGGCTGGAGTCCGACCATCCAGGAAAGGATCCCAAGCTCCGGCTTCACCTTCCCCTCAAGAAATCCATACCCCGAGGGGAGAACTGATGGCTTCCTACCCTCATTGCTGAGAAACTGAGAACGGGCAGTCCCACTGATACTCCCCATCTCCCTCCAGCACTCTCCTCTTCCCTTTGGAGTCACCCACCAGATTCAGCCAAGTTTGACCAAACAGAAAACGCAATTTCTTTCCTTGGGTTTCACGTGTGGGCACAGAAAAAGGGCTCTGCATTTATGCCCTCCCTCCTGAGGCCTCAAAGTGGAATTCCTCCTTTTACTCCTCAGACCTTTGAATGAAAAAACCCTGGGAGATCCAAGAGCTTCACCCAGAACCCCAGGAGGGGAAGCCAAACCAGTGGCTCAAGAGTCAGGCTCTGCTCTCTCCCAGCTCTTTTCCCCTCAGCAGCAACAAGGACTGACAGGAGCAGTGAAACACAGGTTCTGCCCCATGACCTCCCCACTCACTGCTATTCTCCTCATGCTCCCAGGAATGCCTCCTGGGAATGCTGGCCCAGCTGCTGAGGGTGAGGAGCTCACCCTGCGGCCCTCATGCCCAGCCTGGGCACGGTGAGGGCTCCTCTGCTCTGGCTGCAAGGAACAGACACGGAGCTTCCCAGCTCTGAGAACTCTGGCATCACTGAGGTTGGAAAAGATCTCCAAGATCAAGTCCACACTTGGCCAAACACCACCTTGTCAATCAACCCACATCACCAAGTGCCACACACCTGCTTGTTGTTGAAACCTTCCAGGAGTGGTGGTTCCACCACAGCCCTTCCAATGCTTAATCACCCATTCAGGGAAGAAATCTTTTCCTAAACTCCAACCTGAATTTTCCCTTGAGGCCAATTCCCCTTTTCTTGTCACCTGGGGGAAGAGGCCAACCCCCAAATTCCATTGTGCTCCATTAAAAGACTCATGGTAGGTAAAAAACCTCTGTTTTCTGTCCCAATACCCTATAAACTCCATTATTTTATTTTAAATGCAGCCTAGTGATTACTCTTGCTGTGCTCCTGTCACCCTGTAACCACCAGCACTGTTTTATGGGTGTATTTTGAAAGCTACACTCCGAAAAGATCCTTTTCATTGTGTTACAATGATTCCTATAAAACTGGCTCTTTTTTGCAAACCACACCACATAACTTGGTCACAAGGCACTGCCAGGCTTCAGGATCTCTCTCAGGCACAAAATGAATGTTCTGAATCATCCACTGCAGCTTGGCTAAACCCAGCTCTTCACACTGGTGAGGGAAAAGTGCCTTTTATAATCTCATAAACTGGGAGGCTGAAATTATCACTGCAGTTGTCAAGAGCTTTATAGAGATTAAATCTCCTCCATGATAGACTGGTAGCAAAGCTGAGGGTTGGTTTATGAGGGGAAAAAAGCAACCATAAAGAGAGAATTGGCCTCGCTCGCCCTCCCCAAACCTTGTTTGAAAACTCTTCCTGGCACTCCTACAACAACAACAACAACAAAAAAGCACAAAACCACAAAGAAATGAATGGTCTCTTCCTGATTTTGTCCTTCCTTATCAAACGAGGAAGGTGATACAAGGAGCATCACCTCCTGCAGGATAATATGGCTTCCATGGGAACTGGGAACATTTTCAGGGAAAGAAGTGCACGTTCAGTAGGGGGGTAGTCCTGAGATTAAATCTTTTCACCTTGGCTCAAGGGTGAGGCAGTGCCTTGGGTGTGGGGGTCCCTTCAGCTGCCACATTTTTAAACAAAAACTCATGAGGAAATCAATTTTAGGGCAGAGAATGCAGTTTGGATCAGAGAACCACAGAAGGGAGGTTGCTGGAAGGAGAAACCTTGGGAGTAGCACAAGAGGTGCTGAAAGATTTGTTGGTCAAGGTTCTGCTTTAATCCAGCTCACTCCTCATGGGGAATTACATTTATTTATTCAGATAATCACTTGGAATTTGTTTCTTATCACTCCCTGGATAAATCCATCAGAAATCAGTCTGACATCCAGCTGAAAACGAGGGAGCATTGTCCAGTTGGAATTCTTCATGCACATCATGGGGATCAATAAAGGAGGTTGCAATTAACTCAAGTAAAGTGGATTTAAAGCCTTCCCCAAACTCACAGGATGCTTTTAATGGAAAGTTGTGGTTGATTATTTTTGTTAAAGGATGGGGAGGTACTCAAGTAGCCCAGATCCATATCTCAGGAATTATTTAATGGCAGATATTCCCAGCAGATGCTGAACGCAGCTCTTCCAGAGATAATGACAGAAAACTAATCAAAGCAAAGCTTTAAAAATGAGAAAAACAGACCTCCCAAACTCCATTCTCAACATCCTTACCCTGTTACACAACTTCTTAAATCAAAGAAACTCAGACTTTTTTGACAGAATCGACACCATCTGTAAATTCATGCAAAAAAAATCCAGTCACTTTCCACCAAAAAGTTCACATTTGGATTGCTTTTCCTTCATGTTAACTTTCAAATAAGCCTTCCTCCTGCATCCAGCCAAAGCCTTTACTCTGACATTGCCTTGAGATGCTCTGGCTGTTAGTAATAATAAGGACAAGTGAGAAATTATTAAAAGAGATTTATTGAAAGTGACTGAATGCTCCAGGGTACCATAGGAGGAGGTTCGATCCTCAGAACAATTTTATACAGCATATTGAGGCTCTTCAGACTTTCAACTTACAAAAAAAATAAAATGGAAAGTTTCTCCTGATTCAGAGCTACTTTGACACAGCTTCAAAGCAGCAGCATCTCAAAGCAGCGTTGAAGGAAAAATGGAAGTATTTTACAATGACAGCTCTAATATCTGAACTCAGCCTAAAAGCTGTCAAATAAATTAATAGTGATCTAGCAGCTCTGGTAGGGAACCTTCTCATGTACAAATGGCCTTGGGTTTTAGCCTACTTTTTTAGGACAATGTATTTGTAGAGGAATTTAGGAAATTTTTGCTTGTGCGTGGCACTTGACCACAACAAAGCCACTCAGTAATTGTTGACTACAATGTGACATGCTAAAAACATTTTAAAAATATGATTATCCAACTTATCTGAGCAGCCTGGTGTGGTGAAAGGTGCCAAGCCTCTACATGTGGAATAATTAACATGGGTAAGTTTAAAATCAACTTGCATGAGGGAAAAATTAATTGAAACATTTGGAAAATTATCTCCAAAATATCTTCTGTCCATTTTACCTCCAAAAGGACAGAAGGAGAAAATCCCTGCAATTACAGCCTGCAGAAAGTGTCTGTTCCTTGGATTTCTGTTCCAGGACTGCCCTGGATTTAATGCAACTACAAATCAGTTCCTGGGCTTTGACATCCAGTGTGAATTTTGTTATATCAAGAATCTGGGGGCTCTGCAGTGAGAAGATTTTTGGATTATTTGGACATTTTGGAGTTTGTTTTTACCTTCCAACTGCGTTCAAGTGGGACAGGCCCAGGGAGGCGGATTTCCAAGAGCTCCTGGTGTTTGTTGGGTTTGTGTGGGTGTTTCCCCAGCAGAGAAAATTCTCCCAGTGATTTCCACTTAATTCCCACAGCCCAGAGCTTGCTGAACCTCTCAGGAGAAGCTCAGTAATGCCACAGCCAGCAATTAATTTTCTTGGATGCAAATTTTTCCACACTTGGGATGCTTCTCCCACGAGCCAGAGTCAGATGGGTTCCTGCAGAGGTGTTGGAGCTCAGGTGGGAGCTGGAGCTCCCAGCCAAACCAGCAGCCCAACAAATCTTTAGTGACTCTGTGCTCTCCATTGCCTTACATTTTATGGGTCACACCAGAGGATTTGGTTTGGTTTTTAAATATTACAAAAAAATTAATTATTTGAGGATGAAAACATAGAGAACTGATTTGGCTTTCAGCAAAAGCAACCTCCATCCATGCTAATAACTCATTCCTTGAGGGCTGGGTGTTCCTTGGACCTTCATGTCCACATTCCTTTAGCTTTAGCTTCACTTACCTTACCTGTCTGACTCTTCCCAAATCCAGAGCTCAGCCCAATTCCTGAGTCAGGGCTTGGAGAGCACAACCATCATCCTCCAGGTGCTACCACAACTCCTCCTTTTCCAATAAAACCTGTGGAGATAACACCTTCAAACAGGCTTCAGTGAGACAAATGAAATCTCCTGAACACTCCTAAGGTTGTGTTCCACCTCAGTTTAAAAGGAAATTATTCCCCAATAATTTACTGGAGTGACCCTCTGCAAACAATATTAGCTAAAAGAACTGCACTTCATTATCTTTATAATAACAACGCACAGAATTCAGGGTGCCTTAAAAGTCTGTTGGACAGCGCAACCCTGTGCTGATAATAGGATGTGAAACCAATGTTTTGGGACTCTAGGGAGGAAAATGATTTATTTATAAAGCACCTTTTCTCTCTTAGGTGACACTGAATCACTCCAGGTCACAGGTAATTAAAGCACAGGAAATGAAGGATGGGATTTAAGAGCTGCAGTTCCTTTACTCAGCAAAGTGCCCCACAGATCTCAAAATCACAGAGTTATTTAGGCTGGAAAAGACCTCAGAAATCATCAAATCCAACCTCATAAAAGTTCATGAATCAACTGTGTAAATACAGCAGTCCAAAACTGTCAAATCACTGCAAAAGGCACAAAACTGGGTTATTTTTTAGAAATCCTCCCTGAAAGCTTTTTTTAAATAAATACACTCCATTTTTCCATAAAAACAAACAAATAAATAAATAAAAATTCTCCATAAATTAATATGTACCAATGAACATCCTGGGAGCACTGCAGCTCTACCAAGTCGCAACTCCCAGCAAAAAGAAATTTGGATGTCTTATCTAGACCTGCTTGTTATCACTGATCCTGGGAGTGCCAGAACAGCACAGGCAGTGATCTGAAAACACAGGGAGGAAAAAAAAAGCCCACACAGAACCCGAAGCGCTTTTCAGCTGGATTTGAAAAAGATGCAGACAATGAAGTTTTTTTTTTTCCCTTTACCTGGCGAGGGATGATATTTCAACTATTTGATCTGAGGAAAGGAGGCATCTGCTTGAAAATCCAGCAGCCAACGAGGCTTGTTATACAAGCAAGGTTGTTTTCTTCAGTGGTTTTTGAGAGCAAACTTTCCCCCAACGAAGGCTGATGACAAACGAGCTCCGTGCTCTGACATCTGCTGCACGAGCTGAGTTGGCTAAATTGAATCCCCTTCTGCCTCCTCAAGCTGCCTTGATTTGGGAGCAAACAGGGAAAAGAGGCTTTGCTCTGCCTGTTTCAAAGCTTTCCCAAAGAGAATCACGACTGATGGGAAATGCAGTTTGCGAGCTAAAGAGGGAAAGCAGAGTGGGGAATTAACACACGGAATTAGGGAGGTGAGTTCTCCTCTGGAAATGTTTCTGTACATATTTCCAGGTCACTTTGGAGCTTCTCCAGCCTTTTCTCTGCCTTTCCCCTTTGGTACATAAGAGAAAAGCTGAAATTAAGGGCCACTGCTCATCTACAGCAGATTTGGAAGGGACAGGTGACAGAAAAGTGAGGACACCATGAAGAGGTCTCAGGTGAGAAACGTTCCCTGCAGAAAAGACAGGACACGAGGAATTCATGCCATCTGCTCACTTCCACAATTCTAAGGGGTTGTGTTGTTTTCTAAGCTGCTTAATTGGGTTTTTTTCTCCTTCAAGGACTGCCTAGAGAGGTTTGGAGTTCCCATCCCTGGAGGTGTCCAAGGAGTGCCTGGACTGGGCAGGGTGACAAGGTGGGGATTGGGCACAGCTTGGACTCGATGATCCTGGAGAGCTTTTCCAACCCAAATCACCCTGTGATTTCACAGTTTGTCTTTTGCCATTTTCACCTCTCAGACTTGATCAAATCTTCTCCTATTTCCCTGCCAAAGCGTTTTAAGCCTCCAGGAGTGTGAGGGGCACTAAATATTTTTGGTTTATGCACTTGTAAGAAACTCCACACCATCCCTGTGTTCCTTTTCCAGCCTTGTTTCCCAGTTTGAGCTGCACTGCTGTTATTTTCCCTGAGCTGCTCTGTCAGGACTTTGACTCATCGTTTTTGGCAAACAGAAAGGATTGTGAAGGATTTCCTCCCCAGCTGGGGCAAGATCTGGGGGCCAGGAATGAGCCCAAGCCAGCTGGGCTGTGTGAAACCTCCTGCGCACATGAGAGCGAATCCCCTCAAATTGATTTTCCCATTATTGGAAAATGGGCTTAAATATCAAACAAGGAGCCTGAGATTGTATAAAAATATCTATTTTGTCCATTTGGAAATCAATTTTTTGCTCAGAGCTGCTATTCAAGCTGATGTTTGCTTTTCAATCCCATCGAGCCACTCCAGGATACTCGGTGTCCTATCACCCTCAATCTGTGGGATTTTAGGGATGCTGGGAGGGAGGATTGCAGGGATGCTCTGAGGGAGAATCTGCTTTGCAAGATTTAGAACCATATTTTTTTAAAAAAGGAGTAATTTGAAGTGTTTGGGAAGGGCGGGCTTAGCACAAAACCTGTCCAAATAATTCCAACCAGCAGCAATTGAGTCCCCCCAGCTCACGCCCAGCCACTTTCTGCTTGTGGTGCCTTTTTAAGGGGCTGACAAAATCCAGATATTTTTCCACGGGAATTTGGTGTCACAATGGGGATATTCTGTTCATTCAGTGGGGTTTCAGGTGAATTTAGATCAGCCCTGGGCAGGCTGGATCAATCCAGCCCTGTTTGTGTCAAAGGTGCCGACAGCAGCTTGAAAAGGGCTCAATAAACAACTTCTCTCTGAAAGACAAAGTCAGCCCTCAAAGGCAAAGTTTTGCAGGCAGTTCCTTAAGAAAGTTGGCCAGGAAAAACTGACTCTATTAATTATTCAGCTCGCCTATTTGACTCCCAGTTAAATAGCTCCATGCATTCTCTAAGTAGGCAAAAATCACCTGAAAATTCCTTTTAAATTCTGCTTTTCTGCTCAGGAGTGAGGTGTGCTTGATCAACACCTGAAATATAAAAATATATTTTTGAACTAAAAGAATCCAACTGCCAGGAAGTCATCTGCAATAAAAAAGGCTTTTCCTATGATACATGAAATTAAACAGCAAGAAATATGGATTGAGAATCCAAATTAGTTCTTTGTAGAGAAATGGGGTGGGGCCAAACAAATTAATCAGTATTTCCAGTCAAATGACATTCAGATTTTTATACGAACAATGTTTGCTTAGCAGGCTGAGATATATTTTATGCAAAATTAATGTAATTAATCCAAATTTAAGTAATTTCTGTTACAAATACTCATCCACCACCAGTTCTGGTTTATTCCTTTCAATCCTTCCCTGTGCTCATCGCCCAGCTCTCTCTGTCCCCTTCCATTGCTTCACATTATTCAGTGGATAATGTTTTATCCACTAAACCAATTTCATACCTATGAAAACATTTAAATAACTCTCTAATTTCCAATTTCAGCCAAATTTTCTGTCCCTTTCCCCTTTGCTGAATACAATCCCTGCCTTCCAGGTGTGCATCCCTCCTTCCACCTGCAGCAGAGCCCCAGACATGGATTTGTTCCCTGCTCAGACACTCCGCAATCATCAAACAGAGCAGCCACCTCCTATCGACAGAAAATCTCCACTTGCAACTAAGAATGTCAATTATTCAATATTTCAGGATTCTGTCTTAAGCTCTGCCAGAAGTGTTACTTGCACAAGTGACAGGAGCTGGCTTCTCCCCAGCTCCACAAGAGGCAAACACAAAGGCCACTTTTTGCTGATGCTGTTGGGAGGATTTGGAGCATAATTAAAAAGCCAAAAGGATTTCAGAAAGTTGGAAGGAAAGGTAAAGAGGGTAAAAGCAAAAAAACCCAAAAATATAAATCTTGGTGGAGGAGGGGGGAAGGAAGGCAGTACTTTATATTCTAATTTTTTTTTAATTCTAGTTTTAGCATTAATACAATTTTCCTCCTCAGGCACTCTCTGGATGATCCTGACCAAGGGTTACTGGAATCAGGTGGCTGCTCTCATCCCAAGGCAGGGATTTAACACAGTCTGGGGTGGTTTTCATGTTTTATTGGAAGAGACAAGGAGAGTTCATGTGCTGGGTTAACCCTGCACAGGAATTTCCAATGAGGAGTCTCAGCTCTCCTGCCTGGGAGAGCATCTCTGCTCTGGCCTGGGTCTGGGAAAGCTCTCCCAGCTTTCCTGGAATGGAAAGCAGCCCTTCTGGAAAGGCTGTTCAAAAGCCTGATAAGGCTTTTTAGGCCTTATCTCTTGGTCTTTCCTGGTTTTCTGTGGAGGGGTGCAATATTCCTTTTCAAAGGATTATTTAAAAAATCCTACAGGTAGGTAAGAATATTGGTTTGAACCTCTGAGAGTGCCTGTGGTGGGAACAGACCTTGGTGTCCTGTTGGGAATGGGCAATGGCTCCCACTGCCAGAGGGCAGGGATGGATGGGATATTGGGAACTAATTCCTCCCTGTGAGGGTGGGGAGACCCTGGCACAGGGTGCCCAGAGCAGCTGTGGCTGCCCCTGGAAGTGCCCAAATTCAAGTTGGATGAGGCTTGGAGAAACCTGGGATAGTGGCAGGTGTCCCGGGATCTGGAATGAGATGGTATTGAAGGTCTCTCCCAACCCAAACCACTCTATAATTCTATTTATCTCACTCACTCAGCAAAAAGAGGACTGTATTATTCTCCCCACATTTTGCTTTTAAGAATTCAGTTCTTTAACTGGTGCTGGAGATTATCCACAGAAAATCTTAGCCTGATTTTTTAGATCATTTTTTTTGAAGCAGGAACATTGACAGTTGAGCTGGTTTTTGGTGCCATTGGTGTCAATCTGGTTCTGCCATAATCACTCTTCACCTTCCCCAGGAGGTGCATGGAACAAAACAAACACCAAAAAATCCTCAAAATAAACCAGAAGCAATCAAAAAGCAGAATATCGAAGCCTGGACTCTAAGTGTTGTTTGGGAACTGGTACAAAACTGCACAGCACTGATTTGGGAAGCCACAAAAGGCTTGGACACCTTTGGAGAGAGGGCAGGGAAGAGCTTCTCCACTGCCACACCCCTACAGAAGCAGCCAGCCAGGAGACAGCCAAGATCTGATTAATCTGAACCCCAAACAATCTGATTTTCTGCCAAAGGAACCAGGCAGGAGCAGGAGGATTGATGGCTCTGCTCAGAAAGCTCCTCCTCAGCACCATCCCTGCACCATTCCTTCCATTCCAGAGGGAATTCCCTGCCTCCTGCTGCATCCCTCGGAACATTTGGGATGTTCACCAGAGCCACTGCCACCTTCAGAGGGGACAAGTGAGCCTCAGGAGCTTTGGAGAAGGAGTTTGGGCAGCTGTGCTCACCAAAGCAGCATTTCCATGGCCAGGAGCATGCAAAAATTTGTCACCAAAAGCCATCATTTCTCCCAGCCTCCCAAAGGTGACACTGAGCAACTTCAGAGCTGGAATCTGTCTCTGATATAACAAATTCAGGCTGTCAGCTTCCTCTTATTCCAGCATTAACTCCAAAAAAAGAAACTATAATCAATTACCCCTTCAATTTTTTAGGAAACCTGGGAATTCTCCGCATTTAACAGAAGGTGACTGCGGTACCTCAAACTCCTTTTGCATCAACGGCAAGGAATTGTGATTTTCCCTGGCAATGCCGAATTGTTGAAGGTATCTTTTGTTTTGGGAACTTCAGGCACCTCTCAGACATCATTGATTCAGGAGGGCTGGCACCAGTTCCACCTCGGAGAGAGGCGCTGCTCTCCCTTTTTCAGGTGAGCCATGGACACTTTAAGTGCTTAGCTTGAGGCCAGGAGTGAGTCACCGGGAGAACCAGAACATTTCTCACGTTGCTGCCAACACCAGCTCACGAAAATAACTGCAATAATTCATGGCAACCTCAGAATTTACGGCAGAATTTAAGGAGTTCGTGGTCTGAGCCCACTGGGCTGAGAATCCTTCAGCTATAATTGATGTGGTTAATGTTCACAGCCATTCTCACATGACAACTTGGGAAAGAATCCCACAATTTAATTCTTTCTAATGCTAAAATAACCAGATTTCCCCAAAAGACAAAAGTGCTGAATTCATTAAAAACAACCCAAATGCCACAAAAAAATCCCACTAAGACCCAAGCCACAGTTTGGGACATCACACCAGCCACTTTCCATCCCTAAAAGGAAATTGCAAACAGGAAAGGAAATTTACTCACAAAAGGGAACAAGAACCAGGACTTTTCCAAGGGCCTTCATCAAGCTGGGATTTGTTTTTCATTCTCTTAAATGAAAATTTCCAATGTACAGCTGTCATTTGTAGGAGAGAGCTGTTTATGGATCATTTCCTAATATTTTGTGTGTTCTCCTCTCCTTTCAGCTATAAAAAGGAAATTGTTGGTTATGATTCATTGGTCAGACCAATGCAAATGCTGCCCTTTAAATATGGCGTGATTAATTTAATAGTTTACTTCTGCTGCAGGAAATTATCCCCTGGATAGAAACAAATAATCCAGTTCCTGAGGAATTTCACATTGTTTTTAAAACACTTCCAGCAATGGTATAAACAACTCAGAAGTCTCTCAGAAACGTTTTGAGTGGTAATTGCCATATGTCACCATAAAAAATTATCTTAATTCTTGCTCAATTACAATAAAATGAAATATTTCCACGGAAATAACACCGGAGTGTTTACCTGGTGGTTTCCCAGCCTTTGGATGTTGTGATTCCCAGAGTGACTGGGTTTTTAAATGGCTTTGGAAAGGGGAAGGTGAAATATGCAAATCAGTCCAAGGCACAGAAAGCAGCTCAATTAATTCTCGGGAGGTGCTGAATGGGAGGATTTTGAATAGAACTTGGTTGTAGGGGGAGAAAGAAAAAACCAGCATTGCCCAAATCCATCAATCTTCTCACAGGACCAAAACACTGTTGTAGCACTCCATATTCATCATCTTTTTGGGGACAAGCCACTCTTTTTGTTCAGTGAGAGGTATGAAATACCCTGACTGCTGAGCATGGCTTTGTGACGTTCCCAGGGCAGGGATGGCAATTTTTTACATGGAATTGCAATGTTGGAGGCACTTGGAGCGTGCAATTAGCCACGGCACTCTGCAATTTGGCTGTCAGCAGGGAGGAGGAGATTCCTCCTCCGAATCCCTCAGGATTTTCCTGCAGTGCCATGAAAATGTCGCCGCGTGCTGGGTGTTGCAGGTGGCTGATGTGACAAATTCCTGTCCCCACAACCCACCTGCAACTCTGTTTTGGGGCTGGGAAAAGGCTGGAATTTTCCCAAGGCGGCTCCAACTAAATGAAAATCGGCTTCAAAAACCACACTGGAGGTGACCAACTACATCTAAAGCACTTCAGACTCAATTTATCTGGACAAGGAAGGGCTGGGTGGGGTTCAATCCATACCAAGAGCAACCTCAAGTGTCACAGTGAGTTCTCCAAGGCCAGACCTGCAGAAGACACCATGGACACCCCCATAAAGTCACACCAGCCACCCCTTTTTGCCAAGATCCCAAGTTCTGCAGGTGATCTCCTACACTGCTGGAGAGAACACCAGGCTCACTGAGCCCTTTCCCATGGAAAGCACCAGGAAAAGCCCAAAAAGTGCTGGAGGTGGTGGGTCTGTCTCTGAAATGGAAGGAATCTCTGCAGGAAGACCTGGATTGGCAACATGCCATGAGCCCACAGTCCCTGGAAGTCCAAGCAGAGGCCCAATAACACATTCCCATGCCAAGGAGATTCTCACTGAGCACATCCATCTTTAATGATGGAGGACACAGGAATATCCTCTTGGACTGATCAGCTTGGGCTGCTGCTTTTCATTTCAAGCAAGCTCAATTCAATATTTTGAAGGGTAGAACAGGCAGAGCAGCAGCCTAAAAAATAAACAGTGGAGTTTGACTCCTCAACCCGTGATAGGAGGCAAAAAACCAAACCTGAGTGTCCTTGTTCCCATCTCCTTCTGGAAAAATGAGGAAGAAATTACAAAGGAGCAAAGTGCCAGAGCCTGGACTGATCTTGGTGCTGGAGGTCAAACATCTCAACACTGTCATGTTCATCAGAGCCAGCCTGAGCCTCAGGGTGTCTCCAGGGTCTCCAACATATGGAAGTGCTAGAGAAGGTCCCCTGGCCTGAAAAGGAGGTCACATTAATATTTCAGACCACATTTAAGCACAAGTCCTTCAAGAGAGTTTCCAGCACACTTCTCTGCATACCTGGAAATCCTCAGTTAAGCTGCTTTCTTACCCAGGCACATGTGGGGCTGTGTCCAGCTGTGCTCTGCAGCTGCAAACATCTGCCTGCAACTCCGCCACCTGCCTGGGCCAGCTGTGACCACACATTCTGTCACCACTCAGATGATGAATGACACTGAGGAATGTTTTGTGGAGGAAATCAGTGACCAGCTGGCAGCACAAGGGGACAGAGCCTCAAGCTGGCCAGGGGAGGCTCAGGTTGGACACCAGGAGAAATTTCCTTATGGCTTTGGAAGGGGCTGCCCAGGGAGGTTTGGATTTCCCATCCGTGAAGGTGTCCAAGGAATTCCTGGAGGTGCACTCAGAGCTCTGGGCTGGGGACAAGGTGGGAATCTGGCACAGCTTGGCCTCAATAGTCTTGGAAAGCTTTTCCAACCTTAATGACTCTATAATTAAGCTAAAAAATCAAACCAGCTGAATTTCTTAATGGAAATTATTTGCCCTTTCCCAATCACCTGGGCCCAAAGTCATCCATTCCCTTTTATCAACACTACAGCACAGCAGGGAGCAGAGCTCGTAGGGAGACCAGAATCAGCTCTGCAATTGTCTCCAACAATTATGAAAATTGGCCATTTCCATAGATTTTAAACTTCTCAGCATTCCCTGAAGATCTTCCCAAGAAATAAACCTTTTTATGTGATCAATTCATCCAACACAAACTAGAAATACAGATCTGTATTGCACATATCTCCTGGTCCAGGCAGCTTTCCAAAATACCTTTGCCATGAATTTCAACTAATTAAGTCATTTCCAAGGTACAATATTGCCTGGAAGAAGAAGTTAATGAAATGAGTATATGATCCTTTAGCTAAGCTTCATAGTTTAGGAGAGAATTTGAACCTGTCATCAGGTCAGTCTGAAATTATTCATGTTTAAGGCTAAAATGATTCTGAATTAGCCTTAAGTTAATAATATGCTTGATAAAGGTTTTTGTGGAAGGAAACCCTAGGAAAACTCTTGTGGAATTTTTAGTTTAGCTTTTTCTTATGATGGAATTTCCTAGAGGAAAGACAAGCCATTCAAACAGTGCCTTTGATCTGCTAAATTTCATATAAAAATTTGTCATTAGCACTCACAAAAATTAATCTTTCTGCATCCAGAGTGATTTAAGCCATGCATGCTTATGAGATGTACATCTCCACACTATATATGATAAAAAGTGAATTTGATCAACTCCACTCATCCTTCAGCAGCTCTGATCACTTCTGAAGGTACTCTGCCCTCACCAGTTCGTTTTCATCTGAACTATTTCTTATAATCCCCATCTTTGTGCTCCCAGCAGCTGCATAAGAACAAAGCCCTGCTCAAGAAACATTTCCTTGCAGGACATGTAATTATTAAATTGGGTTCTAATTACAGATCAGAAATTACAGACACTTCTTTAGCGAGAAAATACCCAGAATGCCAAGAAGAAATTCAATGCCTATTCTGAAGTTAAACTAAGACCATTTTAGTTTAAAAAGAGGAAAAAAAAAAGAAGATATTTAGGGCTCAACTCATGCCTCCTGTATGAATTACATATGATGATATTTCAGATGCTGCTAGGCATTATTGTACACAAATATTACTTCCTATTAAAACATCTAAAAACATATGTCACTTCTGTGTGGCAGCAGCAGCAGAAGAGCCGTGCAGTCGGCATTTGCTGTGGGAAGAGAAAGGAAAGGTCCCTCTGGATATGTTCTTTCTATAGAAAGACAGACATCAGCGTGCTGCCAAAGCCCTCCAGGAAAGCCTGAGCTCCAACAGGAGCACTCAGCTCCCAAAAAGCAGCTGGGAGCCAAGGGAAGATTAAAGAGATTAAAGCAACCAGCAAACGCTTGGTGCAGGCTCCAGCTGAACCTCAGCTCCTCAGCAGGGCCTTGGCAGCACCCTAAAACTGAGGGGACACACACCAAAGTGCAAAATTCAGCACTGTGTCAGCAAAGCAAAGGTTGGTGGCTCTAAGGAGAGGCAATGTGGAGGTAAAAACCTGAGGGTTATCTCCAGAGCCCCTGGCAGGGGCTCAGCGCTCAGCAGGGGCAATGGCAGGGACAGGGACCACCCTCACCCCACAGTTGGCCACCCCACAGCCTCTCCCACAGGAAAAGTCCATCCCAAGTAACCCCAGCAAAGAGAGATCACCCAAAACACAAAGTTTTTGCAGTAACTCAGAATTTGGCTGGTGCAGCCAAGTGACACAAACCAGAACTGGGCCTTCCCCCATGGCCAAGGACGTCGCCCTCAGGACGTTGCCCTCAGGATGTCACAGAAGGCCTTGGCCATGGCTGGGGTCCCCAGAGTGGAGCATTCCCAGCTGCACCAGTCCCCCCAGCTGGGTGAGATGAGCTTCCACATATCCCAGATATCCCAGATTCCAAATGGGATTCTGGAATCCTAGGATGGGTCAGGCTGGAAGGGCCCACAGACAGTCGGTCACTGGTGTCACCTCCCTGCTCCAGCAGGGCCATCCCAGAGCACGTGGCACAGGGTTGTGTCCAAAGGTGGTGCCACAGTTTTAGCTTTTATATTTTTCACATTCTGTGCTGCTCTTTGCCTCTCCTCCTACTGCTGGGCCCCACAGACCAGAGCCTGTATCCAGGCTAAGGAGATTTTTGGGATCTGTTTTTCCCATCCAGCACTAAGGGAGTGGCTGTGGAAGCACCTTTCTAGCAGCTGAAATGTGAATCCTCCCTGGGAGATGAAGGGAGACAGAGGATCCAGCCCATCTGATCTACTTCATCAGGCTCTGTCTGGGGCAGCTGGAGAAGGAAAGGGGGTCAAAGCTGCCTCCAGCAGACCCTGCCCAGCATCCCAGAGTCCCTGACGATGGAAATGTGTGAGGAGAGCCAGAGCTGCAGTTAACAAGATTTTGCTGCCATCTTCTGATGAAAAGACATCACATGGGGAGAAATGCAGCTCCTGGGCAGCACCAACCATATCCCCTGTGCCCTGGAATGATCCCTCGGGAAACCTGGCTCCTTTGGCTCCCAGCAGCCTCCTGGGACCATTGGTATAAATTATTTAGATTCCTGCCCAATTTCCTGCTCCAAACTTCAGAAAACAACCCTGCGTATACTGTAGGACCTTCATCACTACTCAGCAGTTAAACACCATCAGATTGTACTTAATAGCAAATATTTTATCATTCCAAACCCCTCCATGTTTCAATTTCCAAAAACCAAAGGTTACATCAAAATTACAGCTTTAAATCAGAGGCACGAATGAATTTTCTTCCAACAGTTAATGGATTTTCTTCAAATTTTATTTTTACAGAACAAAGTGAGTTAAATATTTCAGTCTCTCACTTCATGGAATATTTCCACATTGGCAGTTCTTGAAAATAAAAAAAGGGACTTTATATAACATGCAGAAAAATCAACCTAGCATTAAAATAAACTTCTTCTGAGGATAATGATGAACAGCCTACTTCTCTTTTGCATTACAGAGGCACAAGCCCTGCTCCTTTCTCAAAAGTACCACACACAACTTCAGCTAAAACACACAAACCAGTGAAACTGGAGCAAGAACAGTTCCCTTGCAGTGCCTTAAGCTGCAAAGTTTTTGCAATAACTCAGAATTTGGGTTTTTCTCTGCCACAATGAAAACCAATCCATGAATTTCTGTTCTGTGCTGTTTATCCTCATTGCAGACAAACTGAAATATTCCTTTGAAAGCCTCTTTTCTGCTCATTGGAATGTCACAATAAAATCACTTCAGAATATGGAACTGAGCCATTTGAGGGGCTTTTCTCCCTGGAATCACAGAATGGTTTGGGTTGGAAGGACGTTAAAACCCATCCATCCCACCCTTGCCATAGCAGGGATGCCTCCCACTGTCCCAGGGCGCTCCAAGCCCTGTCCAGCCTGGCCTTGGGCACTGCCAGGGATGCAGGGGCAGCCACAGCTGCTCTGGGAATCCCATCCCAGCCAGGAATTCCCAATCTCCCACCCATCCCTGCCCTCTGGCAGTGGGAGCCACTCCCTGTGTGCTGTCCCTCCATCCCTTGTCCTCAGTCCCTCTCCAGCTCTCTCCCCTTCCTGCACTTCACTGCATGTGGAATAACCTTGTAGGCACTCCAAAATTCTTAATATTATGGCTAAATATGCCATTAAATAGTACAATTTAAAAATAACCTGTTTGTATTCATTTTTTCCTTCACTATTCCTCAGCTTCAATGGCCACCTACATTTACCCCAGGAGCAAACACTGGACAGAGCTGGCACAAATTCTCTAATCGTGGAAGAGAGTTATTGCACCTCAATTACAAATTTGGGCAGGAGAAAAGCTCTGTCCCAGCCCCATTTCCTACCAGTCTTTGGAGAGGAGCAGTGCAAGGTGGGTGAGTGTCAGATTGAATCAATCCACAATGTTCTTTGGAAGTTGGCACAAATTCCAGGTGTATTTGAGTCCTGCACTTTGTGCCTACCAGGAACACGTCCAGTTTGTCCTGATTTCCTCACCAGATCCTCTCTAGGATGGACCAGGGATTTATCCCAAACTCAGATAACCTCTCATGGAATAAATCCTCAATTTCTCTTCAGCAATGAGCTCCACAGCATCAGACTAAATTTAAATGATGGCAATAATCAGAAATCCATAATATCCCATGATTATTGCCGAGCTTTGTTTACTTCTACAAACCTAATGCCATCTGATTAAATTTCACCATGTTTGCACATCACACCCTGGAGTTCCTCAAACAACAGAAAATGAGATTGACTCTTCAACAGAAAGTGATAATGGGATGCAAATCCATCCATTCCCAATGTAGCAGATTGCATTGTTTGTCATGGATGTGGATCTCCAACACTGGCACCAAACACGTCCTTAACTGGCTCACAGCTCGTCCAAAGAGCTTTCATTTAATATATTTATCCTCATGCATAATTGATTGAGATTTCTTGCATAATTGTGCCTTTTTTTATGAGTTTAATGGTTTTAGTTCATCAGTTGGGAATGGTGTGGGAATTGAGGCAGGAAAAGTCACGACCACACAGACACGGAATTGACTGCCAAAAAATCCATGTTCAGCAGAAGAGATTCACTTTCCATGAATTATGTTCATTTTTAACCAATCTGCTGAGAAAGGTCACATCCAGAACATGGATCAGAATTCAAAAATAAAATATTTCTATTCAACTTCTCTCTTCCTGCTGCCTTTCAGGAACACAAATAATCAACAATACCAGAGTGTCCTCCTTAGGGACCATTCTCCTTATCCTTGATCAAACAGCTCTTAAGCTGAGTTTTCCATCACAGGGTATTTCAATCTCTGCCTGTGCTGCCTTAAAGTACACAAAAACTTCTGTCTAGGCTTCCAAAGAAGCCTAAATCAAGATTCACTGAATAACACAAAGCTGATCAAATCTCCTGCAGTGAATAAATGAGAAGCAGAAATGTTTGCTTCATTTTCTGGAATAAAGCATGGAAAGAAATCTGTTGGGCTGGAAAAGGCCCCATCCCACTGCTCTGTCCCTAAACCATCCCTTTTCCTGTGATGCCTTCAGAGTTAGAATCCTGGTGGAAAATCCCATGACATCCAAATCCATCCCTATTTAGGATTCCTGCGGTCTAAAATCACCCTAAACACATATTATGATAAATTAGGACTCCCCTAACAGTGCTGAACTATACCAAACACAACAATATTTCTCCTAAACTCACAATTGGCTACTAGAGCCTCAAAATCCAAACCTGTTTTCCTTTTTTTCCACCCTAAGTTCAGAAATAGAGGCCTTTCCTAAAATTGCAGTGATACCGCCAGATTGATGATATCACAGTGAAGGAAAACAAGGGACAGAATAAACAGCAGCCAGAGGCTAAAGCAGAATTTTTCATGACTATTCAATGCTGGGCTGTAGAATTATCCCCTCACATAGAGGATTCATGATTTCAGGCAGAAATTCAGGTAATTATGGTTATAGAGAACACTGAGTCTATTGAAAGTTTATTAAAATGGCAAATCTTGGGAGAAATCACCTTGGTGACTCACAGAAACGTGTGCATTTATCAACACCATGTTCAGAGGTTACCAAAATGTTCTTATTTGCTCAATTTCCTCTCTATTTTCCTTTTATCCATGAGGATCATCATATCCCATTCATTGAGTCAGGGAGTGAATTTAGTCAGGTGAATTTAGTTCACCTGATGTATATTTTGCTGAAGTTTTGAGCACAAAAGCTCCTTTTTCCATATTAAAAAATTATTAATGCATAGGAAATATGATGATCTTCTAATAGCACAGTTAATTACTGATATTTTTTCCTACTAGTGAAATGCCATTAGTGCCTCCCAACAATGAGCTCAGACAAATATTAGGAGACATTTTTAGATGTCTTGTCCAGAATGTTGTGAAGATAATGATAAATAGACATTCTCAAGTGTGGAAAAGATAAAAATCTCTTAGTCCTTACTGTTTAGTCCTTAACTATAAGGAGAAAACAAACTCCTAATGGATTTTGACAGATAATGAAGCTGCAGGGATGAAAAAAACAAAGTGTGCTGGTTGTCTTTGATGTATTGTTTCTTGAGGTGGTACCACAGCCTAATTTTGCTGCTAAAATTCCTCCCTGATAAATCACTCGGTCATGACATTTAAATGAAGGCAAAAAGAAGAGGCTTAAAATTAAGAAGTCTTTATGAATACGTTGTTGCAGTGGATAAATGGATTTATAGCAACAGCACAAAGATCAATAATTCTATTAAAATGGAAAAGTGATTTTCTCCTTCACCCCACAGCCAGTGGGATGCAAGTTACTCTGAAAATAGATAAACAGGATAAATTGAAAAAATATCAGAATTAGGGCACTAAAAGTGGGAGTATTTGGGGTTTGGACACTTTTAATGAGTGCAGCAGTTACTTCTTAGAGTATCAGCAATCCAGCTAAAACAAAGTTGGGGTTTTGCTGTCTGATGTTAAATCAATTCCCAAGAACAGGAATGAAAATGAAACCAGCTCCTCCATGGAGCTGCTTCGACCCAGAGCAGCCAAAATCAATGGGAGGAAGGTTTGGAGCTGTGCCGCAGCCCAGCTCCCCACACCACAAACCACCTCCAGACAATCCATGGGCACAGGAAAAGTCTGTGTTCCCTGCTCTGAGGAGCCACTGGGGGAAAATGGGAATTAAATTGATAGAATTGGTCACACACTGACTTAAATTCGTGGGGTTTTCTCCTCTGGCTTCTGGCTGGGCTGTGGAGCCAAGGGCTGGATATAGGCCCATGAAACGTGGGCATTAATTTCAGTGCCAAAATTGTAGAGAAGGACACTCAGCCCATGGGATGAGGGGTGTGGGGGATGTTCCTGCCCTCCACCCAAGCTGGTCCAGCCCCCTGTGAGAGCTTTGGAAGAGCCTATCTGCTTAAATGTGGCTCCGGGGGACATGGAAGCCAAATCTTTATCCCAACCTGGCTTATTATCCTGCTTCCCACCCCTGTGGATAACACCTGTTCCTGCAGTGGAAGTTCTAACCCAATGAAACCATAGAAAGAATTTAAAAATTAAAACTTCCCCTCTGAACCTGAGCAGAGCAGCAGATGACTGTGTAGTGGGGGTAAATCCATTTCCCTGAGTGAACTTCCAGAAAAATAATCATTTCTTTCCCTGTTTTACAGCTCTGATTGCCACAGGGCTCCTTCTCCTGGCTCTCCCTGTCTCTACATCTCCCATCTCAAAGTCCTTTCCCACTTTCTCCACCTGGAGTTTCCCAATAAGTCCCTTCTCCATCACAGTTCCACTTCACAAGGGTTTGAAGTGACAGGACATGGGGGGTGGCCTTAAACTGCCAGAGGGCAGGGCTAGATGGGGTTTTGGGAACAAATTCCTGCCTGGGAGGGTGATGAGGACTGGCACAGGCTGCAGCCAGCAAGGGTCACCCCTGAGAGCATCATCCAACTGCTTCTGCTGTGGCAAAATAAACTTCAACTAGACCTACATTTATTTCTTATCCACCTCACAGCTAAAAATCCTGATCCAGGAAAGTCCATAAATAAGTTTCCCCTAAGTACAAAGGAGCCTGTTCCTTTCCATGAGGTCACCCAGGTGTTGAATAATCAGATATTTGGTCCTTGCAGAAGGGATGTGAAAGCCTCCAGGACAAACAGGAGCCCTGAGGGAGCCCTGCACCCACATGAACACGATATTTATCTGTACCTGCTGCCTCGAGAAGCTCAGTCACACATAAATAATCAGAGCTAGGGCAGTGTTGAGAGGAGACAACTGCTTTTAACCAGCACAGAGCTGCTAGAAAAATACTTTCTGCAACAATTTTCTTCATTTTTCCTGCTGATAAATTCTCTGGGCAGCAACTTTCACCATTTTTCCTGCAATCAAGCACATCACTTTCCTTTCTATTTTAATTTTTGATAATGAAAAGCAGATTCTTTTGTATTATTTAAGTCCTCAGCCTAACCCTGGCTTTCAGAGAAGTCTGATTTTTGTGTCTGAAGCTCCCAGCCCCATCCACTTGTGCCACCAGTGGAAATCTGAAAGGGAAAGTTCAGCTGCTGACGATCCAGATTAAAATGGTTCCCTCCATTTGAAAGGATGTGGAATTTTCTCCTAGATTGAGTTTGACACTGTATCACTAAAGTGAATATAATTCACTGTGATCTCCTTACCATTTAGAACCAATGGCCCATTCATGTGTAAATGCACAGTTAAAGGGGGAAAAAAAGTACAGCAAAGACAGACCATAATGTCATCTGTACCCAAGCAATCACTTCCATTGTGGTCCTGGGATAAAAGGAGAGGTAAATATTAAACAGAAAAAGGATTGTGGTTTCACAGGCACTCAGCAATGTCCATTTTAGAGCAAAATCCACTCACTCACTGTATTTCTGCTTTAGTCTACAGACTTGGGAATTAAATTCTGTTTAATACTGAATCCCACCTACTCTGCAGGCAGAAATTAAACATCCCTGCAGGCAATAATAACCCTGGATAATTTCCCACAAAAAGATCCCAGAGCAGGAACCCTTAGATGGGAGTGTGACCACCACAGTGAAACAGCATCCTCAGCTGTGGATTCCAGGTGTGCTCTGAACACCAGGGCATGGAAAATGCCTGAAAGACAATTCCTTCTCTATTCACTAAGCCAGAAGCCAAGCCTGGGGTTAAGTGAGTCCTACAGCACTGAGGGAGTAAGGAGTAACTGATATAAAGAGTATTTTTAGCTTGATAAAGTAGGAAAATAAAAATGAAGGCCAGCCCTCAAATGAAATAATCATCAGGGCACAAATAAGGGGAAATACCATCTCAGAGACAAAGGCAGAAGCCTTCCCTCTGCCATGATTTTCATGTAAAAGTCCCTGATTTTTAAACACCGGGTCCACAGGTTTTTATACACCACACTTTCAACCCTCAGCGCTCCTGGCTGAGAACCCTGAGGCTCTTCCTGCAGTGCAAAACCTTCCACAGCGTTGCACTGGTTTGAAAAGTAAAATAGAAATAAATAAATAAGCAGAGGAATCACTAAAATGGGCTGTAAATAATCTTTCCCTTTCTTCAGTGGTCTTTAGGTAAGGGCCCAATCCTGCAAGTCCTTCCCAAACTGAGGAACTCAGGAAGGGGCTGGGTAAAAAATTCCATAGGATTTTTTACTAGGGAAAAAAAGCAGTCTGAGCTCATCTCATTTCCAATCTCTCCCTTTCTGTCACTATTTCTAATCTAGATCTGATTTTATGGAAAAAACTGCACTCTCTAAAGGGTCCAAATTGTGGGAATTCACTGCTGGAGGGTTTTGTTCCTGTCCAGCCCTGCCTGGCTCCGACTGCTGCCCGCTTTGGTACAGTTGTAGATGATTACAAGAGTCATTAAGCAGCATAAAATCATGCATGCTGGCTAATTAATGTGGAATTGATTCTCCTTTTAGTTTCATATTTTATGCCTGTTGAACTCCACTGGAATCAATAAAAGCAAGCTCAGTAAAGATTGCAGTAAAATTGATGTAAGTGAAGGACGTCGGGTTGGAGTTTAATGAGTTATAAAATCCAAAGAAACAAAGAGAAAATCAAACTTGCAGCTCCATCCATGTATTTATTGTAATTGTACGTGACCAGGAGCACTTGGGAAATTTCCCTCAATATCACAGTGCAAGTGATGCACTGGAGGCTCAGTAGAGGAAAAATGAAAGCTCTCAGAGTGATGTAAAAGGGGATGAAAACCCCAAAAAGTTCAAGCTGAGGCTGTTGAAGTTTCCATTCTTTACTCCCACCGTAACCTCTCTCCAGATGTACAAAGAATCTTCCCAAACTTTCCTTCCATTTCCCAAGGGTTGCTGTCTTCATCTCCTTTCACTGCCCACCCTCCGCGTTCAGCCCAGACTCTGTCCTTACAGAGCTCCAGTCTAAGGTAAGAAGTCCTAACACAATTTAAACCACAGAAAGAATTAAAACTAAAAAACTTCACCTCTGCACCCTGCTATTAAAACCTGAGCCAACCAACATTTCTTTGGTTTCCCTTCTCCCTCATCTCACACTGCCCCTCTCAGAGCAGAGTTTCCCTAACTTTGGTTAAATACAGCATTTTCAGGAGTGTCACCGTGCTGTGACACATGAAGTGGGGCTGTCATGTCACATTATGGGATGTGACACAACACAATTTGATGGGCAAACCTGATCTGACACTGATAGCTCAGGTTATGGCTTTTCTATTTTTCACATTCTGTGCTGCTTTAGTGTGTGGGGCTTCATATCAAGGGATGGTGAGCTGTGTGCACAGAGCAGGGAGACAAAACAATTCCTGCTCCAGCTGGGCACCAAGGACAAATGACCCAAATCTCAGCCCAGGAGCACAAACCCCGTGGGCTGGAGAGAGAAAAACAAGCAGGGTGGGACTGCAGGGGCTAAAGCTGCAATGGGACAATGAACTGCAAGGTGCAAATGGAGCAGAACTGATCCCAGGGACAGACCCCGGCAGCGCTCGTGCATTTTGGGGCCATTTTGGTTCATCTTGGGTGCAGCCCTGGCTGGGCTCTGGTGCTGCCCAAGGTGGATCCATGGAGGAGATCCTTTGGGTAAATCCCTGCTTTATTCTGGGACTCTGCCCAGCCTCTGCCCCAGGGCAGCCTGCACAAGGCAGCACCACCACAACTCCCAGAGATTTGTGTTTATCCAACCATGAGCTCGTGTCACCCTCTCTGTGAGAGATACACTAAATATTTGCTATTTATCTGTTTCCTTTTTAGCTGTAGATTCAGCCCTTGACCTTTCAGGGCTGGCTGGAAATGAACAGTGCCAGATTTGCCTGAATGTTTTGACAACAATTTTGCTGATGAGAGGATCAAGGTTGTTGCCGTGCTCAAAACCAACCTGCTCTGTGCAAAAAAATGAAGAGTTTGCTTCAAAAATAGTTGTACTTTACAGCCTTAATTATATTAGAGCTGGATGGAGCACGGCTTTCATTCCCATTCCTTCACAATTTTGGAAAACCAAATTAGAAAAAAGAACTTCAGAAATTGTTGGTTCCTCACAGGAAACAAATAAGTAAATAGTCAAATTTCTAAAATCTCTGTTTAGGTTTTTTGCCCTCTGAGGCATTTTTTATGGATATTTCATGGCAGCTTTGGCTATGATTCCCATCAAAAGTTAGCTCCAGCAATTAGGCAGAAATACAGGAATATTTCTGTCAGACACATTCCATGATAACCACAGCAACACATCCAGGCAGCCTCTCCTCAGGACACATCTATTTTTTAAATGGAAATACACCCAGAATGAGCTGAATTTCCTTCAGCCTCCCAGCCCAGAGAAGGTGCAGGAAGGGTTTTTTAATCCAGCCTTACTCATCTGTTACAGCTCCATAAACTGTGTTTCTCCTAAGGAGTCATCTAGAATTTATAACAGGCCAAAATGGAGCCTGGGTAATTGATCTAAAGAGGTTTTTCTTATTTATCCTCCCCATTTCTATGTTTAATATGAATTATCCAATGCCAACCTCTCCAAATCACACAGGAGATGCTTAAAAATCAACTTTCCCCTCATCCCTGGTAATCAATGGGATTGTTTTACCTTCCATAGCCATTTTGTCAGGGAGGTTTGAAGCAGATTCCTGCTTATTTCTCCAGACAAATTACACAGATTCATCCTACTGGACCATCTGCAGCATCAAGGAGTGCCTAAATCACCCACCAAGGTGTGTGCACAGCTCAGCATTCCCTAAATTCTGCTGTAGGACCTTTATTCCCTGGGATATATCCACTGTCTGCTTGCATCAGTGGGGAATTCCTCAGTGCAGGCAGCTGGATTTGCACCCAACAGAAAAATACCCACACATTCCTCAGATCAGATCAAGAGTTGTACCCAAAAAAAACCAAAAATTGCCTCATGCTTTAGGCTTTAGATTTGCTCCATATGGAAAAATGACCAGAATTAATTCTAATATATTTTTAAACATCACGATCCAGTGTTCAAAGGGGATTCTCTCAGAGGGGTTTATTTTTTCCTCCCCAACAGCAGCTGCTGACTCACTCAGCTCTTGGTTGCTAAAATTGATGACAACAATAAAATGTTGACGTCAACCTTCCTTGGAGGATGGAGCTTGGGCTGGAGAGCATCCAGTCAAAATCCAGGGGAGGGGTCCTGGGCTGGTCCCCACCATTCATCCCAACCAAATCTGTCTGCATTACTCCTTCTGGCATGCTCCAGGCGGGGTCAGGCTCAGGGAGCTGAATCCCGAGGGATTTGGGCTCATCTGGCACGTGCAGAGGGAGAACACACTGAGCAGGAACAAGGAAAGGGCTCAGAAAGGGCTCCTGGAATTATGGAATTGCAGAATATCCTGAATTCCGAGGGATCCACACGGATCGTGGAGTCCAACTCCTGACCCTGCACAGGTGACTGAGGTGGGGGTTGGAAATTGGGGTGGGTCTGCTCTTCACTGCACTCACCAAACTCAGGAAAACCAGATTATCCCTGGAAAATCCCATGGAATCTGAGTTTGGTTCAAGCATCTCCAACAAACAGAGCCCAGAGTCACTCACAACACCTGGGTGGTTCATCCACCTTCTTCACAGCCCTTCCTGTCTCTGGCCTCTTTATGTCTGATTAATTTGATTTACACTGATTGCATTGGCTGTTAGGCAAAAAAGTGTGAGCTGAATAGATATAATAATAAAAATATAGTCATTATAAAATTAATAATAAAAATGATACATATAATGAAATTATAATAAATATTATAATAAATATAACAAATAATAATGAAGATAATAATAAAATAATTAATATAATAAAAATAATTATAATATTATAAGAAAAATAATAGTGGTAAATTTAATAAAATAATAAATATAATAATAAAATAATTATTATTATCTGATAATAAAAATAATGATTGTAAATATAATAATGATAACTGTAATGATAAATCATGTAATGATAAATCATGTAATGATAACCCTGCACTCAGCAGGTAAAGCACCACATACTAAGCCTACTCCTACCAGTAAATTAAAATTAAATAGCAACCATTTGGTGAGAGATTTAGCTTAAATATTGGGATGGAATTGTCCCTGTGAGGGTGCCCAGAGCAGCTGTGGCTGCCCCTGGATCCCTGGCAGTGCCCAAGGCCGGGCCGGACCAGCCTGGGATGGTGGAAGGGCTGGAATTTGATGACTTGTAAAGGTCTCTATCAATCCAAACCTTCTGGATTTTATGGAAATGGTCCCCAGTGTGTCAGTGGAGACCAAGGAGCAATGAACTATTTACGGGCAGCTTGCCCAGGAGGCAGAGAGGGTTGGGGCGGTGTGCTGGAAGGACTGAACCCTGGACATTTCAGTGTTTGATGGGTCAGACAGCAGCAGTGACTCAGGCTCTGAGTCAGCCCCGCTGCTGCTGCTGCTGGGGCCTGCAAGAGCCCCCTCACCTAAACTGGAAATTTCACTTCATTAAGCAGCCCACACACCCTAATTGGTGCTGGTTTACTCTGTGCCTCAGCCTGTCTGGGTCACCTCGTGCTCTGCAAAGCATCTGAAAAATCAAAGTCATTCTATCCTCCTGGAGTAAATGCTGCAGGGCTGGTTTTACTGCACATTTCCAGGGGAGTGGGACATCACTGAGGTGTTTAATTAACTCCAAGTTACTTTTCTGACTGTTTAGTTGGCCTGGGAGGAATTTCCAGTGCTATGGAATTATCCAAAGGAGCAGCAACAGGAAAAGTTGGATTTCTATTTCAGGAAGCCGATCCCCAATGTGCAGGCTGAGCTGTTCTTCCCTTAATGAAGACACATTGATCATCTGCAGGAGCTTCTGAGAAACAGTTCTGTGTTCTCATGGCATCAGATTGGAAAAATCTGCCTGCAAAGTGGTGAGTCCCCATTCCTGGAGGGTGGGAAAGCCATGGAGATGCTGCACTTGGGGGAGGATTTAGTGGGAAAATGCCAGAGCTGGGTCAGAGGTTGGACCCACTCCTAGAGTGTCACAGACATATTTTATGAAAAATCCTTTCATTAGGATCTTTTCTCCTGAGAAGCTGGGAAGTTTCAGCTTCTCCATGTTTTGCTGCTTTGCAATGTGATTTGGAGAACTGTTTACCCAGCATGGGAATTGTTTTTACTTGATGACCAATGACAGCCAGCTGTGTCGAGGCTGTGAGCAGTCACAAGATTTCATTATCATTCCATTCTATTCCTTGCTAGCCTTCTATGAAACCCTTTCTCCTATTATTTTAGTATAGCTGTAATATATCATTTTCTTTTAATATAATATATATCATAAAATAATAAATTAGCCTTCTGAAACATGGAGTCAAGGTTCTCATCTCTTCCCTCGTCCTGGGACTCCTGTGAACACCACTACACTAGAGAACTTTTCCAACCTGAAATTCCACAGTTCTGTGGCTCCTGAGACTGCAGGACACAGCACACTGTGAAACACCTCTGGAGGAGTTGCTGCTCCCCATTCCCAGCCCTGTGATCCCCTGGGACACTGGAAACATCTCCCAAGGCAGGAATCCCCAGCATTAATCCAAATCCACACTCCTGGCTCCTTTAACTGCCTCCAAGTGTTGATACAAGCCCAACAATCTTGTTTAGGTATTTATAGAGCATTAATAAATCATTAAACACTAATTATATTTCCTTCCTTTCCCCTTCCATTCGAGCTGCTCCTCTTGCTGGCCCTCAGTGCCATGAATATTTCCAGCCCCCATTCCAAGGAACTATTCCATGAAGGATGGCTCTTAAATCATTTACCACTAACAAATGCTCTCAGCCATCCTAGCAGACAGCATCTGTTTATTTAAACGATCTGAGAGGACTCATTAATCCAGAGCACACAATAAAATTGTCACTTTGGGTCAGGAAATGCTGTTTCCAGCCTTGACAAGACCCAAGGAAGATCATATCTTGTGCTCTTAAGGATTTATCCAGAGAAGTTGGATCAAACCAAGGCAGACACAAAACCCTCCCCACCTCTCAGAGCCAGACAAGCCCCAGCTCCTGCCCTGCTGAACTGTGAATTTTACATGTTTAACTCAGTGAAACCCACACCCAGCATGGAATAAAACCCATAACTTCCACTCCTATCCATAATTTAGAACAACCTTCAGGCGCTTGCAATGGCTGAAATTAAATAGGAAATTAAACTATTCCCCCAAGGTAGTGGGGTGGAGGCAAAAAATGCATTTAGAAATAAGCACACAAGTAGTTCATGCTGCTTTTGTGGGGATTACTCAGCACAACTCCTTAGCAGTCCCCTGACACGTTTTTTAGGATATTCCCTGAAGCACCCTGATTTTCAGCTGCCTTAATGCCTCCAGCATGCTCCCAGCTCCCCCTTCCAAGGGCATTCTCAGCCTGGAAAATTGGTTTTCACCCATTGAAAATCCTTAAAAACCACACCAGGCCTCTCCAAGGGCTGAAGGCCAAGTTAAAGTGCATAAAGTGCATGTTCCCTCCTTTTTTGGGAGTTTTAAATTAGTCCAGAAATGAAATTTGCTGTTATTGTAGAGTATAAATGAAGATATTCCCTTTCCATCAGGCCCTGCCTCAGGTAACCCTGAGACTTTTAAAAGTGCTGATGCTCTCAAATCTCAGCCTAAGCTGAGACAAACATCTTCTTTTGCAAAGAAATAAAATCTGGAAAATGTTAAACCTGGAAAAAGTTAAACTTGGAGGCAGGAAAGAATGGGGCACCTGCAGAGCCTGTGGGATATTGGGAATGACCCAAATTTTTCATCCCACAAAAGTGACAAAAATGGGAATTCGAGAAATGGAAAAAACATCCCAATTCCTATGGAAGGTTTATAATCCTTCCCTTCCTGCTGGAATAAACTGATATTTTAGGAGTGCTGCATTTATTTAAATGCCACCCTGGCACATAAATATTTGATTCCATAATGATTATTGGCAGTCATGATAAAACAGCTCACGAGTTCACCCCATGAGTTTGTTTATTGCATGAAAGGATTTGCCCAGAAGCAAATTTTGGTGGTGATGAGAGCTTGTATTGACACAGCAAAAATTAAATGGGAATTTTATTGTCATAAAATATCAGGATTAAGCTAATCATACCCCAGCTGTCGGTGACAGAGAGAGGTTTATCAAAATATTGCAAAATTACAAGGTTGTGGAGCGGGGTTGGGTTTGGGGTTTTTTTCTGTATCGTTTTGATATCAGATGAGACAAGAGTCTATCTCAACAGTGCACTCAGTTGCAATCTTTAACAGTTAACTGGGAAAATTCAGCTTTATGAACAGGAGAATATCAGTCATTAATCATTAATTATAAAACCTGAAGAGACAATACCATCAGGCTGACATTTAATACTGAGAGGAGAGCCATGAAACCACAGTGGGCACAATAAGAGGCCCTAATTATTGAAGGAGTTACTTCATGGGGTGGTTGATCTGTTCAGGCAGAGCCACAGGAATCAGATTTGGGCCTGGTTTGAAGGAAAATGGGGCTCTGACATCCAGGATGGTAGGAAGGAGCTGGGAACAGCTGGAGTGTGGGGCACAACATCCCAAAGCCACAATCCCAGGAGTGTTTGGGTTGCAAGGACCTTAAATCCCATCCCATCCTGATGTTGTAGGATTTGAGCTTTTCTATTTCCATCTCTCTATAACCCTGCAGTTCTTTAGTGTGTAACTCTGAGCTCCACACCCAGTGCCAGCTGCTGCTGTCCCATTTGGGGCAGACACAACAATTCCTCTCCAGGCCTGGCAATCAAGGACACCTCACTGCCTCAGGGCCCAGAGATGGAAACAAAAGTGAGCTGGGGCAGCAAACTGGGGCTCAATGCCTTCATTGCCTGGAGCTGGAATTGGAGGATGAACCCCCAAAGTGCAAATGGCCCAAAGTTATAAAAGTGTGAAAGCCGTGAGCCGTGGGGCAGTTTGGGTGTAGGCCCTGGGGGCCTTGGTCTGCCCTGGATGTACCTGAAGGGCTTCAATCAACAGAACTGCTTTTTATTCCTTTAACTCTGTCTGCCCTCTGGTTTTAGGTAGCCCAAAAGGCATCAATCCCACCCTGCCATGGCAGGGACACCTCCCACTGTGCCAGGTGCTCCCAGCCCCAGGGTCCAACCTGGCCTTGGGCACTGGGGCAGCCACAGCTGCTCTGGGAATCCCATCCCAGCTCCTCCTCACCCTCCCGCCCAGGAATTCCTTCCCAAATCCCATCTAACCCTGCTCTCTGTCCATTTGCAGCCATTCCCTGTGTCCTGTCCCTCCATCCCTTCTCCAAAGTCTCTCTCCATGTTTCCTGCAGCTCCTCTAGGCCACAATTCAGTCACCCAAAGCTTCTCCTCTCCAGGCTGGACAATCCCAGCTCTCCCAGCCTTTTCTCCCAGCAGAGTTCCTCCATCCCTCTGACCATCCTGGTGCCTCCTCTGGAGTCATTCCTCTAATATTTCCATGAAAAACTCCAAAAAGTCCCATTTTCTCATGGAAACCATGTTGCAGTCAGTCACTTTTAAAACAATTCCCCCTTGTCCTAAACCACAACACTCCCAACAGTTCCCAGCTCTCATACCACGTGTTTATAACACACAAAGTTCCTGGGAAAGGTCCTGCCCCACCTCCCTCCTCAATCCTCACCCAGAACCTTCCTTTCTGTCTCACCCATGCCAAGGGCAAGCTTTGTCCTCCGAAGGAGAAAATCTAAATTAAGGAAATTGAAGGAAAATAAAACCACCCTCAGATAGGGAAATGTCTTTCATGCTCTGGAAGCAGAATTTAGAGACTTCCTTTATCTGGGGTTTTTGTCCATCCCAAAGCCTCAATTTGTTCTTCCCTGATTGTTTTCTAACTTTTCCAATTATCTCAGGGGGGCATCAATTTGTTTTCAAAGTCAGACATTAATTTAAAACAACACTTTGAGCAATCCTGCTTGTTTCTTTCTGAAGGTCTTTTTAATGGCACAAGCATCTGCATAGCCCATCAATCTTCCCTCCTGGATATCTGGAGAGCCATCTCTGTCCTTACTGAAAGGCTGCTCCAGGAGTATTTATTAATTCCAAAAGATTCTGATATCTCATTATGCCTTACCTGGAGACGCTCTTGCTGGCTAGGGACACATGGGGAAAGTTTTGCTGCAGTTGTCGCCAACTTGACTTTTTTCTCCCTCCAAAATTACCCTAAAAAGCCAAAGATTTAATGGAAATAATTGTAAATAATGCTGATTAATAGTAATTTCATTTTAGTGGGCCTTAGGTGTCTTGGGAGGGAATATAGAGCTGGGCTCTCCTTTAGGGATAAGGAGAATAATTTCTTTGTATTTGTGCCCTGTGAAATCCTACAGTGCTTATTTCAGATATTAATTGGGATTATCCAGGCAATTCTCCCTACTGGCCTTAACTGGTGATAACTGAGTTTGTTCCTGAGCAAAGATTTGCTGGGATGAGTGGAAAAACGGGATGAACAAACAGCTTTTAACCCTCTCCAAGGGATGGACTTGGCTGCTCTCCCCCCACTCCCTTCTCTCTGCCCAGAAATAATCCAGTATTTCCACACCTTTTCTATCCTTTTTTACCAAAATTTGACAATTGAGACTTAAAATTAGCAGGAAATCAGCACCCTGAACAACCTAAAGTTTTCCCAATGCTTCCAGGGAGACACTTCTAGTTTTCATGAAAATATCCACTGTATTTTTCTTGAATTAATCTTTTAAAGAACCACAACTTCCTAAAGAAAAAACATCACTGAATGCTTGGGCTATTTTGGATCTGCAGTGACTCTCTCCAGAAATTACAGACAACTCCTTAAAACTACTGTGGGAAAGGAATCCCAGAGCTTGCAGAGTCCACCCCAACCACACCATCTCCTCAAGCCCTAAATGAAACAGCTCATTACTAACTCAATAATTAATTACAGTATCTTCTAAGGCTTTCTCCTTATAGAATTAAGGAAATGAAACAGAATGAGAAAGAGGAGAGGAAAATCATTTCCACCATCCCCTTATTAAAGTTTCTACTGCAACACTGCAGGTGTTATTAAAATACAATAAAAATGCAAAAGGTCAGATGTGAGAAGGAAATATGGAAGGATTGTACTTGAAAATCCAAAATATTAAGCAGCTGATGCAGGAGATGAGTCAGAACTCTGAATAAACTTAAATTGTGCATTGGGAGGGCAATACCCCCATTTTTTATCTTAATTGAGCCTCAGGATTATTATTTAAATTTGGGGTGGTTTTCTTCATGATAAAAGTACTGAAACACCCCATTTTCCATGGGAATTGTGCAGAGTATTGCCAATAACCAGGAAATCAAAGGGACATTTCCTGCTTGGTTTCCCACATTGCTTTCTCTGGTTCAGGTCAATAACTGAGCTGCAAACTGAAAAAGAACATTCAAAATCTGTTTACAATCGTATTTCAATTAAGGAAAGCACCTTACAGGTGATTAAATGTAATTAATCACAATTTGTGGTTGCAAGGAAATCCTCACTCAGGAAAAATCAGTGAGCTTTGTATGTTTTATTAAAGGTTCCAGATTCCTTTTTAAGTGAGGTGCAGAATAGAATCCCAATTTTGTGGCCTTCCCACAAAGGTAATCATCCCTCAGAGCAGAATTCCTGTGTTAATAAGGCACCAGGTTTGGGATAGAAGAATTAATGTTGTGTTTCCCATGGGATAGGCTGGATTGTAGAACCTCAACATTTTTAAATGGCACATTTAAATAATAGTTGAAATACAAACAAGATGCTTAAATCAACATCACTTTGAAAAGCAATAAATATACAGATTAATATAAAATATTATTTTAAAAATATTTCTAATTTATAAAATAATTTATCAAAATAATATATATTATTTTATAGGTATTTATATAACTTCTATTTGTAATTTTATTATATAATTATATGTCATCAATTTTACATATGTTTTATAATATAAATATTAGAAAGAATTTTTATAAAATTATTTAACTATATATATATGAGAAATAATAAACATACACATGCTAATAAATATACACATTGACCAAGTTTATCTTGGAATACTCCAAAAGTAAAATTACTTGAAAATTACTCTAAAAGTAAAATTACTGGAAAATTATCACAACTTACCCTCCTGGACCAGGCCAAAAGCAAAGGCTGGCATTTCTCTAAGTAAAATAATTCACTTTTCACATTTCTGCCACTTCTTAACCCTAAAACACCAACTAAGAGTTGGGACTGGAAGCTCAAAACTTCCTGTCTTTACCTCAAAGTCCATCTCAGCCCAAAAGCCACTAATGAGGCTTCCCTTTAATTTCTGGATGCATTAAAGGATTTAATTAGGCCACAATTGAAGGCAGCTGAAAATGCAGAGCCTTTCTCACCTGCATTAAATCCCAGTTCTGTTGCATTAACAATTTCCCTGGATTTCTCTAGGAATCTTGTTCTTATTCCTGAATGTGAAATGCCACCACTGAAACACAGAGCAAGTTAAAGGGGCTCAAACATCCTCAGAAATCTGAGTGGTTTTCCTGTTTCAGAGAAATAGTCTCATTTCTGATAACGAATTTCAACCTCAGAAGAATCATTAATTAAATATGCAGGGGGGATAAGCATGGTGAGCTTAATCAGAGAATTTGTCCTGATTGTTTGAAAAGCTGCTTTTTTTGTTTGCTCCTTTGCAACTGTTACACTTCCAAAGAAAATTATTGCAGCTTCAAGGGGGAGAAATCTTTCCAATGGGAGATCTCCAAAACCAGATTTAAATTGGATCTTGGGAAGGAACTGAGGAGGGGTTGGGATGGAATTCCCAGAGCAGCTGGGGCTGCCCCTGGATCCCTGGCAGTGCCCAAGGCCAGTTGGACATTGGGGCTGGAGCACCTGGGACAGTGGGAGGTGTCCCTGCCCATCCAGGGGTGGCACTGGATGAGCTTTCAGATCCCTTCCAACCCAAACAATTCCATAAAATGCAGAAATATCAGAGAAAGTATGAACCTGCCCTTGTAGAAACCAAGATAATATTAAATCTTATTATTATTTTGATTTATCTAAGCACATGGATGGCTCCTGACCCAAATTACTTCTTGGAACAAGATAAAATACAGCTTCCCATGGCATTAAGAACAACCATCACAAAGATAAGTGGAGAAAACGTTATTTTTTCTTGTTAAAATGCGGATGTAATTTTACATTCTCTCATAACTGAAGCCTGAGAGTCCATTTCCTAGGAATATTTTTTATTCCATTAAAGCTCTCCCTATGCCTGCACACACTGATGCATGAAAGCAGTGGTTTGGGATGTTATTACATTCCAACAGCTGCTTGCTGCTTTTCATTAAAAAGGGACAGTCAGTGGAAATAACATTTTTAGGGGGAAAAAACCCCAGCCTGGAGAAAATTTTGATAACCGTGGTTATCGGGTATTTTACCTCTGGAAGTGAAGGGGTTTTGACAAAGCAGCACAGGGGAATTGTGAGGGCATCACCATGGGAAATTCAGTCTTTGTATGGGCAGGAGGGTTGGTAAAAATGTCAAATTCAAAAGCTCCAGTTCGGCAAGATACTGAGAATGACCTAAAATTAGGGATTGGGAGCTTTGCAGCTTCCCAGGCACATTATGTGCCAAAGAAAATGTCACAGTCAGCAAAAATATGCCCAAACTGCAAAGAGAGTCTGAATGGAGCCATTGAAGGAGGAATTCCATCCACACCACCCTCCAGCTTCAGGTAAACCCAAGGATTCCAACATCCCAAGGCCAGGTTGGAAGGTTTGGAGCAAACTGGGATAGTGGAAGGTGTCCCTGCCCTTGGAACTGGATGAGCTCTGAGGTCCCTCCCACCCCAAACCCTTCTGGCTTCCATGATTCCATGGTTCTTCCATGATTCCATGATCCCATTCCAATTGCAACATCAGATATCTTGGCACAACATCCCTCTCCCACCTGGATTTGGTATTTTTAAGGGACATCCCTGCAGTCCACACACATGGAGTTAAATATTCATTTTATTTACATTGTGGATTTGAGGGTAGAATGGTAAGTTTAGAAGGAGAAGCCTGGACTGATTCCAGGGCTGTATTTTCCTGTTACCAGTATGAGCTCCTTACTCCTCATCCATAATTCCAGCAGGAGGGATAAGGTGGGAAGCACAAGAAAAATCCTGCAAAGTTTCTCTCTGTGGGGAGAATCCATTTTCCCTCCTCTCACACAGAAAATGTTTATTCCACACAGGGCTGAAGGCATTGGCTAAGCAGAAAAAGCTCCTGCTCACCCCAACAACTGGAGTGATGCAAAATGTGGTGTCAGGAAGAAAATGTGCCGGTGTTCTCCTAATTAAGTAAAAATGCTTCCTCATCACTGTGTGAACTCTGTTAAAAGTCAGTTTGCAGCTCTAATTGTTCCTCTGGGCTCCCCAGAGATGGGGATGCTGCTCCCTCCGTGCCATCCCAGCTCAGATCCCGTTGTCTGCAGAGTGGGAATGTCCCTCACAAATGTGGGGGTGTTTGAGGGTCCCAGGATGAGGGAAGAGATGAGAATCTTGACTCCATGTTTCAGAAGGCTGATTTATTGTTTTATTATATATATATATTATATTAAAATAAAATTATATATTAAAACTATACTAAAAGAATAGAAGAAAGGATTTCATCAGAAGGCTTGAAAGGAATAGAAAGGAATGATAATGAAATCTTGTGACTGCTCACAGCCTCATTGGTCATCAAGTAAAAACAGTTTCACATGCTGGGTAAACAATTCTCCAAATCCCATTCCAAAGCAGCAAAACATGGAGAAGCTGAAACTTCCCAGCTTCTCAGGAGAAAAGATCCTAATGAAAGGATTTTTCATCAAATATGTCTGTGAAATTCCCGGCTGTTCTGCAGTCAGGGAAGGTGGCAGTGGGGAGGAGCTCTGCCCTTGGTCCCCACACCCTCACCCTCCTGCATTTTCCTGGGGAGGAGCAGCAGCACAAAGGGAATGATCATTTTCTAAATCAGACTTGAAAAGGGGGGATAAACAAATCCAAAACTGGAATTTTTCAGTGAGAGGAAGGAAAGTTGTAAAAGATACTGAATTATCAGAGCATCTGAGGCTGGACAGCAACAGATAAAACAAACTGAGAGCCCAGCCCCAGCTTGGTGCCCATTCCCTGACCCCCAGCATGGATTGTGCTGCCTGATTGGGACACTGGAATAAATCAGGACATTTTTATCCATGTGCTCCCTCCATGAATTTGGAGCATTGTGGAGGAAACCTCTTGTCCATGACAAACGCAGGGAGCTGGGCTGGCTGAGGGCTGCCCATGGAAATAAATGTATTTTTACCCTGCTGTTGGCTCAGGCTCAGGCTTTGCCATCTGGAGCAGCAAATATTTCATGTGAAGAGGGCTCTTGACCAGGCTTGGATCATCGAGGATTAGACTGGAAAGGTTTGGCAGCAAATCTCCACGAGGCTGCTCCCAGCAATGACTTCAGCAGGCCTGGGGAGAAGGGATGGGGACTCAGCACCCCTGGGACTCCCAATCTGCCAGGGATACCTGTGGCCAGAGTGAGGGAAAAGTGCTGATATTCCAGCTAAAATTGGGTTTTTTAATGGAGGCTGTAACTGAAAGAGCAGCTCTTTATATTCCTGATAATATCGGTGGCACCCAGCTTGGGGCTGGAATAAAAGAGCTGCAGTGTGTCCGGGGAGGGCCCTGCTCAGCATTCCCTGCTGCCAGAAATCCCCATTGTCTCCAGCAGGAGCTCTGCCTGCCTCAGACAAAGGGAATTCTGAATAGGGACAGAAATAACCCAGCACAATCCCGGGCTCTCCATCATTCCCCTCTCCCCCAGGCCGTGGGGCACAACCTGCCCTGTTCCTGGGAATTCCTGCAGATTTTCCACCTGTATCCTGGGTTTCCCAACCACCATCAACTCCAGCTCCATGGGAACACTAGGGGAAACGATCTGGGACCTCAGTTTGGGCCAGAATTGATGTTATTTGTGGCAATATAATAATATAATATTATTATTGAAGCGTCCAAGGCCAGGTTAGAAGGGCTTGGAGCAACCTGGGCTAGTGGAAAGCTCCTGCCCATGGAACTGGAATTTTTTAAGGCCCTCTCCTGTTGCAGTAAGGTAGAAAAATTATTTTAAAAGGCTTCATAAAATCAGGCCTGCTCTGGCTGGGCTGTCATTTCTTCTAAGCCAAGGCAGCCCTCTGCAATTCCCATGTGGAAGCAATCCTGTGTGAGCAGTTCATTAACACAACAATCCATTCCTGGGAAAAACAACCAGCACCTGGATAAACTGTTTGTACACCCTTAGGAAAATGAAAACTATCTCTCACAGACAACTTTTCAGCACCTACACACCAGGGCTGGAGTGACCAATAAATACAGAATAACAACTTGTTACTGACCAATAAAGGGATTGGCAAGAGAGCTCCTGACCCATGGGAGTCACACACAGGGCTGTAAAACTGCATAGAAAGGAGTTATGTGAATAAAGAATGGGCTTTATTTTCCACCCTGAAGAAAATGGAATCTATGTGATTTATTCCCATATTTTCCAACCCAAACTATTCCATGGTTCCATATAACAATGACACATTCCAATGAGAATAAAGCTGGTGAGGAGAAGAGGATGAAAAGCTGGAGAGGGAATTGATGGCAGGGTTTGCCTTTCCCTGTGTCAGCAGCTGCAGTGTGTACAAATCCCAAGGGAATATTTTAAAAAATGAAAAGGAAAATTTCTAGCAATGAGATCACAATCTGGAAACATCTCAGAGCTGAGAACAATCCATACAAATGTTGTGTTTCATCAAGCAGCCAAAGCTCCCTCTCTTTATGGAAATCATCCCCAAACGAGGCTGGGCCATCCCTGCTGCTCCAGCTCTCCCAGGGAAAATCCCAGTGGGGATTTATCATCCTTACCCACGTGCACACAAAGAGGGGCTTTTAGTGACTGGGGTGGGATTTCCTTGGAAGGTGCAGATGAGAACAGGATTCAGCTATCCCCTGAGAATGCAGAAAACAAGAAAAACTATTAAAAAATAACTCCCTGATTCCCCTAGGATTTGTCTTTCTTTTCTTTAAGCCGTTCTAAGACTTAAAAAAAAATCCATATTCTATAAAAAGTCAGTCCAGGAGTCTTTATCTTATTGTTTTGAGTCATTCTCTTTTGAAATATAATTTTTATTAAAGCCAAAAGATCTGGTTTCAATTCATGGGCCCATTTAAAAAATGGGAGTTCTTATTCTTTTTAAATAGGAAAGAGAGAAGGAGAAAAGGAGGAGAGAAGGAGAAGGAGAAGGAGAAGGAAAAGGAAAAGGAAAAGGAAAAGGAGAAGGAGAAGGGGAAGGGGAAGGGGAAGGGGAAGGAAAAGGAAAAGGAAAAGGAAAAGGAAAAGGAAAAGGAAAAGGAAAAGGAAAAGGAAAAGGAAAAGGAAAAGGAAAAGGAAAAGGAAAAGGAAAAGGAAAAGGAAAAGGAAAAGGAAAAGGAAAAGAAGTTTTCTTCCCCTTTTCCCCAATTCCCTAATTTTTATCATTGTAAATGTATGTTTAGGTCTTACACTGAATATTAAGGTGGGATTAAATGCAGAATTAATGAGATTTATGGTTAACTTTCTGCCTTCAGGAAAAAAAATTCCGAATTGTTTGCCTATTTTTTACTTCTCATTCATTTTAATTTTGCCATTCTGGAATTATAAAATGGGTGCTGAGATTTGTGACAATTTTTGGAATGAATTAATAGACTTGGGATTTGAATTTTTGTGGGGGTGCTGATGATTGAATATATATATATATATATATATATATATAATTATATTATATCATATAAATAGATTTAAATATATAGAATACATTGGAATACATTGCATAATATAATAATATATTACATGAGATATATATAAGTATACATATATAGAGTATATTGCATAATATAATGATATATAATCATAATTTCACATTGGATTTTCACCCTGACAAGAAGAGCTTTTGTAGTACAGAGCATTTCTTTTTTCATTTTTCCCCCTTTCTCCTCAGTTTTTCCTCTTTTTTTTCCCTTTTGTCCAGGAGATTAATTAGGATAAGGATAATCACTATTTTCTCCTATCGTGAGAACTTTAAGGATCATTACCAGGTTTCCCTCTCCCTCATAACTCAGCAGTAAATCATTCCATCATTGACAAGGATTTGTCAATGATGTGGAATAAATAAATATTAATTTATTATAAATAAATAAATTTTAAAAATTTAAATGGGGAACTCTTTTCATAATTGTTGAGAAGTTAGAGCCCTATCAGATTTCCAGCACAGTCCCAGCAATTTTGGAACTGGAATTTCCTTATTTTCCCCATTTCCTATCATTTCCTGTCATTTTATTGTAGTGGGTGAGCGTGGCATAACTCAATGCTGATGTGAAAGCACCACTATTCACTTTTTCACTTTTCCTCTTTTATTGGGAGTTAAATTTTTGTTTGAGATAAATTATTACGTTATTATTCAAATCCTGCCACTTTAAATGGGAAGAGGTGAATATTTGCCTTTTTTGGCCTACATTTTGCAGGAAATTTAGGATTTTCCCATGTTAACTTCCCACAGGCTTGCCTTGTTTATTTTCAAGTAGAGAGACTCTAAATTTACCTTTAAAAATATTCTGGAGCTGCATTTCCCCTTCCAAGCAGTTTCAGCACAAGTTCTGTAGTTTTATATCAAATCCTTCAACTCAGACAAGATGGGTCCTTGTTTCTGGATGGCTTCTCCTGCTTTTTCAAAAATAAATACAAATAAAATGCTGCCGTAGGGTCGGGAATGTCGCGGGCTGTCGGTCCTTGGGGTCCAAGTGCCATCTTGTGTTCACACACTGCATTTCAGGAATTCTTCCCCTCAAATTCCTCAAAACCTCAGCTCCTGCTCGCCATGGAAATGCTTGGAGAGGTGTCTGTACAGCTCAACACTGAATTATGGGCAAATTGAAACAGCAGCAAAGCCATTTCATAATAGATAAAGCTGGAGATTTATAAATATGAGCTGCTCACACAAGGAATTCTTGGGGTGTATTTTTGGGGTCCCCAGGATGAAGGAGGAATTGAGAATCTGGCTCCATGTTCTTAGAAAGTTAATTTATTATTTTATGATATGATAATATATTATGTTGTAATATATTATGTTGTAATATATCATATTATATTATATTATGTTGTAATATATTATATCATATTATGTTGTGTTATGTTATATATATTATATTATATTATATTATATTATATTATATTATATTATATTATATTATATTATATTATATATTATATTATATTATATTATATTATATTATATTATATTATATTATATTATATTATATTATATTATATTATATTATATTATATTATATTATATTATATTTATTATGCTATACTAAAACTATACTACAGAATAGAGAAAGGACACTTACAGAAGGCTTAACAAGATACTAATTAAAAACTCGTGACTCTGCAGAGTCCTGACACAGTTGGCTGTGATTGGTCATGGAGTTAAAACAATTCACATGTTGGATAAATAATTTCCAACCACATTCCAAAGCAGCAAAACACAGGAGAAGCAATGAGATAATATTCTTTTCTTTTTCTCTGAGGCTTCTCAGCTTCCCAGGAGAGGAAATCCTGGCAAAGGGATTTTTCTAGAAAATGTGACAGTGACATTGAGGTTCACTGTAAAATCACTTCCATTCCTCCAGTGGGGTGCAGGTCTGGCTGTGCCATCATCCCTCTCCCAACAGGATGAATCCCAGGGGAGTTGGAGATGCTCAAATTGAGCAAATGCTCCAGCATGGGCACAGCTGGCACTGCAGGAGGGCTGAGCCCCCATGGGATGGGGCTGTGCCACCACCCTGACACACAGGGGGTCACAGCATGTTCTTACTCTGGCAGTGTTATGTTGTATTACTGCATTTTAACTTTAATTTCCCTAATAAAGAACTGCTACTCCTACTCCCGTATCTTTACCTAAGAGCCCCTTAATTTCAAATTTATAATTCAGAGGGAGGGGATTTACATTTTGCATTTCAAGAGAGGCTCCTGCCTTCCTTAGCAGGCACCTGGCTTTTCAAACCCAAACACCCAGGTTTGTTCCATCCCCTTTTCCTGCCAAAATGGAGCTCCACATTCCCTGCCCTGAGCTGCACTGACAGGTGCTGGCAGCGAGGGGCCGGAGACAGCAGGACAGGTTGGGCTTTTCATGGAAGTCAGGAAGGCACAAAAGCAAGGCAAAGCAGCAGCACGTGCAGCTCCAGGAGGCCTTTGGCAAAGCAGCCTTGAAAACGCTCAACTCCAGAATGTTTGACTGGGAAATAAAGGGATTTATCCAAAGAGTTGGTTGTAATTTGCTGTCACAGATATTCTCACTGCTTGGGAAATTGGTGCTACCAAACCTTCACCTTGTGCTTCATGTGAGGTTTGGGGTTTATTGTGAGTTGTGGTTTATTGTGAGTTTGTGGTTTATTGTGAGGTTTGAAGTCTATTGTGAGTTTGTGGTTTATTGTGAGATGTGGTTTATTGTGAGTTTGTGGTTTATTATGAGGTTTGGAGATTACTGTGAGTTTGTGATTTATTGTGAGTTTATGGTTTATTGAGAGTTTGTGGTTTATTGTGAGGTTTGTTGTTGACTGTGAGGTTTGGAGTTTATTGTGAGTTTGTGGTTTATCGTGAGGTATGAAGTCTGTTATGAGTTTGTGGTTTATTGTGAGTTTGTGGTTTGTTGTGAGGTTTGGAGTCTGTTGTGAGTTTGCGGTTTATTGTGAGTTTGGAGTTTATTGTGAGTTTGTGGTTTATCATGAGGTTTGGAGTTCATTGTGCTTTTGTGGTTTATTGTGAGTTTGGCGTTTATTGTGAGCTTGTGGTTTATTGTGAGTTTGGAGTTTATTGTGAGTTTGTGGGTTTTTGTGAGGTTTGGAGTTTATTGTGAGTTTGTGGTTTATTGTTAGTTTGTGGTTTTTTGTGAGGTTTGGTGTTCATTGTGAGTTGTGGTTTATTGTGCTCAGCAATCTGAACCCTACAACCTCCTACAGGTTAGAATGTGGAAAAAAAAATGTGGTAAAAAATTTCAGCCACTTTAGCACAAAGCTGTGCCTTAGCATCTACTGCCACTGCATTTAAGTGTTTGTTTGCATGCAGAAAATGCTGATTAAAAGGTAATAACTCCTTCCAAGAGCTCAGAGAAACATTGTGGGGTTGGACTGGAAGGGACCTCACAGACCATCCAGTGCCACCCAACCATGGCAGGGACACCTCCCACTGTCCCAGGCTGCTCCAGGCCCTGCATCCCTGGCCTTGGGCACTGCCAGGGATCCAGGGGCAGCCACAGCTGCTCTGGGAATCCCACTCCAGTCCCTCCCCACCCTCACAGGGAAAAATTCCTCCCTTTTTCTCTTCCAGCCCTGTCCTGTGCCAGTTTGAAGCCATTCCCCTTGTCCTGTCACTCCATCCCTCGTCCAGAGTCCCTCTGTGTCAGCCAAGCTGTGAAAAACCAATGCTGGGACCATCCCTGGCTGAATCCTGCTGGGATTCACTGCTCCTGAGCTTGGAGGAGCTAATCCTTGAATATTATCCAGCTTTCCTCCCTGCAGGCCTTAATCCCAGGCTGCTGAACCAAGCAGATCAGTTTATCAGCTCAGTTATTATCAAAATCCATAAGCAATGCTGTTTGCAGTGTAAATAAAAGAGAAAAGCAGCAGATAACAAAATCTCCTACTTGAAAATAAGAGAAAACTGAATTATAATTGTTCCTGCACAGTCCTAATCCTCTCAGGACTAATGAAGCCCAAGCATTCCACACCCCTGCAGGAACAGCCCAAAAGTGCCAATGTCCTGCAGAGATTCCCATGCCTGGAGCTCAGCCATGCAGGCAGAGGTTCAGGACATCCTTGCACAAGCATTTAACAGCACATTTTCCCCTTATCTGTTGCTTTTTGTGTCTTTTCTATTTTTCCATAAAATTCACATTTCAACTCCAGCCATCAGCGGCTTCACCCTGAGGGGTGAGCAGGAATCAGCAGCCTCGTGAAGGGAACCTGTTCCCTGGGAAATCAGCATATTCTCCGAGGGGGAAAATGGATGAAAAGAAGAAATCCTCACAAGAGATGGCAAAGAAAATCCTTGTTATTCCTCCTACATTGCAGTCCTTGTTCAGTCTCTCCTGGATGAAAAGTTAATCTTGACCTTTGTGTTCCTGCCAAGGTCAGCAAGTGCTGCTCCTGCAGCTCAAACTTGCCTGGGGCCTGCTTTACCTCACACAGCAAAAAAATGTCATATAAAGAGTCTCAAAACTTCATGAAAAGGAGCACAAACTGAAAAGTTTGGGCCTGTTCTCCAGAACTGTCATTTTTCCCTGCTCTTCCATCCATCTGCTGGGAACCCTTAGTTTGCAGTGGTGGGAATGTGGGTTTGGAGAGGCTGTGGTGGATGTTTCCCAAGGATTCTGCTCCAAACCAGCCCTGTTCTCCATCACCCTGCAGAATTTATCCCTCTGGATGTGTTATCCTCATTGTTTTTTGTCCAAATCACAGAAAATTGGGTTACATCCCATCCTCCAAAGCAGCTTCCAATGGGTTACATCAGCACGTGCATGCCTGAGTTTAAAAGTGAATTTCTGTAGCCAAAGCAGGACAAAAAACCATTCCCATGCTGAGCTGCACGCAGGAAAAACACAGCCCAAGGAACTTTAATAAAGAGCTGTGCTCCAAAACCATTATTTTTATATTTAACTAGGGCTTCATAATGTCATTAAAGATTTAGGTCAAGCACTCGATGTCCAAAGGTTCTCAAGGAACACGAGGATGAAATTATCTGCCAGGAATTGATGTCCACTGTTGGGCAGCAGCAGGTAGCAGCTAATTGAGAAGTGCCTTATCTCTAATTATTCTGCTCCATCCTCCTTAGCAGCCCCATTAGAGTGAGTACACAAGAAACAGCCTTAAATATTCTTGATCCTGATGTAAAAAAGAACATTTGGGAATGGTGATACTCCTATTTTAATCCATGTTTTCCAGAGGCTGCTCTGCAAAGCCCTTTTTTTTAGACTGTATCCCTGATGTTTTCTGAAGCTGGCCTACACATTCCATGATGTTGTTACCACAAATATAAAATTTAATTTCACTTTAGCTTGGTTTTTTGTTTGTTTTTTTTTGCTTCTGGAAGCCATGTGGTCTGCGGGTCTCCCATCCTTGGGAATTCCACCTGGAATAAACAAAATAAAACAAATGTTTATTTTATTTATTCCATAATAGTAATTATGGAATAATTAATATTTATTTATTCCATAATAATTTATTCCATAAAAATTCCAGAATAAACGGATTTTTCCAATCTATCCACCTATCTATAAATGTTTATCAGGATCTCTCCTGATTCATATCCTGATATGGATTGAGAGCTGAGGATAAAACTGCCCCAGCCATTTAAAGTGAGATTATTCTGAAATTAAACCCCCACTTTAATACAGGGATCATTCTCCCAGCTCTGCCCTAACAAAACTTTGTGGCAGTGACAGAGAGGGGAAACTTGGAGGCTGGAAAACAAGATCATGGAACGATGCTGAGTTAGCAGGAGCATAAAGCAAAGCACGATAACTGATTTTCCAATTGCATTTAATTTGGGGAGTTTAAGACTTAAATAAAGGGAAAATCGTGGAAACTTCTTGGAGCCAGAAGCCATTAGCAGGCTCTAACTCTATATTAGTTTAAAGGGATTCTGTCAAGTGCATTTTGAGCCTTTTAAATTTTTTTCCATGTAATTAATGTCCCTGCAACATTAGTTCCAGTGGCTTTGAAGCTGGAAAATGGTGTTTGCTTCCTTCTTGTCCCTGACATTGCACCTCCCCTCACAGCTCCTGTGGAGACTCATTCCAGCTCTAGTTTGATTTATTTGTTTGGCCCCAATGATATTCCTGATTCCTGCTTTCCCTGACATCCTCTCCTGAGGTTTGGGACACTGACAAACTCATCTGGTGCCATTTAGAAATGTGAAACAACATTTGGGGTTCTGTTTGGGCCAAATCTCTTTTAGAACTGTTGGGGAAAGTATTAATATTGACAAATTTCATTAATAAAAAATATGGATTGATTTTCCTTACTTTCATCTCATTAAGCTGACCAACACTGAAGTTTTTGGGATACAGAGAATTAAGGAGCAGCTTCAGGTGCCTGAGTTCCACAAGTTCCCAGGCAAAATTCCTTCATCTGGGGAAATCCTGATTTATTAAATCCAGAAAAACCTGCTGAAATTCCAACTGCTGCAACTCAGATGTGTCCAAGCAGCAAACCCAGCTACTTTTCCAGAGTTAAGGAGCAAGCTTGGAAGTTAAACCTGGATATAAATAAGTTTTGCAGTAATTAGCATTCCAAATGTTCTGTGGCAATTCTGCCTGGAACATTGTGTTATCACTCTCCTGCTCTTAACATGGCTTTGGGGGAAAATAAACACCTCCAAAATGTGGAGACTAAGCTTCAATTCCTTATTTTTGCCATGGATTTGGAGGTCCCTTCAGCAGAGGATTTTGCTGCCTCCGTGAGAGAAGTGCAAAATTGTGTTAACAGAAGTTTTCCTCTGCTGAGCATCTTCCCATCAGGGATATTTCAGTCCTCGTTCCACACTGGGACACTCTGGGATCAACGCAGATTCCAGCTGCCAGGGAACACAGGAATAACCTGTGTTTACAACACCAAACTGAATCATTCAGACAGCAAAACAACCTGGAAAAGCCACGAAAAGCAGAAATTCCTTGGTGCCCTGGGTGTGCTGATCCCTTTGGAAGGAGAAGGGCTCAGTTAGATTATCCAAATATCAAAATGATCCAGGAAAATTATAATCTTATTTAGACTTCTAATGCTTTTATGGTACTTAAATAATAAAAAAAAAATGCTGTGCCCTAAGTTAGCACAATTTATCTGCCACAGATTTCATATCATTTATCTTATAACATCAATTCACATGAAAATCTCTCTCAAGCAAAATTGCTTTGAATAATTTTAAACCTCTTGATTTTTTAAGTAATAGTTTATTAACCACAACACTTTTTTTTTAAGCCCTCTCAATTAGAGCTTGTTTCATGTGAAATACTTGCAATATTTTTGAAGATCTTATGAACCAGCCCCACTGCAGCCACTTTTTCCATCCGTGCAGGAACCACTGGGCTCCAGATGGGCTCTGACCTAAATCCTTCAGTGGTCAAACACCCAGGGCTTCTTCTGAGTCCTTCTCAAAGTCACTTTGTAAACACTGGTGCTTCAAGGAGCATTTTAAGGGACATTTTCCACAGGGTCACAAGCGGCCTGAGCCTTTGCTTCAAGCCAGAACTTGGCATGTGAGATATCTTCAGCAGAGAAGATTTTTTCCCCAGCAAAACTCCGACTGCCTCCTTCCCTGGTGTCCAAAATTGATGTTGGCAGTTTTGTGCTCTGAGTAAGAAGCAGAGTTTATCAGTTTAAGTGACTTCAAAAAGCTGGTATGAGCATCTTTGATAACACACAGAAATTACCAGGCGGCTCAGCACTGACAGGCTCAAATTTGCAGCCACGCAGAGAAAATTCTCAGCTCTTTCTAGTTCATATTTTATTTTTCCCCGAGCCTGGAGCCTCCTAAACCTTCCCTCAAATTCCTGCTCCATCTAAGAGCAACAATTCCCACAGCACATTCCAGGTCCTGCAGGGATTTGCAAGGAAGAAAAGCCCCAAACAGCCAACCCTGAGCTGGTTCTGGTGTCAAAGCCAAGCAAAGAGCAGCTCCAAAGATAAAAATCCCAAAAGAAATAATAAAATAAAATAAAATATAAAATATAAAATATAAAATATAAAATATAAAATATAAAATATAAAATATAAAATATAAAATATAAAATATAAAATATTTATATATTTATATCTTATATATTTATATATAATATATCTTGTATATAATATATATAATATATCTTGTATATCATATATATTATATATATGATATCCTGTATTTTATATATATATTACATTATATATCAAATATATTATATATATATCATTATCTATAAATATATTTATAAATATAAATAAATAAAATTAAAAATCAGATCTTTGGCAAAGAGAAGGCACCAAGTCCCACCTGTATCTGAGGGAAAGATCTGCTCCCAAACATTTAAATTACCTTAATGATAATCTCAATGCAAATTCACTGCTGCTGAGCTGTTCTACACCAGGCAGCAAAGACTCATTAGTTTAAAACTAATCTGCAGTTTCTTTCTGAAAGTTCCTAAGTTGTTGGGCTGGTAAACCTTCAAATAAAAATAAAAATTCAGTAAAATTCAGCTGCATCAGCCCATGGGGGCTGTTGAGAGCCTGGCAACTCCAGGGCATCTCAAGCCTGAGCGTGCATTAAAAGAAGTGACTGGAAAAGTTGGAAGGAAATAAACAATTTTTTAAAAACAGCTGTTTTGTCATTTTTTTTTTTAGTCTTGGGTAAACACAGAAGGTGCCAAACTGCAGCAGATTGCAAATACCCAAAGCTTGGCTTTTTCTGCACCATTGCCACCCAAGCTGATCATGGGAAAGAATTAATAATTAAGGGTAATTATCTGAGTGGACACTTTTTAATATGCTGAACTCAGGCTCGTGTTGGTTATGGGAAGAGGAGGAAAGAGGCCAGGGAATTCTGGAAATGCAACCTCATCATCTGGAATTATTTTGACTGGGTGTTTCATCTTACCTCTCATGACCACCATGGTTCTTCTTCTCCCTATCCCCTTTCAGAGGTGACAGGAATGGGACAAACCCTTCCCAACTCAAGGATCAAACTGTGCTGGAATTTCACTGCCCTGCTTCTTTCCTTCCTCTACCTAAAAGGAGTTCTGCTAAGGAAAAGCTGAACAAAGGAATAACAAAGCCATTAAAATACTATTTTGATTTGTGATCTTTATACTGAAAAAAATCCCTCTCTTTCCAAATCCCTGCTTCAATTTAATTTACTTACATATGTCATTTATACTCTCCATTAAATAACAATTTTTTTCAATAAAAAATCTTTTAAATATAGGGATAAAACAAGAACTGAAGGAAAAACAACTTCATCTCTTGTTGCCACTCTACTTTGCTTCCTGCACGGAGAATTTCCAATATCCAGGCAATAATTCCAGACCAAATGGGAGCAGTGGGGTCACCAATCCTCTTTAAGAGGCGCCTTTCCCCAGGAGGGGGCAGCAGGTTTTTATTCCTGTGTCTGCCTAAACGTCGGAAAAATGATGTGCTAAAAGCAGATGGTAAAACTCTTTCTAGATAGGGTTGGGAAAATTGGACTTGCTCGGAGCAGTCCCAGGGGCCTTTTCTCAGAGCGTTCCTGTACAAGGAGAAACAATTATTTTCCTTTTGGCTGCTGCTGGGTCCTGCTGAGGGAGTGCTGCACTGGAATGATGAACTCTGTCAAGGGTGAAATGAGGGCTGCTGCTGTTTCCTATCCTCAGTGCTGGAGAGTTTCGGACCTGGCAGGACTTTGCTGGCTGCAATCTATCGAGTTTTGATCAAATTGGTGTTTTCTGGTGTCACCTGGCTGGGGGGACCAGGGCAAGGAGCTGCTGCGGGGGGTGAGGCCTTCAAGGTGGGGTGTTGAGCGCATTGCTTGATGCATTAAGTTTTAGCTTTATATTTCCCATTTTCTGCACTGCATTCTCACAGTGTGTAACTCTGAACCCCACACACAGTGCCAGCAGCTCTCCTCCCAGCTCAGGCACACAGAACAATCCCTGTCCAGCCCAGATCCAAGGACACCAAGGCTGCAGCTTCAGCCCAAGCAGTGCAAACAGCAGGGAATGGAGGAGAGAAACTGGGAGGGTGGGACTGCACAGCCTGAGCTGGAATTGGACAATGAACCCAATGTGGAAATGGACCAAAACTTGTAAAAGTGTGAGAACTTGTGACTTGGGGTCCATCTTGGGTGGAGCCTCAGTCAGGCCCGTGAGCTGCACAAGATGGATGCTTCAAAGGCCTCTTAATAAATCCCTGCTTTATTCCTTTACCACTGCCCAGCCTCTGCTCCAGGCAGCCTCTTTAGGCATCAGCTTCCCCTCACAATTCATTCCCCACCCTTTATCAATAAACTGGTTTTTCTGAAGCTGAGCTAAGTTATGAACCCTCAGGCCCCACTGAGTTCAGCACCACATCTGCCCAGCCCACCCATGGATTTGTCCATCAGTTTTCCAGTAACAACTTGAGTCCTCAACACACATGGCATGGACAAAAAACCCCCAAAACCACAGCACAGAAAGCATCCACCTCCCAAAAATAACTCGCTCAGCTTCCTGGGAATGAGAAAAATAAGATTGGCATCCCTAAAACCCTGCTTAAGCTTTTGTCAGGCTCGCCATGATCTCGACTGCCAGGAAAACAAATCCTTTCTGAGCTCGTAGCCCTCAGTTACCATCTCAGTGATTTAATTAAAAAGGAAAAGTTCCCTCCTACAGCCAGCAGGCACCTGCAAGTATTGGACAGTTGGAAAGAAGAGCAAAACAGCTCAGGGATATTGTTAAAAACATCTGGGTATGGAAAAATCTTCATGATTTAGCAAGTTGTGTTGACCAAATGCTGAATTTTAAACTAGGCCCAAACCAGAAACTCATTTCCTTGAATTTAACCTGGGCTGCAGAGGCTGCAATCCCCACCTCCAAGCCAGCATTTTGGGCATCCATGTGTGCAAAATGTGCATTGTTCTTAGGAGAAACAGCCCATCCTTGTGGATCCAAAGCCAGGATTTTGGGCTCACCCAGCTCAAACTCCCCAGACTTATCAGGAGCAAACAGAACCACCTGGAGCCTCTCACAAAGGTAAACAAAATCCAGCATTATATCCCAGAGCTTTTGTCCTTCTCACTGCACCAGGGGGAAAATGGAGTTGACAGCTCTGCTGCAGAATTCCAGAGAAATGTCCCGAGCCAAATTCCAGTGGGAGAGCCCTCCCTGAGCCTCTCCCCTGCTCCTTTGTCAAACAGGGACCTCTTCTCCTCACCCAAATGGGAAATAAAGAGCTCAGCTCCAGCTGGGAGCCAGCTGAAGGAATAAACACTTGTTTTCTCTGGAGCTGGGGAAGTTGTCTTTGTGTTGGGGGGAATTCAGAACAACAATTAAGCTTGGAGTACACTCATTACTCTTCATGAATGCTCAAAAAGCACAGAAGAAAATCTGCTTTTTACCTTTGGTAGCGACAGCCTCCTTTCACCAGGGATTTCTCCAAAAGCCTAAAGGAAAGAGATTTTCATGGATTAGGGAAAGAGACTTTAGAAACTGTTCCATTCCTGAATTCACTCATTTCTTTTGAACCCCAAATGCTAATAAGAAATCATCATTATTTAGATTTGTGGGCAGTTTTCTCTAGAAATCACTGGAAGCCTTCCAGATCCAGAGCAGATTCCTTAAGGAGAATGGAAGCAAAAACATTTCTCTCAAACAGAGCTTTTATATAAAGAGCTTTTTTCTTGGTAAAACATCATTTTCTTAGGCATCAGCACACAAGTTTTTCTCGCAGTCATTTTGCACCTTTTTAACTTACAGCACTTTTAGAGAATTCATTCCTATTTTCACCTTGGATGTCCCAAGAAGCCTCTTTTCGGCTGGAATAGCTCCTGCTTTTTCTACCCTGAGAAAAATACCTCAAGCTCGATTATTTTTTTAATGTCATTTTTATTCAGCCCTTGACACTGGTGCCAAACCCCAGAACGCTGCAGAATTTTACTTTTAAAGAGATGTTTTTATCAAGCAGCCATTCTCATCCTCCTGTAATATCTCATTTTCCCAGCAGTTGATTAAAATCCATCCCGTTGCACTGGGATACACCCAGTGACACTCCCCTGCTACAGAGATACACAGAGGAGATAAAAGAAAATAATATATCACTGGCAGTGCTCGGAACATTGGTAAAAGCAGATATTCAGCACCTACTTATCTTTTATGTATACAGATATCCGTGGTGACAAATAGCCTATTATGGTCTGTGATTGACTGAAAATTGGGAGCAGGAGCTGGAAAAGAATCCTGAATCACTCTGAGGAGCGGTTCCCGCTGATATTTCACATTATGCACTCGCAGATTGCCCGCAGGGAAAGGGAAATAGGAAAGAAAACAATTTAGTTTGAGCGTGGCTCCAGCTAAAACTGGAGATGGTTGTGGGTTCTTCCAGTAATTAATCCAATTTACAGGGTTTGGGATTGGCACTGGATGAAATTCCAGCATCCCCAGGTGTTTCTCCAGGAGGCCTTGACCCTACAGGGCTCATCAGGAAAGAGGGCGAGGACTGCAGCAGAACTCATTAAATAATTAAAAAGTCATAAATTCATCAGAGGTTTTTGTCTCTGAGCTCAAGGACACTTGTGCCCAACACCTTCTGTCAGATCCTCACAGCTGGCAGGGATAAATCCTGGAGCTCCTTTGATGCTTTTCTTAGTTTTTATAGAGACAGAGTATCTGAGAGGTGTTTTAAAAGATTTTATTTTATTATCAGTCTCGATGAATAGTGAGACACAAAAGTTGTAAAACTTAATGCTGTTTCATCAGAAGTTAAATTATTTCTTGGTTATAATACTTTATAAATGTTTCTCAGGTTATTAGCTGGAAAAAAAAATCAATTTCCCACGTTCCTTCTTGGGCTTCTGCTCACTTTCCACTTGGGCAAATTCCCATTTTATTTTTCAGGGAATACAGCCCTCAGTGGTATCCCTGGGAGTTTTGATGTTGACTTCTAAGGATCCAAATGTCACAATTCAGAGAGAGAAACTGAAATTTTGGCACCCAGAATCCATTTTGGTGCAAATCCCAACCAGGCTGTGGTTTCACTGTGTGTACTGGAATGTTTTACAGCGAATTTCCAGCAGCTCTATCCCAAATCTGTCAGAGTTGGACGCCAAAAAATTCCCAGTTAGATGTGGTGAATTAACCAAGGATCCTGCAGTCATACAAATTAGCAAACCTTTTCTAGAAGTTCCTTTTGTCCTAATTACTTTCCACCTTCCCATCCACAGACGTAAAGCCGTAAACTCCTCTCCTCAGACAGATAAAGCCATAATTATCCAACAGAGATTTCTTTGCCTTGGTTTTTTTGCGAGCATCAGCTGCCAGAGAGGAGATGCAGCTCCCGTCCTGCTGATCTCACCAGAATCGCTGCTCCTGCTGCCCCAGCACATCATCACTCTTTTCATCCTCTTCCTTCACTCCTCCCAATCCATCACTGACTCGGGAGAGCTCCTGCAATGTCTGGGATCCATCATTTACATGGGCAAGAAATTCAAATTTAAGCTCCCTTAATAATTCTTCACCCACCAAGCCATCAATCTCTTTGGTCCTTCCATCATTTGTGTTGCTCTGCTGGGAAGGCATTCCTGCTTTTCCCAAATTTTCCAGCGTGGAGTGCTCAGCTGAGAATGCAGCTTTCACCTGCCCTCCCACAGGAGCTCAATCCACAAAAATCAATTCCTCCTCTTTTACCAAGTATCCAAAAGCAGAGTTGTTTTAGTTGCCACTTTTTAGTTCAAATTCCAGCACCTAAAATGAAATCTGAGTCAGCTTTGCAGATATTTTCTTCTCAATTCATTTCTAATTTTTTTTTTTTTTTTTTTTGCAAGGAGTTCAGGTTTGAAAAAAGCTGGAAACACCAAACTTCATTAAATTGGCTGTATTTTTTATCAAAAAAAGATGACAAAAGCAATTTGATCGCCATACAAGCAACAAAAATCATGATTTGCTTTCTGATTCCTGTTGAATATTTTTGCTCAGCTCCTTGAACTTCCCATTTCCCCAAAACAAATGCTCCAAGGACTCCTCATCCAGGCTGTGACCGGATCCAAAGCAGTTTTCTCACGGACGCAAACTGATTTAGGCTCATCTGAAGCTCTCAAAAGCATTTTTGGAGGGCAGCTCTGGAGCTCTCCTTTGTCTTTCTGATTCTCCTGAATCTTTCTTCTTTCCAGGCCTGGGGTTTTCCATGGGAACACTGAATTCTGAGGTGAAAAGTCGCCTTTAAAAGGCTCACAAGGGAGGTCAGGAGCAGCTTAGATGCTTTTCAAGCTGAATAAACACCAACAACCTCCAGAAACCCAACTTTCCCCAGCACCAGTGAAGCTCCTGAAACAACACTCTGAACCCTGCGCCCATTTCAGGCTGTTAAAAATCACCTCATCCCTTCCACTCAATAATTTTCTGATTTATTACAGAAAGGTGAGAGGTCCTCCCTGCCCTCACCAATTACCTGAGCCCTGCGTGCTCTCTGATGTGTCTTTGCATGAATAACTTTGTTTTCAGACTTCCTCGTCCTTCTCTAACTTGAATTATTTGTCAAACAGGAGCAATTTTCCCCTGGCAGAAGGCAGCTAATTAGCGTGGCAGGCTGTCACTTTGTCACACCGTGGTGACAAACAATGCAGGAGATTAAAGAGTTGCTAATTGGCTGATACTTTTAGTAGCAATTTCAGCCTGTTAATGCAGCAAGAAAACATCGAAAAGTTGTTTTGATCGCGAAAAAAAAAAAATAAATTCAACAAAATCAGCTTTTTCAAGAGGAAGAGTGTCGTCCCACAGGAGAAATCCCAAAGGCAGGAAGCCCTTCCAATATGGGATTAAGGAAAATTATTGTAGGAATGTTCTGCCAGAAGAAAGTTTATTATAAGTTATTCTTGGATTTAGGGCCTTTTTTAAAGACCTGCATTTCCAGGTCACAGAGTGATTTCTAAATGGACATTCAACAATAAAGACTAGAGGGATTTGGGGATTTTTTGGGTGGGTTTTTTGCATGTTAAAAGGATGATGGAATCACAGAATTATTTGCGTTGGAAGGGACCTTAAAAATTATTTTATTCCACCCCTGCCATGGGCAGAGACAATTTCCAATGTCCCAGGCTGCTCCAATCCCTGTCCAGCCCGGCCTTGGACACCTCCATGGATCCAGGGGCAGCCACAGCTGCTCTGGAATTCCATCCCAGCCCCTCCCCACCCTCACGAGGAAGAATTTCTTCCATATTTAACCCAAATTTCCTTTCTGCCCGTTTGAAGCCTTTCCCCCTTGTCCTGTCTCTCCAGTTCTTCTCCACCTTCCTCAGACTTTCCTTCAGATCCAAGGAATTCTGAACTACTCCAAGGTGAAACTCAGAGTAAAAAAATGCCCAGATTGCCCCAAAATAATTCAAAACTTCTCTGCAGCCACCGAGGATGAGCTAGGAAAGCCTGAGACAGGATAAAATGGCCTTTCAGCTACCAACAATTAAACAGCACAAGACAAGATAATCAGGGTAATTAACAACATGTAGACAAAGGCAGGGTTATAAAACCAACAGCATTAATTTGGCTCTTGGTAAAGGCAGAGATTGCAGTGAGGTCAGTGCTCAGTGCTCATCCCCACACCTGCCAGAGCCCTGAGGAAAGCCAAACTTGAACAGCTGAAAACACATCAGAGAATTGTTCTGAAACACCCCAGATCAGCCCCTTCCTCTGGGGAGGAACACCAGGGAGACAGAAACATGTAGAAATATAAACAATGCTCACAGCTTGGGGAATATTGGGATGCAAACGCCTGGATTAGCTTCAGTCCTGTTTGTCATTGCCAAGGCCTTGCTAAATGTTCATATTTCTAAAGAAATCCTGGAGTGGGGCTGGTAAATAACCCCACTGGGAAGATGCTGTCTCCTGCCCTGTCCTGAGCAATTCAAATCAGTCAGAGCTGCTCCTTCACTTCAGCTGCTTCCACCTGGGATTCCCTGGTTCCTGCAAGGAAAACAGGAAAGGAAATAAACCAGGAGAGGAAATAAAAGCACCTCCACTCCATGATAAACAATACAGAGGCTGAGGCAGCCTCCCCAAAATGCAAAAATTCAGAACTTTTTAGATATCCTAAAGGGCTCAGGTAGGAATCTGCCAGCCTCTGGAGAGTGCTTTTAATTAGGAAAAACATCCTGGCAAAAATGGTCAAGTGTGGATGTCAAACCTAATGGAAAATTCAAAAAATGCCAGTTATTGCTGGGGAGCAGAGCTGGGAGCTCATTTCTATCAACAGAATCATTGAAAGGCAAATAAAAACCCAGAGGAAATAATGGAAATTTCATTCCTGGCTTTCTGCTCTAAGTTCTCCCCTTCAGGAGCTGAGCACTCCCCAATGGAAGAAGAGGGAATTTGGAAATGTGGCAGGTCCAGGTCCCACCTGGCTCAGCCGTTCCCTGGATAATCAGCAAGGACAGGACACCTTGGCCAGAAAAAAGAATAAATGAATGAGGTTTCTGCTGGCAAAGTGTTGCTTTTTGGCACCTTCAGCTCAAGACCAGGCCACTGCTGGTTTTATTCCCCCTTAAAAAGCCCAGAACCTTCTCCTGAAGGGATCCAGGAAAAAATAGGAAGTTTATATGTTTTGTGGGATCCAAATGTTCCCATTCTATATTTTTCCTCTATTTTCCTGATTAAACTCAACACAACCACTGACACATCATCATTACTCACTGAAGGAGGAACAGAATCCCACAGAAGAATCATTAAAGGAGGAAAAGAATCCCACAAAAGGATCCCGCAGAACAAATTCCAGCTCCAAGCAAAGCTCCCAATTTCTTTCCAGGTCCTTCCCAATTTAAGGCACTAATTAAAACCGCTCTGCTCCTTGCATCAACAAATGCAGGGTAATTATGTTGTTCCCTCAACCTTGTGCTCACAGATTGCATTGATCTCCATTTTATTAATAAGTCAAATGATTCCTTCCTTTCTGCTGGCTGTGGGAGCAGGGAGTTACCCAGGAATGGATAAACTGGGATGCTGGGCATTGAATAAATCCCTTTTTCCCCCCTCTTGCTTGTTTACCATTAATGGTTGTACTTCATCTGCTGCTTAACACCATTAGTGCCTAAATGGGGTGATATTAATTCAGGATAATTACAGAATCTCCAAGGCAAAACCACGGGAATGGCTGCAGAATTCACACCAAATTCCAGAGGATGAATAATTCCTGCAGGCTGTGGGGTGCACATTCCACTCCTTGCTCCACATCTGCCGGAAAATGCAATAAAAACTGAGAATTCCTGCTTGAGTGAAGGATCTGGGAATTCTCAAGCATCCCTATGTCTCGCTAAATCCTCCTGAGTACCCATAACCAATCTGGAAAACAGAAGAATATTTCAGGAAGAACTCACTGCCTGCATTTAACTCAGTGCCCTCCCGACCTGGAATTCATCACTTTTTACCCTCCTCCATTTCCCAAAAATTTTCCAGGATAGAGAGAGAGAGCAGAGAGCTCAAAAATATAACTGTGAAGAAGCAGAGGGGGAAAAAAAAAAACATTTAAACTTTGCTCCATCCTCATGCAGCTATTTTAGACGCTGCATGTGCAAGAAATGCTGGACAAAATTGGCTTTTCACTCGTGCTAGGAACTGATTTTGTTTTAAAAATGTAAATGTATCAAATCCTCCTTCTTCTAAGAAAATTTAAAAAGTCACCTGTGAGCCTGCAATGTTTTAGAAACACAAGTTCTAACAAAAGAGGAATTAATCCAACAGGATTAATTGAGTCCTATATGAACAAAAATCTTGCTTTATGCATAGTTTTATTTTTTTTTTTTTGGGTTCAATCTCATTAGTAGGGTTGTTGAATAACCAGAAAAAAAAGTGGAGAAAAAGAACTGGTGGTTAAATAACCAGGGAAAAAAAAGTGGGGAAAAAGAACTGGTGGTTAAATAACCAGGGAAAAAAAGTGAAGAAAAAGAACTGGTGGTTAAATAACCAGGGAAAAAAAGTGGAGAAAAAGTACTTACAGAGCACAAAGCAGTTTTTTTAAGCATTCCACCCATGATAATCCAATGTAATCTGCTGGAAATTTAACCTCTTATTAATAGGAAGGAGAAATATGAGAAGAGTCTAAGAGAGCTGCTAATGAGGTTAATTTAGCACAGATTTTAATTACACTCACCCAGCCATTCTGAGCTGTTCTGCTGAGATCTGAGTAGAGTTAATACCCAATGCACAACCCAAAGGGTAAAAAATGGGAAATAAAACAATGTGCCATCTTCTTAAATGACAAACAAGACATTTTCAAGACATATTAAGCATTAAATAATGACTCTTGCAGAATATTAAATCCTTCAAGCCCCATTTGAGACCTTCAGGGCTGGGCCAACCACTCTGGGAATGTCCCTCATGGAGGAGAGTTTGATCAATCAATGAAACCTTTAATTCTCAGCCATTAATTCTTTCTCAATGCCATTTTCCCTGTACAATAATGAAGTTTGATGAGTTTTTTTCCTTTTTTTTTCAAATATTTTCTAAGTCATTTTACTAGAATAAATCACAGCTTTGTGTTCAGAAGCAGCAAATGAGATCCATTTCTTTTCCCAGATTCCACATCAGGCAGGATCACCCCTCTGAGGGGTGGGCACAGCCAAACCCATTTTTCTGAATCTGTTTCCCTATTTATTTTTTCAGGGAAATTTCAACCTTTTGTTTAACCCGAGCTATCACACTTTTCTATTTGATTTTTCACATCATTTGTAAGAACTGCTGAGACTGTTGGGTCAAGCCAGCTCTGCAGCCATGGACCTTGAGCATGATTTGTGCTGAATTATTCATTCTCAGAGACTCCTGCCTTTGCATCCCAGCCTGGAAAAGCATAAAGGAACCTGTAAAAGCCTGAAGGAACCTGGAAAAACCTGAAGGAACCTGGAAAAACCTGAAGGAACCTGGAAAACCCTGAAGGAAGCTAGAAAAAACTGAAAAAACCTGGAAAGGCCTGAAGGAACCTGAAAAAACCTGAAAGAACCCAGAAAAGCCTAAAGGAACTGGGAAAAAACCCTAAAGGAACCTGGAAAAGCCTGAAGGAACTCGGAAAAATCTGCAGGAACCTGGAAAAACCTGAAGGAACGTGGAAAAGCCTGAAGGAAGCACAAACTCTGCATCCCAAGAGAAAAGGAGGCCCAGAAGGGAATTTATTTCTCTCTACAATCACCTGAAGGGAAGTTGGGGTCAGTTTTTCCCCAGAAATCAGCGACAGGACAAGAGGAAATGACCTCAAGTTGTGCCAGGGGAAGTTTAGGTTGGATATGATGGATATGATGGAAAATTTCTCCACAGAAAGGGTTGTCCAAGCTGGCACAGCTTCCCAGGGGATTCAAAAGCCCTCTGGATTTGGTACTTCAGGGATCCCAGAGATCCTTCCCAACCTAACGAATTCTGTGATTCCATGAAAAAAGAATCCACTTTGCTTTCCCAAATTCCAAGGAAAAAGGAGGACTCTGCATCCCAGCTTGGCTCCCACCAGCGTGCCTGACCTTGCAGGCTACAAAATCCAAATTCCTTGGGAGTGTGTGGTGAATAAACTGCTCGAGGCTGCCACGGTGGTGGGGATGGGAGCAGGGATATTCATAGAGCATCAAGCTGTCATTCCCACAAAATGATGTTTTTTTAAACTAGAGGCGCTTCAGAAAGTGCCTTAAAACACAGCAATCTTGGAGGCAATTTTCTCATGTTATAACATCCCCAAGGAGAAGGGATGAGGGCTGTGCTAAAGGACAGAACAAAGGGCATTTGGAAAATCTGCAGTGCTGTAATCACCAACGTGGCCATTGCTGTTGGTAAAAGCTTGGAAAGAAAGGAACAGGAAACAAAGGAATGGGGAATTTTGGAGCTCCATGGATGTTTACTGCATTGAAGTGGGGAATTGGAGTGGGGAATTTAGGAGCTCCCCATTGGAGTGGGGAATTTTGGAGCTCCATGGACGTTTACTGCATTGAAACCTCCCCGTTTAACTCAGAGCTTTGGTTCAGTTGCTCTCAAGTTTTATTCATTTAAACAACCGTTTAACCAAAATAGGAGTGAAGATCATGAAGCACTGATGAAACTGGAGCCTGCCAAGTGGGAATTTTCTGGAGCCTGCCAAGTCCCATTTTCTCATGGAAACCACGTTGTAGTTGGCACCTGCCTGTCCTTACCCTCAGCAGGGCACAGACACTCCTGAACACCTCTGGACACCCCAAATCCCATTTTCCAGGGAGAGAAAAAAATTCCTATTTAGCCTTAAAATCTGCCCTCTGTTCTCCTAATCCCCACCTGATTTATGGGATTGTTGCTCCTGAAGCTCACCATGCAAATATTTCATTAAACTCCTATGAAGCTGAAACAGAAGAAGGAAGTGTTGTTCCTATTTCAGCTCCAGAACCAAATTTCTTGCTTTATAAGTGATTGAAAGTATCCATTTTAACAACACAATTATTGGTGATATAACTGGGGTTTATTATCTGTGGGTAGGATTTCAGCATCACTTTTAAAATTTATGCTTGTGCCTGGAAAATCTTCATCATTTCCTAATTAACATGCAGGATATTAAACAAATTTAAGCTTTGGAAGCTAATATTCTATGAAGGAGCAAGAGGAAAGAGTGTCCCACAAAATAGCAATCAATTATTTAATTTTTTTTCAATTACACCATTCATTTTAAGTAAAATAAATCTGGAAGATTCAATGGGAAATCAGAGAATATCCTGGAAAAATCATTTTAATAGAAGATGAAAGAAATTAAAACCATCTTTTAGCATTATTATTTTACTTGCAGCTTGTACTAATTACTCCAGCCAGTGCATTCAGTAATGCAACAATATCAGCAAAATCATTATAAATATTAATTTATTTTAAAGTTTTATCGACTCATATTACTTCTTGTCTCTCCTACACTGATTTTCGCATTTCTTAATTTAAAGTATTTTTAAATGCCATTAAGTCCCTCATTTAAAATATTTTTACATGCCATTAAATCCCTCATGAAAAAAAAAAAATAATGGTGGTAAAGCAAGGAGATTTCAAGGAAAAAACCCAAATATGTCCTGAGGGCTGTCTGGTCAGTGCTGCTGCTCCTCTTTATCTCACTCCAGCAAGGAAGAAACCCCTGGCACTGTAATTTTCCACACATTTTCTGTGTGTTCCCTGCAGCTCCAGCCTCATCCCCTGGCCCGGAGCAATCCTGGCTGTGACTGATACAGGAACACCCAGAATGGGAGGCAAACTCCTGGAAAACTCCAAATATTCCATGGATGAGGGTGGGAATAAATCACATGGAGCCCATTTTCTTCATACTGGAGAAAATCCCCATTGTTAATTCACATTTTTATCCAGTTTTACAGCCCTGTGTGTGACTCCCATGGGTCAGGAGCTCTCTTGCCAATCCCTTCATTGGTCAGTAACAAGTTGTTGTTCTGTATTTATTGGTCACTCCAACCCCAGTGTGTACCTGCTGAAAAGTTGTCTGTGAGAGAGAGTTTTCATTTTCCTAAGGGTGTACAAACAGTTTATAGTTTTCATTTTTCTCAGGGTGTACAAACAGTTTATCCAGGTGCTGGTTGTTTTTCCCCAGGAATGGATTGTTGTGTTAATGAACTGCTCACACCAGGATTGATTCCACATGGAACTTGCAAAATGCTGGATTTGACAAGGCCAGCCACTGATTCCTTGACTTTATTAAGCATTTTTTTATCATTTTTCTACCTTACTGCAGCAGACAAGGATCTCATGAGGTTTGTTTGCTCTACAAAACCCCTCTGGAGATGTCCTGAGGCCTTCAAAGGATGTTCTGCAGCATCCACAGCCACTCCCTTCAGGGTTCTCACACCTTTCCCCCTTCCCTTTCCTCCCAAAACAGCCCAAATTTAAGGTGAAAATACAGAAATTGTTTGAGCACATAAATGTGCATGAAGTTTTCCAACGCTCAAAATCAAAAACTTTAAATTGAAATAATTAACTATTTTGTGGGACACACTTTTCTCTTGCTCCTTCATGAAATTTCAGCTTTAAAAGATTAAATTTGTTTCAGATCCTGCGTGTTAATTAGAAAATTATGAAGATGGTTCATGGATTTCTCCCCCTTTTTTAAAAGTTCTTAATCACTGAACATTAATTCATTTAAAATTTCAGCAATAACAGATCCATTTCCCAAAGTTTGGAGGAAGTTAATGGTTTTTATTTTAGTGGATCCAGGTACATAATACATCTGGGAGCAGTTAATCCAATTGTCTTCCCCTCCAAGGTTTGATATTCCCCAAATATTTTGGGAGATGTGGAATAACGAGCAGTGAGCTGCACACACAACCACCAACCTCATCCCATCACAATTCCCTTCCCAGAAAACCACAAAATCTCCTGGTAGGACTCAGCAAAAGAGCAGAATTTGATGCTTTTTGGGATATTTACTCCAAATGTTGTTAAAGGAGCTGATCCTTCCAAACTGAAATATTTTAGTCCAACACAAAAGTTGCATTAATTATTTGTACCACCCCCAAAAAGGCCATTTCCAACTGCTCAGAGAAGTGGGAGCAGGAATTTGGCACACCAGGAATGTGCAACCTTTCCCAGCTGAAACATCAAGCTGAATTTACCACTGGCAACTCCTATAAACAAAATAATTTCATATAGGGAATAAAACGTTGCAGCAGAACAAAATAAAACTGGAGCTCGACCCAATTTCACGTTCCCTCGGTGAAGTTTAGAGGGTACAAAACAAAGAAAGTTCTTTTAAGCAGAAAAAATAACGCAGAAAGTTAACAGGGAAACATTTAAATGAAAGTGGAATTAAATGGGAGATTTGGAGCTATGCAAAAAAGCAGCTCAGCTCTTCAGGGTAATGGTGAAACATTGTCCCTCCAGGTGCTCTTAAAGGAAAAAAGGCAGTAATGGGGCCATGAATCACCCACTAAAATATCCCAGCTCCAGAGCAGGGACAGCAGGGATGGAAAAGCAGCCAAATTCCAAAATCTCAATCATGCACTGGCTTTGTAGTCATTAAATTTTAATGGTTTATTATTTATTAAATTTAGGGGTGGGAAACACAGGTAGCATTTCATCAAAGAAACAACTTTAGGATGTTTTGCTGTCTTTACTGTGCCCCCCAAAAGGCAAAATTCTGGAAGGAGGGAAGGGGAAAGGAAAGGGAAAAGGGAAAAGAGAAAAGGGGAAAAGTGAAAAAGGGAAAAAGGAAAGGGAAAAGGAAAAGGATCATAAACAAATTCATTTGACATATCTACCAAACTGGGCCCAAAAACAAATAGTCTTCAAAGTTTGACTGAAATCCATTCAGAAGAGGAAAAACCTACCAGAGCAGGTGCCTCGGTTTCTTTGCTGTTCTTTGGAGTTCAAAATGTGAGAAGCTGAATAAGCAGAACAAAAAATAAATAGTTAGTGAAATGCAGGAGGAAATGTGGTCAGCAGATCACTAAAGCAGCATTATTCACCTGGACTTTGGCTATTTAGCTCAGTTAAATTCATGATCCATAAAATAGAGAGCAATAAAATCCATTTTTTTGTTGTTGTTGCAGTGTCGAATTAAAGTATCACTAATGCTTGAGAAAACATTGCTCTCAGCCAGGCGCTGTTGTGGGCTGTTTAATCAGGAAGCTGAGCAATTGCAGGTTGTTATTTCCCCTTGACAAGTTTCAACCCAAGCCTCTCTCAATGCCCTGCTACCTTAAAGGCTCCCCTGAGTGCAGGAGGCCGAGCTCCAGCACCAAGACACAGCTCCAAACTATCACACCACAAATTTGCAGGGTATTAAGCAAAGTTTTTTTGGTTTTGAGCCCAAAAATGGGGCTGCAGACGATGAAGGCAATCCCTGCACCATTCCTGCCCTCCTGGACTGGGACATGGGCACACATCCCTGGGGAGCTCCGAGCTGAGCGTGGTGTGTGGGCAGGAGAAGCAGCAGGACGGGGACCCTGGTGTCCCCCTGTGCCCTCCTGCTCCTGTGGGACAGGGACCAGGGCTGGCCTTGGCTGGGACAAGGGTTGGGCTCAGTCCTGGAGGGCTTTTCTGACCCAAAGCACTCCATGGGTGCTGCTCCTCAGCCCCTCTGAGCTTCCTCAGGTTCTGAGCTTGGCTCTGCAGTCAGGTCTGGAATTGCTTTCCAGGACATTCTGTGCTGACATTTCTGATGTTGTTTCTCCCATCCTACCCCATTATCCAGAAAATGCTGGAGATTCCCAGTGGGAGCCTTCACCTGTGCCACTGGAGCTGCTGGAGAGGAGATCCCACTGTGGCCAGACGCAGGGATTTAAACTCTGAGGGGATTTATGGTGGATGTTGGGGTGAAATTCCTCCCTAGAGGATGGGGAGGGCTGGGATGGAATTCCCAGAGCAGCTGTGGCTGCCCCTGGATCCCTGGAGGTGTCCAAGGCCAGGTTGGACAGGGCTTGGAGCAGCCTGGGACAGTGGAAGTTGTCCCTGCCCATCCAGGGATGGAAAGGGATGAGCTTTAAGGTCACTTCCCAGCCAAAATCATTCTGTGATTCCATGAACCTTTCAACATGTAAAAACCTCACCCAAAAAAAAATCCCCAAATCTCTCTAATCTCCACTGCTCAATGCCTCTTTAAAAATCACCGATCACTGTGTGATCTGGAAATGCAGGTCTTTAATAAAGGCCTAATTCCTCCCAATAAATATCCTTTAAATCTGATTTTGGCCTCCTGCCTTTCCATCTCCAAAGCTGCTCCTGTAGCTCCATTAACCCCCGGGCTCATTTCTGCATTAACTCCAGCGATTCTCTGAGCTGGCTCAGGCCTTTCCTGAGAGCCCCCTGTGGAGCCCAAATGGAAGGAAACTCCTCATCCCCGAGAGCTGAATTGCAAATGAGGAAGATTTAGGCACAGCCAGGCCACGTGAAGTGCCTTTGAACTACAGGTGTCTGACAAGAGCTCTTTTGCTTTTCCTCCCACAGCTCCAAAGTCAAAATTCATCCATTTCCTCCCCCAGTAAAATTTACCTGACTGCCTCAGTCCTGGAGCTTTGGGAAGTGCTCCCATTTTCAGGCTGGGAAGGGTTTCCAAAGCAAGTATCTGGGAAAAAATATAAATAAAAATCAGTTTTTACCCAGCCTCTCCAACAGAACTTTGTTATAGCAACAATTCCAGCACGTACAGGAGCAGTTTGGTGCTGATGAGGTTCTGCTGTTTGCTCTCCATGGGAGCAGCTCTCTGAGGGGCTGATGGTGATTCCACACCCAGAGGGCAAATCCAGGGCTCAGCTTCCTTTGGGAGTGGTTTGTGGCTTCTTGTTGGGTGTTAAAAAGGGAAAAAGGATTGCAGGAACTTTTATAATTCTTCTAAAAATTTGGGTCATCTTCCTTCATAATGGAAACCACGAGGGGAAAACCACAGAACTCAGAGCAGGTATTTTGGAACAGCATTTGAGAAAAATGCCTGTTATTAGGAAAGGAGGTGAACCTTGATGTGGTTTCACCACTTTTTAAAACAAATTCAATTTCTGCCTGCCGGCCCCAAGCTGGCCCTGAGTTCTCCACATTTTTGTATTGGAAATTCCCTCTCTGGAGTCATTCCAGCCCCACCTGGATGTGCTCCTGTGTAAGATGCTCTGGATGCAGAGGGATTGGAGCAGAGGATCTCCAGAGGCCAATTCCAACTCAAACTCTTCTGTGATTCCATGGAATTGGATTAAACCAGCATTCCTCACTCCCAGATCCATCAGCTGCCAGCCTGGAATGAAACCTTTAAGGTCCCTTTCCCTGGGATCCCACAAAAATTCATTATCTCATTAATAACACAAACAGGAAATATTCAGAGCACAACTACAACCAAAATATGTTAATTTTGTCCCTTAAGTTGCAGCTGGATTTAGAAACTTGATGTTTCCCATCAGAATCTTGATGGATTCTACTGGTGGAAGAAACTTTGCATCCACCAAATGAGAAACTTTAGTGGCACAGAGGTTCCATAAATAAATATTACCCTGGTCACCAGCTAGGAACAGCCTGTTAGCTTTAATGCCTACCTGGCCCTTTACTGAAAACCACAGTAAAACAGGCAAAAATATCATTAAAATAAATACTTTCAGAATGAATAAAAAATGACTCAGCCACTTCAGAATCCCAATGAGGACAAATGACCTGTAAGTGTCATCTGCTGGCTGATAAAAGCAATTGAGCCAAAGTCAACGGAGCAAAGTGAGATGTAATTTAGTTTTAGCAATTTTAGCATTCCTAGGCCATCACAGCAGCAAGGAAAACGCACAAATAAGGCTGTCATATCTCAAAAGCCAAAGAAATTAATTAATGAGTCCTTAAAAGACATCTTGAGATCATTTTTAAAGGATTTCTTATCATTAAATCCACTTAAATGGAAATGAAACAGCAAAGCCATGAAAGTGGATAAACTTCAAAATATTTAATCCAGATATCATTTCAAAATGAATCTAAAACTTACCACAAATGTCCTGAACAATAAAGCAAAAATTCACTCTGGAAAATCCCTGTGAATCAGATAAATTCTGAGATTTCTACCTTTTAGTATAAGGAAAGAGAATTTCAGTCATTTCAGGCAAGCTTCCCTGTCCCAAAATCCCAAAGGAACCCAACATTTCCCATAAATTTCTCCTTTTAAGCATAAGATTTAAGGACTTTACTACAGCTCAGCACAGGAGCCATCACTATGTGAATTCCCAGTTTGGATCATATTTTAAATAACATTTGGAACATATTTAAATAACATTTTGTTCAGAGGGATTCAGACACAGAATTCCTGATGAGCTCATCCACAGACCCCAGGGATGCTGGATCAGCTCATCCCAGCAGGAACTACTTCAGGTGCTCAGCCCATCCTTACCCAGAGCTCCCTGAGTGCTGGCACTTCGATGGTTTACAGGACAACGTTTTATTAGATGAGAGCTGCAAGAGCTGCGAAATCATTTCCCTTTTTTTTTCTTTTTTTTTTTTTAATTTATTTTCCTCCTTGAATATTGAAGGAAATGTTAAATAACCAAGGAACCCTGTGGGCAGTGGAGCCCTGCCCTGACAGATGAACCCATCAAGGGGAAAGTTTGCTTTAATGAACAAGAAGAGATTTTCAGGATAATTTCTAGGATAATTCAGGTATTTAAGAGGCAGCACCTCTGCTGAAGTGTTTTCCAACAGGGTTTGGAAATGAGAGAGTCAGAGCTCCTGGTCCTGCACACCAACACTGCAGGAAGAGGCATTTGCTGTTTCCCAGCTCCCATTTAGCTCCAGCATATGTTCAGGTATTCCCTGTTGTGTTTTTACAGCCACAAACAGTAAACTACCCAAAGCCCCGAGGAGCAGAGGAACAGCCTGTGGGCTGTGTTTCATCCCAGAAATCACAGGGAACATAAATTAGTGAAGTCATCTGTACCATTTATCCCCCTAATTGGGCTTCCCAAAAGGAACCATTTTCCCTTTCCTCCCTTTAAGCTCCCAGAGCACCTCCTGGGTTTGGATGCAGACACATCATCCCTTAAAGAGGAACAATAAACCCCATAAATCAGATCTGCACTAAAATGTCAGCAATTAAACCCTGGTGCAAACCTGATCATTAATGGTTCGTCCTTTCAGGCTGAGGAGCCAACATCTCCACTCCCAAATTCCCATTTGGATATTCAGAATAAACCATGGTTTTGCAAATCCCCTTGCATCCTTCCCTGGCACTTTGAGTGCAGCCTCAGACCTTGCTGGGGTTGTGCAGGCTTGGCTCAGGATCCCAAAAAAACCACCAAGAGCTCTTGGAATCCCTTCCCTGAGCATCTGTCAACGGGAAGGAAAAGCCTTTGCCATCATCTGTCAAAATTGCCCAGCCCAGCCTCTCCCAGGTCCCTCCAGCAGCAAATGATCCCAGGAAAATGCTGGGATCAGAACTGGGATCAGAAAATGCTGGGATCAGAATTGGGATCAAAAAATGCTGAGATCAGAAAATGCTGGGATCAGAATTGGGATCAGAAAATGCTGGGATCAGAATTGGGATCAGAAAATGCTGGGATCAGAATTGGGATCAGAAAATGCTGGGATCAGAATTGGGATCAAAATTGGGATGAGAAAATGCTGGGACCTGCAGAATTATCCCATGGCAGCTCAGAGGCTGCACTGAGACATTCTGCAAAGTATAAAGATTTTTATTTAGTATTTTTTTTATTTCTGCCAATGCAGAAGGAGGCCCACAGAGGTCTGTGAGTTTGTTTAAGCACCACTGCTTTTGCAATAAAGCTTTAATAGGCCCCATACCCCAGCTCTGACAAGGCAGACTTGGATTATTTGGAGCTGAGTGGTTTCTTTGTTCTCTCCTAGTAAGAGGTGTCACAGCCATCACAGCCTGGCTTGCATTAAACAGGGGAAAATTTGCACTTTTTATTCAGCTATTTAGAAAGATTTTTGATGGATGGAGGATTGGGGATGAAATAGAAAGAACAGTAAAATAAAAATAAGAGATAAGCCAGTAATTAAGACAGATACAAAAGAGGATTTCTTTACAGAAGTTGTTGAAAATGTATCTCTACACCAACCATAAAGTGGTTTTAAAATGACCAGGAGGAGGGATCTGAAAATACAATTGCATAAATTCCTTTTTCTCAATAATTAAGAAACCTGTTCAAATAGGTGAAATAGGATCCTGTTCTTCTCTCATTTTGAACAAAATAAATAATTCCAAAGGACACCCAGAAGAAGCAAATTCACCCTAGGAGGTAACAGTGAGTAAGTCAGAGGAGCATGAGCAGGGCTGGACATTTCATCAAACAAAAAGCTGCCAATTTGGGAGGTATGGCCTCAAAACTCTGGAACTCCAGGCACTCACAACCACTGCAAAGTGAAGCTTTGTTCAATGGAAATTTGTAGAATTTAAACCACTAAAACTGGGGTTTGACAGCCTAGGAGCCAAGGGGGAACCCATGGCCCCCAGAACAAAATTAAAACAAAACTGAAAAATGGGCACAAAAGTTAAAAACAACCTCAGAAAAAAGATGTCATCCCTGGAAATGCCATTTTCCCCTGAATATTCAGGAAGCCACCTCACGGTCACGGGAGCTGTATCAGATCCAGCCCAAGAGGCTGCAATCAGAATTATTTTTACATGGAATAAGTTTCTCCTTTGATATTTTTGAGGAGCACTGATAAAACACTTCAAAGACCACAGGCTGTCATGCTTACCCTCCCTCCTCAACACCAGCAGTGTTCCAAGAGCTGGAGAAGGGCAGGAAAGTCCAATTTTTTAATTTTTATTTTTAATTTTATTTTTATTTTAATATTTTTAGCTGTCACTTCTATCTCTGCCTGGGATTAAGAAAATTTCTCCTTCTTCTTAGAAAAATGAAAGTAGCAGAACTAAAACTGCAGGATCAACAATCAACGCCAGCTCAGGGAATATTACAGAGAGAATCCATTTCCCAGAGGGATTAACAACTGCAAAAAGCAGGAATCAATATTGACAGAGCCAAATTATCCAGATGCATGCATTTGCTGCTCCTGCAGAAAAATTTTAAAACTTAATTAATACAATTCCTCGTTACCAACTGTCTGTTGTGGATGGGCATCTAACTTCTTCAAGAAATGAATTTGAATGTGGCTTTTCCAAGCTTTAAAATTTTATTTTCAAGGATATTGTGGAAGATTTAGAAAATTATTTTGAAATTTGATTTTGTGTTTCTGAATGTATCAACAATCTTCATGGACTGGAAAATCAAAAAAGTCAAATTTATTAAAATCAAGAAACACTTATTTTAAAAACAACAGATTCAAATCTTAAAGTCAAAAAACAAAAATCACAATATTTCCATTTTTGTCACAATCAGGCCTCTCAACTAGAAAGAGGTTTATGTTCCAGGATAATCTTAATTTAAGGATTTTCCTACCACTTTTTCCCTCACAAACGACTTTAAAAGTACTGGGGAATTTATGGGTTGTTGATTGCACTTCTATTTACCTGAGGATGGTGATGCTTCCCAATTTAAAGAGCAAATTAACTACAGAGGAACAAAGTTTGCACCTAAATTAACTAAATTTTGTTCCCCAGATTTTTTTGCTCCTATTTAATAATAGCTAGATTGTATCATTACTAAATTAAAGCCAAGCCAAATTACTTCTCCAATCCTTGCTCCAGGAATTAATATTTTTTGCCTTCCAGGAGCACTAAAATACAGAAAGTGCTTGAAATTAAAGCTTTTTTAAAGTGCTCTTTACCTACTTCTAATTAAAACCATTCATCCTTGGAATAACTTTTGGGTTTTCTTGGGTTTGGGGGGGGCTATTTTGGTTATTATTCTAATAAACATTCCAGACTAAGCCTAATTATGGAATTTTTAGCAAGCCAGGGCCTTATTTTCCTGGGATGAACCCTGAATATTTATAGGATTGTGGAGTGGTTTGGGTGGGAAGGGACCTGAAATCCCATCCCATCTCATCCCTGCCATGGCAGGGACATCTTCAACTGTCCCCAGTGCCCAGCCTGGCCTCGGGCACTGCCAGGGATCCAGGGGCAGCCACAGCAAATCTGGGAATCCCATCCCAACCCTGCCCACCCTCACAGCCAGGAATTCCCTCCACAATACACTGATAATCATAATTCTTACGTAATTACATAATTATACACCACAGAGTGTAACAATATGTAAATTTCACACCAGGCCAGGCAGAGAGAAGAAGAACAACTTTAAGAGAAACCAAATTCCACCAGGCCGGACCCTCCCAACTCCATTCCACGAGAATGTGGTGGTGACTGGTGAGTTAAATATGGATTTAACTGCAAAACTCAAACCCCACAGTTTGCACCTGTGTCAAAACAGCCTGGAAGGCACAGCCCCGTGGGTTAAATGCCAATAAAACCTGTTGGAAGTGTGCCCACACAGGCTGAGTGCCATCACCGTGTGCAGGGAGAGCTCCAAAGGCAGGGAAGCCCTTGGTGGAAACCCTCAATTGAAAACAAACAATATTACTCACCAAATTATCATCTGCTTGGGAAGCTGCAGCCATTAATTGCTGCTGTGGCTTTGTGGGTTTAGGGTTTTTAAACACAGCACCGGAGTGCTTAAAGATCCTCCTGATTAAATAATTCAAAATGTTTGCACTATATAACATGTTTGAAGGGGAGAGAAAATTCTGCTAAACACTTTGAATTCACGAGCAAGCGCCTCATTAACATGCCCTGAAATCAAATATTTATTACCTTCTCCACTGTAATGAGCTCATTTAAGACAAATGTGAGAAAACCCCGTCCTGTATTAAAGTTGGCAATGTTTTATTTATGGGCACTCTAATATTCACTTTAGGCCACACCAAAATATAAACACGTAATTAATATTTCATTAACGAGAAAACAAAATCTATTTCTCCAGCTTGTGCAGGCTCAGAAGAGGACAAAGCAGGTTTTGTGTGTGTGATGCTGCACCCACGTTGCTCTGAGCTGGGAACAATTGATAATCAGTTATTAAAGTTATCTTTTTCCTTCCCTGAAAGGAGCAATGGGTGTTCCAGTGCCTGAACACCCTCTGGGGGAAGAATCTTTCCCTGATATCCAACCTAAAGCTCCCCTGGCCCAGCTCCAGCTGTTCCAGAGGAGAATTCAGTGTTGGGAAGCTGCAGATGCCAACGAGTTTCCCCCTTGGAACTAAACATTCCAAGTGCCCTCAGCTGCTCCTCATCCTGCTTCCCCTCAAGACCCTTGGCCATGTTCACTGACCTCCTCTGGACACTCTCTAACAGCTGAATCTCTCTTTATTCCATTGAAGTGCCCCAAAACTGCTCACAAGATTCCAGGTGAGGTCACCCCAGTGCTCCCCTATCCATGGCTCTCCTCCAGATCAAACCTTGGATTTGCTCTTTCCCACATGGAGAGATGGGAGTGGGTTTGGGGCAGAGGTCTGAGCTGCAGGGATCATCACACATCAGGCAATATTTCCCAAACTGGGCAAAGTTTGGGATGCCAAAAGTTATTCCCAAAAATATCATCCCAAATTCACACATGGGATGTTCACACATCCCAAATTCCTGCAGTTTTCCTACACTGATTTTTCCTTCCAGCAGCAATCTCAGTAACTCCTCGCTCTGTACAATGGCCAGATAAACACTCACCACCACTTATCTCCCCAGAATTGCTGGGTAATGCATTCATGAACAGGAAACCTCATGTAAATGCAAATGTTTCACCCCTCTCCTCCCCAGGATGTTGCCAGCAGCAGAGTTTGGGGTCAAGGAGCCTTTTCCCATTATTCCACCAGTCTTGGCAGGTGCATCTCAAACAGGGAGAATAAAATCCTCTCAGCTGCTGGGGTGTGATCCAAGCCCCTCAGGAACAAGCTGTGATCCTGGAGCTGACTGCAATGAGCTCCTGCTGGGCATCCCAGCATCAATTAAACCCCGAGTGCCCTCAGAGCCACTGAGTGAGGAGCAGTGCCAAGCCCTGAGGTGCCCCCTCCATCCCAGGCTGCTGGAACCCTGCAACAGCAAAAACTCTGAGTGGGAGGGTTGCTGAAGGAATTTCTGAGTTGGTTTAGATGATGTGATTTGTTTTTTCTTATTTTTTATGTAGGTAGGAATCATATCTTCACTGCACGGTTCAGAAGGTCTTAAGACTTTTAGCTATACCATTTTTTTTAAGGATTTATTAACTAATTAAGTACTGTCAATAAGGATATTTATGGTTTTGGCTTAATCTTTAAATATTTTAAGTGTCTCTCATTGCTGTTTTTTTGGGGTCCAATCTCAGGGCTGCCCTTTTCCATCATAAGTGGAATAAATAAACATTGGAAGATTTGCCATGGCAGGGCAATATCCACTGTCTCAGGCTGCTCCGAGCCCTGTCCAGCCTGGCCTTGGGCACCTCCAGGGATCCAGGGGCAGCCACAGATGCTCTGGGAATCCCATCCCAGCCCCTTCCCACCCTCCAGGGAGGAATTTCACCCCAACATCCACCATAAATCCCCTCAGAGTTTAAATCCCTGCGTCTGGCCACAGTGGGATCTCCTCTCCAGCTGCTCCAGGGGCACAGGGGAAGGTTCCCACTGGGAATCTCCAGCATTTTTCTGGATAATGGGGGAGCATGGGGGAAACAACAGCAGAAATGTCAGCACAGAATGTCCTGGAAAGCAATTCCAGACCTGACTGCAGAGCCAAGCTCAGAACCTGAGGCAGCTCAGAGGGGCTGAGGAGCAGCACCCATGGAGTGCTTTGGGTCAGAAAAGCCCTCCAGGACTGAGCCCAACCCTTGTCCCAGCCAAGGCCAGCCCTGGTCCCTGTCCCACAGGAGCAGGAGGGCACAGGGGGACACCAGGGTCCCCGTCCTGCTGCTTCTCCTGCCCACACACCACGCTCAGCTCGGAGCTCCCCAGGGATGTGTGCCCATGTCCCAGTCCTGGAGGGCAGGAATGGTGCAGGGATTGCCTTCATCGTCAGCAGTCCCATTTTTGGGCTCAAAACCAAAAATCTTTGCTTAAAACCCTGGAAATACACAAAATTCTCTGTGTATTCCTTCCCAATATTCCACCTAACCCTGCCCTCTCTCCATGGGAACCCATTCCCCCTGCATGGAAATCTGAATATCCCTTACACACAAGCAGGAATCTTGCTGTGATTCCCAGATTTCTCCAGAAATGGTTGCATCTTCCATTCCTAAAAATGTGAATCTGCTCTTTGACCCAACCAGGGCACAGCTTTTCAGCAAGACAAAACCCTGCAGCACCATTAAAGCAAAATGTCAGAATCCTGCCCATCACTCACTTGGTGTAGGTGCAGGTAAAGGGGGGAAAAATATGGAGAAAAAAATCCTATAGACAGTTTGGACAGGATAAAAGCCTCTTGGCTTGGGAAATAAATGTCTGTGCTTCACCTCAATGCTTATTTCTGATAGATGTCCCAGCTTTGCCCCCACAGCATCCAGGGCAGGGCCATTATCCCCTGACAGGCTCCCATTCCATTGGCATTATCTTAGCAGGCACAATCTGATCCTTCTGAAAAAACCAAAATGCACAATTTTCCCATGAACATGACAAATACATGACAAAAGCACCACCCCCAGAGCAGCCCAGGGTGCAGTTTAACAATTCCAGTGTACAAATCTCACAAAACAGGGTGTAATTAGCTGCAATATTTTTGATGAGGTTCTCGCACACAAACAAGCGCCGCCACAATTCTTTGAAATGGATTTTTTCCCCCTCAGGTTCCTCAAATCAAACCAGTGGCTTTACACCAATTATATTAACATAATGGTTTTTAATCACAATTATGCATAATCACAGAGTTTCTTATTGCCTGGGAAAACATTTAGCACAGGTCTGCATCAGCTTTTGGCAAGAGAGGAAGGAAATGCATTTAGTGTAGCAAATGCAGCTAAAAATGCAATTTTATGCATGAATCAGTCCAACAGGATGCATGGTTTGGTGATCAGGCATGGTTTTAAGCTGGAGGGAAAAAAAAAAAACAACATTTAAAACCCAATGAAAAATTCAGTGTCCTTCAGGGTACGTTTGACCATGGAACAATCTTCCAGAGGAGAGCTGGCAATTCAAGCTCTAAGGTCCTGAGAAAACCCTGGGAAGGATCTCTCTCAGCAAGTTCTAAGCAAGGTATTTATTATTATGATTGTCCCTTTTTATTCTAACATCAAGCCTTTGGTGTTATATATATATATTATCTATTTATATATATAAATATATATATTTTATATATATATTATATTCTTTATATTCTAACACCAAGCCATTGTTCCAAATAGAACAAAAGTGCCCTTTTGACCTAAAAAAATATAAGGAGGTGGGGAGGAAGCTAAAAATTCCATAAAGTCCTCTAAACCCTCAGATGTGGCCGCAGAATTATATAAAAAGTTCATAAATAGGAAAAAATATTAAATCCTTAAACTAATTAGAGAAGTGCCCTGCAGTTCATCTCCATCTCAACACCCTCCACGCTGCCTCTTTCATCCTCTGCTAATTCTCCTCACAAGCTCTCAAGGTCTTTCTTCAAAAGCTGACGGGGTCTGTTCAATTCTTTGAGCTCAGTTTTGTTCAGGAAGGTGTGAATTAAAATCAAAAGCCACCAGGTAAGCAGGTTGCACATTGCCACACCTGCTGGAGCTGCTGGGATAACCCTCAAATTCATTCCTGAGTCTGCATCCAAATCCAGCTGGAGCCATCAAATCCATCAGATACACAAGCTGGAGAGTTCCTCTGACTTTAATTGTGGATTTTGGAAGACAAAAATCCCTCTTTTCTGTCACAGCAAACATCCCCTGTGGTGGTGTCCACAGGGGTCTGGGGGTGAGGGAAGAGACGAGGATCTGCCTCCATGTTTCAGAAGGCTGATTCATTATTTTATGATATATATTACATTAAAACTATACTAAAAGAATAGAAGAAAGGATTTCATCAGAAGGCTGGCTAAGAATAGAAAAGGAATGATAACAAAGGCTTGTAACTGAGACAGTCCAGACAGCTGGGCTGTGATTGGCCATTAATTAGAAACAACCCCATGAGACCAATCCCAGATGCACCTGTTGCATTCCACAGCAGCAGATAACCATTGTTTACATTTTGTTCCTGAGGCCTCTCAGCTTCTCAGGAGGAAAAATCCTAAGGAAAGGATTTTTCATAAAATATCATGGCTATATTCCCCCTGTGGAGAAGGCTGAGGGTCACAACCCAAGGGTGTTGAGTGAAGGACAGCCACAAGCAACCCCAAATCCATCTGGTCCCTGCCCTGGAAAGAATCTCTAATTCCTGCCCCATCAAAATACACCAGAACCAAAGCAGGGCAGCCTCCAAGTCCAAAACCAGGAAAACCCTGGTTTTCCTCAGGAAAGAGTGAGGAATACAACAGCAAAACTGGGATTGGGAACAGAGCATCCAAACCACACACAAGGGGTGCAAAGAGCTGACAGAGGACCCTGAAACTCAAACTGAGCAGGAAAAGCACTTTGAATCCCTTAAAAATCCCCTTTTATTTCCCTTAGAAACCTTTGGAGACCCACACAGCGACATCTTCCAGCCTTCAACAAGGGACCACCATCTGTGGGTCTTCTGCTGAGCCATATTTCCTTATGTAAGAGGCAGAGCCACATTCAAATTTAATCAGAGCGAGAGCAAATCAAGCAACAAAGCAAATAAAGCTGCAGCAGCTTCTGTGGAAATAGCCCATCCTGCCCATTTTTGACTGTAGCAATGTAAAGAGTTATTTCAGGTTAATTCCATTTGCTCTTCCGAGACTGCGAATCACAAACTCTCTCCCCATTTTTGTACTTTATCATCGTTTTGCTGCTCTTAAAATGACAGCAGTAATCCTTTCAATGTAATTAGTTACTGTTCAGAAAGAGCAGCCATAAAAACGTTGCTTTGCAAGAATTTCAATCAGAACACCAAAATAATAAGAAATATTTTAGAAGAGTCGCTTTGGATGTCAGGCCTCATTCAGAAATTGTTTTGAAAAATTCTGTTTGCTCACGTAGATTCAATAAAACCTTTCTGTTTATTGTTTTAGCATAATGTCTGTGAAAGAAAAGTGGAATTTAACATTCAACCACCACAAAGGAGAACCCAACCTGCTCCTTTCTTCAAGGAGGAGTTTAGGTCTCACACCAAAATATTTTTAAGTCAAGCAAAATAAAACCAACTCTTCTTTTATCCAATCCCTTTAAAAAGTTCTGTTTATCAAACTCTCACCCTCATTGCTCAGAGCAGCTGTGGCTGCCCCTGGATCCCTGGAATGTCCAGGGCCAGGTTGGACATTGGGCCTTGGAGCAGCCTGGGGTGGTGGAGGTGGAACTGGATGAGCTTTAGACTCCCTTCAAACCAAAACCATTCCATAATTCCATGTTTCCCCAAACATTTTGCTGGGGGATATTTTAACTTAAATTAATGCAATGCTTTGACAGAACTTGATGAGCTTTCACATCCCTTCCAACCCAAACCAGTCCATGGTTCCTCAAACATTTTACTGGATTATTCCTGACTGGAGGTGTGGCTATCAGGCATCCCAGGACTAACTCCTGGATTCCAAGGCTACATCTGGAAGGGAACTGACCACACTTTATGGGATAAAGATGAGTTTTCCCACCTCCTTTCCATCCTGAAGGCACATTCCCATTTTCTGGTCCCTCTGGGGAATCCCTGGAAAGCAACACAAAGGATATTGCCAGATGTGACTGGCCATCAACTCTCATTCCTGAAACATAAAATTCCAAAGTCTGCAAAATCTGGGTTTATTCTAACCTAAATAAAAAGGTTTTATTAAAGGCATTTTTTTTGGTTTTTATTTTCTACATTCTGGTGCATGATCACAGAATGTGGGTTCAGAAATTCAACATTTATTGACAGAAGAGTAAATTCTACCTTCAGCCACAAATTAAGAGCAGGGGAAACCCAAACTGAGCCTCTGAGAAGAGTAATTTATTTTATTGCTGAATTTTCCCTTTGTCCCTGGATTTCTTTTTCCCTGAATCCCTGTTTTGCTTCCCTTGGAAACAGCTCCAACATTCCCATCTCTGGCAGGCAGAGATGTTCATTGCCAGCACCCTCTCTCCCAAATTTCCAACTTTTGGTAGAGATGCAACCATCAGAACAACTGTCCCCATCGTCACTGGAAAGTGACATTAAAGACAAAATTGTGCTTCAAAAGCACTTCAAACCTTGGCCATATGTTTATAAATTTGGGGTTGCAAAATCTCCTTGAGCAGCACAAAAAAGCTGCAGAATTTCAGAGCTGTTTCAGCTGGAAATGTGTCTCAGCACTCAGAACCTGCTTACATACAGCTCTGATTTTGTGTTTATTTAGACAAAAAAAAAAATCTAATTTTCTCATTAGCACTGGGAGAAATGTAGAGCAAACTGGATGCTGCCTAGGCAGTATTTAGATTATTGCAAGTTTACAGGATTAATTTGGGAATTTTTTCCCTCAGGAAAGGCTCTTGAAGAAATGAAACCTCCAATTTGCCACAAGGTTCATCACAATGCCTTCATAATAAAAAGCTCCTTTTATTCCTCTGCTTAATAAAATCCAGCTATGAAATATATATAATTCCACCAAACTTGTAGCAGGTATTAATTATCTAGTGGACAAAATTAAAGGAAAAAAATAAAAAACACTTGAAGAAATAAATAATAATCCCTAATCCAAAAGTCTTCAGTAAAATAAGACCCACAGGGATTTTAAATTCAGTGTTAATTCAAATATTATCACAGCACATTTCTGTTGACATAAATTCAGTAGTTAATATTTTTCTCATTAAAAGTGGCCAAATCAAAATTTCCAAATTTGGCCACTTTTAATGAGAAAAAAAGAAGCATCTGGATGCTGGGAGTATTTAAAAAAGGGTGGAAGCAGACTGAAAGTTGTTTTGGTGGATAATGGATGCACACAAGACACAACATTTAAAATAATCAAGCAGAGATTTCCTCTTTCTCCACTCTGCTGGAATTATCTTTGCTATTTTTTTTTTTCTACTCCCTGTACTAAAACCCTTTTTTGCCAGGCTACAAATGAATTTTTAAGTCACTTTTCTGTAACATTCAAGCCTTTCTAGAAGACTTTAAAAAGCTTTTTATTTGGTGTCAAACTCCACCAGAACATTTTGTGTTCATCACTGGACAGGAGAGGAACCAGATCAGGATTGAAAACCAAGAGCACATGGAGAGAGAAGTGCTCATTGTTCATCTATATTCCAAACACCAGAATTTGGAAAGTTGAGACATTTAGAACTCACTCAGCAGCATCTTCCATGACCAGAAATAGAAATTTTTGGTGGAGGAAGAGTTAATCAGCTCAAAGTGATGCCACAACTGCAGGGCTCTGTGTCACATTCAGGAGATGCAGTGAAATTCAGAGGTGCAGGTTCCCACCAAATCCATCAGCTGAGAGAGCAGTGGATTCTCTGATGTCATTTCAGAACCTAAAACATCTCAAAATTAAGATTTGAACATTGGAAGAAAACCTTCCCCCTTTGAGCTAGTCCTTGCAGGGTCATTAAATGGATTATCACAGGTGACATTAAAGTGCTAAACTCAATTAAGGCCTATAAAAGATGTAGAGAAATCAGGTGGATTAATAACCTTGGAGAAGCAGGAACCCCCAAAAGGTGACAGAGTGCTGAAATAAAGGGAATTGGAAAAATTAAATCTCATTCTTAAAAAATAAAAAAAATCAAAATTCATTATCAAAACATCCACCAAGCCATGTGTGTTCTCCTTGAGGTTCAGAGTCTGAAAGGGGAAGAGCAGCTTTATTTGGAGTAACAGTTCCACCAAATCCCATTTGTGTCCAGTGAACGGTGGGGATGCAGCAGAGCTCAGCACAGGAGGGAAAGAGAAAGCAGAGCACTGCACCCCAGTCGCTGTCTCTCACCTTTCACCATGTCCAATTTTCCTCCCTCTGCTTTGAGATTTGACATCTGCAGTGGCAGCAGCTCAGGGTGGCAGAGCCTTGTCAGGCCACACATCACTTGTCTTACATAAACCTCATCAAGGCACACCTTAAAATCTAAACGTTATTGCTTGTTATTTAAATTTCATATTATTAAATTTAATATTCTATCAATAACAATGTTATTACTGCTTATTATTTAAATATTACTGATTTCTCTTTGTGGGTCACCAGGCAAGGAGAGGCTGGACGTGCTGTGGCTCCTTGTTCTGAGCAGACACCACCTGCCTGCTGATATTTTGGGCTGACAAAACCCCACTGATCCCTTCCCAGGTGCCCCCAGGGGTTATGCTGGGCACACACATCAATCCCTCCTCACCCTCAGGTCCCGTGGAGCCGCGGCCAGTGGGTGAACGTCCTGCACACAGAGTTCCAGCATCTGTCCTGGTGTCACAGGGGCTCCATTCCCCCAGAGGAAACTCGTTCTCCTGCTGCAAACGACACCGTGGTGACAGTAAATGCTGGAGCCATCTGGAACTGGGAGATGCTTTTCCTCAAGAGGATTTTTAAACTGCTTTGGAAGGGAGTTTTGTTGTTACAGACTCCAAAAACCGCGTCGCTCGTCTTTCTGAAATATGAGCAGGCAGCAGGAAGTTGGTGGGATCTTAAAAAAAAAAAAATGAAATCAAAGGTACTTTTGTAAAAAAAAAAAAAAGAAAATAGAAAGGATGTTTCATTAAAAAGGGCATCACCTGGAATTCCTGCTCCCTGTAAGAAAAAACAAATAATATCCAGCTTTAAAAATAAATGTATGTCAGCCCCAGGAGCTGCACAGGGCGGTGGGAGATGAGTCAAATGGAATTGGAGCACATAGGGTAAGAAAAATATCCTTTCATTAAGGAATTAAAGCTGGCACAGGTGTCCCAGAGCAGCTGAGGCTGCCCCTGGATCCCTGGAAATGTCCCAGGCCAGGCTGGAGCAGCCTGGGACAGTGGGAGTTGTCCCTGGAATGAGATCTTCAAGGTTTCCTCCAACCCAAGGATCCTGTGGTTGCCTCTGGAATCTGTTGCTCTTTCCACGCCAGCAGGAGAGATTTTCATGGCCAGAAACCCCCAAAATTCCCAACTCACCCCAGGGCACATGGAGAGGGCTCCCAGGGGATTTCGGGGCACAGTGCCAGGGCTGGGTGGTCTCTGCACCTTCTCCCCATCCTGGCTGGCTCTGGGGGCTCCCACAGCCTGAACCATGGGATGGATCAGTGCTTTCCCCAGATCCTGCAGGGCTGGGTTTGGGAGGGAAAGCAGAATTCCCAGAGCTGTGTGTGAGAGTGTCCTGTCACCACAGGGATATATATGAAATAACATGACAGGGATATGCAGCGTTCTGATGGTAAAGAGAGAACTTTTCATTTCTGACTCCAGCATTTATACATTTCTAAAAGTGGCAGTGGATTGGAGGGTGGCAGTGCCACCTCTCCAATGACACTGGACAAACCAACACTCCATCAAATTTCTCCGTAAAAAAATGCAAAACAATGGGTTATTTACACAAAGTGTGTGAGAAAGTTCATTACAAGAATGTAAACATCAGAAGGCTTAGAAAAACTTTAAAAAAACCAGGGTGACACTGTCCCAGTGCTGGCACAGCCCCTGCCCTCCCCACTGCCCACAAACTCTGGAGCCCCAGCCTGGCACTGCCCAGGGGCTCGCTCTGCTCTGAAGGGCAGGAGAAAGCAAGGCAAGGTCAGCGCAGACAATGACATCTCCAAACTGAAAATGTAATTGCAGTTTCCCTCTGAGGCTGGTAAATACGCTCCCAGCTATAAATAGGCCCTTTCCATCGCTTTCAGAAGCAGCTTAATTAATTTATCAGTGATCACAGCAAATGCAGCCTCAGAACCCCGAGACACACTCAGCGCTGTCTCCTTGAGGTGTCCAGGGCCACGTCTCACCTGCCAAACAGGGATGGGGGAAGGCAGAGAACCAAATCTCCTCTTTCCCTGCAATTAATAGCCCCCATTAAGCTGTTTAATATGCACAGGTGGCTCTCCAGGTCCCCAGGAAAGATGCGGGTACAGGATGCATTTTTTGCTGCTGGCTGACACAGCAGCAATGAGAGGCTGTTGGCATTCCAAGGATGCGCTGGAGCCGCTGGAGAAAAGATGGATACTGGGCAGGCCAGCCAGAGCTGGTTATGCAGAAGCAATTTCATGGGTGAGGAAAAGCAGAAGGGGCTTTAGGAATATTCTTAGGAGTGCAATGAGCCGAGGACTGTGAGTTCAGAGCAGGTGCTGCTTTCTCAGCTCCTTGCTCCTTTCCTGGGAGCTGCTTTGCCCCAGTGGGATGCAGAGTGGGGAATGTGAGATCCCCAAGGGGCCAGGGAAAAATGCTGTGCCTTCAAACAGGGTGAGGCTCTAAAACACCTTAAAATCTCCTCATTTTGCCATGTTTGCTCTGCAATTCCGTGGAAACTGCAAGCAAAGGGGGAAAAAACTCACTCTGTCTCAAAATTCTGCATTTTCATTAAATCCCCATTAAGCATCTTCCATTTAAAGAAACAGCACTTGTATTTTAAAAATTCACTGATTATTTTGCTTGTGAATCTCTTTTGGTTTTCCATGAAATACAAAAGCAATTGGGGGTACAACAAGCTGGGTGTGAAGAAGTGGTAAAAATATAAAATGGCATTTGTAAAGAGTGCAGTAAACAACACTTGATTAATAACAGGTAATACACCCATTAATTGGTGAAGAGTGTTGTGATTAATAATTCCCTCAAATTCTTAATAGAAAGGCTGGAAAATTAATCTTAGGAGAGATTGAATGGGATAAATGAAGAACAGCTGGGAAAAAAGCTTTGGAAAACTTTACCCGGGAGGTCACAGGAGGCCAAGGGGGACAAACCCAGACCCCAAAGGGGCTGAAGCCCTCGAGAGCTTCCAGAGTGGCTGAGGCTGCCTCAACCCCAGGGTAATTCACCTTCTGGCCTTTCTCCTTTCCTCCCCTCTCCTGTTTGTTAATTATTTTTGTATTTGCCAAGTTCTCAGTAAAACAGGGATGGGGAAAGCCCTGCTGGACGTGCCCTCCCCACTGTGAGGCACAACCAAGTTTGATCATGGAATTTTCAATGAATCATTAGAGAAAACTGCTCAGCCGCTGCCCCAGCCCTCTCCAAGTATAAACAAATAAATGAATTAATAAAATCCCCGCTGAGGTGCTAAAGAATGGATTTGAGCCCGATTTGCACACCTGACTGTGGATCCCTGTTAAATCCCGACCAAACACGGTGTTTGCCAGCTTAAACAGCTTTTTCCCCCAAAATAAGCAGCCAGGGCGAAGTTCACCCGCAGGCAGGAGGCTCCATTCACTTGAGCTCGTCTCCAGGCTGGCTTTGATGGCTTAACAGGGATTTCCACGCTACACCCGGCCCTGACACAGGCGAGATTTCACCCTCTTTGCACTTCAAAGGCGCAGCTCTCCCATCCCATTGTGCTCCCGGCTCCTCATCCCTCCAAATCCCACCGTGCGGCTTTAACCACCAGCCCGTGGCCAGCAGGGATCCTAAAAGGAGCTGGAAAAGCGGGGTAGCTGCAAGGGAACATCAGGGGAACGTCCTGCACAGCCTCCAGCATCATTCCCCCTTCTCCAGGGCTGCACCTTCCCCGTCTGAGTTGTTTTGAAGGATTAAAAAATAAGGAAAACTTTTTGCAAGCTGACTCCGTGCTCTCGCTGCTGGATTCACACCAATTTCCAAAGCTTTCACCACAGCCAAGATAATTGGGAATTTTGCAGCTGGTTGCACCCACTGAAGGCAGCTTTGTGATCCCAGCTTGTGAGGAATGGAAGTGTAAAGAATTTTCCAAACTTGATAGAAAGCTCACACGGTTTCGTACATCCGTAATGGTGCTGAGTTTTACATCCCTTATGTCTTATTCTTCATCAAGACTGATAATTAAATAAAACCTTTAAAATGCCTCTCATTGCCCCGTCTCTGTAAAAACCAGGAAAACCAACACCAGCTCACCGAGAATTCCAGAGCTCCTGCCTGTTCCCAAAGCTGGGCTGAGTGGCAAATTATTTATTCAATAATTTGCCTGAATTGCATTACATACCTCTAATATATATAGTATTATATCATGTAATATAATCTATAATATATATAAAATATATCATACAACATATATAATATGTAATATGTAATATATAATATTATAATATAGAATAAATATTATAATATATAATAATATATAATATATAATATACATATAATACATCATATATCATAATATGTAATATATAACAAATTATATAGACTAAATATTATAATATATCCTATATCATATATGATATATCATATATCATATCAAAGATTGAGAGACAAAAAACCATCAGCTCTTCTAAAGACTCATCCACCATGCTGGAATTTTTTCCAGACCAAGTGATGAGGTTGGGCAGGAGAATATTTGGGGTTTTTCCTCCTGCTAGGAAGAGCCCAGACAACCAAACCCAACATAAGTCAAACAGCTCATGGCACGAATCAATCTTAATTGCTTCCTACATTTTCCAGGAGCAAGGAGAAGAGCCTTGACCCTAGCAGGGGAAAGTGGCAGGAAAATAAAGCTGCTGCTGAGAAGGAGCTGCCCTCCAGCCCTGCCCTTGCAGGCAGGGACACTCCTCAGGCACAGGGGGAAAGGAAATGAATCTGTCAGAGCAGTGACAGTGCTCAAATGAGAGCCAGAACTGGCATTTGTTCCTCTGCCCTGCACCTCTCCCTCCCAGGGCTGGAGGATTTATCAAAATGCATATTTGACCCAAGAGACAAAATACTTAAGCCTTGCCCAAACCCCGATTTTCTAATAAGGGTTTGAGCTGGGATTTATTCTCAGTTCTGTGGGAGCCTTTCCAGGGGACCTGAGCGTCCCAAGATCTTTGGGGACTTCAATTTTCCTTTCCACGAAGCAAGGCCAATATCTCATTTCAGGGAGATGGTGCCACTCCAGCTTTCAAACTACAGAAAAATTTCACATACAAGCTGGAGGAATCCTCTCAAAATCCATTTTTTATTGCTGGCCCTTTGCTTTTGCCATTTAGCCGCGTTTAAAGAACATTTTCATTGAATTTAAAAGGAACAAACAGCAAAGGAGAGGCTTTGGTATCACCTTCCTCAATTTCACCACTCACAGAGCATTTTGCCAGTCTGAAGGATGGACAATAATTCCAAAAAAAGTGAGAAATCCCAACAATGACAAGCCCAAGCCACAAATTCCAGGTGGGGAACTCCAGTGGAGCACCCTTTCCACTGGATAAATTGTGCATTGCACAGGAACATCCAACAATTCCCCCCCTGACATCCAGCTGGAACAAAAAGTTTCTGTTCAAAGTAACCAGAAGCAGAATCCTGACAAAAATGAGTCTCCAGCCTTGCACATCTTGCAGAGAAATTAATGCATTATTCAAAGTGTGAGGCTCAGTCTTGGCTCCATCACTCAGAGCAGCAGCACAGGAGAAACAGGGATGCAGGAGAAAACATTTAAAGGTTTTATTGCTTCATTTACAAGTAAAAAATTCCAAATCTAAATAAAATATGATTCCACCAGGAAAAAAAAAAAATAAAAAATAAAAAGCTATTTCTGCCACTGGCAGGCTTTGAAACAAATCTTTCAGCTGCTTAATTCACCTTCATCTGGAGAAGTTAATTATTGGTCAGGTACTGATGCTGGTGATTATTTAGAAATCTGGGAAATATTAGTAGCAAAAAAAAGGAAAAACATTCCCACATCAGGTTCTGACCTTCTCCTTCTGTTTTCATTACAAAATCCTTCAAGCACAGACAGATTTTTCTCCTTTTCTAAAAGGAATGAGACTCATTTTCATGCCAGGCAGGGCTAATTCCTGAGCAAACGCCTAAAAACTTTCAGAACAAAAATGTTCATGCATAAAACCCAAATTCTTTGCACTCCTATTTTGCATATGTTAGAATTAAATCCACAATAATGGATGGTTACCTGAATACAAATATCTCCAGGAAAAAGAAACAAAATTCCTTTGCAGTTTCATACCCTGAAATGCATTGGCAAAAATATAGAAAATAATTTACTTTAGTGGGCAGATATTTTGGCATCTTCACATTGAGTACCAAGTCAGAGCTGAGGTAATTATTTTTCTTTATATAAACTGCACATTTAATCAATAAAAGGCCTTTTTTAATCCAAGATTCAGTACCAGTTCTCAGAACTCCTTTGTATCATGCAGGTATTTTTCTGTACATGGTGTCAGCAATCCTGCAGATTCATGGGGTTTTAATTTATCCAACTGAAGGAATTTCAAAATTAATTTCACTTTGACCTAAGAAAGTTTTATTCTTATCTTTGACAGTAATAGAGAGGAACTCAGAGGGCCAAAATACAAAAGGGCAGGAAGGGTGGACTCCACATGAATTTTAATCATCTCACCCTTCTAGCTCATGACTTTAGGGATTATTCACAATTTTTTAAAGTTCTGTGTTTGTGGACAAAGACAGATGATTCAGGTAATCAAGCTAACTCTGGCCCAGCCTTACTTTAGAAAAATAATAAAAAAATCAACTTGATTCAGTCTCTAATGTTAAATAAACCCATAACTACACTACAGGCATTTAACTCCCTGATTTTCAGATATCAAACATTTCAAAGTAATAAAACAAGTCAGCAAATTTGCACCCAGTTACTTGCAACTGTAAAATTGGGGCTCTCATTTCATTCTTCGAGACCTTGAAAAGAATATCACATTTCAGAACTGAAATGCAGGATGACAAAAGTGGCTTTTTAGAGCAAGGGAGAGAAGCAGGGTCTGAGCTCTCAGTAGGTTTATGCGATTGCAAGAGAGGAAATCACATAAATTACACTGCAGGATGAGGCCAACTAAGAAAGGCCATTTATACCACATTTGCTTCATGTTACTAAGAAAAAAAATTAAGGAAAAAATCCCTTTTTTCCTCACCAATAGAACAATATCCCAACCTGTAAAGAGGGATAATGTCATCAGTCCATAACTGCATTAAATGATGCTTTTAGCACCAAAATATGGAGCTGGAGTCTTTAAGAAGCAAATACCTCATGAAGTTGTGAGCAGCTACTCAAAGCAGCCATTCAGGCTTTGCTCCCTGCTCTGTTCTCTCCACATTTCCTTCCCCTCTCTCTGTAAATGCTTTTGAGCACAGACTCCTTAACACATTCCAGGAGAGTTTGCACTTTTGCATAAAACATGGAATTGCCAGGCACGGAGGCCTGCCATGGTTCAGCGCGGCCGGCAGGAGCCGTCGATTCCCGCATTTATTCCCTCCCCACCCCAAACCCCTTCCTCACGCTGCTGTCACCCAGGGCTGACACGTGTCACAGCCTGCCATTATCCACCCTGGCAACCCAAATGCCACCTGAAAGAGAGGAAAACATTGCAAACACTCCTGTGCACAGCTTGTTTTGTTCGCCGCGGCCTCCTCGCGGCCCAGAGCCAGCAGTCGCGAAAGCGACTCCGGGAATACAAAATCACTCTTCTATCAAAGATAAGGGAAATGGAGCTGAGGTCAACAAGTAGCAGCAGCATGATGAATCTCCACAGCTTGTTTTACATATCACTGGCTTTACTGCAGAATTTGGAGTTTGCTGCAATTTTTTTTACGAGGGAAAAAGCAGCAAAACTGCTTTTACCCCGCTAAAAAAAGGGGGAGTTGATGTTATGGCCCGGTTAGGAAATCCTGGATGCCATTATCCACCCTGGCAACTCAAATTCCACTTGAAAGAGAGGAAAATATTGGAACTACTCCTGTGCACAGCTTGTTTTGTTTGCCGCGGCCTCCTCGCGGCCCAGCAGTGGCGAAAGCGACTCCGGGAATACAGAATCACTCTTGTATTAAAGATAAGGGAAATGGAGCTGAGGTCAACAAGTAGCAGCAGAATGATAAATCTCCACAGCTCGTTTTACATATCACTGGGTTTACTGCAGAATTTGGAGTTTGCTGCAATTTTTTTTTTTTGGGGGGGGGGGGAGAAAAAGCAGCAAAACTGCTTTTACCCCCTAGAAAAGGGGGAGTTGGTGTTACGGCCTGGTTAGGAAATCTGGATGCCATTATCCACCCTGGCATCTCAAATGCCATTACCCACCCTGGCAATTCAAATGCCACCTGAAAGAGAAGAAAATATTGGAAATACTCCTGTGCACAGCTTGTTTTGTTCGCTGCGGCCTCCTCGCAGCCCAGCAGTGGTGAAAACAACTTCGGGAATGCAAAATCACTTTGTTATTAAAGATAAGGGAAATGGAGCTGAGGTCAACAAGTAGCAGCAGAATGATAAATCTCCACAGCTTGTTTTACACATCACTGGCTTTACTTCAAAATTTGGAGTTTGCTGCAGTTTTTTCAGCAGAGGGAAAAAGCAACAAAACGGCTTTTACCCCACTAAAAAAAAGGGGGAGTTGGTGTTATGGCCTGGTTAGGAAATCCTGGATGCTCTGCTTTTGGTCTTCGTGCTGCCATCATGGAAAAGATTGGAATAGATTTCACCTACCCTTTCCTGGTGTATATATAAAAATAATTGTATTTTCACTCTGCTTGTAGCAATGCTCTAAATTGCCCTCATGGCCTCAGGTGTCCTCAGGTTGCCAAAAATCTCCAGTTAATCTCCAGCCCCAAACTTCTGTTAATCACCATTAACAGAAGTTTGGGTCTGCACAGTGACAAAACTAGGGGGGTGACAACACCAGAAAACTGAAATAGAAAATAAATTCTCTTAATCTCATTGAAGCCCTGTCCATGAGAAGTTTGGTCTTGTCTGTTCTCAACACCATCCAAAGGACTGGGAACAAAAAGTAAACCTAAAATTTTCCTTTTTCAGGTGCATTTGGGCATCGTTGGTGGCTCTGTCCCACAGTTTGGAGCCCCTTCCTTTGCAGCTGAAAGCACTGACAAAACCCTTGCTGACCTCAGGAAGGTTTCAAAGCTGAGAAATTACCCAGAAATTCCTTTTATCAGCTTTGTTCTTCTGATCCCACTGCTCTTTAAAGTTTTTATGTTCCTATCAGCTGAAACGATGGCTGTAAGTTCTGACCCGAATTTCCTCCTTCCTTTTAGTACACAATTAAGTTGATAATAATACGAGACTTAGTACCCAGACTTTTAAAAATTCATCATCTTTTTTCTTCCTTGATGGGGTTTTATATCTCCAACACTGTCTGGGACATAAAACTCCTGGCACAGCTACTCTGAAATGTGTTGGCTGATCAGCCTCCCACAGGTATTTTTCCAGAATTTCCACACACTCTTTCTAGCTCATGTTTTATTTAAACTTCATTTAATACAGGCCCTCATTCCCTACCAAGGGTTTCCATGAAAATGTTCTGTTAACACATGGAATACCAGGCTTGTTTAGTAAATTATTTTATATTTCTTATACTGTGGAGCTCAGAGCTTAAAATGTCTCCAGTGTAAGGAGGAATGTTGTCCTGTGTGGATTGTGCTGTTTGCACAGATAGGAGCTGCTGGCAGGAATCACTATACCCATGTTAACAGCAGGAAAAGTGGATTTCACTCCTTTCTGAGACACAGGAACGACTCCAGGGGATCTGCACAAAGCCCAGATCAGCACAGACACCATTTCTCTGCACTCAGTAATTCTCTTTACTCACACACTCCAGGGCAAAGGCAGCTCTGAATCCCAAACTGGTTTTGGGGTGGAAGGGACTCAAAACCCCTCCAGTTCCACCCCCTGCCCTGTGCCACAGAACACAATTGTTCCAGAGACCCCCAGCCCCTTTCTCCTCGCTGCACAAGGAGCTTTTACTCAATCAGGGCAGATAAAAAATTAAATTGTCGTTCTCCAAAGAATTAATAATCTGATTGGATTAGTCTGAGCAGTTACTGAGGTCTCAGTGCTGCCACTGAGTCAACAAAAATCATTTGATAAGATTCAATATGAGCTGAACATGGCTTTTGCCCCAAAATGATTATTAACTATCAGAATATTTATTACAGTTTATCTGCCCAGAATATTAAATCTGCCAGAGGCAAGGAATGACTGCAGGAGTCACTGTGTGAATGAAAGCAACACATTTTTGGGTGGTTTTTTTTTAAAAAATTCAGTGTCAGGCACTGAATGTCACAAGTCTCCATGATGTCCCTGACTCCTGGGCTTTGCATTTGAATTGCCAAAAAATAAATAAAGAAAGTGTGAACTCATCCAGCTCCGACAGCTCTGTATTGAGCACCCATCAGAGCTGAGCTGTGTGTGCTGTTTATTCCAGCATGTGTTTGGAATAGATTTTGTTCCTGATAAACCAGTGACAGGACTGAGTGGAAAACAAGCCCAAGGAAAGTGAAACTTCTTTCCTCTAGTTAAACAATTTTGTGTTTCTTTGTGTTCCAGCACTGGTGTGTAACCTTGGGAAGGACAGCAACGTCCCAGTTCAGCTCTCAGAACCCCTCTTTAATGTGACACAGAGCTGGATCTGAGATGGAAATGAGAAGTAAAAAGGCACTGCATTATCATTCCTGCCCTGATATCCCAAACATTCCATCTTGTGATCTCGGCTGCATGCCTCTGATATTCCCAGAATACAGATCACAGGACAGAAAAGACTGAGGAAATATGGAAAAATGGTCTCAGCTTAATCTTGCAGGGCTGGTTAAAAAATACACTCCTTTAGGAAAATTTAGAAAAAAAATTTAAAAAAAATTGGAATAAATTTTTTTCTTCTTTCTTATCCTCTCCTTACCTGTTAGGTGAGTGCAGCAGCTCATCCCTGAGGATGGAGAGGTGCCTGGCAGTGCTGCTCAGCCATCCAGGGCTTGGCCTGCCCTTCAATGGAAATCTCTTTCCCTTGTGCTCCCAAAATCACCACGTTTGAACAGAAAACTCCACCTCCATCCCAGCTGCATCATTTTCTCAGAACACTCAGCCCTAAGAGCTGAGAGGGCAGGTTCTTCTATAAATCTGATGAAACGTCCACAGAATCACCTAAAAGCAGAAAATTCATGTCCTTATATTCATATTAATTTACTGTGAGGGTGGGCAGGCCTTGGCACAGATCCCCAGAGCAGCTGTGGCTGCCCCTGGATCCCTGGAACTGCCCAAGGCCAGGTTGGACATTGGGGTTTGGAGCACCCTGGGACAGTGGGAGGTGCCCCAATTCCCTTTGGAATTAGATGGGATTTAGGGTCCTTCCAGACTCACCCTCTCTTCTCCTCCTGGAGGTTTCGCCCAGGTCTCAGTGCCAGGCACGTCCCAGGCCTAAAGCTGGCTCTGTTTTGTGCCTTTTCCTCCTTTGTCTCCCAGCACAGCCCACGGTGACCTTGCACAGTCCCCTCAGCACTGCTGCTCAGCTCAGCTGACAATGAAAACAAGTGCTCCTGAAGAGAAGCCACGAAAGAAACCCTCAAAGGAAGTCAATCATATCCCACAAAATTACTCAAACTGTAGCTCATCCTAACCCAATCTCATCCTGCTGTGTCTGTCCATTAAGGACATTTCACTCTGCCTGTGGCTTCAGCTAATAAAGGAATATTTCTTATTTCTCTCCTACTCAGGGTTATCTCTGTTGTCATGTTAAGGCATTTTTATTTCCACACATGGAGTTTGCTGTTGGCCTGGCACCAGCTGAGCCCTACAAATGGGATATCCAAGGGAATTAGGAGCCAGCTCCCAAAATGCACACACAAACAGTTCCTACCATACAGAAATCAATTTATGGACAACTGGGAGTTTGATTTTAGTTATAAAGCTGAATCCACCAATCTGAGAGTTTAGGAAGAGAAACAGGGCCTGTGTTATCATCACTGGAAAATAAACATGACAGGGATGTTCCCTGGAAGCTGTTGAACTATGGCAAGTGTCAGGCTAAAATATCTTTTTTTTTGCCAGAAAGAATGGTTTTCCCAAACATTTGGAACTTCACTTCCCAGTTAAATCCTCCATAAGCAACAGTCCCACAGAGCACTGCCTGTAGATGGAGCATTTTGGGGAAAAATTGTGTGGAATTGGCTCTCACAGGGGCACTTTGGGATGTGGTTTGGTGTGAATTGTGGTATTTGGTCAAAGGCTGGACTCCTCTTGGAGGGCTTTTCCAACCAAAATGACTTCACGATCCCACACCTGCTGCATCCCCACTCCCCTGCACAATCCTGCTCCTCACTTGGGAAGGGTTTTCCCTTTCCAAATCCTCAGATTTGAGATCCTCCTTCCGGATTCCTCCTCCGGTCTGTTTAGTGACTGTGCTGGAAATTTGGGAGTGCAGACAGAAAACAGCCATATTTCCTAGAAATAACGCTTCTGCTACTGGAGGAAAAAAAAAAAAAAAAAAAAGCCACCCCCCCCCCCCAAAAAAAAAAAAACCAAGCATTCTTTGGGGGGGAAAAAAAAATAAAATAAAAGTAGCTGGAGCAGTGGAGCAGCAGCTCTGCCTGGGTGCCCCAGGCTCGGGCAGGGAGCTCACATTTAACTCCAGATGATGTCGGTGTCAGCCCCAGCAGCAGCAGAAATCACAGAAATCACTGCAGGAGTTATCAGGAGAGCTCCCTGCTCCTCTTATCAACCTCAGGCTCTCAGGGAGCGCCGGGGCCCCAGATGGATTCCAGGCAGAATGCGCACGGGAAAGGCAGCATCCCAAATCCCAATTTATCTCCCACATCAGCACACAAAGGACTGGGTTTAAAGCTGACCAAGAATGCCATCTGCAGGCCTTTGTTACACATTTTTCCCTGCTAAATAAGTCCCAGCAGTGGAAAGAAATCTAAAGTGAGTGCTCAGCACAGTGGATGTTAATATGACTTTCATATGCTAATGGGAAGTTCATTAAAAATAAACAAATACAAAAGGAAAATCCTTGGAACTCCTCACAAGGAAAAAATAAAAAAGAAAAAAAGCTCAAAATCAAAGCCTACAGACCCTAAAATGCTGAATTTTTTATGGAATAACCTAGAGAGGATCATTATCATTACAGCTCTGTGTTCTGCATGCATATTTTATGAGGAAACTTTGTGCACAGACTTGGGAGGTTCGCGGTGCATCGCATTTTGTCTGCTGCTTGATTGAACCCAGTGCAATGCCCGGAGGCATTGATTAAAATCAGGAAAGAGAGAAAAGCTACTCCAGTTGACCTCAGCCTGCAGCACTCCCAGGCTTTCCTGAAGAGCAGCTGCCAGGGTTTTAGCCCCACTCACTGAATTGTCAGATGGCAACATCCAAATAGTCAGGAGAGAAATAATTCTGCCTTTTGGTCCGGTGATATTGTAAATCTTGGTGCCCACAGTCAGTAAAAAAACTTGAGGAAAGTGTTGAGTTACGCCAGTTTTAAGTAGAGCAAATGGGGGAAAAAATACAAAATAAAAGAAGTGAGGAATAAAAACTCCCATTGTAAGAAATTCCCAAGTTTTCAAGCAAAGTTCGAAAGCAATTCCTCATCAAGGACCTCTGGATGTGGGCACATAAAGTGCCTCAGTCTGGAGGGGATTTGAGCTTCATGAAATGCAAGCAGAGAAAAACACCCCTGGAAAACTGGGAGCAACAATCCAGGTGGGAATTGGTGCATGTGTGTGGCTCCAGCCATGCAGAGAAATGTTAATGCCTCCCTTGCTAAGCCTGGATAAGAAAAAAATTCCAGATATTTGCATTTATTAGGAAGAGGACATAAAAATCAGCACACAGTAAATGCTTCATTAAAGCCTTGGGATGTGCAGTGTCCTGACTTTCACAATGGTCATAATCCACAGTCCTCACCAAAATACACAGAAATAAATGTATGTTACAGTATAAATTACCAAATTATCAAAATTTAATTACCATTTTACCAAATCACCCAATTTCTACTTGTTCTCCTCAAAAAGGGGAGCAACCAAAAACCTTCTCAGAGTTCCAGGGGTGCAGCTCATCCCTCACTGCTCCCACTTTCCCTCTGCCAAGGAGCACCAAAAATGTAAAACACAAAGTTTTAATCTCACACAGAAGAAAAACCCTCCATCACCACATTCTGCCTAAAACTAGGAGATGATGGAAAGGATTAGGAGGGAAATAGAGCAAAGAATTTAAAAAATCACACACCTGTAACCTCATGCAGCTCATCCTGCAAGAATCCACCAATTTAAGCTGGGATTTAATTTCAAATACTGGTTTTTTTCCTTTCCTCTTCCTACATTCTCTCTTCCAGTCTCAAATTATTGGAAATTATAATTATTCAAATTATTCTCAGCCAAATAACTCCAAACTCATGTTTTTTCCATTTTATTATTCAGTTTGTACTGAATAATAGAAACATTATACTATATATAATTATATATACTATATATAATTATATGTAATATAATATATGTAATATTGTATATAATATATATTATATATAATAGATATGCATTATATTATATATATTATACATACATTATATTTTATATAAAATATATTTACTACAAAACAAAAATAACATTCTTGTCAAACAAATTAATTCCCTCTAATTTGTTTGGGGTTTTTTTTTTTTTACTGTGTGGATTTATTAATTCTTTGAATTGCAGGCACTGGTGTTGGTTTAATTTTGTAAATAGTGTTCTGTGATTACTCAGTGTTGTCATTCCCCAAATAAAGCAAAATGGCAAACTTATTATTGGAGAACAATTTCCATACTTTTCCCCCCTGGGAACTTTAAAATGACAAATATTTTATTACACAGGAAAAAAAAAATCACTTTGTTTTTATATATGCAATGTTTTTTGGAAAACGTGGCATGAGAACATTTCCTACACAAAATGCTCATCCATGAGGGTTACCAGGCTTGCACCACGTCCCAAATTTTCCCAATTTCAAGGTCAGTGCAAGAGGTGACTCTCAAAGTGCACAAAACAAATGGGATTTACAGTAAGGTCACAAATAACATTGAGATCATTCCCAAACCTTGCCCAGAGGGTGTTTTATTCCCACTCTGCTCTCCCCCACAACAGATGGTGGCACTTTGGGGGCTTCTACTGTCACACAAAGCTTCAATTAGGGGGAAACCTGCATTAATTGATGTGGGATGAGCACAGGAGCAGCACACTCACTGCAGGTGAGGCCTCTCTTAACAGCACTGTGATAATGAGGAGCTGATTTGATCCTTTCCCAGTTTTCCCAGCTCAAATCCTCACCCCAAACCCAGGGGAGGAGGATTCTGTTCCAGCAGAGGAGCCCAAGCATTCCCAGTTTCACACTGCTCCCTCAGGGTGACTGAATAATTTGTTTGAAATAATCTGCAGGAATAAATTTACCATTTTTACATGTATAATTAAGCAAGGATTCATTTCCCTCCTCTCCTAAAGTTATTCTCCTGACAAGTTTGTTTTTTTTTTTTTTCTGGGTGGTAAACACAAGTCCTGATAGCTGCCAGCACAGTCCTGCTTAAAAACTTAATCCATTCCTCTCTGAAGGTTAAGAAAATGCTAAGGAAAACAAGATATGAGGGCTTAGGTAAAGTGGGAAGTTCCAAATCACTGGAGCTCTGTTTATGACAGAGCTGGGCTGGAAAAAACAAGAATTTACCTGGGAGAGGCCAGGCATAGATTTTGTTTAAATTTTTAACTGTACACGTAATTTATCTCCAGCTGCCCCTTTGCTCACTTGAAGAGCAGGCAGCTAGCTAATTTCTTATTTTCTGATGAAAATTTCTTATTTCCTGATGTGTCTAGATAGAGAATAAAACCCTACAGAAAAAAAGTTTAAATGCACTCAAACAATCAGACTTCAAAACAGAGATCACAGTAGAAAAGGAGAAATATTCCATTCCTCTGAGGTGTTAGAAAATTTGGTAGAAATTGAGTCAATCTTTGCAGAATTCAATTCCATCCATTATCCCTCTTTTTTGTAAAGCCTTATTTTTTGGAACACTTTCCCAAATTAGAGCTTAATATTAGGGAGATGCTCTCAGCTGCAGTCTGAGATAACTCTGTCGTTTCTTGCAAAATGCACAAATTCTGAGCACGCCAGGAAGCAAAAGCAGCCAGGGTATTGTCACCCTTGGATAGGAAATCAGCAGAAACTGGAGATTTACTTCACACTGAAGAATCTGAAGACCTTCTACTTCAGTGGTGATGGTGGCACCATGTCAAGGGAAGGAAAGGGCTGAATATGTCAAAAAATCCAAGTTTTAGTTCCCTAAGCAGATCTTGCACTTGTAAAGAAAATAGAACTAAATCCTCATTGAGTAAGAAGCCACAAGAAAGAAAAAAAATCCTTCAGACAACTTTCTCTGAATGCCCCAAGAGTATCTCTTGTAGGAGTCGTTATATTTAAATTTTCAGACCACTAGTGTCCATCTCACCACAAAATACAAAAAAAAAAGTTAATTACCAAATTATTTAATTCAACTGCATTAAAACCACACAAAAAGGAGGTCTGCTCCTGAGATTTTCTGTGCCAAACTTCTCCAAGTTATTTATTCTGAACTACCCCAGAAATCTGTGAGGAAGAACAACCCTATTATTTATTTTTATCCTTTCCTTGCAGAAGTTATATTTTATTTCCTAGCATCCATCAGTCAAAGCAGTCAAAAATGTTACTTGTTCTTTTTCATCTGACTGAAATACATTGGAGTTATGGGAACTAATAACAATTATTTTATTTCCACAGGATCAGAATCAGACATGCTAAGGAATAAAGAGCCAAACTCCAGTTCCTGAGTCCCTGAGATAATGACACCAAGGACTTGGGTGAGATAAATTTTCTTTCCTTCTGCAGCTGAGATCCTCAAATCTGCCCAAGTGCTCCACATGCCCAGATCCCTTCATTTCAGCACACATCTCCCAAATCCTACTTTGGACTGAAATTTTAAGACAAGCTCTGAAAAACTTCTTAAATTACATTAAAAAAAAAAAAAAAAACAAAAAAAAAAAAAAAAAAAAAAAAACAAAAAAACCACATTTATTCTGTTCCTGTTAAAAAAAAAAAAAAACCCCATGGATGGGAAGGACAGAATTGCACCTGGGCAGACCCTTCCCTGGGCAGCTCCTGGTACAAGGAGGGGAATCTTCCCTGAAAACCAGACCACACCTTTCTCCACCTTTCCTCTGTGCTATTTTTTTCTGGGTAAAAGGAGCCAGCAGCACCAGCTGTAATTCCAAAGGTAAGTAATTGTCCATATATAAACTGTGGAAAGGCAACGTGATGACTTGGGATTTAGAAATGAGTTTTCTCTACCTCCAAGCTCCAGAGAGCCATTCCAAATATCCCCTTGTCTTGGGCTGGAAATGCAAGCTGTGGCTGGGGGTGTGTGTGTGTTCAATTCCCATCTGTCAGAGCTGGGGCAGTTCTCTGCTGTTCTTTGGGCAGTTTTCTTTATCTCTCCCACAGCCAATCCTCCCTCCAGGACATCTCTGTTGTTCATGGGCCATTAATTATTAATTATCTTCTGTCCATGGCCAGTGAGTGTCCCTGCATGGCTGATCCAATCCCACCATCCCATGGGGAGATGCTCCACCCAGGGGAGGAGCCAAGCATTCCTACCTGGGTACAATCTGAGCTTTGGGACAGCACAGCAGCCTTTGCCCCCTGCATTGCCAGAGGAGCAGCTTTGTGCTGCCCTGCACTGCCAGAGGAGCAGCTTTGTGCTGCCCTGCACTCCCAGAGGAGCAGCTTTGTGCCCCCTGCACTGCCAGAGGAGCAGCTTTGTGCTGCCCTGCACTGCCAGAGGAGCAGCTTTGTGCTGCCCTGCACTCCCAGAGGAGCAGCTTTGTGCTGCCCTGCACTCCCAGAGGGAGTCCAGGCCCATCTGCAGCAGCCCTGGAGCTGCAGAGGAAAACTCCCCCCTTGTGCAGGATCCCTGCTGCAGCAGAGCCACAGCTGGCACTGCAGGAGGGCTGAACCCCCACGGGATGGGGCTGGGACACCACCCTGACACACAGGGGGCAGGGACTGCTCTCACTCTGGCAGTGGTTTGGGTTTTTTAATAATCCAGAGAGATGGGATTTACATTTCCCATTTCAAGAGAAGCTCCTGTGTTCCTCAGCAGACACCTGGCTTTTCAAACCAGGACAGCCCTCAAATGCACAGCCATGGGAAAGGCTTTGTTCCAACCCACCAGGACCTGTCCTGCAGGGTCCATGTCCTTCTTCAGCAGGTTTGCATGGATTATTTTGGGTGGGGTGAGGGCAGAAAGTGGCTGGAGGCTGATACAACCTCAGCTCCCCACAGCCTTCACCCACCTGCTTGTTTGGAAGTGCTCTGGTATCAAATTAATTGCCAGAACAATTAAGCAGAGCCCAGAGTGCTCATTCTTGGAGGGGAATGGATATTTAGGCTCTGCTATTAATGAGCTCTTGGAAAATTTCCCATAAGATTTCTTAGGGCAGGGATAGAAGATCTGTTCCCTCCCAAAAACACAATAGCTGCAGCTGTGTTAACGTGCTCAGAGGCACATTAATGACACTCCATTATTAAACAAGTCCAAGAAAAGAGCAAACTGTGCCAAAATCCCTTGGATTTCAGACTCCCTGCAGAACCCCAGCTTTCTGCTGGCTGATGGCACCAGCTCTGAACCTCCAAGCCCTTTCCCACAGCCTGATTTCCATCAGGAGCTCTCTTTTTTGTCATCATGAAGGTCCCACAAGCATTTGGTTTCACAACCAAATCCCACAACATCTCCAATCCTGCTCAGTGCAGAATCCTTGCCCTGCCCTGAAAATAGTCATGCAAGGTGATGAAGATGCTGGGAAAAAAATCAAAGGATTACCCAAAAAGCAGCAGAGAGGGGATGCCATGAGCTGGACAGATGAGTTTGGGAATTTTATTCTCTCCAAGGAAGGGGATGAGATGCAGAGTGGGATAATGAGCTCAGCACTGAGGGACACCCGGAGTATTTAATGTAATCCCTGGGAAAGCACAACAATTCCAGCAGGACCAAAAGCCTTTCCAAGATCTCCCATTATCACAGAATCACTGAGGTTGGAAAAGTCCTCCAAGATCACCAGGTCCAACCATTCCCCAGCACTGCCAAGGCCACGTCCCCAAGTGCCACATCTGCACATTTTTGTTAATTCACTTCCCTGGACAGCCTCCTCCAAGGTTTTATTGTTATTTATTGCCTCAGAAATTCTGGGTCACATCACTCAAGAGCGATTCTGAATCATAGGAGAGCTCCATCCATTTTAACAGGGACATGAAACCCCGAGAATTTTTGGCTCACACTCCCACAACCTGATTTTTACCAGAATGATCCCAATACAAATAAGTCCCATCACAGAATGAGGCAGGTTGGTAATGACCCACCATAAAACTCCATGTGGGAAGTGGGACGCCTCATCAACACCAGGCTCACCATCAAATAAATCAAAACAAACCCCAAACCATTTTATTTATAGCCCAGGAGAACAAACCCATTGACAGATGGCCATCCCAAGCACCAGGATTTATCTCCACCCATAATGAAAAATATATGAACCTTCTGCTGCACAGCAGAGCAGAGAGGCTCCAACACCTGCTCCAAATGAGGAGGAGCCTGCAAACATTCCTGGAAATTGGAAATGCCCCATACTTTGAGAAAGGGAGAGGTGCCATTGGCAGCTGCAGTAAATTGTGCAGTGAGAGAGAGAATGATGTGATAAGCACTGGCACGGAGCTGATAAGGAAACAGAGTGGGCACACAAAAATTCTAAAGCTAAAAAAGCTAAAGCCCAGCACTGCAGAAATGCTGCCAGGTTGTGCCGTGCAGACATCAATTAGCCCTGCAAATTGGGATTCCCACTGCTCTGCCAACGTTGGCCATTCAGGCTCGGCGTTTTTCACAGCAAAATGGATCACTGGGATGGGCAAAGGAGGAGAAACATCGGGAAGATTTGGCCAAAAATGCTCGTCCAAGATGTACCAAAGGCTCCCTGAATTTGATTTGAACCTCAGGGCTGCGTGTGTTGCAATTCCATCATCCTTCCAAGCCCGCTCCAGGGATGGATCCAAGCTCACGTCAGCAGCCAATAAAGCTGTCAGTGCCTTCTGCTGATTCCTCCCTCCCAGAAAAGCATCTGGAGCTGCTCAGGGCTCTCCTAACAAAGTGCTGACAAACCCTCTGTGACTCCAAGAAAAATATATCCCAGTGGCAATTCAATAAAATAGATTCACACTGCCAGCAGGCCTCTCTCACTCTTGCATAATCCAGATTACTAAATCCATGTCCCAGCAAACTGGAACAGGAAAATCCAGGGAATTCCATGGGTCTGAGCACTCTTCTCATTACCCAAAGGGAAAAATAAAATCTTTTCTTACATATATTATAAATACATAATTACATAATTTTATATATATAGATATAATGATAAATATACAATTTTATATAATTATAAATATATAATTTTAATATATAATTATATATATAATTATTTCATGTATAAATATGCATCTATAATTATATATGCATATTTATATATTACATAACATATATTAGTATAAACTATATGTAACTATTGGTATAAACCATAATATTAGTATAAACTATAAGTATAAACTATAATATTAGTATAAACCTATAATTAGATATAACTATAATATAAAAAAGAGCTCTGGCTGAAGGCCCAGTTCAAACTTTCAGCAGTGGAAATACCAGAGAAAAGGGTGAGAGAAGTTCTGGGGGTGTTAAGAACAAGGATGGGGATGAGCATCCCTGGGGCTGGACTGCAATAAAAGAATGAATAAATCTTTAAATTTTGAGTTGTTTTTCTCCAAACAGGCATAATTTCATCTCCAGGAGATATTTTGCCTTACAATAGACATTTTTTTGTGAATTTATATTATTATATTTGTGTTTGGTTTAATATTTCCGCTACTACCAGAGCTCTCCTCAACCAGCTCTAGGAAACAGCAACTCAACTCCTGGTTTCTGATTGTATCACCAGTAATTTAAAATAATTCTAGAACTCTTCAAGGCCAGGCTGGAGCAGCCTGGGACAGTGGGAGATGTCCCAACCCATGGCAGGGCTGGAACTGGATGAGCTTTAAGGTTCCTCCCAAACCATTCCATTATTCCAAAGTTTTAATTTTGAATTTCAGTTTTCACCAGCTCGAGTTGAGGCCACCAATGTGAGTAAAAATTAAAAAAAAAAAAATCATCTCCAACACAAACCTGCAGCTCCTTGGCTAAATTCCCCAGCCTGGCGCTTCAAAGTCATTTAAAAATCCTTGGCTTTCTACTTCATGAACAAAAATTAATCTCAAAGACCTACTTTTCCAGCAGGAACATCAATATTTTATATTCTCCCTTTTCTGGAAAGATCCCAGGCTGATTTAGATGTTGTTTAGAGAAAAGTAGCCAGCCTGTATTATATAATCTAAAATACCACCTTTGTCTCCAAGGGAACATCCCAGCTTAATCCAGAGCTCCAGAAAGAGCCTGGGAATTAAAAAGCTCCAACAAAACCCACTGTGGACAAAGCATTCAAATAAGAATAAATTCTGTTCCTCTGATTTACGTTTAACCACAAATTTTGGTGTTTCCTGCACTCCACACCCCCTCAAGGGGCCAAGAAAGGCCTCGAGACAGATAAAATTCCAGCAAAAAAGGAGAAAGGACAAATCCATTGGGAATGGTGCAAGAAAAATGGGCCTGAAGAGAAGCAGAGGAGATTTAAACAGAAAATGGGATATTTTTTATCCTATACCTGAGTAGAGCTGATCAGAGGAACAGATTATTCAGGGATCTCCATCAGGAGAGGTTTTAGAACAGATTAGACAAACACCAGGAAATCCCTCAGTTGTTGGGAAGAGGGGTAAAAAAAATCACTTTGAGATTTTCCAGGTGCTTAATTCCACAACTTGCTTAAATCGTTTGCATATTATCACTATTTTAGCCAAAAATTAAAGATGCCAAGTGACCCCACTGCTGTAGAGAGCAAAAAAATAGAATTATAAACTCAGGAATTTGGGATTCCAGGCCTCCTATCCTTCTCAGCAGCCCCATTGGGTTTATTCCCATTCACACACAAAATATTCCCCTCAGCAGCACAAAACTTCCCCTTAATTCCCAAGAAATTCAGGAATTTCCCTCCTGGCCTTGCCAGTGCTTTCTCCTTCATCTCCAAGTGAACGCTACACCATATTTTCTGCATTATATTTTTATCCACATTTAATCTCTCCTCCTTTTTAAGTTTTATTTAATAGCAAACAGCTTGTCTCCTTAACAGCAAAGAGCAAAGTGACAGAAAACAAATTAGTTTCTAAATTTAAAAACTGTCCCGTTGCCACGACAACCAGAGCTCCACAATTACATAAAGCAAATAATACCTACTCGGAAGAGCAGAGCCAAAACTCCTTCTGGAAATGTAATTACACCGAAATAATCAACTAATCATTGTAAAGCACTCCAGAAAAACAGGCTTGGAGTGGCTTTATTTGGGAAAGGCCAAGACTCGTGGGTTTTCCTCAGGAAGTGGATCCCAAGCAGGCAAATCTGCATTGCACTCATTATTAAAGGGTCATCCTTTAATCATAGTAATATCCTTTAATCCTTTATCCTGACACCACCTCAGCAGCCCAAAATTTCATTTCCTGAGGTAAACAAACAGAAAAGTTTGGAGTTCCCTGCCCAGCATTCCCAGTGCACTGCAGCTCCAAACCTCCCGTTAATTTCCACCTTCAGTCTTGCCAAACCTGGCTCCCACCCCCTTGTCCAGCCCACAAAAACATCCTCTGAGCAGCTTCCCCTCCTTATTTATGCCCCAATGTCCTGATGGGGAGCAGCCACCTCCCTTCTGTGAGGTCTCTGGTGTGGAGATGACGCCAAGGTGTTGGAAAAATTTCTTTTTCCCAGCCTCAAGACTGAAGAAGATGGAGTTTCTTGACTCTGGTTCTCAAGGCTGTTTATTTTTCGTTATCTATTCCATTCTTTCTCTGAACTGCTGAGATGTGTTCAGCAGGTCAGGTTGAGGCGCACAGACTGCCTTGGGGTGGTGTTAACTTTTTATACTATAAACTACATGTATTTTGTTTACAATAATTTTCCAACACCTATCACCTACATTAGACAGTCTGTCTCTATTCTAAACCAATCCAGAAGTGCCACCATCACAGCAGAAGATGGAGGACAAGAAGAAGGAGAAAGACAGAACACACCCAGATTTTTCCATCTTGCCTCCTGAACCCCATTCTAAAACCCCAAAATTTTACTTTTTCACCTTGTGACAAATTAACTATCACTCTATTCAAACCCTTGTGGCTTGTAACTCCTCACACTAAGTTGGTGATTGTTTCCATGGGTTAAAATCCAAGGCACAAGTGTCTGTGACTCCATGCCAAGGTCTCTGAGCCCCTGCCAGTCTCAAGTCCTTCACTGTAAGAGCCTAAATGAAGGCTGTGGGACTCCAGGGGCTCTCCAAAATGCAGTTTATTGTATACAAAATGCAGTTTATTGTATACAAAATGCAGTTTATTCCATCCAAGGTGTTCCAGCAGCCCAGGGTTGTGGGTGACAGTGCTGTGCCCACAGCTGTCAGCTCCAGCTGCAGGCCTGGAGACCCTTTGGTTTAGGTTATAAATGCATTATTCACTTTTCTTTTGGTTACAATGCATTATATACTTTGCTGAGCATCTTAATACAGCAGAACCAATCTATACCTTAACTATTACCTATAGCCTGTCATAATCACTATAATTACCATATTCATGTTAGTGTTCTCTAATCACTAAAAGTCAGTACATTACAGTTTAAGCTAGAAGTTGTTTTTCAGTTTTCTTGCAGTGGAAAATGCTGAGACCTTTTTCTACTTGCAACATTTGCTGCCTTGTTTGCCTGTGCTATCTTCCTGCTTGGTAAAAACATCTTCTTGTTTGGGGTGGGTTTATCCTTTGCTGCAAACCATGAAAACCCCTTCTAACTAACATAACCAAGGAGGCAAAGGGTATCCAGTAAGACTGGCTCAACAATTTTCTTCTATATCAAAACTCGATTTGGTTTCTATTCCTTCTTCAGATTTTACATTTAAAAATCTTTCTGCCAAGCACACATCTGTGAGACTTTCTTTTCAAACTTTCATCCTTCCCAACACTCCAGGGCAGCCAGAGGGATGTCCTGGGTTCCTTCTGCACCCTGCTTTTGCTCAGCTCCAGCTCAGAGCTTCTCCATCCCTCTCTTCCATCCCAGCTGAGCACAGGGAGCCACAATCCCACATTTCGGCTGCCTCACCAGCCCCTCTCACCATTAAAGGACTCAAAAGCTTCCTGTGATCCAGCCCCAAAGTCCTGCTCATCCCGCTGGAATTCAGCTCGTTGTTCTCCAGGACGTGGCCCAAAGCTTGCACTACTCAATTTCCCCCTAATTCTGTTCTTGCAGGCTTGGAGGTCACCTAATCCTGCCTAATTAATCCAATCCTCCTCGGCGGCCAGGCTGACTCCCGGTTTTGTGTCATCAGCAAATTTCATTTGCACGTTTTGACTCGTGGTGCCAAAGTCATTAAGGGAAATATGAAATAATGTTGGTCCAACACCAGTCCCTGAGAGCTCCACTGGCAGCTGCCCTCTTCCCTCACAGCCCATTGTTCTCAGGCCTCTGAGGCCCTGCAGAGCTTTCCTAATAAATCCAATTATCCCCTGTTTAACTAATAATTGGCTCCACAGAAACTCTGTTCCAGGATTCAGTGTGGAGAGGTGAAGTTGGCCTTGCCTGTTCCTGCCCAGATCCAGGGGAGGGATGGAAAAGCATCTTTTAGGTGAGTAGGGCGACAGTTTGAGGTGAAAATTCCTGATTTATGCCATCCAGAGGGAAAAACACTGACACATTTACACTGAAATTTCTGGGGAGTTTTACCTCCAAGCGTGGTCTAAAATCTCCAATTCTTCGATGGAGGAACACATTTCTCAGTTATTGGGGTTTTTAAATCAAATAATGGGATCTTAATCACCCATCCAGTGCCACCTGCTGCCATGGGCAGGGACATTTCCACTGTCCCAATCCCAATCCAGCCTGGATTTGGACATTTCCAGGGATGGAGCAGCCACAGCTGCTCTGGGCACCTGTGCCAGGGCCTGCCCACCCTCCCAGCCAGGAATTCCATCCCAATACCCAGTCTAAATCTACTAAACCCATATTATTTAAAGAAATTTAAAGCGTTTTTTAAAAAAAGACCAACAAAAAAAAAACCAAAAACCAAAAAAAACAAAAGAAAGACAAAACACAACAAAGAAACAAGCCACAAAAAAGCACAAAATACACCCCAAAAAACCACAAAAAAACCCAAAAAATCCCACAAAAAAAAAAAAAAAAAAACCCCAACAAAAACAAAAAAAAAAAGCCAAACAAGCAAAAAAAAAAAAAAAAACCAAAAAATCCCCAAAAATAACCCAAACAAATAATCAACATTCCTACAGCAAAATCCCCACGACTGAAATATGACTATGAGACATTTCCCAGCAGACTCCCCATGGCAAAATAGGCATTCCCAAATGGATATTTCCAGGATTTCCTTTTCCAGAGGTGGCTCTGACTTCACTGAGGCAACACCATGAGTTCATTTCCCCCCTCCCTTCGAGGCACTCCACACAAATCAATATTTCCTGGGTCTCAAGCTGTGAGTACCTGCTCCAATAATTAAAACGCTCCGCAGGGAGCCCATTCCAAAGGTCGTCTTTTAACAAAGATTAATTCACTTTTATCTCCTGCCCGTAAAATCTGAGACAAAATAACAAAGCAATGGATTAACCAGTGCCTCTCTGCTGTTAGCGCTAGAAAATGTTATTTATTTTTCCAAGGAAATTACACAAGCACCTTCAACTCACATTTTGTGGGAAATTAATGCAGGATATCACAGTGCTGCTCCCCCAGTGAAGGGAAAATAAAAGAGCTTTACCTATTTATTTGTAAATAAGAGTTTTACCTATTTATTTGTAACCAAACCTATAGGAATGAAAGTAAGTTTGTGTTGCAGCAAATTTGAATTCTGCATTTCCCCTGCTGCAGAGGCAGGATTGCGTGGCCTTGCTTTTCCCAAGGTTTTTGGAGGAATCCTGCTTTTAAAGCAAGGGAAATCCCTTTTCCCACAGTTCCACACTGTGCAGCAATAAAATTTCCTTTATTTCTCTTCCCTAAATGTTTCCTAGCCAAGCAGGGCGTGGATGACACCTAAAAATTAATTCAGGGAGAGGGAAAATCATCCCTGAACGCAGCTGGAATTGGAGTCAGCCCTCAGCCCAAATGGAATCCAGCACTGGATGCTGCTCCTGGGGAAAAGGAGAAAATTCAGTTTTTGCCAGGTTTATTTATGAGCAGCGCCTCAATCACTGCCTGCCACCCTTCAGCAGGGAGACATCTCCCAATTACACAGTGCAGATAAACTGATTTATTTGGGCTGAGCCTTGGCATTTGTCATTGTGGGCTTCATTTCACCACGGAGCAGGCAGGAACTGAGGGCTGGGAAAAAATCACTGAAAGGTAAAAATGCAGAATTCTGGAAGGAGATTTTCTCTTTTTTTCCCCCCTCAAGACCTCAGTTTCCAGGAGTTTTATTTCTCATTTCTCTGCAGAGGCAAAGCCATGCTTCTGCTTGGAAAAGTTGGCAACATTTTGACTTTCATTCCAATATATTTAATTCCTAAGAACATTAAAAAACCGCAAAAGTCTTGAGCAATATTTGGACTTTCATTCAAATATATTTAATTCCTGAGAAATTTTTTTATAAACCCAAAAAATCCTTAAAAGAGTGAAAATCCCATCTCAAATGTGACGTTCACCATTTTCTTCTGAATGCACCAAAATCCCAATTCCTAAATGCTTTTAAGTTGTATTTTGCTTAATTTCTCACAGAAAGGAGAACCTGAGTGGTTCCAATTGGGATCTGACACCAATATTTCAGTTCAGAGGGTATGAGGATGTGAAACAGAAATTAATCCATTTTTACCCACTTTTGGAGCACTTTTGGGAGTAAGATCTCAGGGGATCAGATTTTTATTCTCCCACCTGGCCCTCAAAAAGACAAAAAGAAGAAGAAAACCTTGCTGCATCTAAATTTAATTAAACTCAACAGAAAGAGTTCCTGCACAAAAGGAAATGCTCTGAAAATCAAAGAACTAAATAGGCATTAACAAGTTCATCTCCAAGAGGAAAAGCAAACTTTTACAAGAGTTTGGGTAAAGACAAAATGTTCAGATTTTTAATACTGAATTTCAATAATTATCAAATATTTCCTTTAAATATTACAGTGGAATATTGACTTAAAATCCTACAAAACACCCCAACTTATGACCTATTACAGTGTAAAATTCAAAATGCAACAGGACCCTCATAAAATTAAGCCACAATCAAAGAATTAGAGAACCATAAAGATTGGGAAAAAAATCCCTAAATTCCTCAAGTCCAACCATTAGCCAAGAAAATTTCAGGAGATCCAGGTTTTGTTCCAACTAATTCTGTAAAACCAAGTAAAATGTTTCAGCAAATCTTTTCCTGTCTCTGGCTGTTCCCTGCAATAATGGAAAAGATCTTTGCACTGAGGCAGAACTTGAAGGAAAACTCCAAATGCTCCAAGTTCTCCAAAGAAATTCAGCACCTCCGCCTTAAAAAGGTGAGAAATTCCTGTGGAATCCATCAAAGTGACAAATTGATTTTAATGGAAGGAAAGAGCTGAGAACACCAATGGTTTTTTGGGTTTTTTTAAAATAATCATAAGGTAACTTAAAAGGGTGATTAATCAGAATAATTCAAGAGATCATTGCAAAGAGTAAACACTAAAATTCAATATTGAAACTCAATTTTTTCAACAAATAATTGAGTCCTGGCAGCCAATAAACCAGCAACAAACCTTATTTCTTGTCTCTAAAATAAACATTCACAGCTCATTTTCCCAGCAATTATTATTTCTAAGGTTCTGTTATTTTTTAAAGTATCTGGAAAACAGAGCACTTTTTTATTGTAAAAGTTACTCATTTTCTTAGGTGCACTTCCCAGGTCATGGCTGTCACCTCTCTTTGGAAGAAATTGAGCTGTGAGAGGGAACATTCCTGGAACAGCCCTTCCCTTGCTCAGCCTGCAATGAACTTTGTCCCTCGTAATTACCAAAAAATCACTTTAAAACAGGAGAAGAGAGAGATGATGGAGGAAAAGCTGCTGGGTCGAGACTGATGAGCAGGGGCAGAGGGAGAGCATGGGCTGAGGTGTTTGTAAAACTCAGATATTCCCTGGATGCTGAGAATTTTGGATTTCTGTGCTGGCAGGCATTGACCTCCAAGAGAGCACTGCATTGACCTGAGGCCGTGGAGAAGGATCCCAAAATGGAATGATGGAACTGGGATGGTGGGTGTGGGGTTTGGATAGAAATGTGTGATATCACAGGGTGGGAAACTCAGAGTTTAAGGGTTTAGAATACAGTAATAGATATAAAGCAAGATGGAGGTTTTAGGGTGGAGGCTGATCCTTCTTCTTCACCTTCTCCTAGTCCTTCTTCTCCATGGGTTTGGGTGGTTTTGTGTCATTGGATTAAAAATCCACATTGCAGCCATGGGTGGTTGGTTATTGGGTTAAAAGTAAAAATAATGGAGGTGTCATCTCTTAATTGGACAGTTTACCCTTAAAAGGCCTTGTAGAGAGAGAGAGCTGGGGCTCCATTTTAGCCTGTTAAAGGCAAATACTGCAGAACTCGCAATTTATGAGACTGTGGCATGGATAAGAACTTATAAACATCTGAGTCCCAACAAGAAATATCTCACACATTTAATCCCAACCTTGGCAAAAAAAGCAAAGACTCCACAGGACAGGAGTGGGAATGTCCTCAAGGAAATTACAGCACAAAACCCATCAGCAGCCTCAAAATCACCTCAGGTTCCCAAACTAAGATCCCCACTAAAAACAAAGTAAAACAAGCAAAACTCAAAAGATTTGAGGCATTTTGTGATTATATTACAATTTTTCACTGAAAAAAAATTTAATCTATATCCAATCTATCCCACAATAGTGTCTTGTTCCAACTCTTCCTGCATAGTTTGGAAAATAATTCAAATATTCTGGGCAGGAATTTGACTGAGGATATGCAAGGTTAAGGGGGTTCTATTGTGTCTAAATGAAAGTAGAATTATAAAAGCAGGATAAACTCTAGTCTGGAGATTTCCTTTGTTTAATTCTGCACTGGGGGTTGAGTAATGGCATCCCAATGGATGAAGGCAAGGCTCACCTCAATATTAAACAGGAGAAATCTACATTATTATCTATATTATTGTGGCAAAGCCTAACCCTGCGGTTCAGGACAGCAGCTTTGAGTGACAGATTCGGGCACAGACCTCCCCCAGCAAAGGATTTGTTATGCATGGGCCGGATATTTAATCAGCATTTTACAAGTTTCTTTATCTCATTGGCCTAATTTCTTATGCTTTGTTTTTAGAATAAAGCCAAAAAGAGCACAATTACATCCGCCTGTAGCCAAGTGTAAGGTGAAAGGCAGATGGGTTATCGTAAATATTGTAAATATCGGTTCTAGCACAAAAGTCAGGTAAAAATCCCATTCTGCATTTCACTCACCACATGAACTCAGCTGCTGAGGAACCCTGAGATATTTCAATTCATCCTCATTTCCCTGACCATAGTGCAAATTCCTTCCCTCACTGCCTTCTCCTGTGCCCATCCACAATGATGAGCACATGGACCGAAAAACAGAATTCCTGCTCCAGGCATGAACCCAAACCAAACAGGGTGAGAAAAGAAAACAGAAGTTGAAAAAGAAGATTTAAATATATATATATATATTTATATATATTTTTTTATGGTACTGAGCACACAAGCACAGCCTCCCCAACTCCTGGAATCCCTCCCAGCCCTGGTGCTGCCCCAGGGCAATTTCAAACTCTCAGGGCTCTGACCCCCAACCGCAGCCAAGTCCTGCAAACCCAGCACTAAAAAGTTTAATTAATTCATTTATTACAGCCTTGATTAAGGGCACAATCAAGGTCAGGTTGTTTGGGTTCTCTTAAAATCCCTTCTCATTGTAGGGGGGCTACAAGAGCATCTTTAAAGGTCCTCTCCAAACCAAACTACTCTATAATTAATAATTTATTTCATCCCTGCTCCTCTTCATCTTGAAGACACACAGAAAAAAAATAAAATAAAATATATATTCACCAATATCCAAAAGCTGAAAGTATTAATGCCATATATCCACTGCCTGCCATATTTATTCACACACTTCAAGCCTGACAAACAGAATTATGAGGTTATTTTATTGCCTCATGAAAAATATATTTCAAAATCTATCTTGGTTACAACTCGCACTGACACAGTGTAGAAAGCTCCAACATACTTTAAATAATTTAAACCCCTGGTCTTATGGAGCATTAGGTTGGATCCTAAAATAATAAATAAATTTTTTGTGAAAAATCAGTTTAACCAGTTCCAGGGAGGTGGGAAGGGAAGATTTCCATAATTAACCCATAGGAAGGAGATGAAGCAGAGATCAACCAACCATAAAAGTTAAAAACCAGAAAAATTTCAAATTTGAGTGAATTCATCCCCAATGACAAAGTCAAAGAAGAAAAGGACCTACAGGAGATACTAAAAGGGCCATGAAATATTTTTTTAAAGCATTTTAGATCTTTTAGAAGCCAGCACTTCATTTTTAAAAAATTAAAATAAATAATCTGCTGTCTAACCCTAAGCCCCCAGCTGGCTTTTTGTTGTTTTGCTGTTTCTGTGGGGTTTGTTTGCAACATCAGCTCCCTTTGAAGGCCAATGCAAATATCCTAAATGTGTGCTCAGGTATTGTCTCATTTCTGCAGCCTATTTTTGGCAATAAACAATTCTAAACAAGCTGATTCACCTCGGCTTATTGAGGAGAACGAGCTGGAAACAACAACAACAAAAAAGGTCTTGAACATCTAATTTAATTTTTATAACTCATTCTTTTAACTATAAAATAAGTAGTTATGACTGAATTCCAAAAATAATCATTCAGTATTTGCTATTTATTCAGATCTATGCAAATGCACACAACTTTCAGATAATAATGATGCTTAAAATGGGATTTTTGATTTATTTCCTCAAGTCTGAGTGCCTCTTAATGCCAAGTATCAGGAGTGGTCAAAATTGTCCTTTTTCAATCATTTGTCCCCAAAATAAAACTCTTCCTACAATGGCATTCAAGTGTCACCTGGTGGCCTTAATTTTAGGATTTTTTTTCCTTGATATATGATTCTTTATATTCTGTTTAATATCTTTATTCCACTCAAAAAACCCAAAATTCCCTTGTTGCCATCTCAAGAGAGCAGCAGGCAGAAGCACTGTGCACTCTGTAAAAATGAAGCAAATCACTGTTTCATGAGACTAAATCATGTCATGAGAGAAAAAACTCTTTTCATTATTAGTTGCCCCATAAATAAGGAAAGAACAATTATTCCTCCCAGCTCTCTGGGTGCCTGAAGTGTGATTTTTGTGTAATTTTGTGTAATTGGAATGACTCTGCCTGACACCCGAGCTCCATTATCTGGGAATTCATGGCTTTTACTGAAGGATTGCTAAAAATATTCCACATTTTGCATGCTATCCCTGCACACCCAGGGACACAGATGGGGCTGGAGATGAGTTAGAGGCACAAAGTGAGGGAATGTCACCCTGCCCAGCCAGGTTGTCATGGATAACAAGATTATTCCACATTAGTTGACCCAAATTAGAGATAAAGGATTAAAAAACATCACTCTGGATGGTGGCACCCTCTAAATGTCCCCCTCTTGCAGCTGCTCTGAAATGTTGACTTTGTGAGGGCATGAGCATCAGTTTTTCAAGCTAAATTTATTCTGTTTGAGCCCACATAAAGCAGAGAAGGGAGACACCCTCAAGGAAATACCAATTATTTCTCTGCAAGGCAAAGCAGGATTAGGTTATGGCATCTATTTAGGGACAGACACCTGAGCTACAACATCCCAAAACTCACAAGAGCAGAGAGTGGTAAGCACAAGATCATACAGATGCATGGTTTTAATGATTTCTGTTGAGACAATTACAGTGGGACAAGTTTTCAGGAGAGTTTATAGGAAATTGCCTTCAAAGTTGCTTTAAAATCTAAATCCAGGATCTTTTGGAAGTCTCCCCATCATTAATAGCAGGAACTCCTTCTGGCCAGAAATAGGGTGGAAATCAAGGTGTGCAGGGCAAAAACTGATGGAGACAATAGGAAAAGGGGGAGAACAAAGGCAAAATCTCCTCAGTTTTAAGGGATTTTTAGGTGATTTCTGTTTGAGTCTGGGCATCAAGCACACAGGGGACACAAGAACTGAAGGCCTTCATTTACCAGATTCCTGTTGTTTTGTCTCCCCCTATTAAATGTTGACTTGTTTCATATTTAGACAGCAAATAATGGATATTCTATGAGGCTTTTCCATGGGTTTTGCCTCCAAAGGTCAAAACTCCAAAGCTCAAACACCCTCCTGGCCTCAGGGGTGACCCACAGGCCCCACTCCTGTCATTCCTCAGAGCCAGGACCTTTCCAAACCCCTGTGCCATAAAAATGCATCATCAAAAACTCTGAATAAGTACAATTCCTTCTAAAATTAGAGCTGCCTGAGCAAGAAGAAGCATGAATATGAATAAAGGCCTCCTGCCCTAGTTTTAAGGTCAGGATCAGAGCAGTCTCATCATCCCAGGTCACAGCCTGGCTGTCACCACCACCTCCTGCTCGGCCACAAAAGGCAAAATGCTCCCAGAAAACAGCAATTAAGAGAGGATAAATAACCCAGCCATGTCTTCTTGGGCAGAAATAAATTACAGCAGAAACAGAAATTAAAATGTGCAGTGGCTGTTGAAGCTGAGGTGTCTGCAAGCTCTGAGGGCTGGGAAAATGGGACACAGCATAAGGGCACCTGAAATCCCCTGGCAATGCTCCCCGAGCCTGTCCTTGAACTGAATTAGTGCTCAAAATGTGGATATTGGGCAAATCTCACCAGGAAAGGCTCAGCTGCAGGATTCTGGCAGTGCCAGGGGGATCCCACCAGGGAGCGGGGCAGGGTCAGGGGGGTTGATGTCCAGCAGAAAAGTGAAAAAGTCAATAAAAACCAGGCGTAAGTCTGTCTTATGAGCCTCAGCCCTGGGTTAAATTTCCTGCAGGTGCAAGCTGAGCTCCTGAGTCCTCCCACTCTTCCTCTCCCCAGCATTACTTTGAAACCATTCTAATTTCAAGCCCAACCTAACTCAGTATTTGTTAAAAAAAAAAAAACAAAGAGAAACAACACATTGAAACAGCACACTGACACCACAGATTCTATTACACACTGAAATCATTTTTATATTAAACATTTCTCTCACAGGAAACACTGACAGGTTCCACTACTTAAAAATTGTTAATTTTTTTCCCCCCAGAATAATTGATCTGCCTTGAGCCTCACTGTAAAAGAACATTATCCCTAAAGCACTTTGCTCAAGAAGTTGATATTTATGAGCCTGAGTTCCCTCGGAATTTCAGCACCATGGAAAGCAGGGGCATCCCTTGGCTTTCCTTGCTCCACACAAACCATCCCTGACCCTCAACCACTCGGACACCCCCCGAGCTGAGGGATTTCACATTTCGTGGCTGAAACAACTCCAACTTCCCTGGAAAATTCCAAAGGCACCATCCCAGTGCTGTTTAATGCCAGAGCAGCTACAAGGGTATGAAGAGTTCATACATCAATATTTGGGGTTTTTTTTAATACTTCTCAGAATTTATTTCAGTGATCCATCCCTATCCATACCTGAAGCTGTTTATGAGGATGAGTTTCCATCTGGGATGGGTCCATTTAGGGGCACGGATTTAATAAACTTTTTCAATTCTGCTTTTAATGTGGCACAGACAGAAATTCAAGAGTCCTGTTGAGAAACTGGATGTGGGTTTCTTTTTCCAAGTGCTTTCCAAATCCCTTGTAAATGCTGATAGGCAAAATGAGAAGAATTTATGACAGCATAAAATAAAACCACCCTTCCCATAAAACTTGATTAGATTTATTGATTATCTAATAAAAACCTAGAGCTGGGTATTGATAAGCTACAAATGGGGGGTCCAAACTGAGAAGCATTTTGAGCTCCTCTCTTTCTGTAATCCTGGCTCAAACCAGGATTGAAAAGCAAAAACCAAGTCAGACCTTGAACATTGCTGGGTTTTCCAGCGATTCCCGGATTGCTGGGTGAACCCTCAGGGATAAATCCAGCCTGGGGACGGAATCCATTCCCTGGATTTCAAACACAAAACATCCACAAGAAACCCACAGGTGAGGATGGGCTTGCAGAAGGTTTTCAAAGCTGACAGTGACTTCCAAAGGAGTCCATCTCCAGGAAAAATGAGAATCCCTTGGGAATGCCCAGCAGTGGCTCCAGCACCCCAGTCCCATTCCCATCTGCCCCGGGCTCCAGCAGAGCAGCACAGAAAGAAAAAAAACCAAACAATTTCCCCAAAGGATAAATTCTTTCAGCCCCACTGAAGCTTCTCATGTTCCCATCAATGCTGATTTGCTTGGATTGCTCTAGGAAGCATCTCCTGCACCTGACCAATGGGAGCGATTTTTCCCTTCAGGATAAAAGTGTTTGGGGATTCTTCAGCAGGCCTGGGAGCCCCAGAGATCTCCTGGGAGGATGAGTTACTGCAAGCAGCAAATATTCCTCTGTTTAGATTAATCAGGGAGGAGTGAGCAGCTCCTGGCCACAGCAGCTCCCAGGAGAGGCTCTGCAGGGATTTTGTTTTCCTTGGCGCCTGGGGAGATGGGGCAGGGCTGTGCTGGGGGAGTTCAGTGCCCTTAGAGGGATTTTCCAACTTAATTCCAGGATTCCACCCTGTCCCAGCACTCAGCAGATATTTCTGAATATTCTGAATATTTTACACCACATTTTGCCTGATGCATATTCAGCTTTTCTCTAAAGCAGCAAAAAAATTTCACCGTTTTCCCATGAAAACAGGAAAAAACATTCACCATTTTCCCATGAAAACAGGAAAAAACATTCACCATTTTCCCATGAAAACAGAGCAGAGCCAGACATTTCCTTACCCAATATTCCTGTGTCTATTACAGAGTAATGTGGGCACATGGAGCTAAAATCCAAATGTTTTCTGTGAATTCACAGAATTCCAGATATTGCTTGTGAGGTCATTTCAACCCTGGAGTTGTTGATATATGTGTATTTACAATTATATCTTGTTTACTCAATAAACTCACTAAAACTGGTTTTATTTCCACTCACTTTTTGTTCAAGTGCATCATTTTGGTTTTAAAATAACTTTTCAGGGCCCGGGTTGAGTTTTTCTCCTTGATTACTCTGTTGGGCTGCCAAGAGATGCTGTAATTCCAATTATGTCGCAGATGAATTTGGGCTCCATTGGGAACAGCAGCTCATAATTTGGATTTATCTTTTTCTTTTAGGAAGGTTTTATGAGGAAAAAAAATATATATTTAGGCTCTATTTTTTTTTCCAAGTTATTTTCCTTAAAGTGACTGAGTCAATTAGAACCAATAGAGTGGAAAGATTTCAGCTGGAGGTAAACAGGGATAACAGCAGTGATGAAGGAATGGGAAGATAAATTTGGAAAAAGCTGTGGTGTGGCTGTTTGGAACTCTGATTACTGCTCCAACAGCCTGGAGCTTAAAACACCTGAATATTGTGACTTTCTGCACAGTTTTGGTGGCATTTTTGTGTCTACAGCTGGATCTGGAATATCCAACCCATCCCTCAGCACCACAGTTCCAAAGGTTCATTACTCTGGCTGATCCCACAAATATTTTTATTCCAATTCCCTTCACACAACTCAACATTATTTTCATATTTTGTAATGGGAGGAGGGTTTATAAGTAATTTTAAATAATAAATTTATTGTTTATAAATAATAAATGTATGAAATTCTTCATAAACCCAAGTCACAATCTACCAGCAAAGCCTTGCAGCTTTCCAGAATTTCCTGGAATTCCTTGTCAAATAAATTAGGGATGGAGGTTTGGGGAACTCACCTGTACAGGAAAACCTCATTTAAAAGCACAAACTGAATTTTCTGACAAAAAGAAAAAGCAGAGCTCATCACAAAAATTCAGTTTTTAAGCATTTAAGTGACACCAATACCCTCCCCCCTAAAATCACCTTTGTGATAAGGATTAAATTCTATCAAATTCTACCTGAGGGGTGAAGAAAAATCTTCATTTTATTCTTTATTTTAAACAAATATTTATTATTTATTAAACATTCTTGGGGTTATGTTTGAGTGAAGTATTAGGAGTTAAACCTCCAATTTACAGCTTTTTTTGGGGGCCAAAGTCCAGCCCAAAATCCAGATTTTACACAGATTTTGTTATTCCTGCAACTTCTCAGCTGGGAAACTGCACAAGACACAGAAGGAATTTAAATATAGAAATATGTAAGAAATGTGATAGATTAATATATTAATAACAATTTTAACATTAATTATTTGCATATTAATTTGTCCAAAAAGGCTCCCAAAGTCCAGTTTACATCTGAAAAATAAAATAACCTGGATATGGAGTAGAGAATCCATTCAGTAGAATGGATTTGAGGGCCCTGACCTGGTAACCATAACAACCCTGCTCTTCCAAATGACTCCCAAATCTCCCATTTTTCCACCCAAAAGTTGCTGCAGAGCAAAAGAGGCACCTGGCAATCACCAGCACAAACCATTTTTTCCTCCTTGTGCAGGCATTAAAGGGAAGCAGGAGCCTCTCTCTCGCTGCAAACCCAATGGATTTATTGAGGATTTGGATTCCAGGAAGCCTCATGAAACTTTTTTTTTTTTTGTTTTTAAGGAACACCTCTAATTGTCTACCACTAATTTGCCAGCCAAAAATCAATTGCAGGTGGAGATAACAGCATTTGGCTGCCTAATTAAATGATGAGAACCACAAATCAGGGAGATGGCCAAGCTTCTGTTGCATTTACAGCTTCCCTGCCTCATTTTCCATGTGTGGAGGCACCAAAAATGTGGGAATTCCAGATTTTTGGTCAGTTTTACCACAAGCCTTGTGTTGAAACCAGCAAAGAGAGTTCCCCATGTGGTCACAGACTTCCTGGGATTATTGAAGCTGGGGAATAATCACAAATTCCAAGCTGAGGTTTGTGCCCCAGCTCTCTGCATCTAGAGCTCTCAGTGTGGACACAGATTCTCAGTGATAAAATAACATTTAAATCAAAATAAACACACAGAGAGCCCCCAATAAACACAAGCCACCCCATTGTGGGCCCAAGCTTGGCCTTTTAAGGGCATCAAATCTTAAACAGACCTTCCCTAAGTGGAAGGGAAAGGCTGGGAGCGTCCCCTCATGCCAAAATCCACAAGCCCAGCTCCAAGGGGACACAAAGAACCTGAGGATGGGGACAAAGCATTTCCTGAGCAGCTCCACAACCCATCCATCACATCCTTTGGAAACAACAACCTATCCATCCATCACATGCTATGGAAGCAACTCATCCCAGACTATGGACAAAATCCATCCCATCCTATGGAAAAAAAACCCACCCATTCGTCTCACCCTATGGAAAAAGTCACATCCCATAGAAACAATCCATCCATCACATCCCAGCCTATGGACACAACTCACCCACCCATCCCACCCTACAGAAACAATCCATCTATCCATGCCAGCCTATAGAAACAACAATCCACCCATCCACCCTGTCCTATGGAAACAGCCCATCCATCCCACCCGAGAGAAATAATCCATCCATCCCTCCCAGCCTATGGAAACAACTCATCCACCCATCCCATCCTACGGAAATAATCCATTCATCCATCCCAGCCTATGGAAATCCTCCATCCATCACATCCCATCCTATGGAAATAATCCATCCATCCCTCCCAGCCTATGGAAACAACTCATCCACCCATCCCATCCTACGGAAATAATCCATCCATCCCTCCCAGCCTATGGAAACAACTCATCCACCCATCCCATCCTACGGAAATAATCCATTCATCCCTCCCAGCCTATGGAAATCCTCCATCCATCACATCCCAAGGAAACAACCCATCCACCCATCCCTCCTATGGACACAATCCATCCATCCCATCCACCCTATGAAAACAACAACCCATCCATCCATCCTTCCCACCCCATGGAAACAACACATCCATCCATCCTTCCCACCCTATGGAAGCAACAACCCATTCATCCATCCCATCCACCCTATGAAAACAACAACCCATCCATCCCATCCACCCTATGAAAACAACAACCCATCCATCCCACCCCATGGAAACAATCCATCCATCCACCAATCCTTCCCACCCTATGGAAGCAATCCATCCCTCCTATGGATACAACCCATCCATCATACCCACCCTATGAAAACAACAACCCATCCATCCATCCTTCCCACCCCATGGAAACAACACATCCATCCCTACGGAAAGCCCATCCCAGTCCCAAGTCCGGCTCCTCCCGTTTCCCAGGGAATCTCCGTGCGCATTCCCGGTTCGGTCGGTTCGCAGCGCCACATTGCCACCTGCTGTCCCTGCCGCGTCCCCAAACACGCCCGGAGCAGAGCCCGAGCTCAAACAGACCCCGAGACAGCGCTTTGCACGCAAAGGGTTTGATTAATTAATTAATTGAGTTACAAGGGATGAGCTCCATGTGGCACCAGAGCTGCTCCATCACTCCCTGCTCAGAGGGAAACCCAGGAATGGTTTGGGGTGAGGGAAGGACAGGGAGAGTCACAGGCAGTGTGGAGTCCACGTGGGGAAATAAATTTATCACCAGAACTGGGTGATGAGAAATAAAATTAATTATAATAGGAATAAACCTATTCCTCCCTTCTTCCTGGGCAGAGGGATCAGGGAATGGGGGCTGCAGGCAGCTCATCCCAGGTTTGCCCTCCTTGCTCCTCACACCTCCTGCTTCTTCCTGTGGGATCACACAGGGCTGATCCTGAGTGGATTTCCACGGGAATACCCAGAGCTGATCCAGGCTGAGCTTCCCAAGGGATCTCAGCCTCTGCCCTGCTGCACTGTAGGGTCAGTAGAAGGATCTGTGCTCCTCCATGGACTGGATTCCAAAGGGATCTCAGCTCCACTCTCTCCTTCTGGGGCTGCTGCTCCCACAAATCCACACTGCACTCTGCAGCTCTAGTATTTCTCCTCAGAATTCCTAAAATCTTTATCCCAGACATTCAGACTTGTCCAACAACAGGTCCAGCACCATTGGCTCCATGGGACATGAGGGAAGATCCTGGCAGAGAAATCCCCCCACTCCCAAATCCCTGCCCCACAAGGACACAGTGGGATGCAGAGTCCCAAAAACCAGCCCAGGAATCAATCCTGGCCCATCAGGTGAGCTGTGCGTGGCTGCACCGCTGCTCAAACAGCTCAGTCCTGCACCATAAATCCCAGCCCTGCGGCTCATAACATCTTATATTTTATCAGCCACACGCCCAGCATGAGTTTTTGAATGGCTCCTGGGGTGCTGCCCTGAGTTCTCTGCAGCAGATTCACCTTTCTGCTGAAACCCTGCAAGCACCCTCCACAGTTCTTCCTAAAATCCTGCAGGAAAGTCCATCAAACACAGGTTTAAGGCAGGATGAAGCCAGCTGGAGCCTGGGTCTTAATGATTGTGGGGGAAAAAAATATTCTTGTAAAATCCCACCAAGTTCTCTAGGCATAGAAAGTGAAAAACAAAATTTAAAAATCAATCGAACCCTTTTTTCTTTCCTCAGGAGCACCAATAAGAACATGAGGAAAACAAGGCTATCCTTGCTAAGCCAGGCCTAAGTTGCAGCCTGCTCCACAGACATTAATCCTCCCTGCAGCAGCTCAGGAGGGAGCCAACAGATGGACAATGACTTATCATGGGAGAGACTTGGATCAGCAAGTTAGAAATTCAGATTTCCACAGGAAAAGCAAGTTAGTCATCCAAACAAATGGATATGCCCTGGGGAGATGAAAAATCTGGATAGCAATGGAGCTAAAATAAAACCTTAAGAAAAATAAAGGCTGTGAGTTTGCAGAGGGGAGAGATAAAGTGAATGTGAGGAGAAAAGAGCCACACAAAGCACTGACAACTCTGCTAAATGCTCTTTTTTATTATTTTTTTGTGGGGCCATATTTATAACACCAGGAAATAAAGATTGCTCTGACAAGCACTGAGGGGATTTGTGTCTGTAGCATCTAAGGCCATATATTTGTGTTTTCCCCAATATTTCCCATCAAAAGGTGTTTGTCCTCCTTTCAAAAGGGAAAACCTGTCAGCAGCCAAGCAGCTGCAAACAAAGCCACAAAATTAAAAAAAAAAAAAAAAATTAACGTACATTTTAGCTGAAATATGGGAACTTGGAACAGGATATTGTATTTGCAACCCTGGTCAGAATCAATGAAATCCATCCATTTTCATCCAAATCAGAGTAAAACAGAACCAAGGGCTTACCTGGGACAAGGAATGGAAACCCAAAGTGGAAGGAGCAGGAGCTGAGTGAGGATCCAGCCAAGAGCAGCTCCCTGATCCCAAATAAGTACAGAATTCCCACCTGGCCCCAATTATCCCTGTAATTAACCACTCCCAGCCCTGAGGCTGCACAGGTGGGATTTGTTCTGGGGCAAACACAGCTCAGCTGGGGACACTCCTGATGGCAGCAGTGGCTTGGGGACACCTGGAAAAACCCAGGGCAGGAAGCACAGGCAGACACCAAGCTCTGCTGCTGATGTTCCTCTGGCTCAGAAGCACAGCCCTGCCCCTAAAATCACAGAACTAAGTGCTAATGTGTGAAATATTTGATTAAAAACATGGAAAACGCCACAAAATAGGTGTTTTTATGGCTTTGGAGTAATTTTTCATAATTACTGACAGGAGCTGCTGGCCTGCTTGGAACCCTGAGCATTTATTTTCTTCCACCTGTGTCAAAATGCTTCACTGCAGCCTGAAGAGGGGACAATTTTACCAAAGAAATTAAAAGCAGGAGTGAAAGGGAACAGATATTTTGGCTTTTTTTTTTTAGCAGGGCTCCACCATGAGACAAAGCACATCCTCAATCAATCCATTGTCATTCTGCCACAGTGTGAAAAATGAGGAAAAACAGCTCAAAAATGAGGAATTTTTTTTTTATTCTTCAATATTTTTAAGGTGGAAACCAGCTTGGATTAAGGTTTTCTGGTCAAATGATCTCTGTGAGGCTTTTTAAACATTCCCACAAATCCTCTGAGCCGTCACAACACCTCAAGGGAGTTTCAAAGTCTGTTCTTGGTGTCTCCTCCTCCTCCCAGCAGCCCGAGGATGATCCCACAGCATCAGAGGCTCAGAACCTGGGCGTCTGATTGGACCACTAAAGTAAATCATCTCTCAACTACTTTTGAAAGTTTCAGATTTATTTTTGTTTAAGAACAAGATTTAGGAGGGTTTCTTACGCTGACTGAATTCTCTTTTACACAATTTTTCACATAATTCATGACCAAAACTAAGGCACTAAATAATACTGATTCAAGGATAAAAGAGCTTTAAGTCTTTTCAGGTGATTTCAAGGAACCTACTGCTCATGTTCCCATCTGGTTGATCCCAAGCATCAGGATGATCCCAAGGATGATCCCACAGCATCAGTCTCAGAACCTGGTGGTCTGAATAGGCCAATAAAATAAAATATTCACCTCTCAGCTACTTTTGAAACTCTCAGATTTATTTTTGTTCAAGAACAAGATTTAGGAGGGTTTTTTACACTGATCTAATATTCTTTTAGACCAAGACTAAAGCACTAAATAATACTGATTCAAGGATAAAAGAGCTTTAAATCTTTTCAGGTGATTTCAAGGAACCTACTGCTCATGTTCCCATCTGGCTGAGCTCTATAAATCAAACCCTGGCATTTTTATCAAAATTAGAGATGATCAGAACTGATTCCTAGAGGGAGCCTGGGCCATGCAAGGCTTGCAGGAGCTGGGAAGGAGTTTCATTCCATGATTTGAATGTTCTAATTACAAACTGTGCTGGGAAATGCCCTCCCCATACTGGTCCTGTTGGTGCTTGGACAATGGGCAAAGGATGTCTGACTTCTACTAATCCATGTCTTGAAATATCAACATTTTTGTTAAAACCTCACAAAAATAACACCTAAACCAAGGTGCTGCCCTTTTCTCCTCTCACACCCAGAGGGAAAAGCTGTTCCTCAGGGTTACAAACTCACAGAAGGACCTCAAAACCATCGGGGTAGAGCAGGAACCCCGTGAAGACGCTGTCGTCCTCCGCGCCGGCGTAGAGCCCGTTCCAGTCCTTGCCAACCTCCAGCCACACCTGGTCACCCACCCTGAGCTTGAGGATGGTCAGGAAGGAGGCCTGGTCGATGTCCTGGCCATAGAGCGTGTCCCTGGCCTTGGCCACCCTCCTGCTGCTGGCCACGAGGCTGAGGCGCGCGGGGCGGCCGCGCACGGTGACGTGGTAGGAGAACACGTAGGCCCCGGGCACGCTGCAGTTGAACTTGCCCGTGGCCGGGTCGTAGTCGTGGCGCTCGTCGAACCACACGCGGTCAAAGCGGATGGGCACGTTGGGAGGAGGGAAGGGCCGCGACAGCGCCGCGCTGAAGGCCGAGCGCGGGGCCCTGGGGACGTTGCCCCGGGCGCCCTTGGCCCCGCGGGAGCCTTTCCTGCCCGGGGCACCGCGGCCGCCCTTGGCGCCGGGCTCGCCCTTGGGCCCGCCGGGGCCCGCCATGCCCACAGGGCCCACGTCCCCTTTGTCACCCTTGTGGCCCTGCTCGCCCTTCTCCCCCTGCTTGCCGGCCACCCCCCGCATGCCCTCAGTGCCCGTGTCCCCCTTGCTGCCCTTCTCGCCCTTGGTGCCCCCTTCCCCTCTGTCCCCCTTGGCCCCTCTGCCCCCCGGCTCCCCACAGTAACCCTTCTCCCCCGTGTCCCCCTTCTCTCCCTTGTCCCCCTGCTCTCCGCCAGCTCCTGGCTCCCCAGGATCCCCCCTGTCCCCTTTGTCTCCTTTGGTGCCGTTGTCACAGGTGTCCCCTTTAGCCCCCTTTTGTCCCTTCAGTCCAGGGAAGCCGTAGCTGCCCTTGCTGCCTTTGGCTCCAGCTTCACCTGGGGGAAAAATGAAGATTAAAACCAATAAAAAAGAAAGTTAAAACCAATAAAATTGGATTGCTCTGGAGGTGGAAGGACCATCCAAATGGGTTGGTCCTTCCAGGCTCTTGTAAAACCCAGAGCAGAGGGAAAGGTCAGAGCAACCCTGGGTTTTCCAGAGCAATCCTGGATTTTCCAGACCTACCTTGCAGCCCAGGTTTCCCTGGATAACCGGGGCTTCCACTCGCTCCTCTCTCTCCTTGCTCTCCTTTTCCTCCTAGGACATTGCAGCGGTGATTAATTAATTAATGAATTAATTGGTGCTGGCGCGTGCAGCACAGCAAACATCACATCCCGCTGGGACTATCTGTCCCTCACTTCGTTAGTAAAACAGAGGTGAGCAATGTGGGTTTTGAGGAAACAGCTCCAGGAGCCTCAGCTGGATCCCACAGCCCCCAGCACCACCTCACTCTGAGATTTCTGCCCCTCTGCCAGGCAGCTGCTGCTGTTTCATGGAAGGTGGAGAAGGTGACAGCCCTGCATTCCTCATTCCAGCATGGCCAAAAAGCTTTTCCAGGAGTGAATCACTGCCTAAGGGGCTGCAGGGACTGAACAGCACCAGACTCTGCTGGGAATCTCCTGCGTGATTCCCAGAGGCAGCAGCAGGATCCTGCCAGGATAAACCCCCAGGTGAAGGGCAGGGCTTCCTTTCAGGAATACTGATGGATAATGATGGCTCAGCATCTTAACTGAAGCTCTTCTGCCTGAGAGATTGAAATTGAAATGCAGATTTTACACCTGCACACGATTTCCATGGCGGCTTTTTCACTTCTGTCCTTCATCCAAAGCAAACTGAGCCCAGATTTTGAACTCCTGTTCAGAACAAGAATTTTTGAGTGAGATCTTTATGAGCAGCTGCTCCTATTCCACCTGAACAAACACTGCCACAACCTGAGTTCCTGTCCCTGCACTGATGCCAGCTAAACCCCTCCAGGGCTCAATCCCTGGCAGAATTTTTCTTTTGCTTTAAAAAATATGGGTTTTTTAATAATTTTGTGGTGTTTTATGAGGACAGCAGCATTTTCCATTACTCTGGTTTACCTCTTTCTCCTTTAGAGCCTTTTGGACCTTGAGGGCCAGGGGATCCTGGCAGCCCTGGCAGCCCAGCATCTCCCTTCTCCCCCTTGGGACCTGTAAAATCAACAAAATTACCTCAGTAACTCCAAGGTTTAACTTCCAAATAACATTTTCATCAACACCTGAGCAGTGTGGCATTGAGGAGTGTATGTGAGATGATTCCATCACCTTGGGAAGAGCTGCTTGTTTTATTTGACATCATCAAATCTCACAGCTCTGCCTTTCACTCTGGGCCTTAGTTAAAGACTTTTTAAAACCAACTTTGAGCTGCCTCAGAGCCACAGGAGCTCAGAGGTTCACAAAACATCAGAAATTAATCTGCCTTCAATATCTGAGGAGCTGCCAGAGCTTGGAATTGTCCCTTTCCTTAAGGAGAATTAATTCTGCCAGTATAGAAGGGGAACCTGGCCAAGAGCTCCACACTGCAGAAAGGAGGGATTGAAATCATTTCCCTTTTCCATCCCCTTGGGAATCCAGAGATTCCAGTGTCTGTCTGGGAGTAGATTATGGTACCTTCAATCACCACAAGGACTCTTCCATCAAGAGATGAGAGATCAAACTCGCTTTACACCTACCACAATTTCCATGAGCCAACCGTTCCCAAGCCATGGGAACGTGAAAATCCCTGGAGTGCATTGGATTAAAGGAGAAGAACCTTTCCCTAAAATCCTGATATCCACCCCAAACCTTCCCTGGAACAGCTCCAGCCATTCCCTGGCTCCTGTCCCTGTCCCAGGGAGCAGCGATCAGAGCTGCCCTCAGGAAGAGCTGATGCAGGAGATTTAGGGGTTACAGAGAAATTGATTAGGGGGAGCTGACTACACACTGTGTATCACTTAACATTTACTGTGCTTGCAGAAGTCAGATGAGAGAATGCAAGGCTGTTGTGATAAGAAAGAGAAGAATGCAGGGCTGTCGTGGTGAGGAGCCCCTAAAGCAGCCAAAACCACCCAGCATCAGAGCTGCAGATCGCTGAGATCTCCCCCACCAGCTGCACAAACACGCCCAATGATTTCTTGCGGGAAAAGCCGCTGGATTTGGCATTTCCAGCCCAGCAGAGAGGGCCCAGCACACCTGGGGGTCCCGGGGGGCCCGGCCAGCCCCGAGGCCCGGCCGCGGGCGGGCAGCAGTCGCAGCAGTTGAAGAAGAACTCGGCCGAGTCCAGCGTGGAGTTGTCCAAGGGGAGAAGCGTGGGGAGCTCAGCCCTGCCCGGCGCCGCCGGCAGTGGGATTTTCCCCGGCACAGATGGAGGGGCTGCCGGGGGCTGGGGAGGTCTGGGCTTGGTGTAGAGCACGGCCGGGGTCACCTTCAGCGCCGCCAGCGCGGGGACAGCCAGCGCCAGCAGCAGCGGGACGGGCCGCGGGCAGCTCGGCATGGCAGCGGCTGTGGGAGACACACGGACAGACACACAGACAGACAGCAAAACCCTCCTGCATCCTCTGCCTCACCCCTCTGCCCTTCACAGAGAGCAGCAGGCAGTAGTTTCCCAAGGATTTCTCCTGGGGAAGGCAGTGGGAAACTCAGAGAAGAAGAGAAATCAATTCGTTTCTCTATTGGCTGCTCCCGTTGTTGCACGTGTGGAATGTGTAATGGGGATTGTTTGCCCAAAGTGAATTGGTTAATTGGACATCATGAAAGTTGTTTTGAGTGACTGGCCAGTCACTCAAAGCTGTGTCCTGGATGTCTCAGACACTCATGGGTTTTTTTAGTATCTTTGGTATAGTATAGTATCTCTATAGTATAGTGTCTCTATAGTACAGTTATAATATAGTATTAGTGTAATGCAGTATACTTTTAATGAAACAATTTTTTAGCATTCTGAATCATGGAGTCAGGGCACATTATTCCCTGGATAATAACAATAATAACAATAATAACAATAATAATATAGCATTATATTATATATAAAACTATACAATTATGATTATGATTATTACGATTATTATTATTATTATTATTATTATTATTATTATTATTATTATTATTATTATTATTGTTAATAATAATAATAATAATAATAATAATAATAATAATAATAATAATAATAATAATAATAATAATAACAGGGGCATTGCTTGTTTCTCCTCTACTTCCCTGAAGCCAAGGGTGAGGCCCTGGCTCTGCTTCCCCTGAGGAGTTGTGGTTGCCCCATGCCAGGAGATGCTCAGGGCCAGGTTGGGTTGAAGGGACCTTAAATCCCATCCCGTTCCATCCCTGGGACACCTCCCACTGTCCCAACCCCATCCAGCCTGGCCTTGGGCACTGCCAGGGATCCAGGGGCAGCCAGGGAGTTCCTGGGAGGAATTCCTTCCCAAAATCCCACCCAACCCTGCCCTTCTCCAACTCCAGGCCATTCCCATCACTCCATGCTTTTGGGGAAAATTTTCTCTCCAGCTCTCTTGTAACCCCCTTTGGTCCTAGAAGGATGTGGAGAGAATTCCATAATGATTTCAGAGCCCAACACAACTACACACAATAAAGAGCTCTTTCTCTAAAAGAATAAATGGAAGCAAAATGAAACATCAAGTTTTCCAGACTCAGGTCGTTTGGTATCAAAAGTATCAAGTGCGCCAAAATTTTTATCTCGATATTTTTCCATTTCTGCCTGATTTTCTGGATTTTTTAGTGTAACCTTTCACATCTGCTCTTTCTATTTTTCAGGTGTTGATTCAGCTGAGCCAGGGAGAAAGGGCAAAGGCCCCAGTTTCTCCTCTAGGCCAGGCGCTGCCTCTCAGGTGACCCGTCACAAAAAGCACCTTTGTTCCTTTGTTAAAGCAGGGTCCCCCCTGTAAATGCAGATGGAACAGAGCCCCTTTCTTGCTGGGGCTGAAACCCAACCCTCCTGAGGAGCCACAGCATTCCAGAGCATGGGAAACCTCCAGGAGAGACCCCCCAGCCCTGCCAGCCAGAGGGCAAAAGGAGATCCAGCCCCACACCAGGCGTTTTTCCATCTTTAAAAAATCCATTTCAGAGGGAAAAAAGGTGATTTTTAAATTTTTTTTCCCCTCACCATTTTCAAACAAAATGAAATCATTGAATGGAAAATTGATTCCCCACATAAAACCCCCAGTGGTCACTCCTGGATGTTGGAATCTGCTGAGAATTTTAGAATTTAGCACTGACCTCCAAGAGAACACTGCTTTTAACCTGAGGCTGTAGGAAAAAACTTCCACAATTAAATGATAAAACTAAGATTATAAATGTGTGTTTGAAATAAAAGTGTGTAATATCACATAGTAAAAAACTTACAGTTTTAGAATATAATAATATATATAAAGCAAGATAAAAATTTTAAGGCAGAAGCGAATCCTTCTTCTTCACCTTCTTCTTCATTAAAGTAGTATTGTATAATTAAATTTTATATGTATAATTTTAAAATCCACATTACAAGCCACAAGTAGTTAGTAATTAAATTAAAAATAAAACTAATTTGTGTCATTTGTTAATAAAACAGTTTATCCTTATAAAAACATATAAAAACAAAGATACAACTCCATTTTGAATTTGTTAGAGTAAAACACTATAAAACTCACAATTTGTGAAGCTATAATATAAATAAAAACTAAAAAACACCTAAATCCAAACAAAACCCACTATCTCACACATTTAACCCCAACCCTAACAAAAAAGAAAATAAAACTCAGCAGTTGCCCACTGGGACCCTTCAATCCATAAGGATAAATTATCCCTTCCCTGTGGGTGAGTTTATTTAGAATGGGGTTCCAGGGCTAGATTTTTGTCCAAAACTGGGATTTTTTTCCCTTACCATGAAGAGTTTTCCTGGGAAGTTGGTGTGGGGGGAGATGCTCAGCACGGGCAGGCAGGGAGCAGCCAGAGCCTGCAGCTGCAGCCACAGAGAAAAAGGAGAAAAAAAGAGAAAAAGGAGAAAAATGAGAAAAAAGGAGAAAAAATGGAGAAAAAGGATAATCTGCTACCTGGAAAAAAAACCCCCAATTTCTCCTTTTGAGCAATATCCTCAGACAGGAGCGCCCTGTACCAGCTGGAGATAAGTAAATAAATCCACTATTTACACCAAAAACCCCTCAGAGATTTTAGGGATCTAATAGCTTTATGGGGAAACCTTAAATCAGTTCTCAAATCCAAACCATTCCTGAGTTTTCCTGTCACACATCACAAGCCCCAAACCCAGCCAGATTGATTGATTGCTGTCAAACACTGGATAAACATAATTAATAACCAAATTTTACCTCACCACCCTGAAAAAATTAAATCCTCAGAGCAAGGAATCACTAAACAAATTTTCATTTCAATGGGCAAGACTGTTTCTAGATTAATTATACTTAAATAATTATTTTAGGATTTTTTTACATGTCAGGGCGTTGGAACAAGTTGATCTTTAAGGTCTCTTCCAACCCAAACCAGTCTGTGATTCTAAATAAATGCACTTAAATAAAACTGAAATTTTGAGCTTCTTCATTACATTAATTCACCACCACTGAATATAAAATCATTCATTGGAATCCCCCCACTAAAATTATAATTCACAGTGAACACAAAATAGGAAGAATTAAACTTTGCTGCAGTGCCATATAATTCATAAATTAATCTACATTTAATTTGATCTAAATATCTACTAATTATTAACATATTTCCCATAATAAGATGGTAATAATACACTTTTTTGTGCGTATGCTTCCTAAAATTCCAGATATTCCAGTTCACAAGAGGAATTTAACCCAAATCCATCAGTTTGAAATATCAGGGAGATGATTGCACTTTATCTTATTTAATTATTCCTAGTTCTTAGATGTGTGAGGAAAGAAAAACTCTAATCCCCATGCAGTTACACACTGATTATAGACAGGAAATTTTCTGCAGATAAATTCTATTATTTTAAATTGTATGACTCTCTCCTACCTTATAAACGCCCCTGCTCCCAGGAGAACCCCCCCTCCATGGCACCTGCAAAAAGGGAATTTATTTTGGGAGAGAATCAGATTTATTTGGTCCCAGCTGCTGCTGTGGCCAATGAGAGCCTGCAGGGGGGACAGGGGGGATTGGCAAAGTCCCCGCAAGGAGCTGGGGACACTGAAATCCCAGAAACCCAACCCTGGCATTGGCACCAAGGAGCACAGGGACACTGAAATCCCAGAAATCCAACCCTGGCATTGGCAAAGTCCCTGCAAGGAATGAGGGGACACTGAAATCCCAGGAAAATCCCAGAAATCCAACCCTTCCCTCAAACCCTGGGATGCTCCTGGGATGTTTTGGCTCTACCCCAAAGATTTTTAGGGGATTTTAGGGATGCTCCTCCTTCATCTCATTGGGTACCACCAGACTCAGCAGGAATTTGCCTGGACAGTTTTGAGGACAGTTTTGACATTTGGGGACCCAAAGGAGAAGGAATTTGTGCATTTATTTCTGCAAGGTCCATTTATTTCTGCAGTGGGATTTCTCCATTTCTTCCTGCAAGGTCCAGACTGCACTCTGTATTTAAAATGCAGATTTTTGGCATCACAATCCCCTTCCTGAGCTGGGAGTGTGGAAAGGGGTAAAGGAAAAATAAAAAAGCTCTATGGGATCATGAAAGCAACACATGTTAAATTCCTTTTGGATGGTAATTTGTTTTTTTTTTCCCCCCAATTGATCAAATTGTGAATTAAATTCTTGAGAGAAATAAAACCTGAAAATGAAGGAGAAAATAATCTTTGGGTTTTGCCTTTATAGTTGTTCTGTTCTCAGGTTAAATTTGGGAGTAGAGGGGATTCATTTGTGATGAGAACTTTAAATGCTGCATGGGGTAAAAATTATTTCATTTACATAGAAAAAAAGCAATGGTTTGTGTAGGAATTTAAATGCTTGACTAAAGACAATACATAGAAAATTAGAAAATATATGGAAAATACATACTAGAGAAAATATCCCCCTCCACAGGGATTCCTTTGGATTCAGAGGAATAAAATGATCTTCCTGTAAATTCAGTCTCATTAAATTTGGTGTTACTAAAATTCAGATATCAGGGGGAAGATGGGACGGGGAAAACCTGCATCAGTTAGAGCATCCCACAGCCCCTGCACCAAATGTTGGTCCAAATCCCCTAAATCTGCAGTTGCACCTAAATAAGGATTTATTGCCCTTTAAATTTACTGGCTAGGAGCTCCAAAAGCTTCTATTTCCCAAAAATAACCATTTGGGGAGTTATTTGAGAACCTCCTGGAGTCAATCCCTCTGAGAGCCCCGAAATGCAGATTTAGAGCAGCAGAAACACGCAGTTATTTATGGGAGACACCAGAATTACAGCTCAGGAATTATTCTGGGCTGGGTTTTAGAGCCTTTTGGGATGTAAAACATATTCCACATATTCCCTCAGGTGTTATCCCAAACCCTGCCCCGGGATTTCCTTTGTGGGGAGCTCTGGGCTGAGAAAAGCATCCATTGTCTGCTCTGGAAACTGGAGACACCAAAGGGAAAAGGGATAAAATTCCCTGGCTCCCCTTTTCACCCGGGGGGCCCTTTGTGAGGCAGCCCCGGGATGTCATGGACACCCTTTTATTCCCAGGAAATCTTGTTTTCCTTGTGTGTTTGGGAAACAAAACCATCCTCAAGAGCCCTTTTTGGCATTGTTGCCCTCCTTGTGGCCAGTGCCAGATTTCAGGGAAAATGAGAGGCTGGAAATGAGGGGGGCAGGAGTTCCTTTGGGGCAGGGCTGCCATTCCCTCACCCCAGCAAAGCCTCTGGAGTCATCATTTAATCCTGGCAAATCCATCCAGCACCCAGCTCCCCACAATAATGAATATTTTGTGAGATAAAGGGCTTGGAGGTTTAATTCACGAGAGGATCCTGTGGCACAGGGTCCCTTTGCAGGTGATTTCAGCCCAGCAGGTGTTGCAACACTCCTTGGAAAGAAGGAAATGGGAAATTCTGGTTTCCTTTCACCCAAATTCTTCTTGGCTCTGGCAAATCCGGGCTGTGCAATAAAATCCAGGGCTCCAGCACAGGGCAGTGCTGCAGCACCTTCAAATCACAGCAGGAAGCAAAAATCTGGGAATAAAACTGTCTCTTGTGTGCTGGAGTCAAGGAATTCAGGGAGGTTATGGTATTTTGGGAATTAAAAAGCAAAGGAGAGTGAGAATTTTATTTTTCTGATCTAGAAACTCGCTGCAAGGGCTTTGGATGTGCACTAAAATCAGAGGGAAGATTCCCACTGATTTCTTTGGAAGAGATGCCTAAAACTCTCCACCTCCTCTGCAACTCACCCAGAAACAGCAGAGGCAGCAAAATATCTCCAAAAAATAAACAGGGGGGTGTAAACAGCAATGAATTATAAATAATTGTAAAATATATTGTAGTTGTTAGATCTCCTGACTCAAATCATATCCTGAGTTGGAGCAGATCATTAAAGTCCAACTGCTGGCTCTGCACAGGACATCCCACCCACCAGGAATCCCACCAGGATTAGGGCAGGAGCAGAGTCACTTCATTTCCTGTTCTTATTTCTCATTTCCTGTTCTTATTTTTCATTTTCAGCTCTCATTTTTCATTTCCAGCTCTCATTTTTCCCTTGGAAAGGGAGAAGCAGCAGAAAGTGCTGAGGTGGGAAGGGTTCCTCCGTTCCATGGAGGTGGCAGCTGTGCCAGATGTCACCCGGTGCTGGAACTGGGGACAGCAGCTTTTAAAAAGGGGTTCCAGGCTGGCAGGTGGAGCTGGGGAGGAGCAGGATGGAGGGCAGGAGTGGGATGGAGAAGGAAAAGCCAGGAGGTTTTTGGGAAACACGGGAATTGCTGCTCCAGGTGAGGCTCGGCACAAGAGGGAGCTCCAGGGGCTCCCAAGAGCCCGGCCAGGGACGGGTTTGCAGCTGAAGCACCAAAATCAGGGAATATCCCGGTTGGAACGGCCCCACAGCCCAATTCCTGGGCAGGACACCCCAACAGTCCCACCCTGTCCAACATCCCAGCCCTAAGAATTAATGACCCACAAACGCTGAGCCATCCTGATCCATCCAGGACAAGCACAAAGCTCCAAACAGAACATTTTCCTGGGATAACTTCCCAAAATGGAAATTTTTGAACACAAAATGAATTTTCTGAGAGACCTGCACTGTTCAAACCTGTTTGCATTGGGAGCAGTAACCTAATAGGGGGAAACAAGCAAAAAAATAAAACCTGGATGTGGGAAGAATTCCTCATTTTATGGAAATTTCCTGTGGAGAACTGATTTTAGAATGAGTAGGATTGCTCTCAAAGCTGGGCCTTCTACCAGGTGAAAAACTTCTCCAGCCCCAGGGTGGGATGTGTTCAATGGGTGATTCCTCCAAGAGCACCCCAAACTCAGCTGCCTCCTCCAGAGGGAAACCTGAACCTCCCAAAGCAACTGGATTTTCCTCTGGAACCCTTGGGAAGCAGTGATGGGCATTCCCTGGGTGGGGATCCCCACCTGCTATCCTGCAGCCATGATATTTTCTGAAAAATCCCTTATCAGGATTTTCCTCCTGAGAAGCTGAGAGGCCTCAGGAACAAAATGTGAACAATGGTTATCTGCTGCTGTGGGATGCAACAGGTGCATCTGGGATTGGCCTCATGTGGTTGTTTCTAATTAATGGCCAATCACAGTCAGCTCGCTCAGAGTCTCTGAGAGTCAAAAGATTTTATTATCATTCATTTCTATTCCTTGCTAGCCTTCTGATGGAATCCTTCCTTCTATTCTCTTGCTATAGTTTTAATATAATATATATCATAAAATAATAAATCAGCCTTGTGAAACATGGAGTCAGAGTCTCATCTCTTCCCTCGTCCTGTGAACACCAGCACAGTGTCCCAGTGAGGGTGGCAGGATGGGCACGCTGGGATCTGCAGGTCAAGAACAAATCCCAGTTATCCCAGTTATCCCAGTTATCCCAGCAGATCACACACTCTGCTCTTCCAGCCTGGCTGGAGCAATTCAGCATTGGCCAAGGGACACAGCAGGAAGCAGAGATGTGGGAATGTGACTCACCCGGCACTGGAGATCCTGCCCAGCCCTTGTTCTCTTTATTCCTTTACCTTCTAATTAATAACTTGTTCCTGATCCCAGAATTCCACCCAGCACCTCCTCTAGCTGGGTGCAGGCCAATTAACCCAGAACATTAATTGATATTGCTATTGATTTTTTGATATTGAAGAGAACAAGGCTGCTGATAAATAATCCCAATTCCACATAAAACAGATAAAACAGAATTTCTCAGAAGGAACCACGGAACTCATTTGGCACAAAGCTCCCAAGGAAATCACAGCACAAGGGAGGGTCAGACCCGGTCACTGCTGCCACCAACCCCCAGAACAGGAGCTGTGGTGGCACCTGGAGAGACGCTCACCCACAAAGGGCTGTCACCACACCCCACAGGGCTTTGTGCAGCCTGCCCTGTCATTAGATAAAAGGGTTGTTCTCTAATTTGATAAAAGGGTTGTTCTCTAATTTGTCAGCAGAGGGTGGCTGTGGGCAGGATCACCGCACGCCAAATTAGTTGGGAGCACAATTAGCAACACGATAATCTCAGGTTCAGCCAGAGCATCACCTCAGCCCACAATATTCTGCAGACTCTGCCAGATTTCCTTGCTGACCCTGGAAATTTCCTTTCCTTTAATCAGGACAGCCTCACCAGCCAGACAAAACCTGAACAGACACATCCAGATCTCCCAGTGATGGAAAATGAAGAGTTCAGGCTGTGGCTTTGTTGGGTTTGCAGGAACATCCTCAAGTCTGCTGAGGTGGAGGCTTAGATGAGATTTTAGGGAGAAATTCCTCCCTGTGAAGGTGGGGAGAGCACCCAGGGCTGCTCCATCCCTGGCAGTGCCCAAGGCCAGCTTGGATAGGGCTTGGAGTGACCTGGGACAGTGGGAGGTGTCCCTGCCATGGCAGGGTGCAATGAGATGATTTTAAGGTCCCTTCCAAGCCAAACCATTCTGGGATTCTGTGAAATTGGATTTTCTGGGAACTCCTCTGGTGATCCAGGCTGGGAAGAGCCTGAGCTGTTGTGTTCCTGCAGGGCTGGGGCAGCCCAAAGGCTCAGGAAATACTCCCAGACTCTACAAAAGCCATGCTGGCCTCTCTGGCAGGGCAGGGATTTTATTCCTGTCCCCCGGGGCTGAGCTGGACGTTTCCTGCAGGAGCCAAAGCCACGCTGGACTCCCCAGCAATAATTAACACAAATCCCCAGGGGCCAGAGCAGAAAGGGATCAGATCTCCCAGAGCAGCAGCCCCTGGGCAGACAAGGAAACAAACTCCTGTACTTTTATCTGCTTTATGCAGAAATTTGGTCTGATTTTACCATGACAAGCAAAGGGCTCTTAGGGAAGGCTGAAGTTCAAGCAGGTCTGGAGCAGGAGGATGGTAACCCTGAGGAAGTTGGCAATTAAATGTGCTTGTGTTCCTTATCTTTTATTTTATTTATTTTATCTTTGATTGTAAAGCACTGGGAGATTCTGGGGCTCCTTTGCTCAGTGCAAAAGGGTCAGCCTGCAGCTGATAAATGCACGGGTTAGGCTTATAAATAAATTTATTTAACCACATGAAGTCTCTCCTTTTCAAACCCTGCTGTAATAGAAAATTAATTCAAAAGTTAATTCTTAATTTCCCTTTTTTTTTCTTTTTCTGTTTTGTTTATTTGCTTTTCATTCCTTGCAAGGACAATCCAGAGGCTTCTCCTGAGTCAGGGGAGGAAGCAGCAGGAGCACGAAGCTCAGGAGGAAGCAGAGCCGATCAGCAGCAGGGCCTGATAAATCAAACCACAGCCTCCTTTCAAATAAACCCTGTCCTACTTCTCAGAATTCAGAATCCTGAGTTCACTCAGTTCTGGCTTGGGAGGTTCTTCCCTCTGGAAACACCAGCAGGGCCTGGCAGGGCCCCTCAGCCCTGTCTTGTCTCAAGGCAAACAAAACTCTATTATCAGCCAATCTGAAATTTATTGTGAGGCAAATCCTTCTCCGTTTAATAAGCCAGAGTGGGCCAAAGGCAAACTGAGGCATTTACACAGCACTGAACCTTCCTCTGCAGCCTGGCAGTGAAGGGAATGGAGCACCAGGAGAGGCTGAGGGAGCTGGGAAGGGTTTGGGGCACCAGGAGGGGCTGAGGGAGCTGGGAAGGGGCTCAGCCTGGAGAAGAGGGGGATCAGGGGGGACCTTGTGGCTCTGTACAGCTCCTGACAGGAGGGGACAGCCGGGGGGATTCGGGATCTTAGCCCAGGGATGAGGGAACAGCCTCAGGCTGGGCCAGGGGAGGCTCAGTTTGGATTTTGAGAACAATCCCTTCCTGGAAAGGGCTGTCCAGCCCTGGCACAGCCGCCCAAGTCTCCTGGTCTTGAGGTGTTGGGGACCTCCAAGGACTGTTGGAGTCCCCATCCCTGAAGGGATTTAAAGCTGTGGGGTGTGACATTTGGGGACAGGGTTTAGTGGTGGCTTTGGGAACACTTGGACTCAATCATCTTGGAGATCTTTTCCAACCAAAATGATTCCAAGCTCCAGGGATTCTGTGCCCATCAGAAGCAAGGCATCAGCAGCTCATCGGGGTGCTGATGAGACTGTGGGACAGCTTTCTGTAAACTCCTCTCTGGAAAGTTCAGGCCTTGGAATAAATACCCTAAATTACACTGTTATGTGGAGTGATGCCTCAGGTTTAGCTTTTATATTTTCCAGACTCTGTGCTGCTTTAGTGTGTGGGTCTGAGCTTCACATTATGGGATGGTGAGCTGTGTGCACAGAGCAGGAGACAAAACAATTCCTGCTCCAGCTGGGCACCAAGGACAAATGACCCAAATCTCAGCCCAGGAGCACAAACCCCGTGGGCTGGAGAGAGAAAAACAAGCAGGGTGGGACTGCCTGGGCTAAAGCTGCAATGGGACAATGAACTGCAAGGTGCAAATGGAGCAGAACTGATCCCAGGGACAGACCCCGGCAGCGCTCGTGCATTTTGGGGCCATTTTGGTTCATCTTGGGTGCAGCCCTGGCTGGGCTCTGGTGCTGCCCAAGGTGGATCCATGGAGGAGATGCTTTGGATAAATCCCTGCTTTATTCTGGGACCCTGCCCAGCCTCTGCTCCAGGGCAGCCTGCACAAGGCACCAGAGCAGGTGCCCTGATAACCCAAATGGCTTTTGCCAGGACTTTTAGGGGATTGGGTGACACCCACCCACCCATCATTGACAGAACCACTCTGGCCTTTTCAAGCTCTGCCCTCTCAGGGATTTCACCACCCCAGACACAACACCGAGCTCCAGGACAGGCAGAGCTCTGCCCTGGGCTAGGAAGGGACACAACCATCTGTAAATTTTGAACAAAGCCTTTGCATGTGAATATTTTACTATCAAAGGCTAAGCAAGCATCAGTTCCACAGTCAACATCCATAAAAATAGCAGAGGCAGAAAGGGGCACTGCTGGGTTGGGAATGAAAGCCTCACATCCTCGTGGCCCCTTTGTCACCTGCCCTGCTCTGTTTGAGCAAGCTCCTCTTAAAGGCGTTCGCCGTGGAAAGAGCAGATTTAAAGCATCGTTAAAATGTGTTCAAACAGGAAAAGAACAGCTTTAACCCCAGCTGTTACATCTGGCCCTGCAAAGGTTTGCATTCTTTGAGGTCGGAAGGCACCGGTGGGTGCCAGAGCCGCGACACTTTGTTCAGTGAGGGGATCGTGCCTGGAATCCGGCTGCTCCAGGGGAAAATCCGGGAAAAAGCATTTCTGACACTTTTATTCCTCACTTCAACTGCAAAGTTATGTCCTGAAGTAGATGTTTTGGAGCCAGCAGGACACTACAATGAGCTTTTTTTATCTCTGGGACAGAACAAGCTACACAAAGCTGAGCCTCATGTTTGGCAGGGTCGTGCTGCATTCCACGGCATTTCAGGTTAAGTTTTGTGAATTCCTGTCCATCCCCGGGCTGGGGAGCTGCAGACCCCTCACCTGACACCTGGGGGTACCTGATCGGTGTGAAACCACCCCGAACCCCCTTTCCTCCCCCTGGAACACCGCGCTGCAGCTCCGGCTCCTTCCACACATCCCCCTGGAGTCGGGATGCTCGCAGCACCTGCCGGCACCCTCGGCAGGATAACCGCGCTGCAGGGGCGTCTGTCGCGATGGAGGGCTGCCATATGAAGGCTGTCTATCGCGACAGAGGGCTGCGATAAGAAGCCTCGGCGCATCCCGCCGAGCTCACGACGCCAGCTTTTTCCCGGGAAAAGCCAGGGAAGCGCGGCGCCGCAGGAACAGCCGGCGTGCCCGAGGTGCCAGCCGGCTCCGTCCCACGGGTTTCCCCGAGCCCGGCTCGCCGCTCCGCCTCCCCCGCTCCGGGCGCAGCGGCTGCGGCAGCGGGCGGGGCGCGGGGACCGGCCCGGGCCCACGGACAGAGCGGGCGGGAGGTGAGCGCCGGGAGGAGGAGGAGGAGGGAGGAAGGGAGGGGGCAAAGGTGGGGATTTAAGCGCGGGCAGCGCCGGGCTGGGGAGCTGCGGTGCGCGGAGCGGAGGTGAGGGAGGCGCGGCGCCGCGCTGTGCTGCAGCCCGGTGCTTTACATCCCGGTGTTTTACATCCCGGTGTTCTGCAGCCCGGTGTTTTACATCCCGGTGTTCTGCAGCCCGGTGCGCTGCAGCCCAGTGTTCTCGTAGCCCGGGGTTTTGCATCCCGGTGCGCTGCATCTCGGTGTTCTGTATCCTGGTGTTCTGCAGCCCGGTGTTCTGCAGTCCGGTGTTCTATATCGCGGCATTCCAGCATCCCGGAGCTCCCGCATCCCGGTGTTTTACATCTCGGTGTTCCCGCATCCCGGTGCTCTGCATCCCGGCGTTCCCGCATCCCAGAGCTCCCGGTGCCGGCCCTCATTCCCCGCTCGGCTCAGCTCGGCTCAGCTCGGCTCGCCCAAGGGCACCGCGGCGGAGGCGCGTCCCGGAGCATCCCCAGCAGGGCCGGTGACCTTGGCGAGCGCGGCCGCGGCCACGGCGAGTCCCCGGCGGCTCGGTAAGGATCGGGGCAGGCCCGGTAAGGAGCGGGGCAGGCCCGGTAAGGAGCGGGGCTGGCAGCCGCAGGAGCCGGGGTTGCTGCGCTGTGCCTCCCCGCAGGGAGATGCCGGCTCTCCGGCCGCACCTGCAGCTCCAGAGAGGGCTCGGGGCATCCTGAGATGGCCTTCGAGGTCCCTTCCAAGCCAGACCGTGCCGTCATTCCGGGACTTGTTGCTGCAGCCCTGCAGCCGGGGGTTCGCTTCCAGGTGGCAGGAGGGTGGTTTGCCTTAGGGATTCCCTAAAAACAGTAAAACGGCCAGGAGAGGGAAGGGGGATGGAGGAGGCTGTGCTGCTCACTGAGCTGGGAACGCTCATCGCCGGCAGATTTTTCTTCTCTGCTTCTCTTAGTTGCCTTCAGAGGGAAGCAGGTGCAAGCCCTGCCTTCCCTGCTGGATAAACGCTGGATAATATGGAGGAGAATCCCTGCAATAAACGCTGTGGCTCTGCTTAGTCAGCACAAGGCACTTTGGGGGATTTTAATGCTTTAGGAATTGGGATGCTGGGTTTTCTTTCTCTGATGAATATCACAAGTATGGTACAAATAACTGCAATTCCAGGAGTGCTTGGATTGATTTCTGGTGGGGAGAAGCAGGGAAGCTGTGCATGGAGCATGGATGTTATTCCAAGATTGCAGCTGGAATGGGAGATGCTGAAACACTGCCTGGGGAGCAGCCTGGGCCCATGGCAATGCTTGTGCCACCCCTCTGTGCCCAGAAAGCGCCCACAGCACCAGGACACAGAGCTCCAGCTGGCTGGGAGGCAGCCAGGGCTCTGCTCTGAGTCCTGCCAAGCCACATTTTATGGAGCTTTGCATTTGTTTTATGGAGGATATCAACAGCTTTGTGTGTCCCAATCTGTTTGCTCACAGCCTGCAAAGGAAGCTGTTCCTCACTGCATAGATGGGGTTAAATCTGTGAAAAAAGTGCATCTCCTTTTTTGTTTCTTATCTGTTGCAAGCATCTCGCTCCAATTTTGCTCTTCCCCTCTGGAGCAGTGACTGGAGTGGTGCAACTCTGCTTCCTTTGATGAGATCTCAGGGAGATGCCCTTGCACAAGAGTTTGGTCCCATTTTCCAGCAATACCTGTCATAGCTGTGACAATATTCACCTCCTCACGTTGCACACAACCCAAGCTGCTACTTTCAGCTGCCTCAGAAATGACTCAGAGCAAAGCAAAGAAGTCTGAATAAAATAAGGGCTACAACTGCAAGTAAATCTTATTTTAGAGCCCAGACATCTCGGTTATTTTGTTGGTAGATTGATGTGTTTACACAACCTCCTGAACTTGGAAGCCTTCAGAGGATGTAGACGATGTCCCAAATCTCACAAGGAACTGGGGTTTGTCACCAGGAGCAAATGCAAAACCTCTCTGAGATATTCTGGAACAGTTCTTTAAGAACTCTCAATTTTTAAGTGTTTCCAGCTTAAACCTGCTGCTGCTCTCTAGTCCCAAATTTGAGGTTTTGGTTGGGAATAGTTCTGTTCAATACCATGTTCCTAAACTATACTTACACTCAAAATAGAGGGAAAGGTTTCCCTTTTTCCCTTTCCCTGGGATTCAATTTGCCATTTTCCCATCTCCTCTGGCAGAGCTGCTCACCTGTTCTGCCCCAAGGTACAAATCCAGAGCCCAAACCATGCCCAGCCCAGGAAAGCTGGAAAGGAAGGGATCTGTACCAAAACTGCAGCTGGTTATATAAGGAAACAACTGAGGAAACTTCAGGGGAGGGAAGAACAGGAAAATTGTTGAAAAATTAATTTAGCCTTGGAAGAAAATGGGACAGAGCTGCTCCAGGAATGTTGTTAGTACAGAGAAGCTGCATCTTCTCTTCTCCCTGTGCCTGAGTAAGGAGGGGATTGGGCACTGATAAATCAGCCAGGCTGCAAAGGCAGGGGCTGCTGAGTTATTCAGAGCTGTGCCTTTGCTGGGAGCAGCCTCCAGCTGTCAGGGGCAGGTAAGGCAGGAAATCAGCCCCAAATTCTGCAGTACTGGGCTGGTACTGCATGGTCAGAGGCCTCTCTCCAAAGGAGATCCTGTGGGTGCTGCAGAGCAGCCTCTGCTTTCCTGAGGGTGAAAAATTCATGGATCTCATTTGAAAGGACTTTTCCACATGGTTGTAGGACACCATAAACTCCATCTGTGTACTCTACTCAACTGAAGGAGAAAATTCAGCCATGCCCTGGCTGCTGTCCCCTGCAGCAGGCAAGGCAGGCTGACAGGAATCCCCTGCTGCAGAATCCTCTGCTCCAGGCAGAGATGCAGCTGAGTTCCAGCCCCAAAGCCCAGAACTGCAGCAGGAGGAGCACACACACAGATCAGGGTCCGGGTGGAGACGAGGAAGTCGGCTCTCAGACTTTGTGCAGGCGTGGCACAGCCACTCGAGGAGGGGTTTGAGGTTCCCAGGGGTAACAGGAACTCTTCCTGGACAGGGAATGCTCCTGGGCTTGGTGTGCACTGAGCAGCATTTCAAAGAACCAAAATAGCACCTGCGTGCTGCCACTGAGGCCAGCAGGAAGGAAGTTGGGGTTAAAGATTAGGAAGATGCTGGAATTCACTCTCCTGAGCCAGGTAAGGCAGAAACAGGGCTGCAAACACCGCTGCTCTTCCTGCCTCACCCCTTCCTCTCCTGGGAGATTTGATTTCCAGCAAAGCCCACGGGCTCAGCCCAGCCACGCTCACCCACGTGCAGAATGGCTGAGTCATGAGCAGCACCAGCACTTCCCAGCTCAGACCCTCATCCTGTGCTGCACAGGACATGTGGAAGGGATCCACATCTCCTGGGGCTCTGCAAGGGATGGCCAAGGGTGCTGAGGGAGGGGAACCAGGATTGCTTCCCTCTGCTGTGTGCTCCACAATTCCAGGGGTGGTTATTTATCCAAATCTGCAAGGCAAGGTGATTTTTGAGCTGTAGCCTTGTCTTTCAGCCTCGCCCCTTCCACTCCTGGAAGAAATATATATTTTTTTCATTGCTAGAAGAAATATATATTTCTTCCAACAATCCCCACAGGTTCTGCAGTGCACTCCAGAATTCCAGGAAGGGTTATTTATTAAAATCTGCAAGTCAAGGTGGTTTTTGAGGTGTAGCCTTGCCTTTCAGCCTTGCCCCTTCCACTCCTGGAAGAAATACATATTTCTTTCATTGCTTTCAGTGCACTCTAGAATCCCAGGTGTGGTTATTTATTCAAGGTGGCTTTTGAGGTGCGTTCTTGTCTGCAGTGGGAGCTGTGCTGGGATTGATGCTGCTCTTCTCATTCCTGGGATTTTCTCCCTGGGAGAACAAGCTGGAGGTTAAATTTACAGATCCATGTGGGAGAGCTTCAGGAACCTGAGGGCTCTGCTTGCCAGGAGGGGAAGGCAGATCTCAGGGCTGGGCTGCTGCTCCATGGACACGCTCCGTGCGGGATCAGAGCTGCAGGGATGAAACAGAGGAATGGGCTGGGGTGCTGCTCCCAGGAAATTCTGGGATTTGGATGCCCTGGAATGGGCTGAAGTGGTGTTCCCATCAAATCTGGGATTTGGATCTCCTGGAACAGGCTGAGGTGCTGTTCCCAAGAAATTCTGGGATGTGGAATTCCCTGGAATCTGCTGCCTCATTTCAATTTCTGCCCAAGTACTGATTATTTCATCCCTTGATCCCTTGTGCACCATGCTTGGTGCTCACTGAATAAAACATGAATGGAAATGCCTGGGAATGGGAATGGGAGTGGGGATGGGAATAGGAATGGGAATGGAGATGGGGATGGGGATGGGGATGGGAATCCCTTCCTGGTTGTGCTTGCACTTGGAGTTGTCAGCCTGAATAAAATCCCTGGGCACATCCCAGAATTCTGTCAGCATTAAGAGGGACAAGATGGTGCCTTGGACAAATCAGGATATTCAGCAGGACAAACCCATGAAGTTACAGATAAGAACAGCTGCACATCAGTAACTTGCAGACAGGATTTCCATTCCAATCCCAAGGAGGTGATTGCCCATTTAGCTTCTAATATCCAAGATTATTTACAGATCAGACAAGTTTAAATTCAGTCTGGCACTTTGCCTGGCTGCACCTGCCTTCATGTGGGTGCTGGTGGGACTGGAACCTCCTCAGGGACTCGTGCAAGGATTTTATTTAAGCTCCAGCACCAGAGGATTCCCTCAGGATGCTCCAAACCCCATCCACTCTTGCTGCTGGGCTACCCCAGCAATTATCCAGCAAGTGGTCACTTTTAGCCAATTAAATATTTGTATTTTGGGGATGGATTGATTGTTTGCTGCTTTCATTCCTCATCTCATCCCTTCTTTCCATTTAAAGCAGCAGAGGTCACCTGTTGAATGGTCATGAGGCCATTTCCAGCTCCAGGCTTTGTTTTTGCCCACTCCAGATGAACTTTTCCTGAATATCTGTTGGAACCCTTTTTCCCTGGATGTGTAACTCAGCCAACCCCTCCTGCTGAGGGCATCAGGTGTTTTTTAAGCACTCTCTGGAAACCAGTCTCTCCCAGTTCCCCTCCAAGAATGTTTCTTTCCACAGGAATTTCCCAGCAGGAGCTGTCTGGCCACGGGTCAGAGCTGCAGATTGAAAATGTGACCAAAATTCCCCAAATCCCAGCTGCTCAATGCAGAAATTATATATTAAAGGACCTAACATTGGCATCTTCTAACTCCCAGCTAGCTCTGACTCCAAAAAATAAGGTCATTAGTAAGGAAATTTGGGAAATTAGTGTGCTCTGAAATGGAACCTTGATATCTGGATGATGATTTATCTTTTCAGCTGCCCTAATCACAGACATGTGTCAACAAGCAAGAAAACCAGGCAGCCACTTAAAACACTAAAAGCTGCTTTACAGGTTTCTCTTCTTGCATTTTTTTTTTCTCTTGGAGGTGCAAGTGCTGAAAATAACCTCAATATTGCTTAACAGGAGCTGAATTCTCCTCATTTCACTCATAGCTGGCTGTAACAGTCCCGTGGCCTCTGAACAGGAAGGCATTTCCCCAGCACCTCGGAATGTTTCAATCCAAATTTGTAGACAAATGAATGCTGAGTTAAAATTGCATAAGAACAAATTATCTCCTGCTCTGGAATAGTGGGAACTGATGAGTGAATAACTCAGGGCCCTTTCAAGTGGGAGTGCCAGCTGGAATAGAATAAAGCACAGGCATGGACGTGAAGCCTCTCTAGGAGGAATCCTGTTTAAAATACAGATTTTTAGCCTCTAAAGTTTGCCTAGTAATCTGCTGTTCCTTTTGATTGCTGCTACAGTTAATTTGGGTGGTAGAGCTGCCACAGACCTCTGCAGGTGTGGGGTTTGGGGCCACTCCTCATTCCTCATAAGGGGATGCAAATTGTGCCTTCCCCAGGGGATCTGTGTGACAGTGCCACAGAGGAGCCCCATCTCTCATTGCCTCAGCTGCTTGCAAATGGCTTTTTCCCCTTCCCCTCCTGTGTTTTCCTTTATCAATTATGCATCTGGAGTTGTGTTATCCCTGCACAGCTCCCTGCTCTCAGGCTGCATGAAGTGCAGAAGTGTGTCAGTGGTGAGGGCACAGGCTGTAATTTGCTTTTGCCTTTTACTTATCCCAACCTGCAGCATTCATTAGGAGACCTCAGAGCAGGAAGGCAGCTCGTGTTCCTCCTGGAATTCCAGAATGCCTGGGGATGGAATTGCTGCCAGGATGGAATTACTGTGCTGGGGCTGCAGGGAAATGCAATCCCCAGGCTGGAAAAAAGGTGCCGAGGGCTTTGGTTAAACCCAAAGGGCTGCTCATCATTTCAACTGCCTCATCCTTTATTCACGTGGCCCTCCAAGGGGTGATGGTGAGGCTGCAGCCTGGAATATCAGTAAAACCAGCCTGGGGGATGTTTTTCCTGTCTGTGGCTGTCCTTCAGCAGCTCTGGATGGAGATGCACAGGGCTGGGAGCAGCTCTGGATGGAGATGGAGATGCACAGGGTGTGCACAGGGTGTGAGCAGCTCTGGGCACTCAGACACCCCCAGCACTGCTCCAGCCTTGCAGCTGCTCTGGGCAGGGGTGGGGATCAGCAGGGATTACCCACGGAAGGGATGAGTTTAACCAGCACAGCCCTAACCCCAGTGTAAACCCCATAATCCTGGGAGGGGGCTCTTCTCCTTCTCCTTCTCCTTCTCCTTCTCCTTCTCCTTCTCCTTCTCCTTCTCCTTCTCCTTCTCCTTCTCCTTCTCCTTCTCCTTCTCCTTCTCCTTCTCCTTCTCCTTCTCCTTCTCCTTCTCCTTCTCCTTCTCCTTCTCCTTCTCCTTCTCCTTCTCCTTCTCCTTCTCCTTCTCCTTCTCCTTCTCCTTCTCCTTCTCCTTCTCCTTCTCCTCCTCCTCCTCCTCCTCCTCCTCCTCCTCCTCCTCCTCCTCCTCCTTCTCCTTCTCCTTCTCCTTCTCCTTCTCCTTCTCCTTCTCTTTCTCCTCCTCCTCCTCCTCCTCCTCCTCCTCCTCCTCCTCCTCCTCCTCCTTCTCCTTCTCCTCCTCCTTCTCCTTCTCCTTCTCCTTCTCCTTCTCCTTCTCCTTCTCCTTCTCCTTCTCTTTCTCCTCCTCCTCCTCCTCCTCCTCCTCCTCCTCCTCCTCCTCCTCCTCCTCCTCCTCCTCCTCCTCCTCCTCCTCCTCCTCCTCCTGCTCTTTTTGCAGAAAGTCTGACCAGAGGCACTTTTGGCTCCCAGGGAGCCCCACTTTGCCAGCTGTGCCACTTTCTCTGAAGGCTCTGCAATATTTCCAAGGCTTTAAGGCCTCTCTCTCTGGAGTTGTGCCTTCCAGTAGATGATGTGAAAGGAATCAGCTTCCATTCATGTCTGGCCAAGAGCAGTGGTGCCTTCCTCCCCAGGCTGAACCCCTGCAAGGAAAGCTGGTCACAGACACAGCCACTGCTACATTTAAATGTTGATCTGTCCCCAAAAGTGTTTAGGAACTTTCTTGCTCTAGGAAATATGGGAAGATGGAAGTGAAGGAAATGCTTTGGGAGCATTAGTAGGGAAAACTTCATTTTCGTGAATCCTATATCCCCCCAGAACAGAGCAGGAAACCACTGAATATTGGAATATTTTTCACCTATATCAGTGGCCCATTCTTATTTTAATTCCAGGTACAAATTTCCCAGTGCTGCTTCAGGATCTGCTGCTTCGAGGGACAGCAAAGCTCTGCTGCCCCAAACTCACTGTGAACACCACACTGGAGGGCTGTGATGTGCCCAAGCCTCTTTGCTCTGGCATTTCAGGCAGCACAAGTGTAGAAGAAAATGGGGCATTGGGAGGTTTTCCAGCAGGGAATCTGTGAATTCCCTGTGGACTGATCTGCTTGGAAAGTCCTCAAACCCCAAAATAACAGAATCCTGCTGGAAAGCCTTGAACACTTTCTTGTCATTCTGTTTTCTCTAAATAGATGCTTTTAGCCTGCATTTAAAGATTGTTTCAGATGCCAAAAATCACATTTAACAATGAACAGTGGAGGCAAACCCTATTTCCTGTTTAATTCTTGCTCAGCCATTCTCCTTCCCAAGTGGAGCTGGGAACAATGAATGCATAAAGGCATTACCCAAGAGGAAAATCTGTCCTAGATTTGTAATTTCCATTAAATATTCTTTTAATCTGTAACATTTTTCATTTCTTTGGAATGAACTGCAAAAAAAATCCTTCTGCAATCAGAGATTACTTTTTTCTCCCTCTCTCTTTCATAACTTGGTTTTTCCTCCCAACAATTGCAGACCAATAAAAACCATTATCAAAAGTAAGCAGAGCAGTTTTTACAGGGCAGTTGTTTTAGTCTTATCTTTATTCCGGGGCATGCCCGGAACTTATGGAACATTTATGGAACTTACGGAACATTTATGGAATTTATAGAACATTTATGGAATTTTTGGAACATTCCTGGAAGCTGACCCAAAGCCTTTCTTTTAAAATGCCTATTTCCCTGATTTCCACAGGGAATGGTTAGGAAAACACATTTGGAATGTGGCAATTGATGGAATCACAAAGCCTTTCTTTTAAAATGCCTATTTCCCCGATTTCCACAAGAAATAGGATGGGAAAACCCACTTGGAATGTGGGAATTGATAGAATCACAAAGCCTTTATTTTTAAATGTTTATTTTCCTGATTTCCACAAGAAACGGGATAGGAAAACCCACTTGGAATGTGGGAATTGATAGAATCACAGGAAGGTTTGGGTTGGAAGGGAGTTTAATCACCAGTCCCAGGCCTGCCATGGTCAGGGACACCTTCCACTATCCCAGCTCACTCCAACCTGGCCTTGGACACTTCCAGGGATGGATCAGCTTTTCTGGGAATGCCCAACTGCTGCAGCTCCAATAACTGAGCAGCAGCTGCAGAACCCATCCATGCCCTTTGGTGCAGGGGAGCTGGTGGCACTGACACCTCAGAGAACGAGTCTGTGTAGTGTTTCCACGGGACGCCCCCGCTGTAATCCCAATTTCCCTGTCATTCCAGGCGCCCTCCAAGCCCCCTGGAGCTGAAGATGGACGTGAAGAGGGTGAAGGACTACCTGTACTGGCTGTACTACCAGTACCAGCTGGTGACGTGCAGCTACGTGCTGGAGCCCTGGGAGCAGTCCATGTTCCACACCATCACGGTCACCGTGCTGGCCATGGTGGTCTACACCGCCTACGTCTTCGTGCCCATCCACGTCCGCCTGGCCCTGCAGTTCTTCTCACAGATCTTCGGCTCGCAGCCTGAGGGGGCAGTGCTGAACTGAGCCGGGCCCAGCAGGGCCCAGCAGCGCTGTGGAATGGCTCACAAATGGTTCCTGCTGAGGAAAACCCTGCTTGATTCACCTCCGGGGATGGAGAGCGGAGCGAGGCGCTGAGCACGGCCCCTCTTCCATGGACACTCTGGGAATGGCACAGGACCCACACAGCTCCCACCTCCGGCAGCAAACCCCATCTCCTGATCCATCCTTCTCTGCCATTCTCTGTCCCAGTGCTGCTTCAGGATCTGCTGCTTCGAGGGACAGCAAAGCTCTGCTGCCCCAAACTCACTGTGAACACCACACTGGAGGGCTGTGATGTGCCCAAGCCTCTTTGCTCTGGCATTTCAGGCAGCACAAGTGTAGAAGAAAATGGGGCATTGGGAGGTTTTCCAGCAGGGAATCTGTGAATTCCCTGTGGACTGATCTGCTTGGAATGTCCTCAAACCCCAAAATAACAGAATCCTGCTGGAAAGCCTTGAACACTTTCTTATCATTCTGTTTTCTCTAAATAGATGCTTTTAGCCTGCATTTAAAGATGGTTTCAGATGCCAAAAAGCACATTTAACAATGAACAGTGGAGGCAAACCCTATTTCCTGTTTAATTCTTGCTCAGCCATTCTCTTTCCCAAGTGGAGCTGGGACCAATGAATGCATAAAGGCATTACCCAAGAGGAAAATCTGTCCTAGATTTGTAATTTCCATTAAATATTCTTTTAATCTGTAACGTTTTTCATTCCTTTGGAAATGAGCTGCACCCAATCACTCTGGCAGAGGTTGTTTTGGTGGCTCCTCACACCCAAAGTTCTACCAACACAGTGCAGGGGCCAGGTTAGAGGAGATAAAAAATGAGGATATCCAGCAGGATTGGAGAGCTCATGTCTGGCTGGTTGGTGACTTCCAGGCTTCAATGGATGGGAGAGGAGTTTGGAAGAGAAAGGAACAGGAGGATGAACTCAAATCCAGCTTTTTTCATGTCTAAGTTCCTGTGTTTGAGTTCAGATGGTCTAAAATATTTTCTTTTTGGAAAAATGTCCTCCACCTCATCTTGCAGCTCAGTGAGGATGACAGGAAGGAGCAGCCCTGCTCTGTCTCAGTGCCCTCCTGCCTTCTCTGATGAAAATCAAAATCTTTTCTTGCTGCTCCCACTCTCCAAGGTAGCAAAGTGCAAATCAGCACCAGGGGAAGAGGATCCAGAGTGGAAATAATATTTTAATGCCTGCAGGGAAGGCTTAGAGAGATCTCCTTTACAAAGAAGAAACTGGATTTATTACCATTGCCTGTGGGGAGGTTTTGAAACAATGGGAGGCTTGTTTGGTTTTCACTGTACACAAATCAAACGTGGGTGCCAAATCATAAATTACAGCTGCACTCTGCACGTCTCTACCAGCTGATGCTCCTGTTAGTAGAAGTGAGAAGTGCAAAATGTAAATAGCTTTCAAATGATGTTTGCACAGTTCTAGATTAAAGGGAAAACCCTCTAAACTCCTTTCTCAAGCTGCAGTGGGCTCCTGCATGCTTCAGAGCACAAATTTGTTTGGAAACGAAGACATGTGGTGAAGGTTGCCCAGATCTGAACATGTGTATGCAGTTTTTTCAGCCAAAAAAAAAAAAATTTTATTCTACACAAACGATCTCTGGCTGCATGACTCAGCTCTTCTGTGTTTTCCACTCATTCATAAATATTCTGCATGTGTGTGGGCCAGGCTGGCACCGTGTAAGAAGGATTATTTTGTGGTGAATGTTTTGGGGAGAGGTTGGAGAATCCTTTAAATGGATCTGGGGTGAGTGAACTTCAGTGCAAGAGCTCTCCTGTTTCTGGAGGGAAAAAAAACCCTCTGATCTGCTTCAAATTAAGGCATTATCAAGTAGCTGAGTGTGCTGAGAGCTTTGGGCTCCAACAGGAGCTGTCCTGACAGTTTATCACAGTTGGGAACTGCAAACACGAGGTGCCAAGCTGTAATCACACCTCGAGTAATGAGCACAGCACTGGAGGAGATGAAAAATGGCAAAACCTGGGGCCATTCCTCTTGAAAGTGTCTGTAAAATAGACTAAAAGTCATAATCCCAACGCTGGAGGTGAAAAGTGAGAATATTTACTCAGCAAGTTGGTATAAATTCTGTCTCCGAGTGGGTTTAAATTCTATCTCCAAAGATTCTGCTCATCTAGAAAATATGATGATGTGTGTGAGTGCCAGGGCTCCTCCTCATCAGTCCTGTTCCCATTAATTTTTAATTCCTCCAAAAGTGGATTTCTTCCCCACACCACCAAACTCAACTTTCAGAACACAAGGAAAAGTTTTTTTTGTCCAGGAATGCAAAGGTTGAAGCTGCTATCTGCAGGAGCCCACACCCGGTGGAACATTGCTCTTTAAACATCTCATTTGGCAAACAGAACATGGGGAGGACTTTGTTCAGGATTTCCATTGCCCTGCCATGGTGGGATCCATGCAAAGCATTTTCCTTCCTTATTGTGCCTGTTCCCTGTGTTTGGCTTTGGGAGGTGCAGGGAGTGGCAGGGAAACAGCAGCAGGTGCTTTTGGGGAGGGTCCCTGCAGCTTGAACCAAGTAAAAACTCATTTTTTGTGTGTGAATTCTTCACCTTCTTCATTAAATTTTAAAGGGTTTGGGCAAGAGGTATTTCCTAGGAAGGAAAGAAGCAGCTGAAAACAATCTCTGCTAAAAACCTTCGGAGATTTCCCCAGCCCTTTGCACTTCTCCTCGCATCCAAAAAGCTGGAATAACCCTCCCTACATCATATTCCAAATCACTGGGTTCCAGCAGGAGACTTTGAAGGATTTTGGCACTCAGCAGGGAACAGAAGCTTTTTTTTCCCCCAGCTGAAAGAGAGAGGAGGTGAGATAACACTTCTGACAGCTTGAGACCACACCACAGCTTAGGAAACTCTTCCAGCTCTAAAATCCTTTTCCCTGGGGAAAAAAAAATCATTCCTGGACAATGGGAAGAGGTTTCCATGGGATCCCAGCTGCACATGAAGGTGGGATGGTGGAAATTTGGAGCTCCCAGTAACACCAGTATGCCCACTACAGGGTGACAGCTCTCTTGTGAGGGATGTGATGTCAGGCTCTTTATAAAAGTCTCTTTTCTCCTGCTTCATTACAGTTCCATGTTAATTGTAGTTAATTGCTTCACTGGGCTAATTGTAGCACAGCAGCTGGAAGTGTTCACACCAAAAATAATCCAAATAAAAAGAGGAAAGAGAACCAATAATCCAGCAGTGAAAAAGGGAACAAAGGCAGAACAGGAGATGATCCAATTCCAGCTGCATTGACCCTGAAAGTACAAATGCCCCATTAATTTAAGGAATGAGAAATGTTGGGGCTCAGCTGGCCAGCACCATACACCTCTTGTTTAAAACTCATTTTCTTCATTTCATCTCATCAGAATTCTCAATTATCCTGCCATAAAAGTTTCCTGGCCAATTTCATGGATCACCTCCCACATCCATTACTGAGGGCCACAACACACCAAACCATGAACCTCCAGAACCTTCCTCCCAAGCCCCTGAGGGCAGCTTTTACCCAAAACTATCAAAAACAGCTTCCCAAAGCCCTGAGGGCAGCTTTTACCCAAAACCATCAAAACCAGCTTCCCAAAACCCTGAGGGCAGCTTTTACCCAAAACTATCAAAAACAGCTTCCCAAGGACCCTGAGGGCAGCTTTTACCCCAAATCATCAAAAACAGCTTCCCAAAGCCCTGAGGGCAGCTTTTACCCAAAACTATCAAAAACAGCTTCTCAAGGACCCTGAGGGCAGCTTTTACCCAAAACTATCAAAAACAGCTTCCCAAGGACCCTGTGGGCAGCTTTTACCCAAAACTATCAAAAACAGCTTCCCAAAACCATCAAAAACAGCTTCCCAAAGCCCTGAGGGCAGCTTTTACTCAAAACCATCAAAAACAGCTTCTCAAGGACCCTGTGGGCAGCTTTTACCCAAAACTATCAAAAACAGGGATCAGGATCACCACCAGTGCCACTGCACGTCTGAGTGTCCAATTTACTCAGAATTCCAGGGAAAATTCCTGTGCTTATGGAATTTTGAAATCTTAAACAAGCTGGGGGTTTTTTATTTGTTTTTGTTTTTGTTTTTGGTTTTTGGTTTTTGTTTTTGTTTTTTGGTTGGTTTTTTGTTGCTGGTTTTTTTTTGGTTTTTGGTCTTTTTTTTGTTTAAAGTTTTCTCATCGTTGTAATTCAGCCATAATCTAAAATTCTTACTTCAGATGCTCCAGTCCTAAATTTAATTCCCTGATTATTTGGAAGTTAGGGAAAAAATTCACACAACTGCTTAAGCCATGGTAAAAGAAGCCCAGCAGGTGTGGGAGAGTCAGCAGAACCACACAAACAGCAAATTACAGTCGTGCAGCACCAGTGAGAGCCAGAATTGGGACAATTCTCCCAGATGAATTGCTGCACCCCAGGGCACAGACGTGGACAAGTGGCCACGTGCCAGGCTGAGCACTGAAATTAAAGCAGAACAGGCAGATTTACAAATGAAATATTACAAAATGTGGAATAATTAACTTTCTCTTAATCACACACAATGATCAATATTCATGCAGCAAAAGCAGCTCTCTCCTCTAGCCCCTACCCAAATAATTTCAGTTATTTTTCCCTCAAGCACCAAACAACAGCTGAATATCCTGAAATCCTTCCACAAACTGAAAAACTGGGAGGTGAGGAGCAAAGCTGGACTCAAAGTGCAAATCTCAGATCCAACATCAAACCACCCAAAGCAGCCCTGCTGCAAACTTGTGGTAGTCAAGGGAATCAGGGAGCCGAAACCAATGAAATGTTCAGGGAAAATAACCCCAGGAAATGGAGAATTCAGGGTTTGTGAGCTGACAGAGGAGGGCTGATGCCTCCTGAGCTGCTGCAAAGGCTGGATCTGAGCTTGTCCCACAACTCCACCAGAACAGATAAAGGAAATGGGCTCCCCTTGACTCCGTCCTCACACCCAGCAGGGAAAACCCAGCCTGCACCAAACAAAGCCCCTTGCTTCAGCAGCTCTGTCCTTCATATTCCTTCCAATAAGCAATCCAATAAATCTGAATTTGAGAGCCCAAATCCTGAGAATATCTCCAGGCAACTTCCATGGGAACTCCCTGGCTGGAAGGCTCTGATTCACAGGTGGAGGTCAGAATTAACTCCAGAAATTCCCACTTGTCATCATCCCTGCCTGCTCCACCCTTATTTCAGCATTGCTCCATCGGGACAGGTAAGAGCTGATAAACTCTGCTGATCCTGGGGTTTCAGGACAGCCAAGGCCTCCTTTTTGTTGGAATAAGGAGGTCCAAGCTCAAAATAGGCTATGGAAATTGTTTTATGTAAGTTAGAGCCCTCCTCAATTACCAACAGACATTAGTCTGGGTTTAAAAGAGAAATTAAAACCATGCACCCTCTGCATCAAAATAAGAATCTCAGTGCAGGAATATAATCAGGCAAGAGGAAAAAATCAGGAAACAAGACAAAGAGGAGAGGAGAAATATCCACGTCAGAAAATAGGGTAAATGTGGCAAATCCATATTAAAAAAACAAAAACACAGATTCTGCTTTTCTTACAATGACTGAGCAAAGAGGGAGGAAATGAAGGTAAAAATTGTGGCAGGGTCAGAAATAGATCCATTGGCAGCCCGGGTGCTGTTCCCGTTATTTTCTCTGGCAGCTCCTATCTCTGCTTTGTAATCATGGAGTAAATCAGAAATATCTCTTTATTTCAAGGTCGTACTCAAGGAAGCAGCTTTAGGTGCTTTTAAAAAAAGAACAGGGGAAAAATGCAGGTAAAATGTTCATCATGGGGAATTTGAGACAAAACAAGAGAAGCCAGGCTCAGGATGAAGCACCTGGCATGGAAAGGGCTGGGATGGGATTGCAGCACCCTAATTAAAGATGGGGAGCAACAGCCTCACCCATGGGGCTGGCAGAGGAAAGGGCTTCCAGCAGCTCCTTGCATTTCCCACAGCCACAAATTGCACAAGAGAGAAGCCTCGCTGAGGCAGTAATTATCTGCCAAATGCACAGAGATTGAGTGATTTATGAAGGAACAGCTCAAAAAAAGATGCTGCAAACTAATTCAGCACATCCAGCTCTGGACATGACGCTGCCTTGCTCAGAGGACACATCTGGAATTTCACTCCAGGTAAATAATACATCTCAAGACATTTTCTCCACACATTTTTGATTTCCCATTCCAATACTTCTCCCCACATGAGAATTAAAGGTGAAATCAAGTGGGATCAGGCTGGTGCTGAGGTGTGGGTACCTACACCCAGCAGTCCGTGCTGCCTCAGGCCTGGTGTGGAGACACATCCAAAAATTCCAAGTGCTTCCAGTGCCTAAACCTTCCACAGCTGGCTACAGGTGCCTCACGTGCTATCCAATAATCTGAGGTAATTGGTATCCAAAGTTTGGCTAGTTTTGATATCTAAAAGCTCTTCCATATCACAGATGTATTTTAGCGATAAATACCTCAGAGCCCCACACCCAGTTCAGCATAAAATTGGATTTTGGGGAGAAATCCTTCCCTGGGAGGGTGGGGAGGCCCTGGCACAGGGTGCCCAGAGAAAGGATGGCTGATCCACCCCTTGAAATGTCCAGGGCCGGGCTGAATAGGGCTTGGAGCAACCTGGGACAGTGGAAGGTGTCCCCATGGCAGGGGTGGCACTGGATGGTCCCTTCCAACCCAAACCATTCCTCTCCAATCCCCTCCACCCATGGCAGTGAAACAGCCCCTCCAGCATCCCTGGCTCCATGGCCTCTTTTCCCCAGGAAATCCTCAGCTGCCAAACGAGCATCACTGGTATCATCTTTCATATAAATGCAGATACTCCTAAATAAATGATGAGCTGCGGCCCCGGGATCAGCTGGGGAAGTTTCCACTCCCTGGGCCGAGCAGCCAGCCCTGGTTTTGCAATGCTCAGGCTGAGCAGCACCTGCACCAACACCTTTTCCCAGGGATGTGTCAGCACTCCGTGCCGTGCCTGGTGCCTGTGCCAGCAGGTGGGAGCGCTGGGAAAGGATCCATCCCACCGCAATTGCGACATCTCCCCCCCGGGAGTTTATCTCGCTGGATAGCTGGAACATGTAAATGCCCTCAGAGAGGACTGGAGCAAGCAGAAAGAAATAATGAATAGTTAACAAGAAGGAGTTAATTGTCATTTCATTTGGCAAATTTCATTTATTTTAGCACATCTTAGGTTGATGTGGGAAGATGCTTAATGCTAAAATGTCCCAGTGTTCTGGTGAAGCCCTGCAAGGACAGAGTGTCCCCGTCCTCCTCCTCCTCCCACTCCTCCTCCTTTTTCCATGTTTTCCTTCCCTGGTTGTTTAAGCAATCTTCATTCACTGAAGTGTATTTTTGGCATTTTCCCTGGTTTTGTCTCCAGCCAGACAGAGTGAGGCAAGGAAAGTCAGGAAAGTGAATCTGGAAATGTCAGCTCTCTCCATAATTTTTATGTGCAGCCTTTGAGTAGGAATAATGTGCAAAATATTTTCACCTGCATATTGCTCTTCTCACGCTCTCTCATCAGAGAACTCAGTGAAAAATACACTCATTTTCCTATCATAGAATTACAGAATCATTGAGGTTGGAAAAGATCTCCAAGATCATCAAGTCCAACCTTTAACCCACTAAACCATGTGCTGGTTTAACACTTCCAGGATGTGACTCCACCACGACCCTGAGCAGTCCATTCCAATGCTTAACCACTCCTTCAATGAAGAAATTCTTCCTGATATCCAACTTGAACCTCTCCTGATGTCCACACCTGTCCTCTCCCAGCAGCTCTCAGCTCTCCCCACCTCTCACCAGGATTCCTTTAATGGGATGAGATGTTTTAGCTGGCACACAGAAGATCACCAAAGGCAAGTGGAAAGCAAACAGCTCCTGTACAATCATCCTCAGGTCCCTCTTGTGTTCTGATGAGCAAATATTTACCTTTTAAAACAATTATTTCTCAGTCTGAGGTTCATGCCTAGTGCAGCCTGGTAACAAACACAACTAAAGCAGCACCCCCTGGCTCCTGTCCGTGCTTTGCCTTAAAGTGAAACCTTGGCCGTGGCTGTCTGTGGTTATCAAGGAAGGATAAGCCATGATGTTTGAGTTATCACAATTTCACAGAATCCCAGAATCCCAGAATGGTTTGGGTTGGAAGGGAATTAAATCCCATCCCATCCTGCCCCCAGCCATGGCAGGGACACCTCCCACTGTCCCAGGCTGCTCCCAATGCCCAGCCTGGCCTTGGGCACTGCCAGGGATCCAGGGGCAGCCACAGCTGCTCTGGGCAGGGCCAGGGCCTCACAGGGAACAATTTCTCTCTCATATTTAATCTAAATCTACTTTCATTAATCTGGGATGTCTCCTTGTTTGAGCAGCTCAATACAGTTTGGGTTATTTTGGTTTAAAAAGGCTACAAAGCTGCTTGTAAGCCCGTGACAGGCGCAGCAGGAGTTTTTCAAAGGTTCCAGGGATTTAGGAAGCAGAGGGTGCTGTTGGCTCCCCTGACTGCACACACCCAGCAGCTCTGCCTGTGAGCATCCAGCCATTGCCAGCTGCCTCAGCAGGGCTGGGAGTTATCCCCCTCTCTGACACAGGGCAGCACTTCCAGAGGTATCCCTGAACTGCACCCAAGCGTGTTTGACGTGCAGGTTTCACACAACATGAAAAGAAAGCCAACCCACGGGTATTTGTGCTGTGACAAAGCTCATTAAAGCTGGTGATGCAACACAGTTTCACCTCCATCAGCTGGGAGTGGAATGTCACAATATCCCCAGCCCTGTCACAAAGCTATTTTATAGGAGCTCTTCTGGCTCCTTTTGTTCCTGCCTTGAAGTTCAGCAGTGATAATGCTGGTGGCTCATACTGTAAATTGGATTGCTAATTGGGTTCCTCACAAGAACTGAAGAAATAGGCAAGAACTGGAAAATAACTGGAGCATTATCCCAGGAAATGTAGTGCAGGTGAATGCACAGAGAGCAGCCCTGGAAGTGCCGTGTCCCAGGGGAATCAGGGAATGTTATTCCTCCTGTTCAGACCACAGAGGACACGCTAAAGCAGCGGCCCTTGCTGAAATTACCACTCTGCAACTTCCCAGCTGCAATCCATGATGAAAAGCAAGGAGAGCCCTGATTTCCAAAGGAATAGACAGCCTGGAGATGTCTGATTACAAACTGGGAGCTGGATCCTGGCTTGGAACAAACCCGGGACCCGCCACCCCACACGAGGCCAGGCACAATCTGCTCCTGCCCAAGGATGTCTCCAGTGGCACTGGGAGCTGAAACAGCTCCTGTAAAAAGCCCTGCCTTTAATTCCCCTCTCCAAATCCTGGTGACTCTCCTTGTTAATTCCCCTCTCCAAATCCTGGTGACTCTTCTTGTTAATTCCCCTCTCCGAATCCTGGTGACTCCTCTTGTTAATTCCCCTCTCCGAATCCTGGTGACTCTTCTTGTTAATTCCCCTCTCCAAATCCTGGTGACTCTTCTGTTGCTAATTCCCCTCTCTGAATCCTGACAATTCCTCTGTTGTCAGAATAGAAACTGCTCCACTTCTCTAAATCGTGGCTTCCTGCAATAGGAAGAGGAGCAAAATTGTTGGGAATGTGTGAGTGCTTGTGAGAAACAGATTTGTGAAGAATTCTAGAATAGATTGGTAAAGAAATACAGACTGGGTGTCTCCGGGATCCTCCTCAAAACTAAACTGGGCACCAGTAAAGATCAGGAAGGGGTTTTATTGTTATTGCACAGCCCTTCCCATGCTTCCATCTGCATGCTGTTACTGAAATCCTGCAGTTGAATGAGGATGTTTTTATTGTTTGTGACGTGGAGGTGCTGTGCACGCTGCTCTGAATCCCCAGTTTATAAGGGAGTGAACAGGAAAAAATAAATGTAAAACACTGTTTGGTTCTGTTCTTAAATTCCCGGAGTTTTATACTGAAATGAGCACAGGTAATGCAAACAGCAGCCCAGAACAATCCCTCCTTGGGAAGCTGAGAGCAGGAGAGCTCCAGGAGCTCCTGGGGCACCTCCTCTCCTGGATCCAGTGAATGTGAGGGAATAGTGACCTCAGGTGTCTGTTCCATTAATCACAGGGATATTCCCATGAATTTACCATTCCATTGGACATTCCTGCTGAAAATGAGAAAATGAAGCTGCTGGGAGCTGCTGTCACTGGCACAAAGTCTCTTGGGTTTTCTGGCCTTGGCTTTGAGCTTTCCCAAAAACACCTACAAGACCTTCTTCAGGGCCCAGCCACCTGCAAAAAAGCCTGAGAAAAAAATCTATATTGAAATCTGTTTTTAAATAGTGTGAAATTTTTAAATTTGACATGTATTTAAATAGTGTGCTCACTGTCCTTGCCTATTGCACAGACCCTTTAAATGCTGTGAAAGAATATGGCAGTAGAGGCAGAAAACACCCATTTTAAAATGAATATAACATTTAATACTCACTGAAAAGCATGTAAGAAATCAGAACAAACTGATATGGCTTTCATTAGGGGTGAGATTCAGGCTGCTGTGCTCTTCACCTCATTTTGTGCAATAAAAAAATATTAAAAATTATAAAATCCTTCAGAAGTGGCTGTAACACAGTTTAAAACACAAATTTTCCACAGAAGCCAGAGGACAACCAGTGCTCACAGGCAGCACAAAGTACCTCAATGACTACAAAGAACCCAGTTTTGATATTCACTGAGGCTGTGCCTTGAACTGAGGTGGGATTTGGTGTATTAGCACCAAAATTAGGTGGAGAAAATAAATCTGCAGTTGAAAATAAATCTGCAGTGGAAACTTTTCCAGCATTATCAGGATCCAGTTCTCCTCCCATAGGCTTCAAAGATGTGGCTTCCATAAAGGACACACTTTGTCCCACCCCTCTCCCAACGCCAGTCTCCAAATGCCAGCCTGGAAATGTTTTATTTCCCAAATCAAAGATTGAGTGATTCATCAGGGCTTCAAAGTGAAAACTATGTAACACCCACTTGTGCAGCAGAGGTTCTGAAACAAAACTTCAGAGCAGGGAAACATTTATTTTTTATTGTGCTTTTTCCTTTCATTGTTTTAATAATATGGTCCATAGAGAGTCTCCAGAGAGGTCTGCAAAGAAACTTAATTTCAAAGGAGCAGAAGTGAGTAAGTGTGTGAACACAAGCATCGCACCAAAGAAAAATGTGCCAAAGAATTAAAAACACGGCAGACAGCTTGACAGGCTGTGATTTTCAGTCCTCGAGTGAAAGAACTCTTCATTTCCATCAGGATGTTACCACATTAAATAAATCCCACACAACGTGTTGATGCAATTCAGCTTTATTTTTCCCCAGCGTAACCTGCAGGAAACAAATGCTGATCTACAAACAAACCTCGGTGTCACAGAGTCATCAAATGACAGAATGCTTTGGGTTGGAAACGACCCTAAAGGTCATTTAATTCTAACCCCCTGCCACGGCGGTTCCTCCTTTCCATAGGGTGCTTATGGTACATTACAAATGGAATACAAAGCGAACGGACTGTGCGGGTGGTCCTTGTAAATAAAATTATCATTTAATTCTTAATTAATGAATTTTAACAACGTACGTCTCTCACGGTTCCCGCCCGCTCCACGGCTCCCTCACGCCCTTTCGGGGCTCACTCAGGGCTGCTCCATGGCTCCCTCACGGTTCCCTCCCGCTTCTCCATGCCGGCTCCATCACGGCCCCCTCACGGTTCCCTCAGAGCTGCCGCCCGCCTCTCCATGGCCCCGTAAAAGTCCTTTCTACGTTCCCTCACAGTTCCGTCATGATCCCCTCACGGCTCCCTCACCGCTTCCCCCACCTCTCCATGGCCCCTCACGGTCCTTTCCGGGCTCCATCAGGGCTCCTCCACAGCCCCCTCACGGTTCCCGCCTGCCTCTCCATGGCTCCCTCACGGTCCTTTCCGCGTTCCCTCACGGTTCCCGCCTGCCTCTCCGCGTCCCCCTCGCTCCACCCTCCCCGGGGCTGGGCTGTGCTCAGCCCCGCCGTCTCCTCCCCTTCCTCTGCCGGCCGGAAAGCGCCGCGTGTTCCGCAGCCATGGAGTACCTGCCGGCGCCCGCGGCCCCGGCGCAGGGACACATGTGAGCGGTGGCGGGGGAACGGGGTGCCCGGTGGCCATGACCGTGGCCATGACTAACTGTGCTTCTCTCTGTCCCCGTGTCCCAGCCTGTGCTGCCAGTGCGGTGTCCCCATCCCGCCCAACCCGGCCAACATGTGCGTGGGCTGCCTGCGGGCCCAGGTGGACATCACCGAGGGCATCCCCAAGCAGGGCACGGTGCACTTCTGCAAGCAATGCGAGAGGTGAGCAGCCGCGAGATCGCTGGGGAGGGCAGCAAAATGTACTTAGAATGTATCATTTTCGTGGTTTAAGGAGGTAAAAGCGCACAGGTTTGGTATGGGGAAGCTGGCGGGGCACAGCCTGGAGAAAAAGCGGCTCAGGGGGAACCTGGCTCTGCACAACTCCCTGACAGGAGGGGACAGCCAGGGAAGAGTTAGTTTGGATATTGGGAAAAATCCTTCATGGAAAGGGATGTCCAGCCTGGCAGAACATCCTGACAGCAAGGGACAGCCAGGGAAGGGTTAGTTTGGATATTGGGAAAAATCCTTCATGGAAAGGGATGTCCAGCCTGGCACAGCTGCCCAGGGCCCTGGTGAAATCCCCATCCCTGGAGGGATTTAAAAGCCCTGTGAATGTGACATTTGGGGATGTGGTTTATTGATGGCTTTAGCAGTGCTAGGGGTATGAACTCAATCACCTTAGCCACTTTGCCATGATTTTCTGTGATTCTAAAAGTTGTAGTTGCATTGGTGTTACTGAACTGAAAGCTTTGGAAATAGCTGCTCGTCCTTGGAGTGATGTAAGGTAAAATGCTCCCTGCATCCCAGGTACCTCCAGCCCCCAGGAACCTGGATCCAGTGTGCCCTGGAATCGAGAGAGCTGCTGGCTTTGTGTCTGAAGAAAATCAAAGCTTCCCTGAGCAAGGTGAGAACTGATCCTGCTGGGATTTCACAGTCTGGTCTGCAAAATTGTTACTGCAGAGATAGGAGCTGAACAGAGTGAACTGAGGGAAGCTGGTGTGGTTTTAATGTACCTCAATTTCAGAGGTTTTTGCACGTTTCAGAAATTATTTATGCAATATTTGTTCTCACTGGTTTATGATGATACAAAAAAGGGTTGCAGAGGTCTGTGTATAGATTAACTCAAATTCACATGTTTCAGTTGAAAGAAGCATCCCTTAGGTTCAGAATATTATTAGAGGAAGGACCTGAGACTGAGCATCTTGATTTTATGTCAATCAACCTCCATGTTCTAGCTAAGCACTATTAGTTGGATTTGGGATATTAATATATTTTTTTTTTTAATTGAGATTATTCACTTTCTCACTACAGACTGTTTGTGTTTGTGGAGTTAGGCTTGGTTTTACTGAGCTCTTGTCCTTCCCCACGGGCAGGTGCGGCTGATTGATGCAGGATTCATTTGGACAGAACCACATTCCAAGAGGATCAAGCTCAAATTGACTGTTCAGAAAGAGGTAACTGGAGCACAACCTTCTCCATGTGGCTTTTAAAAAGCTTTTATGGCAAACAGCAGGATTTTTTAATTATTATTTTTCCTATTTTTAGATTTCATCCTGCCTATATTTTTTCACTGAAGTGCCATTCATCAGAATGAAGAAAGTTTTTGTCTGTTCCAGTAAAGATGGGAAAGTCTTGCAGTTATTTGTGACCCAACCAGAGCCTAAACCTTGAACATTTTGTTTTGCAGGTGATAAATGGGGCAGTTCTGCAGCAGGTGTTTGTGGTGGAGTACGTTGTTCAGTCTCAGATGTGTGAAGACTGTCACAGGATTGAAGCCAAGGATTTCTGGAAAGCTGTGGTGCAAGTCAGGCAGAAGGTAGAGGCAAACTGAATTTTTATTTGATCATGGCAGAACAATCAGGCAAAGAATTGGGTGATTTTCTGGGTTTCTCAGACAAAAATGTACTCAGATTTAGCCACAGGGATATGGTTTGTGTTCAAGGTTGTTGAATTTTTTCTAACTCAGTTTAGAAAAACTTTTTGCTGTCCAGTATTAATATTCTTTAAAATGATGCTGGCAGGAGGATCTTGTGTGGATAACTAATGCTCTCCTGTATTTTAAGGCAGTTTGGGAACAGTGGGGCAAATATTTAATTCTTCTTTAAAGGAAATAGATCTCTGTAGCAACCAGTTACACAAAAATGAGAAATGGAAGCTTTAAATAATTTGGTATAAGTAGAGCAATCTGAAATATTTTTGTTTAGTTGGATGTTCTTTCTCTAGGTGATCTCTTCAAATAAATGTTTATTCTTCAGAGATCCTGCTTTGTACTTGATGCTTCTTAAACAACCTTGGTGCTTTTGTGTTTGTTTGGCTTTAGACTGTGCACAAGAAGACTTTTTACTATTTGGAGCAGCTGATTTTGAAGCACAGGCTCCATCAAAACACACTAAGGATCAAAGAAATCCATGGTGAGTGGCTCTGGAGGCAGAATAACCTGGATTTGTGATGGATGTTTTCATGTTTGTGTGCTGGAAGCTGTGCAGAGAAAAGCTTATGAATTATATTTGATGAAATAGAATAGAAATAGATTGGTTTCCTTGCTTTTCAGATGGCCTGGATTTCTATTACTCTTCCAAGCAACATGCCCAGAAGATGGTGGACTTCCTTCAGTGCACAGTTCCATCCAGGTACAGCTCCCCTGTCCATTGCCTTGAGCACTCAGAACTGTGGGGAACTGTCTTAAATCCTTCCTTTTAAAAGAATTTTTAAGTGCAAGTGTACAAAATCTGTATTTTAATCCAAACAGACAAAATCCCTTCTACAAAAGTCCCATATTTTCCACTTAACCATGGTAAAATTAACCTCTACTTCCTCAATATTTGTATTTTTGATGCAGACACTTTGTTCCAAGGATCTCCTGTTCCAGGTGATGTCTCTTGTTTCCTGAAACTTTATTTTTGTGTTTTACAGATCCAAATCATCCCAACGTTTGATCTCCCACGACATTCACAGTAATGTCTACAACTACAAAAGCACTTTCTCTGTGGAAATTGTTCCCATATGCAAGGTGAGCTTCCTCTGCTTCACCTTTGGGGTGTTGTGGGCAGAGTTGGGGTTTGGAGGTTGCAGGGTTTGGGGGGTTAGGGAGGGATCCACACAGGAAATGCTGAAGTTAGTGGGCTAGAAAAATAAAACCACAAAAGTTTAAAATTTTGTTTCAGAAGATTTGGTAAGAAACAGAGGAAATGGGAATGTCAATTGGTTGTGTTGGTTTGCAGGACAATGTTGTGTGTCTGTCACCCAAGCTGGCCCAGAGCCTGGGGAACATGAGCCAGATCTGTGTGTGCATCAGGGTGACCAGCACCATCCACCTCATCGACCCCAGGACTCTGCAGAGTGAGTTTGGGCTTTTCCCCAGCCCTGATGGTTCTGCTGGCACAATTACTGTGGCTTTGTTTCCATAAAATCCTGGATCTTTGGACCTTAATATTGTTAAATTGATCTGTACAGTAGAAATTTCGTAGTGAGCGGAGAGTTCTCCAAGCTTGATCCCCTGGGCAGAATGTGCAGGCTCAGTTTGAGCTCCTGGATGTTCTAAATATTTACCTCTGTCACCTTTATTCCTCTACAATTACATGGCTTGGTTCCCATGGGATCCTGGGCAGAATGTGCAGTAGAAATTTCATAGTGAGCTGAGAGTTCCCCAAGCTTGATCCCCTGGGCAGAATGTGCAGGCTCAGTTTGAGCTCCTGGATGTTCTCAACATTCACCTGTGTCACCTTTATTCCCCTACAGTTACATGGCATCTGGATTAAATTTTCAGGCACTTCAGTACCAGAAATTCTGTGCTTTGCTTGCTGTGTGCTGGGGAGCTTGGGCAGCAGAATCCCTCTGAAAGGATGGATCCAGGAATAAATTCCTTTGAGCAAAGTCTGCCACAGATCAGCTGCTCCTGCAGCAATGTGGGTCATGTCCTAAATTACTTACAGAGATGAACAGATTGTGTCTGGCAGTTGCCTGCATTTTAGTTAATGGTTGTTTTTTCACAAGAAATTCTCTCCCTGATCATTTTGCAGTTGCTGAAATCGATGGCAACACCTACTGGCGCCACCCCTTCAACAGCCTGTTCCACCCCAAGCAGCTGGAGGAGTTCATCATCATGGACATCAGCAGGGTCCATGAGAAGAGAAAAGGTGCTGGGGCAGGGGCTCGCTCAAACAAGGTGAGTTTCTCTGTTTAATTCGTGTTTTGGGCCTCCTGCTCAGCTGAACTCGTGGGCTGGGTGTGCCTGGCACAGTCTGGGCTGTTCTGGGTGTCACCACTGGCAGAAACTTTCCTTGGGACCATTTGGTTTGGAAATGGCACAGGCAGGAGGTGAATTCCACTCCCAGGAATTCTGCTTGCAGAGTTTAAACTCTGCTTGTTACTGGGTGTTGAAATATTAACTTTGCAGCTTTCATGACTGAATTGGTCTTGTTAAAGCATTTCTTTCTAATTAGAATTAATGGATCTTCTCAGTTAAAAGCTAAAATAGGTGTTTCTTTATAGAAACAGCCTTTGGGAATTCCTGGAAGTTGCCATGTCCATTTCGTTACTTTTATGGAATGAGAAATGAGGAGTAGCAAGGGATACATTGGATGTGATGCAGAAACACAAGTTTAATGACAAGTGGAGTTTAAATCAGTGCAGATGTTGGGGTTAAGCTGGGTTTGGTTAAGGAATGTTTTATTTTCCATTCCCACAGCACACTCTGGCTGAAGCCTGGGTCAGGAAAACCTCAGAGCTGGACACAGATCACCAATATTTCTGCTGCACTCACCTGGGGCACATCCTGAACCCTGGCGACCTGGTCTTGGGGTCTGTTCTTCTTTTCTGAACTTTTATTAAATGATTATTTAATGACTGAATTCATGTGCTATCAGAAAGTGTTGAACTGCTCTGATTTCAAAATGAAAGCAGCAAAAGGTGGGGAATTTCCTGGTCCTAATCCAGGAAATCTCTTTTCTAGAAGGAGTTTCCATGTAAGAATTGTAAGAAATAAGAGAGCTGATTGCCTTCAGAGTGCAGCTTGGAGTCACAACTTAGCCACAAATAAATGGCAATGATTTTTAAAACACCAATTAATTATTTGTTTGCTAATGAATATCATATACAGTGATAACAAATGTGAATTATTTGTAAGATTAGGCAAATTAGGTGATGCTTAGAAAGGTTTAAACATGAATGTTGTGAGCCCAGCAGCACCTCAGTGGATGTTGCAGTTTGGATTCCAGAGACTGGAAAGTGCCAACAGAGCAGGATTTGGGAACTGCAGCTGCTCAGACTTAGGAGAGCTGCACATTAATGTGGATTTTTATTTGTTTCCCTTCCTCTGGAAATATTCCTGTTCCTTGGGAGCTGCACCTTGCCCTGTGCTGCCCTTTAGCACAAACACGATAGACTGAGGTCAGGGTTTTTATAAAGAAGAATAAAACCGTATTTCTGCTTTAGCTTTGACTTGGCCAACTGCAACCTAAATGATGAATTTGCCAACAAGATGAACCCCCAGCACATCCCTGACGTGGTAAGAAAATCCCTTTCTCTGTCCAAAGTTCCTCCATTACCCAGGCTAGGAGGGAGTGTGATTTCATAGTGAGCAGTGCCTGAAGGAAGAGAGGATATTAACAGTGACATTTGAGCAGCATCTGATTTTGAAGGATTATTTCCTTAAATATTTGAGTGATGGTTAAATAACACATTTATTGTTTGGGTCTTTTTCCAATTACCATGGTTAGCTAATACATTAATTGTTGGTTTTATTCCAATTACCAATCCCTGGGCGCTGAATAATAACTCCAGTGTGTGCCTGTCCCTTCAGGACCATTCCCCAAGTGTTTGGACATATTTGAACCAACAAACTCCCTGTAAATTCAATATAACACTGCTGAGTGGCAGCCCAGCTGGTTCTGGATGCCCAGATGGGGATTTGGGAGCTGATTTGGGGTTTTGGGAGGTGGAAAAAGGAGCTGCTTTTCCCTGCAGGTGCTGATCAAGAAGAGCTTCGACCGCTGCAAGCGGCAGCGCCGCAGGAACTGGAAACTGAAGGAGCTGGAGAGGGACAGGGAGGCCTCAGACACAGATGATGAAAGGTTCAGTATCTGCTCTCCTTGTTCAGTGACAAAGCAGCCTCTGAATAACCTCCAGCTGAGAGGGAAAAAGGGAAAATGAGAGATAATTGATTTGGGAAGTAATAGGTGAGGGTAAATCAGCGGTGAGTTGGAAATGTGGGGATGCTCTGGGGTTTTGTTTCTGTGATTTCACTTTGAATGAATTTCCATAAATCCAAAGGAACAGGGAGTAAATACATCCCACATCTTTTACAGACAATACCAGGACTTCCTTGAAGATCTGGAAGAGGATGAGACCATCAGGAAAAATGTCAACATTTACAGAAGTAAGGCCTTTCTAACTCCCTCACTGGGTGTAATTAAATCATGTTTAAATCGTGTTTGAGGCAAAACAACTTTACTGGAATTCTCTATTTACATTCTCCAAACTCTTCGTGCCTGGAGAAATGTTGCAAAGTATTTCACAGATGTGTTTCACCTGATGGGTTTTGTTTCCTTGCCTTTAAGTGAAAGAGAACTTTTCTCCTGCACCCAAAATCTCTGCTGGGGGAAGGATTTGATACAGAATTCAATTTTTTTCCATGAGGGGACTGAGGAGTTTTTTGTTTTGTGGTTTGTTGGTTGTTTTGGTGTTGTTGGTTTGATTTTTTACCCCCATTTTCCCTTGGTGTTGCTCTGGTGGTTTGATGTTTGTTTTCTTTGCTTAACTGATTTTTGGGGGGTTTCTGTGTGTTGTTAGATGCAGATATTCCAGTGGAGAGTGACACAGATGATGATGGAGCTCCACGGATCAGCCTGGCTGAGATGCTGGAAGATCTCCACATTTCCCAGGACGCCACAGGAGGGGAGGGAGCAGAAATGCTGACAGAGTGAGGACAGTGCCTTACAGCCAATAAATATTCCCTGGGGAGCAAAAACTCCCCAGACCATCATTAACCATCACAGGGCCAGGAAAAGTGACAAAACTCCCATGCACCCCAAAATAATGGCCTGGAATTCATATTTTATGGATGATATCCCAGAGAATCAGCAATTCAAGCTCAATTTCTGGTGGAAGCGTTGCAATATAAATTCCACAAGTTCCTCCCATCCCTGAGGGATCTTTCCATGCAGTTTCTGCAGTGGAGAAAATAAGGAAAGATGTCCAGAGGGAGAGATTTTATTGCAGTTCCCTGGATTTTAGGTAGAGTCCCTACCTACTGTTACAGCTTTAATTTCTCACATGGGGAAGGTTTTCCCCATTTTTGGCACAGTGGTTTGAAGCCTTTTATGATACCTGTAGATTATTCCATATATCCATATTTAGGGAAGCTCAAGACTAATTTCTGTTCCCTTACACAAAGAAAACTTCCCTGCAAAGCCCTTGATCAGGAAGATTGGAAAATCCTGTGGAGTGTGTGATGAGTGTTGAACTGTATCCCATGTCTGGATCAGTGGATTAAAGCAACATGCACAGCAATCAATTAATAAACCAGCTATAAAGGATTAAAAACCTCTTGAGATGTTTTGATTCATCATTTTTTAGTTCATTTTCAAATCCAGTTATCCTCTGCAAGTCCAAAGAGGACAGAATAATGAACTCCCTGTTGGTGGCAGGTGTTGGGGGGGTAATAAAATCTGAGTTTAAACTGTGCTGTTTCCATCTATCCTTTTCCTCCTCCCTGTTTTCCTTGCTGGACTCTCCCAGGAATGCTGGATATTTGCTGCGCTGGTTATCCCTGGAGATTTCCCTCTTCCTTTCCCCCCTTCCTGGAAAAGCTTCCATGGATCTTTTATCAGAAGATTTTGTGCTGCTGAGGCCTTGGATGCAAGCATTGCCTGGATTTGTGGGATTTTGGCTGGAGCAGCTCCCCACAACCAAAGCTGGGTCTCTGTAGGTTCCCAAGCTTCCGGTGCCCCTTTGGGAGCTCAGAGGGGTTTAGGAAGTGCCCAACAAATTAAATATTCACCAATATTTTAAGTTAACAAAGTATTCATTGTCTTGGATAAAAGCTGCCACTGTCCCTGCAGCTCTTCCTGAAAATCTCTGACTTAAGCCACAAAAAACTCCTTTTATACAACAGAAATCCTTCAGGGTTTTAACCAGACCTGCTCAATGATGCATTTCCACCCAGATGTTGATGGATTTTGAGTTGGAAGTCATGGGAGAAGCTGTGCAGAATGTTGGAATTATGTTTTGCTCAGAGAAAATGGTGAAAAAATGTGTTTTGTAAGTCAGAGCTTACAGCACTAAAGCTGGATAACTGAGGGGGAAAATGAACAGAAAAGGGAGATTGGAATGGGCAAACACTCATTTTTTATTTATTTTTCCCTAGATAAAAGTCTTGTATGTTGATGATGAAAAGCTTAAGGTGATGATTTCACTTTTAACTGCTTTAAAAATCTGTTAGTGGATGGCCTGATGTAACTCCAGGGCTCCCAGATTTTCCCAGATGGAAATTGCTGAGGTGAAATATTGATGGGAAACACTTCTAACCTCAGGCCAGGTGCCTGAGCGTGGCTGCCCTCCAGGGACAGCTCCTGGGCCAATTTTGGGAGCTTGCAAGCTGAGGAATTGAGACACTGATCTGGTGGGGACTTAACAAAATCAGTGTTATTTCACTGGAAGCAGCTTAAAATAGGGAATTCCAGAGGAATGTTGTGTCAGGGAGTTTCCCACAAAAAGCTGGACAAGGGCACGATCCAAATTCTGTTGGATTGTTGGGATTTGGAATCATTTCTCTGAAATGCCAATGGGAAGAGTCTGGCTCCATTTCCACCCTGGGACTGACAGAGATGGATCCAATCCCATTTCTTCCCCGTTCTCCTGCAGGAGAATCCATGGAAAAATCGGGATGTGCTGAACGTGAGAGTCCACCTGGTGTCACTGTTCCTGCACCCAGAGCAGGTGAAAGGAGTGGGGGAATTGGAGATCCAGGGGGATTTGGGAAAGTTTCCTGGAGCTCATTCCAGGACACAATCATGGAACAAAGAATCTCGTTGCTGTCGGAATCTCCATTTCCTCCTCAATACAAGATGGGAACCTGGTTAAGCCAAATCAGAAAATGAAGTTTAAAACTTGTCAGGGTTTCAGTTCCAAACAAAAGCAAAGCCTGATGGTAAAGCAAGAAACTGAAGGGATTTTGTGCAATTGAAATACTCAAATCTTCCTAAAATGAAAGCATTTTGGATGATGCTTTCATTTTAGGAAGTTGAATACTCAAATTGCACAATCCCCAACAAGGATTGAAAAGCCTTGAAAGCCAATTTTAAACTCACCTCTGTCAGTGAGGTCTGTGAGATGGAAGGAAACTCCTGAAGCTGTGAAATATTTGGTGCTGTTTGCACACCCTGCTGAGAGTGGTGCTTCACACCTTGATCCCTGGAAAAAACACCTGGAAAAATATCTAAGAAAAATCTATTTAATGTAATATCTCTGCTGTGCACTGGGAATGCCAGCAGCAGAGGAAGGAGGAGTTTCCTGTCTCAGAGAAACTGGAACTCAACTGTTGCATGAAGCAGTTTCAGCTGGGCAGGGAACCGAAGCAGAAACTTCCAGCCAGGCAGGACAGAGGGATTTCAGGTCAGCTCTGGAAAAGCAAACAGAGCTGCTGGAAACTCCCCCCTGCTCTGAGCAACCCTGCACATGGAAATGTCCTGTGGGATGCACGGCCAGGAAGTGCTGACAGGTTCATTCTCCAAGCAGGATTTTCAGGTCAGGTGATGGAGAGCAGAGATAAGAACTGCAATTACACGTGGCTGGAAATGAAGCAAAGTGCTGCTGTTGGAGTGCAAAACAATGACAGGAACAAGGAGCAAGAAATTATCTTAGAAAGCTTCTAAAAACTCCTGAGGTGATCAGCAGCAGAGGGGCTGAAATTCCACATGGGCAGAACCATCTTTAGTGCCTTTAGGAAGTGCAAACTCTTTGGATCAATAAAATTAAAGTTTCATGGGAGATAAGGTGTGAAAGTCCTACAATAAAATCACTCCTAAGGAGGATGCTGGGATTCCAGCAGGGTGTTCTGGCTGGAAACATCAAAGGTTTGCTGTGAGCAGCACGAGCAGGTGGATTTTAGCAGCTGCTTCTTATTTGTTCTTTAGTTTCCACTCTTGCTGAAGCAGCGTGGGTTAAGTTGTGCAATTTGAATATTTCCTTTTCACGTGGCAGGGATCTGAAAGGTGCTGAATGTTACCTTGCATTCCTTTCTGCCAGGACAGAAACTTCCCCCAGACAGACACAGCTGCCCTCAGCGTGCTCAGGGAAGGGTGTGCAGGGAATATTCCATTTCCCATTCCTCTGGGAACACTTCCTGCTCCAGCCATACATCCATTCATCCATTGGGGTTTGGAACACTGAGAATCAGGTGGGAAAAACTCAGTGCTGTGGCCACTCAGAGCAGCTGGTTGGAAAAATCTGGAGAAATGTGGAAAGAGCCTGTTTGACCCCAACAATCCCAGCCTGGGCATCCCTGGAGTGGTGCCCAAACCCTCCTGGAGCTCCAGCAGCCTTGGGGCTTTCTCTGGGGGCCTGGGCAGTGCGCAGCAGCCTCTGGGGAAGGAGCTTTCCCCGCTCTCCACCCTGTGCCTGATCCTGATCCTGATCCTGATCCTGATCCCGATCCTGATCCTGATCCCAATCCCAGCTGAGCCTGACCTGACAAATCCAGAACCCCCAGGCAGGAACCTGCCCAGGCAGGGCTGGGAACTGAACTGGGATGAGATATTGTAAATCCTGGAGGCTTGGGACAGGCAGGGGAAAGGGGGGGGATGAGGAAAATGAATGAGGAACTCTGGGGAGCTCCGGTTGCCCCTTGGCCCCCTTGTTTCCTCTGCTGGATTTTGGTGCTTTCCTGGCTCTGTCCTGTTCCCCCAGCCCAGCTGGGACCTGGGGATGGGAGCAGAGCCCCACCCCAGTCCTGCACCCAATCCCATCCCAATCCTAGCCCAGGTGTTGTGAAAGAGGCACCCCAAAACCCCCATGGGAAAGGGCAGCAGTAACACCAGCAGGGTGAATAATACAATAACACAACCTGCTCCGCCAGCCTGCTCTGGGATTCCTGAGTGCCCAGAAATGCTCAGGATGTCCCTGTGGAGTCCTGCAGGGACTGAGGGTGACCTGCTCCTGCCCTGGGCTCACTCCCAGGCACAGCTTGAGCAATAGTTATTTTCATAATCTTGAGAAATATACAGATTTTGCACCTTTAATGCAAAGTCCTGCCTGTATTTCTCTGTATTAGGGACTGACAGGCTGGGGAAAACTCACTGTCTCCATAAACAGGCTAATGATCGATATAATTAAAATATTGTGTGCTCCCTCTTCTTCCTGAACATCAGTAAATACAAATTATATTGATAAATATCAGTAAACATAATATGCAGACTAAGCATGAAAGCAAATCTACACTAATTACTACTTCAACCATTATATTACTTGAATAAAACATCCCATTGGATCCAAGTTTGGAAGTATTGAATAGATTTTTTTTTACAAACTTAGAGATAATTGTTAAAAGACTTGGGAGTTTGAGCACAGCTGTCCTCATTTTCCTAGAGAAATTATTTTCATCTCCTGCCTTATTTCCCCATAATTATAAACTGGGAAAGCAGCTGAGGTGACAAATGACATAATTGATGTCTTCACTTTGTTTTGATGCCTCCTGTGATCAAGCCTCATTCCCTAATTCCCTGCATTGCCACCTACAGCAACAACCCATCCTCTGGAAGGAGAGGACATCGCAGGGGCTCGGGAAAAATCCCAAAACAAAAATTTAGAAGGTGAAATCGAGGGAGTAAAGGGTTAGGAAAAAAAGGAGACACTGTATTTTTATATTTTTATATGTTTAGGGGTTTATTTTCAACTGAAACCCAACCACAAGTGAATCTGTAGTGTTATATTCTCTTTATGATGCATGTGATTTACTCATCTTCCAAAGACTATCTGGTTTTATAAAGCCCAAGAATCTGAGAATTTAATCAGAAATTTTCACAGCAGCACATCCTCACATTTTTAATGAATCAGTGGCATTGTTTGCACCATGATAACGAGCCAGCCAAGTAATTCATTGTATAAAACAATCAAGGAGACTGAATAAATCCTGAAATCATTCCATAAGAACACAGCAAGCTCAGGGAAGCAGCTCCCACTCGTCCAGGATTTTTGTGTGCACATCTCTTCTGGCAGACAAGAACAAATCCATGCTGTCTCGTTTCTCCAGATGGAAACTTCCCATATCCAAACAGCTTTCCCTGGGATAAAATCTTCAGGGAGGTTGTTCCTTCCCCAAAATAACAAAATCTTCAGGGGGGTTGTTCCTGTGCCCTGGAATAACAAAATCTTCAGGGGGGTTGTTCCTGTCCCAATCCCAGCTCTGTAATTCCAGTGGGTCACTAAAATTGAAAGCTCTTGAAGAATCAAAGAGTAAAAACAGGGATTGATTGGAGCAAAAATAATTTCCTGTCAGAGCAAAACACGAAGCGAGGATAAAGCAGAGTTTGCTGCTCCTGGACAAAAATGGCATAAGGAAGCTCTTTGATGCCCAAGGCAGGCTGAGGTTTTACTTCACCACAGAAAGAGAATTTTCCCGTGGGTTTCCCAGGAAGCTGCAGAGGAGCTGGAAGGCCGAGCTGGCGTGGAAAGCCAGGCACACATAGGTGGTGTAGAGCAGCAGCCCCAGCATGGCCAGGTTGAAGGAGTAGAAGAGCACCTTCTCCCAGGGCTCCATCAGGTAACTGCAGGTGATCAGCTCAAACTGGCAGAAGAGCCAGTACAGGTACCTTGGGGTGCTCTTCACATCCATCCCCAGTCCCAGAGCTCCCTGTGGGATGAAAGAGGGGGGATCATGGAAATGGGAACCTGGAAATGGGAACCTCGTGTTGTACCTGAAGGGTGAGGGATCATGGAAATGGGAACCTGGAAATGGGAACCTCGTGTTGTACCTGAAGGGTGAGGGATCACAGAAAGGGGAACCTGGAAATGGGAACCTCACATTGCACCTGAAGGGTGGGGGATCATGGAAAGGGGAACCTCACATTGCTCCTGAAAGATGGGGGATCATGGAAGTAGGAACCTGGAAATGGGAACCTGACATTGCTCCTGAAGGGTGGAGGATCATGAAAATGGGAACCTGGAAATGGGAACCTCGTGTTGTACCTGAAGGGTGAGGGATCATGGAAATGGGAACCTGGAAATGAAGGGTGGGGGACGATGGAAATGGGAACCTGGAAATGGGAACCTCACATTGCACCTGAAGGGTTGGGGATCATGGAAATGAAAACCTGGAAATGGGAACCTCTCGTTGCACCTGAAGGGTTGGGGATCATGGATATGGGAACCTGGAAATGGGAACCTGACATTGCTCCTGAAGAGTGGGGGATCATGGAAATGGGATCATGGAAATGGGAACCTCACACTGCACCAGCCTCACCAAGGAGGCTCCCTGAGAGCTCATTTCACCCAAGAGCTGTGGCAATTCCATTCCCCAGGCCAAACTCTGCCAGAATTTCACCTTGCACTGGGTTACTCAAGGCTCTGTTGGAGCAGCTTAATTAAAACTCCTATTAAGCCCTCTCTCCTTCCTCCTCCTCCTCCCCACCTGTGGATTTCTACACAGAATTTGCTACAAGGCCAATTCCTACCACTGCAGGCTGGATTTTGTCTCATGCTCCAGTCGCTGCTGGAAGTTCCAGGTGCAAACTGAGAGCATGGAGAGCTCCACACAAACAGAATTCCAATAAAAGGAAACTACATCCAGGTTATCCAGCTTTTTCTGCAGCAGGGAGTGAATTGATCGGTTGCCAGAATTAAATAATAATACTAATAATACTAATAATACTAATAATATTATAACTACTACTACTAATTATAATAATATTTAGTGTATAATATAAAATATTATGTTGTATGTAATATATATAATAATGTAAAATAATAATAAAGACAAATTTCTTTTAAAGAAGAAATAAATCAATGCTAGTAGTTACTGAGTGCTGCATTATGGCACCAGCAGGACACAGAACTGGAGGGCAAAAGGGAAAACCGGACTAGTTCAGTTATTGACACTTTCTGTCCTTTGGTAAATAAGAGGCAACAAATCAAAACCTCTGATTTCCCACTTTTTAATTAGGAAGTAAAGAACCCCTGTTGGTGTCAAAATCTGTGGAAAGAAATTTATCCCTCAGAAATGACATGCCATTAACTCCACAGCCCCAAACAGAGTGGGATTTTACCCTAAAAAAGCCACTCCCCAGAGATTTTAGTGACATTTTGCTTCTATATCTCCTCCACCTCTTTTCTTCCTGCCAGGTGAGTGAAACAAATGCCTCTGTAGTTTGAAATATTAACAATTGCTTGTGAAAATATCCTCATTAACCACCCCATTTCTGCCCTTGAAATATTAACAATTACTCGTGGAAATATCCTCATTAACCCCCCCATTTCTGCCCTTACACACAGTTTTTACTAAATTGGGTGACACCTGAGCCTCTTCCCACCAAATGCATCACAGTGAGGTAAAATTTGGGATGTGAAAAGCAGAACTCACCTGTGCGGGGCAGGGGATGCTCTGGAGCCCGGCAGGGAGCAGCTCCCGTGTGGATGGAGAGGCAGAGCCCAGGAGTCTGATCCTCAATTACAGAGCGTGTCCTCCACTCCCCGCCCTCCTGCTGCCTGCTGAAATCTCCTCTGGCCACAGGACTCTGCTTTGTGCAATAATTTATGCTCTGCCTGCACCACACTCAGGACACGGCACCGGGATCCTGGGGCCGGGCCCAAGCTCAGGGACTCTGCAGGGAGGAGCACAGCAGGCAAACAAATATTTACAGTTCATGCCTTGGCTGATTGCAAACCTCCCAAAACACCTCTGCCCCCGTGGGGCTCTGAGCTCCTACAAGGGGCAATTACGTGTCTCCACAGAATTACGGGGTTAAGCAGCCACAAAAATGTGGCACAGGAAGGCCTGCGGTGAAGCCACCACCTTCTTTTGCAACATCTGATTGGGATTATTTTCAAACAGCTCCCAATCTCTGCATCTCCCAAATCTCATCCAGAAACCCCAGGGTGGAGGGGATTTGGGGACCAGGTTGGTGTAAGGAAAGGAGGGTGAGTTTTCCTCAGAAAAGCTGCAAAATAAGAGCAAGCCGCAAATGCTGGAGGCTCTTTAAGGATCTAATTGGGCAAGTAAACGAGGTAAGAATCTGCATAATGGATGGTGTTCCAAACTATCTGCCTGCAGCCAGATCATTTCCAAATATGAATCATGGGGATGATGTGCCACAAGCCATGTCTGAGCCTCACCTTCCCTCCCTCCTGTCCCAAACACAGCCTGAGCTCAGCTGGAGCAAACCCTGCCCTGCTCCCTCAGCCTTCTGCTTTTCCTCCTCATGTTTTCCAACAAAATCAAATTTTCTGTTTAAGAGCTGGCCCTTTCCCCTAGAAAATGCAGCAATGGGGAAGGACTGCCCCAGGCAGCAGCAGTCAAAATGCTCCATTTTCAATCTTCCAACCAAATTCTCCATGTCCAACCCTTGTCCCTCAGGAATTCCTGCTTCCAACCAGACCTTCTCAGCCATGGTTTTCTGTGGTGTCTGGAGGGCTGGGGTGGGATGCTGCAGACAGGTAGAGATATTAGAAAAGGAAAAATAAAATATGGTTTAGGCCCTGCTACTCTAGCTAAGCTAGCAGCATCTGAGTGTGCTTCTCACAGAATCCTGGGATGGTTGGGTGGAAGTGATGCCTCAGGTTTGAGCTTTTCTATTTTTCATATTCTGTGCTGCTTTAGTGTGGAGTTCTGAGCTTCACATTATGGGATGGTGAGCTGTGTGCACAGAGCAGGGAGACAAAACAATTCCTGCTCCAGCTGGGCACCAAGGACAAATGACCCAAATCTCAGCCCAGGAGCACAAACCCCGTGGGCTGGAGAGAGAAAAACAAGCAGGGTGGGACTGCCTGGGCTAAAGCTGGAATGGGACAATGAACTGCAAGGTGCAAATGGAGCAGAGCTGATCCCAGGGACAGACCCCGGCAGCGCTCGTGCATTTTGGGGCCATTTTGGTTCATCTTGGGTGCAGCCCTGGCTGGGCTCTGGTGCTGCCCAAGGTGGATCCATGGAGGAGATCCTTTGGATAAATCCCTGCTTTATTCTGGGACTCTGTTCGAGGGCCTAGCCTGCACAAGGCATCAGAAACAGGGATCCTGCACAAGGGGGGAGTTTCCCTCTGCAGCTCCAGGGCTGCTGCAGATGGGCCTGGGCTCCTCTGGGAGTGCAGGGCAGCACAAAGCTGCTCCTCTGGGAGTGCAGGGAGCACAAAGCTGCTCCTCTGGCCATGCAGGGCAGCACAAAGCTGCTCCTCTGGGAGTGCAGGGCAGTACAAAGCTGCTCCTCTGGGAGTGCAGGGCAGCACAAAGCTGCTCCTCTGGGAGTGCAGGGGGCAAAGGCTGCTGTGCTGTCCCAAAGCTCAGATTGTACCCAGGTAGGAATGCTTGGCTCCTCCCCTGGGCGGAGCATCTCCCCATGGGATGGTGGGATTGGATCAGCCATGCAGGGACACGCACTGGCCATGGACAGAAGATAATTAATAATTAATGGCCCATGAACAGCAGAGATCTTCTGGAGGGAGGATTGGCTGTGGGTGAGATAAAGAAAACTGCCCAAAGAACAGCAGAGAACTGCCCCAGCTGGCCCGGTATCAGAGGATGTCCCTGGTAACCCCCTTATCAGAGGATGTTCCTGTTAACCCCATTAACAGAGGATGTTCCTCCAGAGTTATGAGGGATGGGCCATGGAAAGGACAAATAACACTGCCCCACCTGGATTAAACAGCTGCTGTAGAATACACACCCCTGGTTCCATCCTGCACTGCAGCCTAAGACAAGAACACCCCACAGAAACTGGATAAGGAATTTCTGGGCCTCAATCAGGAGTTTATCTGGGCTGCACTGCTGAGGCTGACTTGCTGCTGTTTGGGATGCAAATCCAGAGTTAATTAGGACATTGCTGCCTGCCAGAGTCATCCCATCTCCCACAGCTCCCCACACCTGCCAGACCAGTCCAGGAGCTTCCTCAGCTCTGCATCAAGAGAGGTCATTAACCAAGTGAGAGCAGGGATCTGCTAAAGCACAGGAATGTGCATGGAATATGCAAGAAATTGGCCCAGAGGATGGGGCACAGCCTCTGTCAGCTCCAGGGTGACACTGACAGTGTCACAAATGAGTGTCCCATAAAAGCTGGCCAGGGAATTAGGGCGGCTGTGAAACCCAGAACTGCCCTGAAGGCCTTTAAATAAAGATCTCCTTTTCTATTACCTCCTTAATAAAACCATCTCAAGTTTCATTTCCAAGCTGGAGAAAAGGCAACACCTGCTCAGCTGGGCTCTGCTTTCTCTGAGCTGGCACCAATATTTATCCCCCTCAGTTCTTCCCCTGTGCTGCCCAGGCTGGGGCATCCCTCACCTGACACCTGCTCTGCTTTCAGGGGCAAAACAAATGAACTGGGAAGGAAAAGCTGCCTGAACCAGGTTCAAATCCAGAATGGCACAGATACAATGCCATGAGCTGCGACTAAGAGCTGATTAAACTGGGAATTCTTGAGACCAAGTTCTGACCATGCTGTTCTCCAATTTCCAGCATCATTCTGTATTTTTTCTTTGAATCAGGGGTGATACCACCCTTGCTATCTTGCAGATTTTCAGCACACATTGTACAGCTGACTGAAGCAGTAAGAAATAAAATTTATCTGCTTCTAGTAAAGAAATGGCAGCATTTTTATAACCGTTTTACACCTGTAGAGGAAATTTTTTGTAGTCTTAACAAGCACAGGCCTGTCAAACACTATGGGAGATTTTAAAGAAAATAAAGTACACTTGGAAGTGTTCAAGGCCAGGTTGGAACAGCCTGGGATAATGGAAGGTGTCCCTGCCCCTGGAAGGGGATGAAACTGGATGAGTTTTAAGGTCCCTTCAACCCAAACCCACTGGAATGCTCAATGATTCTTCTTCCTGCCATTAATCCACAGAAAATTCCTTCAGAACACCCTGCTAAAAGTGACAGCCCAGCAAAGTGGCCCAGGATGGGAATCGGGGATTTTCCAGTGCTCAGGGATCTCACATTCCCTCTCTCCGCCACTGCCTCTTGTTCCCTCTCCTCTCCTCTCCTCATTCAGCTTGGAAGTTGTGAACAGTGTGAATAAACACGCTCCAGAAATGTTCCATCCCTTCTCCAGGAGGATTCAGCTCTCTGATTCCATCCCCAGAATTCTCCATCCCTTCTCCAGGAATTCAGCTGCCTGATTCCATCCCCAGAAATTCTCCATCCTTTTTCCAGAGACTCAACTGCCTGATTCCATCCCCAGAATTCTCCATCCCTTCTCCAGCGGGATTCAGCTCTCTGATTCCATCCCCAGCACTGAGGGAACCCCAAAAGCTGCCAGGAAACCCAGCCCAGCTGCAGCAGAGATGGGAAAGGCTCCTGAGAGAGCAGCAAGGAATTTTAAACCCCTGCAGCACGAAACCTTCCTCCAGCTGATGCTGGGACCACAGGGAACGCTGCACAGGGACTGGAATGTGCAAAGGAACATTCCAGCAGGGAATCATCGAAAGGACATTTGGGAGTTGGTAATTAATAATCATATAAACACAAAATAATGACGGGGTGTGCTCGTTTCCCCGTCCCAGCTGTGCCAGCAACCACGGGCAAGAGCTGAGGATGCACCTGGGCTGTGCAGGAGATGCCTCTGGGAGATAAATCAGCCTAGGGTGAGGTCCTGGGAGCTGGGTTTAGGAGGGAAGGCAGGGAATTAAAATTTGGGCTTTTTAGGAAAATATTCAGTGATTTTTGAATCAGCTCAGTGATTTTTTTTAGGGTCCAGAGCAGCCACATCAGCCTGCCTGTATTTATCTCAAACCTGCCTCAAAAGAGTATTTATCAATGTCATCAGAGTGAAAATATTCTTAAGCTTATATAAACTAAATTTTCTTGTATCTCCACATTTTAAAAATTCTGTTTGGATCCCTGGTGCTTTATAACTCTGATGAAGGAGAAAATTCCATGGAGCTGTAGAAGGAAAATGGGGTGTGGGTGGTGGATAATAATGGGGAGGTTGCCAGAATTTCTCTTCCACTGAGGAATCAGCCCATGGGGAGGCTAAAATACACAGAAATGCATCTTTTGCTACATATTTTATATTTCTTGCTCTCCAGGCCCCACAGATTTGGAACCTTCTGCTTTTTTCAGTCAGCTCTGGCCTTACTTGGTGGCAACACCTCTCAGAAAAGTGGATCCACATTTTATTTTATTTCTGTCTGAAAAAATTGATTAATTGAGAGTGAGATTTTGAGGCACATTTTTCTTAATCTTTATTAAGAAATTCTTGACTTTTCTTGTAGAATTTTCTTAATCTTGATGTATTTTCTTGTAGAAAGCAAATCTTCTGCATTTCTGCCCTGCCAACATAATCAGCGCTGCTGCTGCTTTATTCATATTATTTTGACAGAGGTTCAGACCTTTCCCTGGATATGAATCCTCTTTATTTAGATATTTCTTTTACACATGTCCTAGTTTTTCTGAGACTGTAGTCCAGAGAAAGAAACGAACAGGAATTTATTTTTCTTTCCTGTAAGAAACAGGAATTTCTTTTCAGTCTAATAGTGGGTATTTCTTCTGTGGGGAAATCTTCCTCGTTAGTTATTTATTCCCATAAAATCCTGCTTTGTGTGAAGTTTCCCAGGTTTTAGTGCTATCTTTTGGAAACTCTTTCCCACTTTGCAAAACAGAGGTTTCTGTTGTGCACATTTATTTGGAATGGAATCAAGCACTCCCACAGGGGAGTTATTTCTCTCCACACACCTAAAAAGTGGATTCTTTGTTAAATATGCTGCAGTTATTTGGTAAATTAATTGATAAGAACTGGAATTTTGCAGTTTTAATCTTTGTTCTGCTTCGGCCCCCTCAGAGCTGCCACAGGGATCATTTTTAACATTTCTCTTTTCTTTCTCCCCCTTTATATCCTCCTCTTATTAAGAGCCATTTGTCACTGTGGAATTTTCAGAATTTTAGTGTAGATGTAAAAATATCTTCTTTTGTACATATCCATCTTTATGATTAATAACAGACTGGCCTGAAAAGAGCAATTCCTTTCAGAATTATGAAAGGTTTTCATCCCATCTCCTCATCCGATCTGAAATGGGGACATTTTCACTCCTGGAAAAAAAAACTGAGGTGTTGCCACTCCTCTAAATCTAAATCTAAATCTAAATCTAAATCTAAATCTAAATCTAAATCTAAATCTAAATCTAAATCTAAATCTGATCTCCCAGGCTCATTAAATCACCAGAGACGGGTGGAGATTTCCTGGAAAGTGCAGCCCTAGTGATCAAGTGATGGAGTGACAGATAATTTCAGCTCAGGACAGAGATCTGCAGGTGCCAGATTTTATTTCTTTCTTTTATTTAATGCCAGCCTCTCCAGGTGTCAAATCTTAAATTCTTTTTTGCCAGGGTGGGGATTAAACGTGTGGGATGGTAAAGATCTAAATTAAAGACCAATCCCAGGCCTACTTTAAACTGAAATCCTGAGGCTGTCAGGAGGCAGAGTGGGGTTAAGGAGTTATGTGAGAACAGTGAGGAAGCAGAGGATTGCAGCCTCTGGAATTCTGGCACTGAGGAAAAATCCAAGATATTTACACACCTTTACACCATGTTCTTTTACAACTTTGATGGAGTTAAACACACCAAAATGCAGCTCAAGGGGGAAACGACGCTATTTATCCTTTAAACACACAGCTATGGATGGGATTAAATAATGGAGCAAGTTGCTGTCAAAAGATATTCTGTGAGAAGAGTGAGTATTGAGCAGTGATGCAGGAGTGTGGAAAGAATTATTAAATTGGATTTTCCCATTTTCTTATTCATGCACTGGGCTGTACAAATTCCACATCCCTCCCAAGCAGCCCCAGTGACTCCCCACATTCCCAAGAATGCAGAATTGTGTGGAGGAGGGCACAGGCTGAAGGTCACTGGGACTATTTCTGTGCTGAAATGCTTCCAGAGCAGGGTCCCAGTTAAAAACCTTTCCATTTCAGATTGCTCAGCACAACCTGGCTGTTTGGAAAAAGCCATTTCAAGCCCCAGCACTTCATTAAATGTCTCCTGGTACCAGAGAGGAACAAGTGAACCTGAAGGAAGTAATGGAGCGGCTTGAGAAATGGCAACTTTCTGAAATCTGCCTTATTCCACCCCAATATAACTTAGCCAACATTTAAAATCTATTTTCATTTAGAATGAGGGTTTCTTGCTCCTTCACAGAGGTTCTGACTGACTTTTTTTTTTTTTTTTGTCCCTTCTGCCTTGCTATTTGTCCCTATGAGACTCCTCAGACATTTAAGGGCCCATTTTACTGGGGTCAGAGGCCTTTCTGAGCTGCCATCAAATTCCCTGGACAAGGACTCTTGAATTTCCTCACATCTCCCCAACTCCTGACTCCAGACTGTTGGGAGGGAGCTCTTTGTGGTGACTCAGAGCTGAAGGTCACACCAGGCAACATTTGCTGCTGCAGCTCCTGCATTTCATCTTCTCCCTCCACCAGCACTGCAAATCCTCCTGAGAGTGACAAACTAGGAAAGATAAAGAAAAATACCCTAAATTTTCCCAAATAATATGTAATAACTACTAGAGGAACAGAATATTTGTGCATTTAAGTGTCAGTTGTATTCATTTTTCTTATAGTATTCATTTGTTGTGTTCTGTTGTACTCATTTCTCTTATGTCTCTTATGTCTTCATTTCTCTTCTCTTGTATCCATTTCTCTTCGATTTCCAACATTCAGGTTTTATCCCCATGGTTCTGCTGTTCCATATATGACTGAAGCCACTCTTGCTGAAGGGAACACTTGAAAAGGCACTGAAGGAACGGGGTCTTCCTTCTCAGGCTGCAAACCCATCTCCCTCCACTTCCAAAGGCTTCTGTGAGTCAGGATTTCCACGAATTTTCAGCTCTAGACAGCTTTTCAGACAAAGAAAAACAACGGAAGAGAGATGGGTGAATCTGCAGGCAGCCCGCAGATCCTGCACGCTGCGCCGTGTTTTGCTTTCCTGTCCTCACAGAATTAATTCCTGTTGCTTCTGCTTGGGAGCAGCCTCAGCAGGGCCCAGGTTTGGCCGCCGGCCCAGCTCCTCTGACAGAAGCGCCTCAGCCGCCTCCCGCTCCGCCACAAATCCACAGCAGCACGTATTTGCTACACACAGAGCGGGCCTCCTCAGTGCTCAGCCAGGCTGGGAAATCGTTCCTGGCCTCCTTTGCTTTCCCCATCGCGGCCGGGAGCACAAAGGAGGAGCTGCTCCATGCGCAGGCAGCTCTCAGGTTTGGATTTTTGGCTTCCAAAGGCAGCGTTAATTCTCTCATTAAGGTGTTTCTGCTCAGTTGGGCTGCCTGTCCTCAGGCACATTTCTTGTGCTCAGAAGATGAAGTAGGAAAAAAATCCTTCCCTGAAAAGGTGGGGAGGGAATGGGATGGGATTCCCAGAGCAGCTGTGGCTGCCCCTGCATCCCTGCAGTGCCCAAGACCAGGCTGGATGGGACTTGGAGCAGTGGGACATGACTTTCTGTGGTTTTTTTTCACAGAATTCCCAGAATCACTGGGTTGGAAGAGACCTTCAAGATCATCGAGTCCAGCCCATGCCCTAACACCTCACCTAAACCCTGGTATCGAGTGCCACATCCAGGCTTTATTTAAACACTTTTTAGGAAGCAATGACTGATTGTGGCAGGCAGGAAAAGTGCAAATCCCTGCTCCTTATTTGTGGGGCATTACTCACGGATTGGGAATGGGCTGCAGGGAGCCAGAGCCCCGGGACCAGGAGCTGCTGGTGTCAGCAGATGATCAGGTTGCTGCTTGTGTGTCCTCACCTCCCTTATTAAGTGCATTTGAGGTGATTTTCTCTCCAGATCCCAGGTTTCCTGGTTGTTCTGGAGAATCCCAGCTCTCCACAGTGACCAGAATTGATAGTAAAGCAAAAAAATCACGAGGCACAGCATTAACAGTGGGCTCACAACACAACAAGATTTCCCCCTGTATTTTAAAGTTCCATTTACTTGGCAGAGCTGCTCTCCTGACTTCCAGTTTGAGCAGGAAGGTCAGCACAGAACAATGTTTTTGGAGAAGTCACGAGCTATAAATAAATCCCTTCACCCAGCAGACAAACAGCAGAGGGATCTGTGGAATTACATTTCTGGGGATGGAATCCCAGCCCTTCCCCTGCTCCTCCTTTTCCTGCTCCTTTTCCAGCAGCTGAAGGAGCCGCCAGTCACTCACCCCCTTCCCAAAGAGAAACTGGGCATGTGGCACGTTCTGGGAGCTGGGAATGCTGAGAGCACTGAGGCAGGCAGGGAGGAAAGGTGGATTTAGGATCATCTTGCTCCCACCAGCTTTTTCCACGTGCAGAAAGGAGCTGGAAGCAGCACCAGGGAAAGCCCACAGATGTTTGAAGCTCATCCCCACATCTGGTGGCAGCTTGTGGTGCTTCAGGAGACCGGGGAGTGATGTGGGAATTGGAAATTCAAGCAAAGTCATGAAATTAAACGGCAGCCAGACGATTCCCCCCGTTCCATCCCAGCTCCAGTGCAGCAGATCTGCATCCTGAGGAAGCAGATGGTGCTGTGCATGGAGAGCTCACCACGTGGGGAGGAGGAGAGGCACTGCTGACAGCTGAAGGCTCCAGCCCAGGCAGCTATTTTGGGCCAAAGCACTCCATTCCCATCACACCCAGCATATTGCCCAGGAGAAGCCATTCCACTGATGCTTCAGGTTTTAGTTTTTATATTTTTCATGTTCTGTGCTGATTTAGTGTGTTCTGAGCTCCTTTTCAGGCTATGGTGAGCTGTGTGCACAGAGCAGGAGACAAAACAATTCCTGCTCCAGCTGGGCACCAAGGACAAATGACCCAAATCTCAGCCCAGGAGCACAAACCCCGTGGGCTGGAGAGAGAAAAACAAGCAGGGTGGGACTGCCTGGGCTAAAGCTGCAATGGGACAATGAACTGCAAGGTGCAAATGGAGCAGAGCTGATCCCAGGGACAGACCCCGGCAGCGCTCGTGCATTTTGGGGCCATTTTGGTTCATCTTGGGTGCAGCCCTGGCTGGGCTCTGGTGCTGCCCACTCATCTGCCTTGCCCAAGGAAATCTGAATTAACCCAGAGCTGGCTTCTCTCAATCCTGCCTCAGAAGGTTTCACTTTTTGGGTTTTATCAAGAATTTGGTCAAGGGAAGGTGTCGGGGCTGGAATGAACCTCTGGAATAGCCAAGGCACCAAGTGAAATGTGGATTTACACTCTGCAGTCAGCTGAGGGCACAGCTAATTTTAGTCTCAGAGAAGTCACCAAAAAAGGCACCTGTAACCTCAGCTCCCCTCTCACCTCAGCTCTTTGGGACAAGCCTGGCCTAAGGATTTAATCCTGAAGTTAAGCCTGTCATGTTCTGCAGCCAGAAGTGCCTCAGAGTGAAAATGAGAGGCATTCAAATGTATAAATCAATTTTGCAGCCCTTTGCTTAATGCAAATTAAACAGTCTGCACCACAGACACGAAACAGCTGCTAAACAGAGTAAAAATTAATGAAGAAGAAAATGAAGATTGCTTTGCTGCTGCTTTTTATCAATTTGTGCCCAGATCTGAGGAAGGTTTGTGAGAGCGCTGCCAGTTTGCAGAGCCATCCCATGTTGCTGAGCTCCTATTTCCATTTTCCTGGAGTTCTGTGGGCAAGGGGGGAGTTTGTGAGGCATTAATTCCCAGAAATGCTGCACAAACTCTCCCTGCTGTCTGCACTCTGCAGTGCTGCTGCTGCTTGCACCAAAGATCCCTCCAGGGAGCAGCTCTGGGGCTCAGGAGCATTTTCAGTTTTACCTGCTGGGTGTTCTGGGGGTTCCTCGGTCATTTCCCAATTTTCAGCGAGCTCACACCTGGAAAATGACAGGGAAAATCTGTTTGGAATAATCTCTGTCCCCCAAAATTTGTCATGCTCTGGAGATGTGGACCCCAAATCAATATTTTAGGGATTGTGTTGCCAGTGACTTCAGTGGCCAAATTTTTGTGGCAATTCTGGAATTGGGGCAATTCGAGGCTCTGTAAGTTGGCCAACCCCCGAATTTTCTTCTGAAATACGTCCCAGGTTAAACTTTTCCATTAAATTGACATTGACATCTTTCCTTGATGTACCACCAGGTAGTTTGGCTCTGATATTCAAAGTCAGTAAGATGTAAAGGTTAATAAACAACATCCCATAGCTTACTTGGGAAACAAGATAAATTATTGTTTTCTTAAAATAATGTTCCTTTCAGATATAATTTACATCCTATAAAATGAAAATTTTGTATTTAAAACTAAAATTCTATATTTAGAATGAATATAGAATGAATATGAACATAGAATGAATATATTTATAGTGAATATGTAATTCTTGAGAAACCAAGAATTATATTCCCTGAGTGAGGTAGGTGTGTGATTTCCACCCCAGGCAGCTGCAGGTATTAAACCAGGATGTCTTCCTATTTATAATTTATATATAAAAATTTCACTGCTAATTTATATATAAAAATTTCACTATTATATTTAATAATTTCACAATAGTGAAATATATATATTTCATTGTATATATTATGTACATTTAATAGTATTAATAATGTAACGTAATGTAATGTAATGTAATGTAATGTAATAATATAATATAATATAATATAATATAATATAATAATGATATGATATGATATGATATGATATGATATGATATGATATAATATAATATAATATAATATAATATAATATAATATAATATAATATAATATAATATAATATAATATAATATAATATAATATAATATAATGTAATGTAATGTAATGTAATGTAATATAATGTAATAATATGCTGATATTAGATATATATTATATCTAATGTTGGTGCACACCATTCCACAGCAGTATGTGTTTATTAAAAGATATTTTTGAAATATCTTTTATTTTTATATATTTAAATTCAATATCTTTAAATATCGTTTATATATATATATATTTATAAAAGATATTAAAACATCAGTCAGAAATCTCCCTATGCCTCTCCTTCCACTGACACCAAAATCACTTGATGGCACTGGGAAATAAATAAAAATCAGATTTTACACATGAAGATGTCCCGGAATTGAGAATGTTGGAAAAGAGAAAGGAGCCACTTGTGTGGAAAATTGCTGTTTGCATTTCCCACCTGCGAATGTTCCTGCTCAGGGGAGATGCAGAGCAGAGCTGTGGGATGGGATTTCTCCGGGGGAGGCAGAATTTCCCTGCAATTCCTGGTGTGTGAGGTGAAATCCCGGCAATGGCATCAGGAAATGGCATTTGTGATATTTATAAATGGCAATGGTGATTTATATCAACGGGGATGAAAGCGCTGTCAGGAGAGCTCAGCCCGATTTCTGTCATCCAACCCGAGGGACAGAACAGGTTCTGGGGCTGCACCCCGTGATTCCCCTGCAGAGCTGGGCCTGTGGCACCTGAGTGTCCCAAAATCGATTTTTACACCTGCCCGCAAAGAGAAACACAACATTTCTTTTACTGCACTGCAGTCCTGATGTGAAAAACCCCACTTTTGCAGTTGTTATCTATTGTTGGCGCTGATTTTTCTATTCTGATTTTGTAGCTCAGCAGAGGAAAAGGGAGGTGAATCCACAGATTTTGGGGGATATTTTGCTTTAATATTTTCTAATCTTCAATGAATCACATTATTGTGCACATCTGATTTATGCCAATAGAAGTATTTAAACCTGAGAAAACATTTTCACTGGGCAGCAGAATTCAGCAAACAGCAACAGCAACATCCCCCAAATTTTAGCATCCCAGAGAATATCATAGAAAGGATATTCTACAGATTTTGGGAGTCATTTTCCTAGGAAATCTCCATCAAATTAAACGTTTCTTGTAATGATTTTTGGTGACCCACCAGTGTTGTGTCCTCACTGCTCATCGCCAGGGTGAAATAATGGTAAATTCAGTGTGCAGCTGCAGGAAATTAAAGTTTTTCACTGCTATTATTTTTATTTAAGTTATTCTTGTAAATACATTCACAAAATGAGGCTTCTTCCAATTAGAAATATTGAATTTTATTTAATACAAGCAAGAAATGACAATGATAAAAATGCTGGTATTATTCAGGCTAGCAAATAGTGAGAGTTCCTCCATTATCTCACTCTCTATTTTCATTCTGGGTACCACAAAAATTGCCGCGAAAAGCTGAATAAATACTGTTTTGGGGAAATTGGGAAGATTTATTATTTATTATTTCAGGTTTATTCTGTTTATAACCCACAACTCCTGCATACTGGAGCACAGAACAGACAATGAATTCCCGTTTGCAGTATCAGATTATTTGGTCCTGTAGCCAAAATATAACAACAATTGATGTCCTGATGCTTTCACGCTTTGGGCGAGCAGGAGGAGGAGCTGTTGAGCAAGGAATGCTTTTCCCAGTTTTCCAAGTCGATAATTCTCCACTTTATTCACAAACCTGGCTCAGAAATCGCTTGCAATTCCTCTTACAAGTGACAAAAAACTAAAATTAAACAGCAGCTGTTACCCCGAACATTGGTGACGGTTTTATTGCTGATTTTTAAAATAATCTGTGAGCGCAGAAGTTCTGCTTCTCTTCCGGGAAGTGCAGAATGAGCCCTGAAATTGGGATTTTTTGGCTCAGGCCACTGGGCTGGCTCAATAATTATTGCATTTTTATCTTCTTGTTTTTTTTGTGTTAGGGTTGGGATTCAAGTTTGAGATGTATTTTGTGTTTGGACTTGGATGTTCATTATTTCTTATCTATATTGCAGTTTTATAGACTGTGAGTTCTGTAGTATTTTAGCAATAAGTTAGGTCTTCTAAGGTTAAACTGTCTAATTAAGAAATGACAAAAATTATTTTTACTTTTAAGGTAATAATTAATTATTTGAAGTCTGCAATGCAGACTTTTCTAACTAATTACAAAATACTATTTAAACTTATGAAAAAGAAAGTTAAGAAGATGAGCTAGCTACTGCTTTAAAACTTCTATTTTGCTTTATATATATATTTTAAAATTTTGTGGGCTCTGGAACCTCCTCATTTCCTCCACAATTCCAGGGTCTGGACCCAAATTGCCATCAGGGAAACACAACCTCACAGGAGTCACAGTTCCACATTGATGTTGCAGTAAAATGATAAATAAATAATGAATTATTTGGTGGGAGAGAGCAGCATCCTCCTTATTTTACATTTATTTTATCTTCCATTAAGTATAAAAGTAATAGAATTTAAAATCCATAATAGGGATAGTGATATAATAATGTTACGGAATATATATATTAACATATATGACTAATATTATTAGAATTACTAGCTTGCAGCTAATTATTAGTTTGTAGCTAATAGTGACACATTTATATTGCAGTAAAGTGACAAATAAACTTGTAGGTGGGAGAGAGCAACATTCTTCTTGTTTGACATTTATTTTATCTTTCCTAAAGTATAAAATTAATAGATTTTTAAAGCCGTAATAGAGATAGTGATATTAATAATATTAGAATATTAGCTACACAGTTTGTAGCTAATAGACAGTGGCACATTTATATTGCAGTGAAATGACAAATAAATAACAAATTAATTGGTGGGAGAGAACATCATCCTTCTTATTTTACATTTATTGTATCTCTCCTTAAGTATAAGATTAATAGATTTTGAAAGCCATAATTGGATAGTGATATAATAATATTATAGAACATCTATATTAATATTATTAGTAGAATTACTATCTTGCAGCTAATTATTAGTTTGTAGCTAATAGACAGTGACACATTTATCTTACAGTAAAAAGACAAATAAAAAACAAATTGGTTGGGAGAGAGCAACATCCATCTTATTTTACATTTATTTTATCTCTCAAGTATAAAATTAATATAATTTAAAAAGCTGTAATAGATATAGTAATATAATAATATTATTAGAATTATTAGCTACACAATTTGTAGCTAATAGAAAATGACACATTTATATTGTAGTAAAATGACAAATAAATTATTAGTTGGTTAATGGCAGTGAGCAGCATCATCCTTATTTTACATTTGTTTTCTCTTTCCCTGATATAAAATTAAGAGAAATTTAAAAGCCACAATAGATATCATTAATATGAATAATATCATTACAATTATTGGCGACACAGCTTTTTATCAGCTGCACATTTCTGTAAAATCAAAAATATTATTTCCTTCTTGTTTACCTCTGTTCAGGACACTCAGCCTCAGTTTTCCCGAGTATTCATTAAGTACTTTAAATTAATTAATCAGCCTCACTAGCTACAGGTGCTGCAGCACCTGTGCTGGTACCTCACTCCCCAGCTCACAGGTGCAGATTTTGGCATTTTGGGTAAAAATTCTGTGGCTCAACTCAAGCACATCCTGACAGAGGGGAAGATAAAGGGGAGAGGTTTTTCTAGGCCCAAAATGGAAAATTTTGCATAAAATACTAACAGAGTGGTTTGCACTTCTTAAATTTAAAGCAGTGTCATGGTTATAATTAATATTTGTTATTAATTTTGGCGTTTTTCAGAGCTGGATGTAAGAATGGAACACAAAAAGGCTGAAATTGTTAACTTTGGGTTAAGCAGGCTTCAGGTTCTGTCATTTATTCCAGCCCATCTTTGGAAGAAATGGCAAAGAAAGAATTTGCAGCAGAGCAACAAAAGTCCAGAGGAGCTGCTGAAAAACTTGGAATGCTCCTAGCTGAAGTTTCTCTGTCAGAATTTCAGTTTTGGGGGTTTGTGGTTTGTTAATTCCCTTTGTGTCTGAGGTGTTTGATTCTCGTGCTGCCTCTGACACTCTCTGAGGTCGGTTGATGTTTTGGTTTGGTTGGTTGATGGATTTTGTGTTTTGTGCCCCTCAGCTGGCAGCAAACAGCCCAGGCACGGCATTTAATTGTTTATATTTAAATCTAAATATTTATATTATATATTATTCTGCTCACACACACAGCTCGTGGCTTCAGTGCTGTCAGTGCAGCAAAATGGCAATCTACAGAAACAGGGCAGAGAAAGAAGAGAGATGCTTTGGGGGTTTTTCCAACAAAACGCTACCTTGGCAAACTCAACTCTTGATTTAATAATTGACAAGATCCTGCTTTGTTTCCGTTTTGACTGCGAGCTTGTGAATGGAATTGGGAAACACACGAGGGTCAATTTCATCCTAAAGAAGAATCCCGGTATGGTTTGTGCTGGAAGGGACTTTAATGGGCATCTCATCCTATGTGCAGGGACACTTCTCGCTACCCCCGGTTGCTCCAACAACCAAATAACTCTGATTGAATAATTTTGATTACATTTTTAAATTTAAATTATTTTTATTAAAATCCCTTTAATTCTATAATTTTAATTACATTTTGATTAAATAATTTTGTTTAATTTTTTTATTTAAATCACTTTGATGAAATAATTTCAATTACATTTTGATTAAATAATTTTGATTTTTTATTTTAAATTTTTTTTTATTTACATCATACTGATGAAATAATTTTAATTACATTTTGATTAAATAATTTTGATGTTTTCATTTTACAAAGTTTGATTTTTATTAAAATCATTTTGACTAAATAATTTTCTCCTTCTGCCGGCTCCTTCCCCGGCCTTCCCCAGCCTACAACTCCCAGCATGCCCCACACCCCGCCCGCACCGGCGCGCTCCCGCGGGGGCTGCCGGGATTTGTAGTTCAGCGGCGCGGCGGGGGCGGCGGCCGGGACGCTCCGCCCGGGTGGAAGGAGGGCGGGCCGGCGCCGGGCGCGGGGGACACGGGACGCAGGTACCGCGGGCGGCCCTGGCAGCCACCTCCGGACCGAGCGGAGCGGAGCCGAGCCGCGGCGGGCAGCGGCGTTCGGGAGCCATCCGGCGGCGCAGCGCTCGGCGCATCCATCGGCGGGCCCGCGCCCCCGCGGCACGGACGGGGCGCCGCGGGGCCGGGGCGCGGCCGCCGGGAGCAGCGGGAGCGGAGCCGCAGCGAGCGGAGCGGAGCAGAACGGAGCGCGGGGCTCGGCGCTGCCCGGCCGGCCGAGCATGCACTGAGCGAGCGGCCCCGGGCTCGGAGCCGCCCCGCTGCATGCTGTGGGGAGACACGGTCGCGATAATAAATGATAGAGGATACAATGACTTTGCTGTCTCTGCTGGGTCGGATCATGCGTTACTTCTTGCTCAGACCGGAGACCCTGTTCTTGCTGTGCATCAGCCTGGCCCTGTGGAGTTATTTCTTCCACACGGATGAGGTGAAAACCATTGTTAAGTCCAGCAGGGATGCGGTGAAGATGGTGAAGGGCAAGGTGGCCGAGATCATGCAGAATGACAGGCTCGGGGGTTTAGACGTGCTGGACGCTGAGTTCTCCAAGACCTGGGAGTTCAAGAGCCACAACGTGGCTGTCTACTCCATCCAAGGCCGCAGGGATCACATGGAGGACAGGTTCGAAGTAATCACCGACCTGGTGAACAAGACTCACCCCTCCATCTTCGGGATATTTGATGGGCACGGAGGAGAGGCAAGTGCTCAGCTGGAAATAACCAATAATTCAACAACACCAAAAAAAAAGGGGGGATGCGGGAGGGAGGATGGTCCAAGGCAAGGCGTGGATGTGTTCTCACCCACCAGGTTTGTGTGGTTGTCTTGTACATTGTGGGGAGGGGATTTCCTTGCTTTTTGTCTCTGAGAAAGGGCTGTGTAATCCTCCCTTCCCTTTATCCCTCCTTACCCCTTCCACTCTCAGCACGGCACAAATGTGCCCGTACCCCCTTTGCCCTTTGCAGTAGTAGAGGTTTAATTGAAGGCAAGGCTGCTGGAGGTGGCTCTGACGTGCGTGGAATAACGATGATGAGCACAAACTCCCCGGAGTCATCTTTTGTTACAGCCAAGTGTGCTGTGATGTGATTTTGGCAGCGGGCTGGCTGCTCCCCCGGACACAGCCGGGCTCATCGGCTGAGGTGGAACAGGAGCGCTGCTGGAGGATGCTAAAGTGTGCAAAATGTGCTCTGGGTAATTCCCTGTCCGGGGAGCCGAGCACAGCGCGGTGTTTGGGAATTGTGTTTGGGAGTTTATGTCATTAAAGGGGGAGGCAGCAGAGCCGGCATCGTGGCGCTCGGGGCTGGGCGACCTCGGCGCTCTGCCGGGCACGCTGGTATCGGGGTATTCCGGGGGTTCGTGGATGACAAATGTTGGAACTGCAGCTTCCTCTGCCTTGAGGATGTGGTGCTGCCACGCAGCTCTTGGTGTGGCACAAGGCACGCGTTTCGTAACTGTGGGCAAGGACGAGGAGTTCGTCCTTGTGTGGCAAAGCAGCTCCGGCTGGGTGTGAGGGAACCCGCTGGGGTGATGGGAGAAACGCTGGGAATTTTCCGTGAGGGAGGGTGTTCCTCCAGATCCGAGAGTCCAAATCCTTCCTGGAAAAGCTCTGGCAGTGCCCAGGCACTCGCGGGGCACAGGGGTGGCAGCTGCTGCCCTGCTAAACCTGGAAAGGCTCCTGGAAAATCCAGGCCCTGGGCTCGGCTGCCAGGCTTGGGAAGGGACCTGGGCTCTCCTCGCAGCGTCAGCTCTTTGGCCCCCCTTTAAATCAACGCAAACTCTTTGGGTATTGAGGATTGTCGGCTTCGTAAAAAACGCTGAGCTCTGTTTTGGGGGTATTCTGTCTGATTTCAGGTGAGCACAGCAGTGCCAGCTCCTCCTGGCATTCCCAGGCCAGTTCCCTGGGCATGGAGGAGCACGGCTGGCGATGTCTGTGGAACAGGGGTGGCGATGTCCGTGTGTCCCGAAGCATTCCCAGCTTTTTTCCAGGAGCCCTGAGCAGTTCCTTGGGGCCATCTGGCTCCTTTGTGCCCGGAGGAAGGTGCCGGGCTGTGCCTTTGTGTGAGCTGAGTTTCCTTGTGGGAACCCAGCAGCCCAGACAATTGGGGAAATATCCGAGTGGTGTTTTCAAACAGAGCGCTCCGAGGCTGTGGGATCCCGGCTGAAAGGGGGATCTGATTTCTTTCATTAATTTTGTAGCTTGCCCTGCACGAGATGGCGAGCTGAGGGTATTGAATAACCCCCGACCAACGCAGGGAATGTTGGCATTTCGCTAATGTGCCCCGTGGATATTGCCTGCTTTGTTGGGCATCTTGAAATTCCATCCATGGCACGCATTAACGCTGGACCCGTGGAAAACTCATTGGCCTTTTGTATTCTGCTTCCTCAGAACTTGCTCTGATGGATTCAGTGGCAAAGTACAGGCAGGTTTTTAATTTTGAAAGGTTCAACAGAACTCTCCACAGATCTTTTCTAAATTTAGTGGTTTATAAATGTACCCGTCTCGCATCTGTTATTCATAATGGAATCCTAAGTGTTCTTCATGGCCTTTACTCCTACAAAAATAAGTTGAGGACCTAATTAGTTTCGAGTTTTACATTTTAGGTGAAACTGTTCACAAGAACATGAAGTGTGTGCTGAGCATACAGCAAAAAAAAGAAGAAATAATGAGGAACAGTTTTTATTCCTAGCAGGTTTTGAGTAGAAAGCGAGAGAAGAAATAAAAATTTATGCTCTTATTTAATCCCTAGTACATAACACTACATTTTGTGTCTCTATTTGAATGGGGGTTTTGTGTGTCTTAATTTATTTTCATTTTTTATGAACATCAAATACTCTGTGAAACACTTCATCTACGCACTTAGCGAAGCCTTTGTGAAGGTTAAATTTTCCATATGGGCTCCCATTAAATTTCTTTATGTGTATTTAAAGAATAAAGAACAGCTGATCCCTGGGGTTACGTGTGAAACAAACTGTTCTGTATGGGGAGAAATTTGTTTTTTCAAGCAGCCAATACCAGAAATGAGATGCCAGGTTAATTATTTGCAGCTATATGCAAGGGAGCCTGTCTCCATTAATTACTTCCTGCCACATCCCATTGAAGTGGAAGGATGGAGGAGCGTGATTCAAGCAGCTTCAATTACTGCGCACTGCTAATTTATGAAGATTTCTGAGCTTTCATATCACCAACATTTTGCATAAATTCTACTTTTCTCTTATGTCATTTCCTCTTCCAGCTTCCAGTTTTAGCCAGGATAGGTTGGCAGACATTGCTTTGGATTTTGTGGGTGGCTTGAGAAGGGAGCAAGCAAAAATAATTAATAATGCTCTAGTTTGGTGCAGTAACTTCTGAAAGGCAAGAAGATTTCAGAGAGAAAATTGGATGTGGGGTGTGTAGTGCAGTCTTTTATTGAAGGTTAGTTTCTTGGAGAAACTTCTTTTATTAAAGGTTAATTTCTTGGAGATATAATGGTGATGATGATGATAATAATGATGATGATGATGATGCAGAGCAGGTAGAGGTCAAAGAAGAGACCTTTCTAGATCTTCCTTTCATCTTTCTGGATTTAGAAGGAATAAAGAAAAGTTGCTGCCTGTTGTCTCACTGATTGACTTTGGCCAAAGGATCATCCTTCAAGGTGACTTAACTTAGAAAAGAAAAAAATTTCTGTTGCCTCATCAGTTTCTTTTTAAGGTTTAAAAATGCCTTGAGTGCTTTTCTTTTTCTTGCCCTTTTCCCTTTATTTAGGAATTTTGGGGCTGTCCAGGCTGGAAGATGGAGCACTATCAAACTCTACAAATGACCAAATAACAAATGATGAGCTGGGAAACTGAGCTGAGGAAAGGCTGGCTGCTTAATGAGAGTGATTTCCCTATTTTAACTACCATTTACTCTCAAATATTTAAGGTTTAAGCACGCAGTTTAATGAGATCTCAGCATTAGACAAGGGCAAAATAGCTCAGCTCCCATCTGCAGTTTTATAGTTATGGCTCTGCTGTAAATCATTGGTTTTTTCCTAACCCTGTGGGGTGAAGGTTTTAAAAATAATTATGGTAATAGATAGTACCTTCCTCTGCCTGGGCTTGTTTGCAGTTGCAAACGGATGTGGGAAATTACAGCTCAGTAACTGTCTCATAAAGAAATGTCTCTTTTTTATTTCCCTCCACCTCCTGAACGGGGACGTGGCGGGGCTTGTCCCTCATGATGTGTAGCTGTGGGGAAGAGCTTTTTCTGCCTGGAATAATTGGGCTCTGGAGCTGCTGAGCCAGTGGTTTAGGATGGAAAATGCACATTTTTATTTTTATTTTTTTATTCCCAGCGCAGGGAAAAGGCTGGGGAGCTGGGATGGGGAAGGAGAGAACGGCGTGGGGCTCAGGACCTTGATATCAGCAGCACCAAGTGCTGGCTGAAAGTCTCTGGTTGCTGATTAACTGAGAAAGACACCAAAAAAAAAAAAAAAAAAAAAGGAAAAAAAGAAAGGGAAAGGTCAGAAGATAACGGTGGAGAGTCCTGAGGAGCTGGTGTGAGGCTGTGGAATGGGAATGCTGAGGTGAGGCCTGGAGGAGAGGGCACTGTGCCAGCTGTGTTTGAACAAAGCTGCTGTGCATTCCAGCCCAGCTCTCTGATCCTGACAGCAGAAGGTGTTTGTGCTGTGCTGAAACAAGAGAAAGCTGCCAATTTCACAATTTTAGTTCATTTTTTGGGGTTTTTTTAATCTGCTAATTCTCATTCCAGCCCCATCCCTGTGATGCTGAACTACTTAAGCAATGTCAGCAATGAAAATTTATCTATTTATCTATCAGGCTTTTGAGTCAAGGCCATTCAGGACTGATGGCTTGGGATTTTATAAAAGGTAGGAATAAATCAAACACAGGCTTTGGAGTTTCTCTGGATGTTACAGCCCGGTTGTAAGGAGAAGTCTTTGAGGGTTTGCAGTTTTTAAACAGAAACTGCCAGCATGGTTTTCCTTTTATAGTAACTTCCTTTGGTTTCTAATCTAGAATCTATTGCAAAGTGCCCAAATGTTTGAATAAATATTTACATAGGTGAGGTCATGGTGATAGGCAAGTCCCAAATCTGCTTATGAATTCCCCTCCAGTGGCCTAAAACACAAGTCAGAAATGACCTACAGGAACATTCCTGTCATTTTGTTCAGTTTATCCAAGTTTTAGTCTTGCATATCATGCTCCAGGATTATGATTTTCACCCTACTACACAATACTGATTCGATTCAGGGTTAAACTCTATGCTCATTTGCTGTACAAAAATTGATTAAAATGCTGTAAAAAGCTGTAATTGGAAGGAGGGACTTTAATTGCTGCCATTCAGGGCTGTATCATTGGGTGTAGGATTGAGCCTTTTTTCAATTCTGATAACAATCAAGAAGCCAATTAATTTTTAATGTGTTTTGCCAGCTTTGTTTTAATCGGTGTGTTTCCCTGTCTGGGCTCTCAGGCTGCCAACAGATTGCCACTGGTTTAATGAAATCAATTTTGATTATGAGAGGCTTTCAGATTATGAAAGTCATTGAAGTTTTCCCCATGAACTTGAGGAACTCAGGACTCCTCCACGGGATGTGTCCCTGTTGGGAATTGCTGTGAATGGGGAGGAAACAATCTTGGAGCAGTGGGATTTTATTAATTTCTGTCCCTAGCTCAGGAGTTTGGGTATTTTTGTGTGAGAGAAAAAAAAGAAAAATAAATTCAGGTCCTCTGTCATGTGGGTTAATTAAACCAGCAGATTGCTCTGCCTCCAGTGTGGCGTTTCCAGCAGCTCTTTTGGAGCACAGTAGGATTTCTCCTCCCTCCCTTTTTGCTAGAAACCCAAATATTTACGGTGTAAATTGTGCCTTAAAGCTGTGATTTGGCTTCTGGCAGTTTCACTTCTGAAACAATCTCCTGGCACGTGGTTGCTGTGTTGTGCTGCTGGCTGGTTGCTGCTGGTGGCTGCAGTTTCCTGCAGCAGTTTTGGCGCTGTGGCCATGTCCCATGCTCGTGGCAGGATTCCCATGCGCTGCTTTTGCCACTTCTCAATTTTTTATTCATTTTTTCAGCGCTTTTCAGCCCTGCCCCTCTTCAGCTGGGGTTTTGTGTCTTCCTCAGCACGCAGGTGTTGCCTGCTCCGAAGTGAAATTCCAGCTTTCCTCAGCCCCAGCAGCCTTTGGACACATTGATCTGCTCAGAAATGAGTGGGGCTGTGCTGTGGGATCAGCCAGGTTTGGGGATCCAGCTCTGGAAGTGTCCAAAGGCTTTGGAGCATCTTGGTCTAGTGGGAGGTGTCCCTGCCCCTGGGATGGGATGGGTTTTAGGGTCCCTTCCACCCCAAAGCAGTGTAGGAAAGGCAGTGCAGAGGAACCTGGCGCTCATTTTTCTCAGGTCTCAAGGTTTAGTTCTTGCTCTTCCCTCAGAGCACAGCACAGAAACCCTGACAGATCTGGGAAAAGGAACAAAATGCTCGTGTGCTCCTCCTGCTTTGAATCTCTGCCCTTGCAGGGAGACTTCCAAACCTAATTTAAGGGCAGCAGCTGCTCTAATTATGAACAGAAAGTCACACGCCTCTTGCTCCAGTTTTTCACTCAATAATTTTTGGTAAATGCTCCAAGTTTAAGTAAATTCAGCCCTTTGGGCCCTACTGCACCCCCTGCTCTGTGCCCCACACAGACCCCTCACCCCCATTGCTCATCCCTGCTGGTCCTGTGGCCACTCTGCTGTCCCTCATCCCTCAAACCCTCAGGGAATGCTGTGTCCCAAGGAGCTGTGCCCATTCCAGGTCCCCTGGGATAGATTTTGTTCTTTAAAACAGATTTTGGAGCTCCAGTTCCCTCTGGCTGCCCCTCCTGGAGCTCAGGTTCTCCAGATCCCAGCCCAGCTGGCCAGACCAGTTCCTCTGGCCCAACCCCAGCCCAGGAGCCCTCCCATGTAGGAGATGGTCATCAGCACTTAATGACTAGTTCTTTATGAGCCTGTGGAGTTTCACTTCACCCAGAAGGTCAGGAAACAGCAAAAGCAATCCCAAAAGGGAGTTTTCATCCTGACAAAAATATCCAGTGCTGGATCTCCAGGCTGTTGTAATATGTGTGTAAAATCAGGAGTTGTAACAAGCTGCAGATTTTTTTTCTCTCTTTTGGGCTGTTTTATCTGCTTTTACTCCTGTTTTTTAGCTGGTGTTAAACACTTCAATGTTAAACACTGCTGGTTTTATTAAAGCAGTTTAAAGCTTGTGCCAAAAGTAGGTTTTATTTGAAAGCAGCATGGCTTTGAAAAAATGCAAATTTCGTTACAGTTTATGAGAGAAGAAAGGTTTGCAGGTGCCAGAATACTGACAAATACTCAGGGTAAGTGAGACTGGTGAGAATGGTAAATTTTAGTTGAAATAATTGCTCATTCATGCCGTGAAATTGATGTTTATATGGCAAATACAGCCTGGACCAGATCAGGCCTGATCCAGGAAGGATCAAGGGGAATATTTTGGTCCTGCTATAAACCAGAAATAACAGAAAGCTGTTGTTAAGAGCAGGCTCTCAGCTCTGGAGTGGTTTGCCATCAAATAATGTGGATGGAGGAGAAATCCACTTTTCTTTCTGCTCCTGTGGAAAAGCCATCCCAGAAAAGCAGCTGGTGGTGGAAACACTGAGCTGGGATCTTGGGATTGGGGTGTTGGGTGAGGAGCAAAGGGGACGGGGGGAAAGAGGGGTGAGAAAAAGGGACGGGGGAAAGAAGGGTGAGAAAAGGGGATGGGGGAAGGAGGGAGTGAGAACAGGGGAGAAGGGAAAGAAGGGTGAGAAAAGGGGATTGGGGAAAGAGGGGTGAGAACAGGGGACAGGGGAAAGAGGGGTGAGAAATGGGGACAGGGGAAAGAGGGGTGAGAAATGGGGACAGGGGGAGAGGGGTGAGAAATGGGGAGAAGGGGAAAGAGGGGTGAGAAATGGGGAGA